>NC_087236.1:2883484-3490772 GCF_034640455.1 Diachasmimorpha longicaudata
TAGCTATGTTATTTCTAAAGATATGGGTGAAAAACGGTGTGATCCCAAATCCGGGCCCGTTTTGCTCTAGGAGGCCCAGGAGCCGAGAAAAACGCGAAAAACGAAAAAATCGACTTTAGAAAATTCCCGGACCCCCCGCAAAATCGGAAATCGTCTCACGAATCCAATGGCGCCAACCAAATTGTCCTAGCTATGATATATCCAATGATATGGACGAAAAACGTCAGAGTCCAAATCCGGGCCCGTTTGGCTCTAGGAGGCCCAGGAACCGAGAAAAACGCGAAAAACGAAAAAATCGACTTTAGAAAATTCCCGGACCCCTTGAAAAATCGGAAATCGTCTCACGAATCCAATGGCGCCAGCCAAATTGTCCTAGCTATGATATTTCCAAAGATATGGGCGAAAAGCGGTGTGATGCCAAATCCGGGCCCGTTTTGCTCTAGGAGGCCCAGGAGCCGAGAAAAACGCGTAAAACGAAAAAGTTGACTTTAGAAAATTCCCGGACCCCCAGAAAAATCGGAAATCGTCTCACGAATCCGATGGCACCAGCCAAATTGTCCTAACTATGTTATTTCTAAAGATATGGGTGAAAAACGGTGTGATCCCAAATCCGGGCCCGTTTGGCTCTACGAGGCCCAGGAACCTAGAAAAACGCGAAAAACGAAAAAATCGACTTTAGAAAATTCCCGGACCTCAAGAAGAATCGGAATTCGTCTCACGAATTCAATGGCGCCAGCCAAATTGTCCTAGCTATGTTATATCCAATGATATGGACGAAAAACGTCAGAGTCCAAATCCTGGCCCGTTTTGATCTAGGAGGCCCAAGAGCCGAGAAAATTGCGAAAAACGAAAAAATCGACTTTAGAATATTCCCGGACCCCTAGAAAAATCGGAAATCGTCTCACGAATCCAATGGCGCCAGCCAAATTGTCCTAGCGATGATATTTCCAAAGATATGGGCGAAAAACGGTGTGATCCCAAATCCGGGCCCGTTTTGCTCTAGGAGGCCCAGGAGCCGAGAAAAACGCGAAAAACGAAAAAATTGACTTTAGAAAATTCCCGGACCCCCAGAAAAATCGGAAATCGTCACACGGATCCAATGGCGCCAACCAAATTGTCCTAGCTATGATATATCCAATGATGTGGACGAAAAACGTCAGAGTCCAAATCCGGGCCCGTTTGGCTCTAGGAGGCCCAGGAACCGAGAAAAACGCGAAAAACGAAAAAATCCACTTTAGAAAATTCCTGGACCCCTAGAAAAATCGGAAATTGTCTCACGAATCCAATGGCGCCAGCCAAATTGACCTAGCTATGATATTTCCGAACATATGGACAAAAAACGATCTGATTCCAAATCCGGGCCCGTTTTGCTCTAGGAGGCCCAGGAGCCGAGAAAATTGCGAAAAACGAAAAAATCGACTGTGGACAATTCCCGGGCCCCTAGAAAAATCGGGAATCGTCTCACGAATCCAATGGCGCCAGCCAAATCGTCCTAGCTATGATGTTTCCCGAGATATGGGCGAAAAACGGTGTGATCCCAAATCCGGGCCCGTTTTGCTCTAAGAGGCCCAGGAGCCGAGAAAAACGCGAAAAACGAAAAAATTGACTTTAGAAAATTCCCGGACCCCCAGAAAAATCGGAAATCGTCTCACGAATCCAATGGCACCAGCCAAATTGTCCTAGCTATGTTATTTCTAAAGATATGGGTGAAAAACGGTGTGATCCCAAATCCGGGCCCGTTTTGCTCTAGGACGCCCAGGAGCCGAGAAAAACGCGAAAAACGAAAAAATCGACTTTAGAAAATTCCCGGAGCCCTAGAAAAATCGGAAATCGTTTCACGAATCCAATGGCGCCAGCCAAATTGTCCTAGCTACGAGTTTTCCAATGATATGGACGAAAAACGATCTGATTCCAAATCCGGGCCCGTTTTGCTCTAGGAGGCCCAGGAGCCGAGAAAATTGCGAAAAACGAAAAAATCGACTGTGGACAATTCCCGGGCCCCTAGAAAAATCGGGAATCGTCTCACGAATCCAATGGCGCCAGCCAAATTGTCCTAGCGATGATATTTCCGAAGATATGGACGAAAAACCATCTGATTCCAAATCCGGGCCCGTTTTTCTCTAGGAGGCCCAGGAGCCGAGAAAATTGCGAAAAACGAAAAAATCGACTGTGGACAATTCCCGGGCCCCTCGAAAAATCGGAAATCGTCTCACGAATCCAATGGTGCCAACCAAATTGTCCTAGCTATGATATTTCCAAAGATATGGATGAAAAACGGTGTGATCCCAAATCCGGGCCCGTTTGGCTCTAGGAGGCCCAGGAACCGAGAAAAACGCGAAAAACGAAAAAATCAACTTTAGAAAATTCCCGGACCCCTAGAAAAATCGGAAATCGTCTCACGAATCCAATGGCGCCAGCCAAATTGTCCTAGCTATGATATTTCCAATGATATGGGCGAAAAACAGTGTGATCCCAAATCCGGGCCCGTTTTGCTCTAGGAGGCCCAGGAGCCGAGAAAATTGCGAAAAACGAAAAAATCGACTGTGGACAATTCCCGGGCCCCTAGAAAAATCGGGAATCGTCTCACGAATCCAATGGCGCCAGCCAAATTGTCCTAGCTATGATATTTCCAATGATATGGGCGAAAAACGGTGTGATCCCAAATCCGGGCCCGTTTTGCTCTAGGACGCCCAGGAGCCGAGAAAAACGCGAAAAACGAAAAAATCGACTTTAGAAAATTCCCGGACCCCCAGAAAAATCGGAAATCGTCTCACGAATCCAATGGCACCAGCCAAATTGTCCTAGCTATGTTATTTCTAAAGATATGGGTGAAAAACGGTGTGATCCCAAATCCGGGCCCGTTTGGGTCTAGGAGGCCCAGGAACCGAGAAAAACGCGAAAAACGAAAAAATCGACTTTAGAAAAATCCCGGACCCCCAGAAAAATCGGAAATCGTCTCACGAATCCAATGGCACCAGCCAAATTGTCCTAGCTATGTTATTTCTAAAGATATGGGTGAAAAACGGTGTGATCCCAAATCCGGGCCCGTTTTGCTCTAGGAGGCCCAGGAGCCGAGAAAAACGCGAAAAACGAAAAAATCGACTTTAGAAAATTCCCGGACCCCCCGCAAAATCGGAAATCGTCTCACGAATCCAATGGCGCCAACCAAATTGTCCTAGCTATGATATATCCAATGATATGGACGAAAAACGTCAGAGTCCAAATCCGGGCCCGTTTGGCTCTAGGAGGCCCAGGAACCGAGAAAAACGCGAAAAACGAAAAAATCGACTTTAGAAAATTCCCGGACCCCTTGAAAAATCGGAAATCGTCTCACGAATCCAATGGCGCCAGCCAAATTGTCCTAGCTATGATATTTCCAAAGATATGGGCGAAAAGCGGTGTGATGCCAAATCCGGGCCCGTTTTGCTCTAGGAGGCCCAGGAGCCGAGAAAAACGCGTAAAACGAAAAAGTTGACTTTAGAAAATTCCCGGACCCCCAGAAAAATCGGAAATCGTCTCACGAATCCGATGGCACCAGCCAAATTGTCCTAACTATGTTATTTCTAAAGATATGGGTGAAAAACGGTGTGATCCCAAATCCGGGCCCGTTTGGCTCTACGAGGCCCAGGAACCTAGAAAAACGCGAAAAACGAAAAAATCGACTTTAGAAAATTCCCGGACCTCAAGAAGAATCGGAATTCGTCTCACGAATTCAATGGCGCCAGCCAAATTGTCCTAGCTATGTTATATCCAATGATATGGACGAAAAACGTCAGAGTCCAAATCCTGGCCCGTTTTGATCTAGGAGGCCCAAGAGCCGAGAAAATTGCGAAAAACGAAAAAATCGACTTTAGAATATTCCCGGACCCCTAGAAAAATCGGAAATCGTCTCACGAATCCAATGGCGCCAGCCAAATTGTCCTAGCGATGATATTTCCAAAGATATGGGCGAAAAACGGTGTGATCCCAAATCCGGGCCCGTTTTGCTCTAGGAGGCCCAGGAGCCGAGAAAAACGCGAAAAACGAAAAAATTGACTTTAGAAAATTCCCGGACCCCCATAAAAATCGGAAATCGTCACACGGATCCAATGGCGCCAACCAAATTGTCCTAGCTATGATATATCCAATGATATGGACGAAAAACGTCAGAGTCCAAATCCTGGCCCGTTTTGATCTAGGAGGCCCAAGAGCCGAGAAAATTGCGAAAAACGAAAAAATCGACTTTAGAATATTCCCGGACCCCTAGAAAAATCGGAAATCGTCTCACGAATCCAATGGCGCCAGCCAAATTGTCCTAGCGATGATATTTCCAAAGATATGGGCGAAAAACGGTGTGATCCCAAATCCGGGCCCGTTTTGCTCTAGGAGGCCCAGGAGCCGAGAAAAACGCGAAAAACGAAAAAATTGACTTTAGAAAATTCCCGGACCCCCAGAAAAATCGGAAATCGTCACACGGATCCAATGGCGCCAACCAAATTGTCCTAGCTATGATATATCCAATGATGTGGACGAAAAACGTCAGAGTCCAAATCCGGGCCCGTTTGGCTCTAGGAGGCCCAGGAACCGAGAAAAACGCGAAAAACGAAAAAATCCACTTTAGAAAATTCCTGGACCCCTAGAAAAATCGGAAATTGTCTCACGAATCCAATGGCGCCAGCCAAATTGACCTAGCTATGATATTTCCGAACATATGGACAAAAAACGATCTGATTCCAAATCCGGGCCCGTTTTGCTCTAGGAGGCCCAGGAGCCGAGAAAATTGCGAAAAACGAAAAAATCGACTGTGGACAATTCCCGGGCCCCTAGAAAAATCGGGAATCGTCTCACGAATCCAATGGCGCCAGCCAAATCGTCCTAGCTATGATGTTTCCCGAGATATGGGCGAAAAACGGTGTGATCCCAAATCCGGGCCCGTTTTGCTCTAAGAGGCCCAGGAGCCGAGAAAAACGCGAAAAACGAAAAAATTGACTTTAGAAAATTCCCGGACCCCCAGAAAAATCGGAAATCGTCTCACGAATCCAATGGCACCAGCCAAATTGTCCTAGCTATGTTATTTCTAAAGATATGGGTGAAAAACGGTGTGATCCCAAATCCGGGCCCGTTTTGCTCTAGGACGCCCAGGAGCCGAGAAAAACGCGAAAAACGAAAAAATCGACTTTAGAAAATTCCCGGAGCCCTAGAAAAATCGGAAATCGTTTCACGAATCCAATGGCGCCAGCCAAATTGTCCTAGCTACGAGTTTTCCAATGATATGGACGAAAAACGATCTGATTCCAAATCCGGGCCCGTTTTGCTCTAGGAGGCCCAGGAGCCGAGAAAATTGCGAAAAACGAAAAAATCGACTGTGGACAATTCCCGGGCCCCTAGAAAAATCGGGAATCGTCTCACGAATCCAATGGCGCCAGCCAAATTGTCCTAGCGATGATATTTCCGAAGATATGGACGAAAAACCATCTGATTCCAAATCCGGGCCCGTTTTTCTCTAGGAGGCCCAGGAGCCGAGAAAATTGCGAAAAACGAAAAAATCGACTGTGGACAATTCCCGGGCCCCTCGAAAAATCGGAAATCGTCTCACGAATCCAATGGTGCCAACCAAATTGTCCTAGCTATGATATTTCCAAAGATATGGATGAAAAACGGTGTGATCCCAAATCCGGGCCCGTTTGGCTCTAGGAGGCCCAGGAACCGAGAAAAACGCGAAAAACGAAAAAATCAACTTTAGAAAATTCCCGGACCCCTAGAAAAATCGGAAATCGTCTCACGAATCCAATGGCGCCAGCCAAATTGTCCTAGCTATGATATTTCCAATGATATGGGCGAAAAACAGTGTGATCCCAAATCCGGGCCCGTTTTGCTCTAGGAGGCCCAGGAGCCGAGAAAATTGCGAAAAACGAAAAAATCGACTGTGGACAATTCCCGGGCCCCTAGAAAAATCGGGAATCGTCTCACGAATCCAATGGCGCCAGCCAAATTGTCCTAGCTATGATATTTCCAATGATATGGGCGAAAAACGGTGTGATCCCAAATCCGGGCCCGTTTTGCTCTAGGACGCCCAGGAGCCGAGAAAAACGCGAAAAACGAAAAAATCGACTTTAGAAAATTCCCGGACCCCCAGAAAAATCGGAAATCGTCTCACGAATCCAATGGCACCAGCCAAATTGTCCTAGCTATGTTATTCCTAAAGATATGGGTGAAAAACGGTGTGATCCCAAATCCGGGCCCGTTTGGGTCTAGGAGGCCCAGGAACCGAGAAAAACGCGAAAAACGAAAAAATCGACTTTAGAAAAATCCCGGACCCCCAGAAAAATCGGAAATCGTCTCACGAATCCAATGGCACCAGCCAAATTGTCCTAGCTATGTTATTTCTAAAGATATGGGTGAAAAACGGTGTGATCCCAAATCCGGGCCCGTTTTGCTCTAGGAGGCCCAGGAGCCGAGAAAAACGCGAAAAACGAAAAAATCGACTTTAGAAAATTCCCGGACCCCCCGCAAAATCGGAAATCGTCTCACGAATCCAATGGCGCCAACCAAATTGTCCTAGCTATGATATATCCAATGATATGGACGAAAAACGTCAGAGTCCAAATCCGGGCCCGTTTGGCTCTAGGAGGCCCAGGAACCGAGAAAAACGCGAAAAACGAAAAAATCGACTTTAGAAAATTCCCGGACCCCTTGAAAAATCGGAAATCGTCTCACGAATCCAATGGCGCCAGCCAAATTGTCCTAGCTATGATATTTCCAAAGATATGGGCGAAAAGCGGTGTGATGCCAAATCCGGGCCCGTTTTGCTCTAGGAGGCCCAGGAGCCGAGAAAAACGCGTAAAACGAAAAAGTTGACTTTAGAAAATTCCCGGACCCCCAGAAAAATCGGAAATCGTCTCACGAATCCGATGGCACCAGCCAAATTGTCCTAACTATGTTATTTCTAAAGATATGGGTGAAAAACGGTGTGATCCCAAATCCGGGCCCGTTTGGCTCTACGAGGCCCAGGAACCTAGAAAAACGCGAAAAACGAAAAAATCGACTTTAGAAAATTCCCGGACCTCAAGAAGAATCGGAATTCGTCTCACGAATTCAATGGCGCCAGCCAAATTGTCCTAGCTATGTTATATCCAATGATATGGACGAAAAACGTCAGAGTCCAAATCCTGGCCCGTTTTGATCTAGGAGGCCCAAGAGCCGAGAAAATTGCGAAAAACGAAAAAATCGACTTTAGAATATTCCCGGACCCCTAGAAAAATCGGAAATCGTCTCACGAATCCAATGGCGCCAGCCAAATTGTCCTAGCGATGATATTTCCAAAGATATGGGCGAAAAACGGTGTGATCCCAAATCCGGGCCCGTTTTGCTCTAGGAGGCCCAGGAGCCGAGAAAAACGCGAAAAACGAAAAAATTGACTTTAGAAAATTCCCGGACCCCCAGAAAAATCGGAAATCGTCACACGGATCCAATGGCGCCAACCAAATTGTCCTAGCTATGATATATCCAATGATGTGGACGAAAAACGTCAGAGTCCAAATCCGGGCCCGTTTGGCTCTAGGAGGCCCAGGAACCGAGAAAAACGCGAAAAACGAAAAAATCCACTTTAGAAAATTCCTGGACCCCTAGAAAAATCGGAAATTGTCTCACGAATCCAATGGCGCCAGCCAAATTGACCTAGCTATGATATTTCCGAACATATGGACAAAAAACGATCTGATTCCAAATCCGGGCCCGTTTTGCTCTAGGAGGCCCAGGAGCCGAGAAAATTGCGAAAAACGAAAAAATCGACTGTGGACAATTCCCGGGCCCCTAGAAAAATCGGGAATCGTCTCACGAATCCAATGGCGCCAGCCAAATTGTCCTAGCTATGATATTTCCAATGATATGGGCGAAAAACGGTGTGATCCCAAATCCGGGCCCGTTTTGCTCTAGGACGCCCAGGAGCCGAGAAAAACGCGAAAAACGAAAAAATCGACTTTAGAAAATTCCCCGACCCCCAGAAAAATCGGAAATCGTCTCACGAATCCAATGGCACCAGCCAAATTGTCCTAGCTATGTTATTTCTAAAGATATGGGTGAAAAACGGTGTGATTCCAAATCCGGGCCCGTTTGGCTCTAGGAGGGCCAGGAACCGAGAAAAACGCGAAAAACGAAAAAATCGACTTTAGAAAATTCCCGGACCCCTAGAAAAATCGGAAATCGTCTCACGAATCCAATGGCGCCAGCCAAATTGTCCTAGCTATGATATTTCCAAAGATATGGGCGAAAAACGGTGTGATCCCAAATCCGGGCCCGTTTTGCTTTAGGAGGCCCAGGAGCCGAGAAAAACGCGAAAAACGAAAAAATTGACTTTAGAAAATTCCCGGACCCCCAGAAAAATCGGAAATCGTCTCACGAATCCAATGGCACCAGCCAAATTGTCGTAGCTATGTTATTTCTAAAGATATGGGTGAAAAACGGTGTGATCCCAAATCCGGGCCCGTTTGGGTCTAGGAGGCCCAGGAACCGAGAAAAACGCGAAAAACGAAAAAATCGACTTTAGAAAAATCCCGGACCCCCAGAAAAATCGGAAATCGTCTCACGAATCCAATGGCACCAGCCAAATTGTCCTAGCTATGTTATTTCTAAAGATATGGGTGAAAAACGGTGTGATCCCAAATCCGGGCCCGTTTTGCTCTAGGAGGCCCAGGAGCCGAGAAAAACGCGAAAAACGAAAAAATTGACTTTAGAAAATTCCCGGACCCCCAGAAAAATCGGAAATCGTCTCACGAATCCAATGGCACCAGCCAAATTGTCGTAGCTATGTTATTTCTAAAGATATGGGTGAAAAACGGTGTGATCCCAAATCCGGGCCCGTTTGGGTCTAGGAGGCCCAGGAACCGAGAAAAACGCGAAAAACGAAAAAATCGACTTTAGAAAAATCCCGGACCCCCAGAAAAATCGGAAATCGTCTCACGAATCCAATGGCACCAGCCAAATTGTCCTAGCTATGTTATTTCTAAAGATATGGGTGAAAAACGGTGTGATCCCAAATCCGGGCCCGTTTTGCTCTAGGAGGCCCAGGAGCCGAGAAAAACGCGAAAAACGAAAAAATCGACTTTAGAAAATTCCCGGACCCCCCGCAAAATCGGAAATCGTCTCACGAATCCAATGGCGCCAACCAAATTGTCCTAGCTATGATATATCCAATGATATGGACGAAAAACGTCAGAGTCCAAATCCGGGCCCGTTTGGCTCTAGGAGGCCCAGGAACCGAGAAAAACGCGAAAAACGAAAAAATCGACTTTAGAAAATTCCCGGACCCCTTGAAAAATCGGAAATCGTCTCACGAATCCAATGGCGCCAGCCAAATTGTTGTTATGCCCCAAAATGCCATAACATTTCAGTTTCGTAATCCGGAGAATACGAGGACACGAAAGTGGCACGTATTATTCGGAATGCAAAACATATGAAGAAAGGAAAATAAAAGGTAATGAATATATGTGGATCAATCCACGTATATTCAACTTATGTAGATAACTGGGGCGCAGCGTCAGCGCTTTACGCCTCGAACTGGCCTCTAGCGCGTCACCGTGCGATGTAATACGAATCCACGAGACAATAAATACTCGGGGACTCGTATTCTCTGGGCCAGTTATCCAAATACCATTCATAAGGAGTTACTTCTTCTGTACTTATACTCGCCTGATACTCTGTGTCTCAGAGCGAGTCTTTAATTGTTAATAAACTAGTGGAATAACCAATAAAGATAGTGAATCAATTGAAGATATCTGCTCCTATCCTCCATCCGCGAGTGTGAACCCCGAAACCCGAACCCAACCGCTCGGGTCCATTACATTTTTGGTGGCAGCGTATCTTTTGGGGAAGACGGAGGCCTGATCAACCACTGTCTTGTCACACAGTGATAGAAGAAGAACCGAACATTGGAGTTTGGACTACCTAGGGGTAGACTGGCCAGCAGCTGCAGCAGACCTTCACATCGAAGGACGGAGAAGATTGCCGTTAAGGTAAATCAGACGAAGATTTTTTGGGAACCTGTTATCAGGAATCATAGTGGTTACCATTGGGGTGAACCAGGAAAGCCTACCTTAGTACTTTATCGTACCAGAGGCTAGTGGAAACTACCCTGTCAAGAGGGGCTAGTATCGTGATAAGTAGCTACGCAAGTGGGATTATTTCATTTTTGGCCAAGAAATAAATAATCGATTATGTCAACTACTGGAGCAAATGGTAGTCGACGATCGGAATCGGATTTCGAGTCTTACTCCATTTCAGGGCAAGGGGTAAGAAGACATCTGTTTAATTCTGATGGGAATATTAACGGGAATGTTAATGTGCAACGGAGATATAGCCGATCTTTGCATCAGAGCTTGTTGGCTAGTGGTAATGCACAACAGGTCAGGGTTGACGTCCATCGGGAAGAGGACGATCTACCCGAGGAATTACCCGGGGAGCAGCTGGCTAATAGCACACGAGGGGTTGGAGGAGGAAACCAGCGATCCTCTCTCCAAAATCCTCCGAATGTACCGGGAAATCCGTTTGAGGATTTGGATGAGATCCAGGAAGACGGGGCAAGGGATGTGACGCCCAGACACGAGTACTCCACACCCAGTAACGTGTTTTACCGTACAGGGACATTAGCGGCGGGGGGTTTCGTTCCTAGGGGCGAACGCCATGGGGCGGACCAACCTCCCGAGGGGGTACGACCACTTCGGCGAACTGACGAGCTACGGGACTCAGTAGCAGAGTTGCGCGAAAAAATGGCCGAAATGGAGATAGAGAGGCAAGCACAACAGGGGGAAATGCAACGCCTCCTGGATTCTGAGCGGCAGCGTCGAGAGGAAGCTGAAAAGGAGAAAAATGAAGTTAGAGATCTTTTGGCGGAGGCCTGGGCAGACCAAAACATGCAGAATAACCGAGCACCGGGGAGTGCATACCTTGATCTGAAGGGCGCACTTCAAATGGTACGTTGTTTTGCTGGGCAAGATTCAGATAAACTAGATGGGTTTCTGAAATCAGTGACTTCCGCTAGGGAATTGATATATCCGGAATATCAGGATTCGCTCCTAAAGGGTATTCTGGGAAGTAAATTTGAAGGTACTGCTTTGAAACAATTGAAGTATCGAACGATCACCTCATTTCAACAGCTGGAGGAGGAATTGCGATCACTTTTCGGAAAAGCGAAAAGTCTGGTCGGACTTCAAGCAGAATTTAGCAGAATACAGCAAAAGGAGAATGAAAGTGTTTCTAAATATGTCGCACGCACGGAGGAGGCCACCCTTGATTTATTGAATGGCTTACTGAGTCTACACGTTGGTTTCACGGAGGTAGAAAAGGTAGCCGCTAAAACCATTCTAATGTCTCTGGCTAAACTTATGTTCGAACAGGGATTGCGAGGGCAGTTGCAGATTTTGGTGCGAGCCCATAATTTCAAGACACTCCACGAGTCCTGTGCAGGAGCCGTAGATTTGGAGAAAACCATCTCTGGCCCTCAGAAAGGGAAGCATTTTGAGGTGCCTCAAAGGAACTCCAGTGGCGGGAATAGAGTTTCTATGGCCCGGCAATCCACTGGGAATTGCTTCAGCTGCGGACAATCAGGTCATATTGCAAAAGATTGTCGCAATCCGCAGGCAGGTCAACGCAAATCGTTGCCGGTTGCGTCAGAGCGACGTAGCGTCAACGCATTCGGCGCTGTATGTAAACATTGCCGGTATGCGGGTCATGAGGCCGCTGATTGCCGTAAGTTAAAGAAGAAATTGGGAATATCTGACTCGCAGAGAATTCCTGCGGAGCTCGTGAAGTCTCATTTTGCAGGTAAGCGGAATAATAATTCGGGTACCGACAGCAGTAACCTAGATCCAAAAAGGAGGGTTGATAAGTCTGATGAGGGGAAAATTATGCCTGTCGGAGCCTATCAAGTTATGATGGTAAAACCTACACGGCAAGGGGGGAGTTTCCAGGGAAACAAAACAACGATGATAAAGCCAGCACTGCAGGGGGAAATAAAATCACAGATTTTACTCACTGCGCTGGAGCTGGAGCTGCCAACCATGTTCTTGGCAGATTCCGGAGCGAAGATTTCCTTAGTGAGGGTGGACAAGCTGACGGAAGGGGTTGAGATTTCCCCGAGAAGCCGAATCTTGAGGGGGATTTCAAATCATGACGTCGCCACCCTGGGTGAGGTTATTCTTCGGTTGGAAATTGGTAATAGATGTCTGGGACATACGTTTCAGGTCGTTCCTGCGAATTTTCCTTGCCTTGGGGGGATTTTAGGCGAAGATTTTCTGTCTTCACCTACGTTGAAGGTGGAAACAGTCCATGGGAAGGCGTTGGTGATCAATGGACATCCGTTCGAGCTGTTCCAGGATCAAACACCCACGAAAATCGGGGCTAGAAGTGAGGTATTACTAACGGTACCCACACGAAGCAGCGGAACTGGTATCGTCCGGAAAAACCAACTGGCGAAGGGCGTCTTCATGGGGGAGTGTCTCACGAAGGCAGTAAAGGGTCAAGTACTCGTTTGTGTGGTGAATACGAACGACAACGATGTGTTCATCAATCCACCGACGGTTAAACTGGAATCGCTGCCGTCGGGGGAAATAATTATGATGCTGAGGGATGCCGAGAGGGGCGAGGTGAAAGACCGCATCAAATTATTGCGAGAGAATCTGAGGATTGAGCACCTAAATCAGGAGGAGAAATATTCCCTTCTGGAAATCTTGGAGGAATACAACTCCATCGTACAGCTACCAGGAGATCCTCCTGGAGCTACAGATCATCTGAAGCATGAGATCCCATTGAAACCGGGGACAGCGCCTATTAATGTCAGGCCTCATCGGTTACCAGAATCACAGATGGAGGAGGTGGATCACCAGGTCAAGGAGATGTTGCAGAATGGAATCGTGCGTCCAAGCAAAAGCCAGTGGAATGCGCCTTTGCTTGTGGTTCCTAAAAAAATGGATGCGTCAGGGAAGGTCAAATTCCGCGTTGTGGTAGATTTCCGACGCTTGAATGAAGTCACGGTTGGTGATTCATTTCCATTGCCCAATATATCCGATATACTGGATCGATTGGGAAATGCCAAATATTTCTCAACTCTGGATTTGGCCTCGGGATTTCATCAGATTCCTGTAAGGGAAGAGGATAGGTGTAAAACTGCCTTTTCCACACCATATGGGCACTACGAGTTCTGTAGATTGCCTTTCGGGGTTAAGGGCGGGCCTGCAACTTTCCAAAGGCTCATGAATTCTGTCCTGGCTGGAGTACAGGGAATTCGGTGTTTCGTCTATCTGGATGACATCGTGATTTTTGGACCGGATCTACAGGAGCATAATAAAAGGCTGAGGGAGGTACTGCAGTGCTTGAAGGAAGCGAACCTGAGACTTCAACCTGATAAGTGCAATTTCTTGAGGAAGGAGGTGGTGTATCTAGGACACATCATTACCAAGGATGGAATCAAAGCGGATCCTAGTAAAATAGAGGCAGTAGTGAAATTTCCGGTACCACAGCACGAGAAGGAAATTATGTCCTTCCTAGGATTAGCGGGGTATTATCGGAAGTTCATCAGAGACTTTTCAAAAATTGCTAAACCCTTGTCTGAATTGTTGAAAAAGGACATAACTTAGACTTGGGGGGAGAGAGAGCAGAGCGCCTTTGACACCCTAAAAAGGGCTCTGACAACAGCTCCGGTGTTGCAGTATCCCGATTTCGGGAATCCGTTTCTGCTCACCACCGATGCGTCAAACAAGGCCATAGGTGCTGTGTTATCGCAAGGGGAAATTGGCAAGGATTTACCAATCGCCTATGCCAGCAGGACCTTAAATAAGGCAGAGCAGAACTACAGTACCATAGAGAAGGAGCTCTTGGCTATTGTATGGGGAGCTCGTCACTTCCGTCCTTATCTATATGGGCGTAAGTTCACTATAGTGACCGACCATAGGCCCTTGAAGTGGATATTTAACGTAAAGGACCCGGGGTCAAGACTCGTACATTGGCGGATTAAATTAGAGGAGTATGAATACGAGGTGGTACACAAGCCTGGTAAATTAAATACCAACGCTGACGCGTTAAGTCGGATAAACGTGGTAACCCGAGCGCAGATAAGAGCGAACACAGGTGCGATGGACTCGAACGCTGACGGCGGGGTCATTACACCTGCTGACGACGACATTCCGGAAATACTACGAGAGTATCATAATACGCCGATTGCTGGTCATCCGGGTGTAAAACGTATGTACGCCAAATTAAAGCGAAAATATTACTGGAAGGGGATTAAGTCGGATGTTCAAAACCATGTGGGGAATTGTGAGGAATGCCAACTCAGCAAGTTGGGAAAAGCCACAAAGGTCCCCATGATTATCGGGGAGAGCCCTGAAACAGCATTCGAACAATGTGCAATGGACATAGTTGGTCCATTACCTATTACGGATGCTGGGAATAAGTATATCTTGACGTTTCAGGATGGGCTAACTAAATTCAGCAAGGCCATACCCATCCCGGACCAAGAGGCCAATACGATCGGGCGTGCGTTCGCCGAAAAAATCATCTGTGAATATGGTACACCACAGAGATTGCTCACGGATCAAGGACCAAATTTTGTAGGGGAGATATTTAGGAATGTTTGTAAGCTTCTAAGAATTAAGAAGATCCAAACCACGGCGTATCATCCGCAGACTAATGGTATTGTCGAGAGGTCACACCGCACTCTGGCAGAATACCTGAGGAGCTTCATCCTGGAGGATCAAACGGATTGGGATACGTGGCTGCCATACGCAATGTTTGCGTATAACACCACTCCCCACACGGCTACAAAAATGACGCCATTTGAGCTGATTTTTGGGAGACGCGCCGAGTTACCGACGGCCGTCAAACAGCCACCCCGTTTGACGTATTGCTATGATGATTTTGCCCAGGAGCTTCGTGAACGATTGCGCGCAGCGCACCAGGAGGCAAGGGAGGCCCTCGATGAAGGGAAAATCAGGAGCAAAGTCCAATACGACAAGGACGCTGTACCTATGGATTTGAAAATCGGGGATAAGGTACTACTGAAAAATGATGTCCTACGACGTGGAAGATCAAAGAAGTTAACTCAGCCCTGGATAGGCCCATACGAGATTATCGAGAGGAATGGTGAGGTTAACTACACCATCAGGTCGGGAACCAAACAAAAAACGCAGAGAGTCCACGTAAATCGGCTTCGACCCTTTATAGAAGCATGACTATATGGACCCCTGCCTCGGATTAACCTACCCTGTGGATTTCTGGAATTTTCTTGCCCGGGTGATAAGGAGATTTTCAGGAAAGGACTAGAACTGCAGATACATATAGTTTGTTTAATTAAACCATTTATTGTTGAAAGCGGTTACAGATACGTTGGAGGGACGCTCTATCACAGTATCATTAATATAATAATAGCCTGGATAATCCCACAGATAGGAGGCACAGATGTCGCACGTCCTTTCGCTATCGTCCAGGAACTGGGGCACGTGGCACGGTTGTGGAGCTGGAGTTTCTCCGAAGAGTCTTCGGAGGTTGAAGACGTCCTCTACGCCAGCCTCGATGTCGGAGCGTACGGGGAGATCCCAAAGGGCATTGAGATCTTTCCTACTACGAACCCTCCAGTCCCTCATCTTCACCTTGAATTCCAAGTTCAAGTACCCGGGATGATAGGGGTATCGATGGCGCTGAAATATTCCAAAAATAGCAAGGAATTAGCGAAAATAGAGACTTCGAATGGCAGTAAGAAACAGGGTAGTAAGAAAGTGAAGGAGGTATTCGTACTCACCAGATATTCGAATACGAAGTCGTCCATGGAGTGCCGCAGGTATGGATGGTTCCTCGAGGAACGATTCGAGCACAGCCGACCCCGAGTACAGGATGGTGAAGATCTTATCCGGTCCACATGGATGGAGAGATGCTGGAAGCAGTCGGAGACAGTGTGCCCAAATCGACCGCACTTAAAACACTTTCCGGCGTTCATGTTGTTGGTTCTTGGAATGTTAACTTCTTCACTGTTAACTTTTTGGAAGACTGTGGCCCAAACGGGGCGGCAGTCACTTTTATATTCAAGGGTGCTTCGTCATCAGGCATGGCGGCCATCGGGTTGGCGACATCGTCCACGTCAGGTAAAATTGAAAAGTTCAACGCACTTCCTGATTGACAAATCAAGCGACGCGCTAATTGTTATTGTCATGTGGCTAATGCTGGCGAGCATCGCGGAAGTTCGGGGGGAGGGACATGTGATTGAGAGATTCGTCCACACCCCGGGAATTTATTTTGAGCCAATTGGGAGATTGCATTTGAGCAACTACGTTTGGACGGTTGCTGCAAGCACGGATGGTGCATCATGGCTGGCGAGAGCTGATCAACTGCAGGAACATCTGAATTATACGAAGCAACTGTGCTTCAGGGCTGGACCATGGGGTTCCAACTTCCATCACCTCGTGGATCAATGGATTGTCGATTTCGAGGAAACGAGAAGCGTCATCACGGCGTTGTTTGGGTTAAATGAGAGGAGGAAGGGCCGTCGAGGTCTTATAAATGGTCTGGGCACGGTAGCCAAGTCACTTTTCGGGACTATGGATGCTGAAGATGAACGGGAAATACGCGAGAGGATTTCACGTCTGGAGGCTGGAGTTCAAGGGACACTGGATAGTTCTGGGAAGCAGTTGCAGATTGTTAACTCTACGCTTCTTCATCTCGCTCAAACGGAACAGATGATTCAGAAGAACGAAAACATCTTGTTGAGGTCTATCAAACAGATAAGGGATGAGGATACGCAGATGGCACACCGGCAACTCGTAGATGAGCATTTTTTGGTGGTCGAGGTCATCTACACTGGGGTGATGCGGGATGCTGCGAGATTAAAAAAACTGCTGACCGACTCCAAAGGGCTAATATTTGACACAGGAGTGTTCACGGAAGAGGGATTGGTCGACCTTCTCAGGAAAGCCAAATTACCGAAGGGTTTAAGTTTCCCCTTTGAGTTGGAGGTAGCAGGGGTACATGAACTGCAGGAGGTATCAACTGTTAGTGTATCCGCAGTTGGCATGAAAATCATCACGGTGATAGGAATACCCCTGGCGGAT
Organism: Diachasmimorpha longicaudata; assembly: GCF_034640455.1. NCBI lineage: Eukaryota > Metazoa > Arthropoda > Insecta > Hymenoptera > Braconidae > Diachasmimorpha > Diachasmimorpha longicaudata. Next base: position 2,900,554 of record NC_087236.1, read on the forward strand.
TTCCAAGCATTCGACGTTATGCTGATGCATAGCATTCCTGTGCGGACAACGAACGGGTATCACTCGTACTTGGAGGCATCAAATGCGCTTCTGGTCGTACATGGCGCAACACATCAGTATGTGCCAATGACCGAGGGGCAATTGAATTGCTGCAAGAGAGTTCGGGGACAATACTTATGCACCGACTCTTTGCCGATTCAAAAAATGAGAGTCACTAGCCCTTGTGAGGTGCGAATGTACCTGAGCCCAGATAAGATACCGGAAACGTGTAGTACGAGACATCTGCGGCTACAAGGTCTCACGCTTATCAAAATGCGGAAGACTAACGCATGGTTCTACGTGGCACCGGAACCTGAAGCAATTGCCATAGCTTGCGGAGAGGGGGAAATTCGAGACACCCTTCAAGGTTCTGGAATAATGCGGATAGAAGATTTCTGCGAGGTTATCGCTCCTGATTTCACTATCCGTGGCCGAAAGTCAAAGGAAACAACCTGGGAGAATCATATTCAGCCTAGGCTGAACTTGACACTAAGTAATGACACCATTACGCAGCTACAGCAGCAGGACCATAACGTGAGCGACATTCGACTCACGAACGTCATAGGGAACCTGAAGGAATTGGAGGACCTTCATGTGCAGCTAGAGACCGGAAAGGAAGATCTAGGGAAGCTTCAAAAGAAATTCGACTATCAGGAATTTCTACTCCACCCATCATCAATATTTTCAGTGGTCATGGTGGTTCTTGCCCTTGTACTAGGAGTATCTCTGTACTGCTGGTGCCGGAAACCCTAGCCTGCGTGAGTTAGAGAAGCGAAGGAAGTTGAAAGATTTACTTGTAAATACGTATTGAAGTGATCAGAAGTGCTGATCGTGGATATTCTTAGGATTTCTACTTTTCCAGAGAACATCTCTTTGCCTCCACGGAGGAAAAAGGAATGTTTTTATAATTATTGATGAGATAGGGTTAGAGAAGAAAATTATCATCAGTAATAATTTTCTTCCCCGGCGGGGAGGGATGTTATGCCCCAAAATGCCATAACATTTCAGTTTCGTAATCCGGAGAATACGAGGACACGAAAGTGGCACGTATTATTCGGAATGCAAAACATATGAAGAAAGGAAAATAAAAGGTAATGAATATATGTGGATCAATCCACGTATATTCAACTTATGTAGATAACTGGGGCGCAGCGTCAGCGCTTTACGCCTCGAACTGGCCTCTAGCGCGTCACCGTGCGATGTAATACGAATCCACGAGACAATAAATACTCGGGGACTCGTATTCTCTGGGCCAGTTATCCAAATACCATTCATAAGGAGTTACTTCTTCTGTACTTATACTCGCCTGATACTCTGTGTCTCAGAGCGAGTCTTTAATTGTTAATAAACTAGTGGAATAACCAATAAAGATAGTGAATCAATTGAAGATATCTGCTCCTATCCTCTATCCGCGAGTGTGAACCCCGAAACCCGAACCCAACCGCTCGGGTCCATTACATTGTCCTAGCTATGATATTTCCAAAGATATGGGCGAAAAGCGGTGTGATGCCAAATCCGGGCCCGTTTTGCTCTAGGAGGCCCAGGAGCCGAGAAAAACGCGTAAAACGAAAAAGTTGACTTTAGAAAATTCCCGGACCCCCAGAAAAATCGGAAATCGTCTCACGAATCCGATGGCACCAGCCAAATTGTCCTAACTATGTTATTTCTAAAGATATGGGTGAAAAACGGTGTGATCCCAAATCCGGGCCCGTTTGGCTCTAGGACGCCCAGGAGCCGAGAAAAACGCGAAAAACGAAAAAATCGACTTTAGAAAATTCCCGGAGCCCTAGAAAAATCGGAATTCGTCTCACGAATTCAATGGCGCCAGCCAAATTGTCCTAGCTACGAGTTTTCCAATGATATGGACGAAAAACGATCTGATTCCAAATCCGGGCCCGTTTTGCTCTAGGAGGCCCAGGAGCCGAGAAAATTGCGAAAAACGAAAAAATCGACTGTGGACAATTCCCGGGCCCCTAGAAAAATCGGGAATCGTCTCACGAATCCAATGGCGCCAGCCAAATTGTCCTAGCGATGATATTTCCGAAGATATGGACGAAAAACCATCTGATTCCAAATCCGGGCCCGTTTTTCTCTAGGAGGCCCAGGAGCCGAGAAAATTGCGAAAAACGAAAAAATCGACTGTGGACAATTCCCGGGCCCCTCGAAAAATCGGAAATCGTCTCACGAATCCAATGGTGCCAACCAAATTGTCCTAGCTATGATATTTCCAAAGATATGGATGAAAAACGGTGTGATCCCAAATCCGGGCCCGTTTGGCTCTAGGAGGCCCAGGAACCGAGAAAAACGCGAAAAACGAAAAAATCAACTTTAGAAAATTCCCGGACCCCTAGAAAAATCGGAAATCGTCTCACGAATCCAATGGCGCCAGCCAAATTGTCCTAGCTATGATATTTCCAATGATATGGGCGAAAAACGGTGTGATCCCAAATCCGGGCCCGTTTTGCTCTAGGACGCCCAGGAGCCGAGAAAAACGCGAAAAACGAAAAAATCGACTTTAGAAAATTCCCGGACCCCCAGAAAAATCGGAAATCGTCTCACGAATCCAATGGCACCAGCCAAATTGTCCTAGCTATGTTATTTCTAAAGATATGGGTGAAAAACGGTGTGATCCCAAATCCGGGCCCGTTTTGCTCTAGGACGCCCAGGAGCCGAGAAAAACGCGAAAAACGAAAAAATCGACTTTAGAAAATTCCCGGAGCCCTAGAAAAATCGGAAATCGTTTCACGAATGCAATGGCGCCAGCCAAATTGTCCTAGCTACGAGTTTTCCAATGATATGGACGAAAAACGATCTGATTCCAAATCCGGGCCCGTTTTGCTCTAGGACGCCCAGGAGCCGAGAAAAACGCGAAAAACGAAAAAATCGACTTTAGAAAATTCCTGGACCCCTAGAAAAATCGGAAATTGTCTCACGAATCCAATGGCGCCAGCCAAATTGTCCTAGCGATGATATTTCCGAAGATATGGACGAAAAACCATCTGATTCCAAATCCGGGCCCGTTTTGCTCTAGGAGGCCCAGGAGCCGAGAAAAACGCGTAAAACGAAAAAGTTGACTTTAGAAAATTCCCGGACCCCCAGAAAAATCGGAAATCGTCTCACGAATCCGATGGCACCAGCCAAATTGTCCTAACTATGTTATTTCTAAAGATATGGGTGAAAAACGGTGTGATCCCAAATCCGGGCCCGTTTGGCTCTACGAGGCCCAGGAACCTAGAAAAACGCGAAAAACGAAAAAATCGACTTTAGAAAATTCCCGGACCTCAAGAAGAATCGGAATTCGTCTCACGAATTCAATGGCGCCAGCCAAATTGTCCTAGCTATGTTATATCCAATGATATGGACGAAAAACGTCAGAGTCCAAATCCTGGCCCGTTTTGATCTAGGAGGCCCAAGAGCCGAGAAAATTGCGAAAAACGAAAAAATCGACTTTAGAATATTCCCGGACCCCTAGAAAAATCGGAAATCGTCTCACGAATCCAATGGCGCCAGCCAAATTGTCCTAGCGATGATATTTCCAAAGATATGGGCGAAAAACGGTGTGATCCCAAATCCGGGCCCGTTTTGCTCTAGGAGGCCCAGGAGCCGAGAAAAACGCGAAAAACGAAAAAATTGACTTTAGAAAATTCCCGGACCCCCAGAAAAATCGGAAATCGTCACACGGATCCAATGGCGCCAACCAAATTGTCCTAGCTATGATATATCCAATGATGTGGACGAAAAACGTCAGAGTCCAAATCCGGGCCCGTTTGGCTCTAGGAGGCCCAGGAACCGAGAAAAACGCGAAAAACGAAAAAATCCACTTTAGAAAATTCCTGGACCCCTAGAAAAATCGGAAATTGTCTCACGAATCCAATGGCGCCAGCCAAATTGACCTAGCTATGATATTTCCGAACATATGGACAAAAAACGATCTGATTCCAAATCCGGGCCCGTTTTGCTCTAGGAGGCCCAGGAGCCGAGAAAATTGCGAAAAACGAAAAAATCGACTGTGGACAATTCCCGGGCCCCTAGAAAAATCGGGAATCGTCTCACGAATCCAATGGCGCCAGCCAAATTGTCCTAGCTATGATATTTCCAATGATATGGGCGAAAAACGGTGTGATCCCAAATCCGGGCCCGTTTTGCTCTAGGAGGCCCAGGAGCCGAGAAAAACGCGAAAAACGAAAAAATTGACTTTAGAAAATTCCCGGACCCCCAGAAAAATCGGAAATCGTCACACGGATCCAATGGCGCCAACCAAATTGTCCTAGCTATGATATATCCAATGATGTGGACGAAAAACGTCAGAGTCCAAATCCGGGCCCGTTTGGCTCTAGGAGGCCCAGGAACCGAGAAAAACGCGAAAAACGAAAAAATCGACTTTAGAAAATTCCCGGACCCCTTGAAAAATCGGAAATCGTCTCACGAATCCAATGGCGCCAGCCAAATTGTCCTAGCTATGATATTTCCAAAGATATGGGCGAAAAGCGGTGTGATGCCAAATCCGGGCCCGTTTTGCTCTAGGAGGCCCAGGAGCCGAGAAAAACGCGTAAAACGAAAAAGTTGACTTTAGAAAATTCCCGGACCCCCAGAAAAATCGGAAATCGTCTCACGAATCCGATGGCACCAGCCAAATTGTCCTAACTATGTTATTTCTAAAGATATGGGTGAAAAACGGTGTGATCCCAAATCCGGGCCCGTTTGGCTCTACGAGGCCCAGGAACCTAGAAAAACGCGAAAAACGAAAAAATCGACTTTAGAAAATTCCCGGACCTCAAGAAGAATCGGAATTCGTCTCACGAATTCAATGGCGCCAGCCAAATTGTCCTAGCTATGTTATATCCAATGATATGGACGAAAAACGTCAGAGTCCAAATCCTGGCCCGTTTTGATCTAGGAGGCCCAAGAGCCGAGAAAATTGCGAAAAACGAAAAAATCGACTTTAGAATATTCCCGGACCCCTAGAAAAATCGGAAATCGTCTCACGAATCCAATGGCGCCAGCCAAATTGTCCTAGCGATGATATTTCCAAAGATATGGGCGAAAAACGGTGTGATCCCAAATCCGGGCCCGTTTTGCTCTAGGAGGCCCAGGAGCCGAGAAAAACGCGAAAAACGAAAAAATTGACTTTAGAAAATTCCCGGACCCCCAGAAAAATCGGAAATCGTCACACGGATCCAATGGCGCCAACCAAATTGTCCTAGCTATGATATATCCAATGATGTGGACGAAAAACGTCAGAGTCCAAATCCGGGCCCGTTTGGCTCTAGGAGGCCCAGGAACCGAGAAAAACGCGAAAAACGAAAAAATCCACTTTAGAAAATTCCTGGACCCCTAGAAAAATCGGAAATTGTCTCACGAATCCAATGGCGCCAGCCAAATTGACCTAGCTATGATATTTCCGAACATATGGACAAAAAACGATCTGATTCCAAATCCGGGCCCGTTTTGCTCTAGGAGGCCCAGGAGCCGAGAAAATTGCGAAAAACGAAAAAATCGACTGTGGACAATTCCCGGGCCCCTAGAAAAATCGGGAATCGTCTCACGAATCCAATGGCGCCAGCCAAATTGTCCTAGCTATGATATTTCCAATGATATGGGCGAAAAACGGTGTGATCCCAAATCCGGGCCCGTTTTGCTCTAGGACGCCCAGGAGCCGAGAAAAACGCGAAAAACGAAAAAATCGACTTTAGAAAATTCCCCGACCCCCAGAAAAATCGGAAATCGTCTCACGAATCCAATGGCACCAGCCAAATTGTCCTAGCTATGTTATTTCTAAAGATATGGGTGAAAAACGGTGTGATTCCAAATCCGGGCCCGTTTGGCTCTAGGAGGGCCAGGAACCGAGAAAAACGCGAAAAACGAAAAAATCGACTTTAGAAAATTCCCGGACCCCTAGAAAAATCGGAAATCGTCTCACGAATCCAATGGCGCCAGCCAAATTGTCCTAGCTATGATATTTCCAAAGATATGGGCGAAAAACGGTGTGATCCCAAATCCGGGCCCGTTTTGCTTTAGGAGGCCCAGGAGCCGAGAAAAACGCGAAAAACGAAAAAATTGACTTTAGAAAATTCCCGGACCCCCAGAAAAATCGGAAATCGTCTCACGAATCCAATGGCACCAGCCAAATTGTCGTAGCTATGTTATTTCTAAAGATATGGGTGAAAAACGGTGTGATCCCAAATCCGGGCCCGTTTGGGTCTAGGAGGCCCAGGAACCGAGAAAAACGCGAAAAACGAAAAAATCGACTTTAGAAAAATCCCGGACCCCCAGAAAAATCGGAAATCGTCTCACGAATCCAATGGCACCAGCCAAATTGTCCTAGCTATGTTATTTCTAAAGATATGGGTGAAAAACGGTGTGATCCCAAATCCGGGCCCGTTTTGCTCTAGGAGGCCCAGGAGCCGAGAAAAACGCGAAAAACGAAAAAATTGACTTTAGAAAATTCCCGGACCCCCAGAAAAATCGGAAATCGTCTCACGAATCCAATGGCACCAGCCAAATTGTCGTAGCTATGTTATTTCTAAAGATATGGGTGAAAAACGGTGTGATCCCAAATCCGGGCCCGTTTGGGTCTAGGAGGCCCAGGAACCGAGAAAAACGCGAAAAACGAAAAAATCGACTTTAGAAAAATCCCGGACCCCCAGAAAAATCGGAAATCGTCTCACGAATCCAATGGCACCAGCCAAATTGTCCTAGCTATGTTATTTCTAAAGATATGGGTGAAAAACGGTGTGATCCCAAATCCGGGCCCGTTTTGCTCTAGGAGGCCCAGGAGCCGAGAAAAACGCGAAAAACGAAAAAATCGACTTTAGAAAATTCCCGGACCCCCCGCAAAATCGGAAATCGTCTCACGAATCCAATGGCGCCAACCAAATTGTCCTAGCTATGATATATCCAATGATATGGACGAAAAACGTCAGAGTCCAAATCCGGGCCCGTTTGGCTCTAGGAGGCCCAGGAACCGAGAAAAACGCGAAAAACGAAAAAATCGACTTTAGAAAATTCCCGGACCCCTTGAAAAATCGGAAATCGTCTCACGAATCCAATGGCGCCAGCCAAATTGTTGTTATGCCCCAAAATGCCATAACATTTCAGTTTCGTAATCCGGAGAATACGAGGACACGAAAGTGGCACGTATTATTCGGAATGCAAAACATATGAAGAAAGGAAAATAAAAGGTAATGAATATATGTGGATCAATCCACGTATATTCAACTTATGTAGATAACTGGGGCGCAGCGTCAGCGCTTTACGCCTCGAACTGGCCTCTAGCGCGTCACCGTGCGATGTAATACGAATCCACGAGACAATAAATACTCGGGGACTCGTATTCTCTGGGCCAGTTATCCAAATACCATTCATAAGGAGTTACTTCTTCTGTACTTATACTCGCCTGATACTCTGTGTCTCAGAGCGAGTCTTTAATTGTTAATAAACTAGTGGAATAACCAATAAAGATAGTGAATCAATTGAAGATATCTGCTCCTATCCTCCATCCGCGAGTGTGAACCCCGAAACCCGAACCCAACCGCTCGGGTCCATTACATTTTTGGTGGCAGCGTATCTTTTGGGGAAGACGGAGGCCTGATCAACCACTGTCTTGTCACACAGTGATAGAAGAAGAACCGAACATTGGAGTTTGGACTACCTAGGGGTAGACTGGCCAGCAGCTGCAGCAGACCTTCACATCGAAGGACGGAGAAGATTGCCGTTAAGGTAAATCAGACGAAGATTTTTTGGGAACCTGTTATCAGGAATCATAGTGGTTACCATTGGGGTGAACCAGGAAAGCCTACCTTAGTACTTTATCGTACCAGAGGCTAGTGGAAACTACCCTGTCAAGAGGGGCTAGTATCGTGATAAGTAGCTACGCAAGTGGGATTATTTCATTTTTGGCCAAGAAATAAATAATCGATTATGTCAACTACTGGAGCAAATGGTAGTCGACGATCGGAATCGGATTTCGAGTCTTACTCCATTTCAGGGCAAGGGGTAAGAAGACATCTGTTTAATTCTGATGGGAATATTAACGGGAATGTTAATGTGCAACGGAGATATAGCCGATCTTTGCATCAGAGCTTGTTGGCTAGTGGTAATGCACAACAGGTCAGGGTTGACGTCCATCGGGAAGAGGACGATCTACCCGAGGAATTACCCGGGGAGCAGCTGGCTAATAGCACACGAGGGGTTGGAGGAGGAAACCAGCGATCCTCTCTCCAAAATCCTCCGAATGTACCGGGAAATCCGTTTGAGGATTTGGATGAGATCCAGGAAGACGGGGCAAGGGATGTGACGCCCAGACACGAGTACTCCACACCCAGTAACGTGTTTTACCGTACAGGGACATTAGCGGCGGGGGGTTTCGTTCCTAGGGGCGAACGCCATGGGGCGGACCAACCTCCCGAGGGGGTACGACCACTTCGGCGAACTGACGAGCTACGGGACTCAGTAGCAGAGTTGCGCGAAAAAATGGCCGAAATGGAGATAGAGAGGCAAGCACAACAGGGGGAAATGCAACGCCTCCTGGATTCTGAGCGGCAGCGTCGAGAGGAAGCTGAAAAGGAGAAAAATGAAGTTAGAGATCTTTTGGCGGAGGCCTGGGCAGACCAAAACATGCAGAATAACCGAGCACCGGGGAGTGCATACCTTGATCTGAAGGGCGCACTTCAAATGGTACGTTGTTTTGCTGGGCAAGATTCAGATAAACTAGATGGGTTTCTGAAATCAGTGACTTCCGCTAGGGAATTGATATATCCGGAATATCAGGATTCGCTCCTAAAGGGTATTCTGGGAAGTAAATTTGAAGGTACTGCTTTGAAACAATTGAAGTATCGAACGATCACCTCATTTCAACAGCTGGAGGAGGAATTGCGATCACTTTTCGGAAAAGCGAAAAGTCTGGTCGGACTTCAAGCAGAATTTAGCAGAATACAGCAAAAGGAGAATGAAAGTGTTTCTAAATATGTCGCACGCACGGAGGAGGCCACCCTTGATTTATTGAATGGCTTACTGAGTCTACACGTTGGTTTCACGGAGGTAGAAAAGGTAGCCGCTAAAACCATTCTAATGTCTCTGGCTAAACTTATGTTCGAACAGGGATTGCGAGGGCAGTTGCAGATTTTGGTGCGAGCCCATAATTTCAAGACACTCCACGAGTCCTGTGCAGGAGCCGTAGATTTGGAGAAAACCATCTCTGGCCCTCAGAAAGGGAAGCATTTTGAGGTGCCTCAAAGGAACTCCAGTGGCGGGAATAGAGTTTCTATGGCCCGGCAATCCACTGGGAATTGCTTCAGCTGCGGACAATCAGGTCATATTGCAAAAGATTGTCGCAATCCGCAGGCAGGTCAACGCAAATCGTTGCCGGTTGCGTCAGAGCGACGTAGCGTCAACGCATTCGGCGCTGTATGTAAACATTGCCGGTATGCGGGTCATGAGGCCGCTGATTGCCGTAAGTTAAAGAAGAAATTGGGAATATCTGACTCGCAGAGAATTCCTGCGGAGCTCGTGAAGTCTCATTTTGCAGGTAAGCGGAATAATAATTCGGGTACCGACAGCAGTAACCTAGATCCAAAAAGGAGGGTTGATAAGTCTGATGAGGGGAAAATTATGCCTGTCGGAGCCTATCAAGTTATGATGGTAAAACCTACACGGCAAGGGGGGAGTTTCCAGGGAAACAAAACAACGATGATAAAGCCAGCACTGCAGGGGGAAATAAAATCACAGATTTTACTCACTGCGCTGGAGCTGGAGCTGCCAACCATGTTCTTGGCAGATTCCGGAGCGAAGATTTCCTTAGTGAGGGTGGACAAGCTGACGGAAGGGGTTGAGATTTCCCCGAGAAGCCGAATCTTGAGGGGGATTTCAAATCATGACGTCGCCACCCTGGGTGAGGTTATTCTTCGGTTGGAAATTGGTAATAGATGTCTGGGACATACGTTTCAGGTCGTTCCTGCGAATTTTCCTTGCCTTGGGGGGATTTTAGGCGAAGATTTTCTGTCTTCACCTACGTTGAAGGTGGAAACAGTCCATGGGAAGGCGTTGGTGATCAATGGACATCCGTTCGAGCTGTTCCAGGATCAAACACCCACGAAAATCGGGGCTAGAAGTGAGGTATTACTAACGGTACCCACACGAAGCAGCGGAACTGGTATCGTCCGGAAAAACCAACTGGCGAAGGGCGTCTTCATGGGGGAGTGTCTCACGAAGGCAGTAAAGGGTCAAGTACTCGTTTGTGTGGTGAATACGAACGACAACGATGTGTTCATCAATCCACCGACGGTTAAACTGGAATCGCTGCCGTCGGGGGAAATAATTATGATGCTGAGGGATGCCGAGAGGGGCGAGGTGAAAGACCGCATCAAATTATTGCGAGAGAATCTGAGGATTGAGCACCTAAATCAGGAGGAGAAATATTCCCTTCTGGAAATCTTGGAGGAATACAACTCCATCGTACAGCTACCAGGAGATCCTCCTGGAGCTACAGATCATCTGAAGCATGAGATCCCATTGAAACCGGGGACAGCGCCTATTAATGTCAGGCCTCATCGGTTACCAGAATCACAGATGGAGGAGGTGGATCACCAGGTCAAGGAGATGTTGCAGAATGGAATCGTGCGTCCAAGCAAAAGCCAGTGGAATGCGCCTTTGCTTGTGGTTCCTAAAAAAATGGATGCGTCAGGGAAGGTCAAATTCCGCGTTGTGGTAGATTTCCGACGCTTGAATGAAGTCACGGTTGGTGATTCATTTCCATTGCCCAATATATCCGATATACTGGATCGATTGGGAAATGCCAAATATTTCTCAACTCTGGATTTGGCCTCGGGATTTCATCAGATTCCTGTAAGGGAAGAGGATAGGTGTAAAACTGCCTTTTCCACACCATATGGGCACTACGAGTTCTGTAGATTGCCTTTCGGGGTTAAGGGCGGGCCTGCAACTTTCCAAAGGCTCATGAATTCTGTCCTGGCTGGAGTACAGGGAATTCGGTGTTTCGTCTATCTGGATGACATCGTGATTTTTGGACCGGATCTACAGGAGCATAATAAAAGGCTGAGGGAGGTACTGCAGTGCTTGAAGGAAGCGAACCTGAGACTTCAACCTGATAAGTGCAATTTCTTGAGGAAGGAGGTGGTGTATCTAGGACACATCATTACCAAGGATGGAATCAAAGCGGATCCTAGTAAAATAGAGGCAGTAGTGAAATTTCCGGTACCACAGCACGAGAAGGAAATTATGTCCTTCCTAGGATTAGCGGGGTATTATCGGAAGTTCATCAGAGACTTTTCAAAAATTGCTAAACCCTTGTCTGAATTGTTGAAAAAGGACATAACTTAGACTTGGGGGGAGAGAGAGCAGAGCGCCTTTGACACCCTAAAAAGGGCTCTGACAACAGCTCCGGTGTTGCAGTATCCCGATTTCGGGAATCCGTTTCTGCTCACCACCGATGCGTCAAACAAGGCCATAGGTGCTGTGTTATCGCAAGGGGAAATTGGCAAGGATTTACCAATCGCCTATGCCAGCAGGACCTTAAATAAGGCAGAGCAGAACTACAGTACCATAGAGAAGGAGCTCTTGGCTATTGTATGGGGAGCTCGTCACTTCCGTCCTTATCTATATGGGCGTAAGTTCACTATAGTGACCGACCATAGGCCCTTGAAGTGGATATTTAACGTAAAGGACCCGGGGTCAAGACTCGTACATTGGCGGATTAAATTAGAGGAGTATGAATACGAGGTGGTACACAAGCCTGGTAAATTAAATACCAACGCTGACGCGTTAAGTCGGATAAACGTGGTAACCCGAGCGCAGATAAGAGCGAACACAGGTGCGATGGACTCGAACGCTGACGGCGGGGTCATTACACCTGCTGACGACGACATTCCGGAAATACTACGAGAGTATCATAATACGCCGATTGCTGGTCATCCGGGTGTAAAACGTATGTACGCCAAATTAAAGCGAAAATATTACTGGAAGGGGATTAAGTCGGATGTTCAAAACCATGTGGGGAATTGTGAGGAATGCCAACTCAGCAAGTTGGGAAAAGCCACAAAGGTCCCCATGATTATCGGGGAGAGCCCTGAAACAGCATTCGAACAATGTGCAATGGACATAGTTGGTCCATTACCTATTACGGATGCTGGGAATAAGTATATCTTGACGTTTCAGGATGGGCTAACTAAATTCAGCAAGGCCATACCCATCCCGGACCAAGAGGCCAATACGATCGGGCGTGCGTTCGCCGAAAAAATCATCTGTGAATATGGTACACCACAGAGATTGCTCACGGATCAAGGACCAAATTTTGTAGGGGAGATATTTAGGAATGTTTGTAAGCTTCTAAGAATTAAGAAGATCCAAACCACGGCGTATCATCCGCAGACTAATGGTATTGTCGAGAGGTCACACCGCACTCTGGCAGAATACCTGAGGAGCTTCATCCTGGAGGATCAAACGGATTGGGATACGTGGCTGCCATACGCAATGTTTGCGTATAACACCACTCCCCACACGGCTACAAAAATGACGCCATTTGAGCTGATTTTTGGGAGACGCGCCGAGTTACCGACGGCCGTCAAACAGCCACCCCGTTTGACGTATTGCTATGATGATTTTGCCCAGGAGCTTCGTGAACGATTGCGCGCAGCGCACCAGGAGGCAAGGGAGGCCCTCGATGAAGGGAAAATCAGGAGCAAAGTCCAATACGACAAGGACGCTGTACCTATGGATTTGAAAATCGGGGATAAGGTACTACTGAAAAATGATGTCCTACGACGTGGAAGATCAAAGAAGTTAACTCAGCCCTGGATAGGCCCATACGAGATTATCGAGAGGAATGGTGAGGTTAACTACACCATCAGGTCGGGAACCAAACAAAAAACGCAGAGAGTCCACGTAAATCGGCTTCGACCCTTTATAGAAGCATGACTATATGGACCCCTGCCTCGGATTAACCTACCCTGTGGATTTCTGGAATTTTCTTGCCCGGGTGATAAGGAGATTTTCAGGAAAGGACTAGAACTGCAGATACATATAGTTTGTTTAATTAAACCATTTATTGTTGAAAGCGGTTACAGATACGTTGGAGGGACGCTCTATCACAGTATCATTAATATAATAATAGCCTGGATAATCCCACAGATAGGAGGCACAGATGTCGCACGTCCTTTCGCTATCGTCCAGGAACTGGGGCACGTGGCACGGTTGTGGAGCTGGAGTTTCTCCGAAGAGTCTTCGGAGGTTGAAGACGTCCTCTACGCCAGCCTCGATGTCGGAGCGTACGGGGAGATCCCAAAGGGCATTGAGATCTTTCCTACTACGAACCCTCCAGTCCCTCATCTTCACCTTGAATTCCAAGTTCAAGTACCCGGGATGATAGGGGTATCGATGGCGCTGAAATATTCCAAAAATAGCAAGGAATTAGCGAAAATAGAGACTTCGAATGGCAGTAAGAAACAGGGTAGTAAGAAAGTGAAGGAGGTATTCGTACTCACCAGATATTCGAATACGAAGTCGTCCATGGAGTGCCGCAGGTATGGATGGTTCCTCGAGGAACGATTCGAGCACAGCCGACCCCGAGTACAGGATGGTGAAGATCTTATCCGGTCCACATGGATGGAGAGATGCTGGAAGCAGTCGGAGACAGTGTGCCCAAATCGACCGCACTTAAAACACTTTCCGGCGTTCATGTTGTTGGTTCTTGGAATGTTAACTTCTTCACTGTTAACTTTTTGGAAGACTGTGGCCCAAACGGGGCGGCAGTCACTTTTATATTCAAGGGTGCTTCGTCATCAGGCATGGCGGCCATCGGGTTGGCGACATCGTCCACGTCAGGTAAAATTGAAAAGTTCAACGCACTTCCTGATTGACAAATCAAGCGACGCGCTAATTGTTATTGTCATGTGGCTAATGCTGGCGAGCATCGCGGAAGTTCGGGGGGAGGGACATGTGATTGAGAGATTCGTCCACACCCCGGGAATTTATTTTGAGCCAATTGGGAGATTGCATTTGAGCAACTACGTTTGGACGGTTGCTGCAAGCACGGATGGTGCATCATGGCTGGCGAGAGCTGATCAACTGCAGGAACATCTGAATTATACGAAGCAACTGTGCTTCAGGGCTGGACCATGGGGTTCCAACTTCCATCACCTCGTGGATCAATGGATTGTCGATTTCGAGGAAACGAGAAGCGTCATCACGGCGTTGTTTGGGTTAAATGAGAGGAGGAAGGGCCGTCGAGGTCTTATAAATGGTCTGGGCACGGTAGCCAAGTCACTTTTCGGGACTATGGATGCTGAAGATGAACGGGAAATACGCGAGAGGATTTCACGTCTGGAGGCTGGAGTTCAAGGGACACTGGATAGTTCTGGGAAGCAGTTGCAGATTGTTAACTCTACGCTTCTTCATCTCGCTCAAACGGAACAGATGATTCAGAAGAACGAAAACATCTTGTTGAGGTCTATCAAACAGATAAGGGATGAGGATACGCAGATGGCACACCGGCAACTCGTAGATGAGCATTTTTTGGTGGTCGAGGTCATCTACACTGGGGTGATGCGGGATGCTGCGAGATTAAAAAAACTGCTGACCGACTCCAAAGGGCTAATATTTGACACAGGAGTGTTCACGGAAGAGGGATTGGTCGACCTTCTCAGGAAAGCCAAATTACCGAAGGGTTTAAGTTTCCCCTTTGAGTTGGAGGTAGCAGGGGTACATGAACTGCAGGAGGTATCAACTGTTAGTGTATCCGCAGTTGGCATGAAAATCATCACGGTGATAGGAATACCCCTGGCGGATTTCCAAGCATTCGACGTTATGCTGATGCATAGCATTCCTGTGCGGACAACGAACGGGTATCACTCGTACTTGGAGGCATCAAATGCGCTTCTGGTCGTACATGGCGCAACACATCAGTATGTGCCAATGACCGAGGGGCAATTGAATTGCTGCAAGAGAGTTCGGGGACAATACTTATGCACCGACTCTTTGCCGATTCAAAAAATGAGAGTCACTAGCCCTTGTGAGGTGCGAATGTACCTGAGCCCAGATAAGATACCGGAAACGTGTAGTACGAGACATCTGCGGCTACAAGGTCTCACGCTTATCAAAATGCGGAAGACTAACGCATGGTTCTACGTGGCACCGGAACCTGAAGCAATTGCCATAGCTTGCGGAGAGGGGGAAATTCGAGACACCCTTCAAGGTTCTGGAATAATGCGGATAGAAGATTTCTGCGAGGTTATCGCTCCTGATTTCACTATCCGTGGCCGAAAGTCAAAGGAAACAACCTGGGAGAATCATATTCAGCCTAGGCTGAACTTGACACTAAGTAATGACACCATTACGCAGCTACAGCAGCAGGACCATAACGTGAGCGACATTCGACTCACGAACGTCATAGGGAACCTGAAGGAATTGGAGGACCTTCATGTGCAGCTAGAGACCGGAAAGGAAGATCTAGGGAAGCTTCAAAAGAAATTCGACTATCAGGAATTTCTACTCCACCCATCATCAATATTTTCAGTGGTCATGGTGGTTCTTGCCCTTGTACTAGGAGTATCTCTGTACTGCTGGTGCCGGAAACCCTAGCCTGCGTGAGTTAGAGAAGCGAAGGAAGTTGAAAGATTTACTTGTAAATACGTATTGAAGTGATCAGAAGTGCTGATCGTGGATATTCTTAGGATTTCTACTTTTCCAGAGAACATCTCTTTGCCTCCACGGAGGAAAAAGGAATGTTTTTATAATTATTGATGAGATAGGGTTAGAGAAGAAAATTATCATCAGTAATAATTTTCTTCCCCGGCGGGGAGGGATGTTATGCCCCAAAATGCCATAACATTTCAGTTTCGTAATCCGGAGAATACGAGGACACGAAAGTGGCACGTATTATTCGGAATGCAAAACATATGAAGAAAGGAAAATAAAAGGTAATGAATATATGTGGATCAATCCACGTATATTCAACTTATGTAGATAACTGGGGCGCAGCGTCAGCGCTTTACGCCTCGAACTGGCCTCTAGCGCGTCACCGTGCGATGTAATACGAATCCACGAGACAATAAATACTCGGGGACTCGTATTCTCTGGGCCAGTTATCCAAATACCATTCATAAGGAGTTACTTCTTCTGTACTTATACTCGCCTGATACTCTGTGTCTCAGAGCGAGTCTTTAATTGTTAATAAACTAGTGGAATAACCAATAAAGATAGTGAATCAATTGAAGATATCTGCTCCTATCCTCTATCCGCGAGTGTGAACCCCGAAACCCGAACCCAACCGCTCGGGTCCATTACATTGTCCTAGCTATGATATTTCCAAAGATATGGGCGAAAAGCGGTGTGATGCCAAATCCGGGCCCGTTTTGCTCTAGGAGGCCCAGGAGCCGAGAAAAACGCGTAAAACGAAAAAGTTGACTTTAGAAAATTCCCGGACCCCTAGAAAAATCGGAAATCGTCTCACGAATCCGATGGCACCAGCCAAATTGTCCTAACTATGTTATTTCTAAAGATATGGGTGAAAAACGGTGTGATCCCAAATCCGGGCCCGTTTGGCTCTAGGACGCCCAGGAGCCGAGAAAAACGCGAAAAACGAAAAAATCGACTTTAGAAAATTCCCGGAGCCCTAGAAAAATCGGAATTCGTCTCACGAATTCAATGGCGCCAGCCAAATTGTCCTAGCTACGAGTTTTCCAATGATATGGACGAAAAACGATCTGATTCCAAATCCGGGCCCGTTTTGCTCTAGGAGGCCCAGGAGCCGAGAAAATTGCGAAAAACGAAAAAATCGACTGTGGACAATTCCCGGGCCCCTAGAAAAATCGGGAATCGTCTCACGAATCCAATGGCGCCAGCCAAATTGTCCTAGCGATGATATTTCCGAAGATATGGACGAAAAACCATCTGATTCCAAATCCGGGCCCGTTTTTCTCTAGGAGGCCCAGGAGCCGAGAAAATTGCGAAAAACGAAAAAATCGACTGTGGACAATTCCCGGGCCCCTCGAAAAATCGGAAATCGTCTCACGAATCCAATGGTGCCAACCAAATTGTCCTAGCTATGATATTTCCAAAGATATGGATGAAAAACGGTGTGATCCCAAATCCGGGCCCGTTTGGCTCTAGGAGGCCCAGGAACCGAGAAAAACGCGAAAAACGAAAAAATCAACTTTAGAAAATTCCCGGACCCCTAGAAAAATCGGAAATCGTCTCACGAATCCAATGGCGCCAGCCAAATTGTCCTAGCTATGATATTTCCAATGATATGGGCGAAAAACGGTGTGATCCCAAATCCGGGCCCGTTTTGCTCTAGGACGCCCAGGAGCCGAGAAAAACGCGAAAAACGAAAAAATCGACTTTAGAAAATTCCCGGACCCCCAGAAAAATCGGAAATCGTCTCACGAATCCAATGGCACCAGCCAAATTGTCCTAGCTATGTTATTTCTAAAGATATGGGTGAAAAACGGTGTGATCCCAAATCCGGGCCCGTTTTGCTCTAGGACGCCCAGGAGCCGAGAAAAACGCGAAAAACGAAAAAATCGACTTTAGAAAATTCCCGGAGCCCTAGAAAAATCGGAAATCGTTTCACGAATGCAATGGCGCCAGCCAAATTGTCCTAGCTACGAGTTTTCCAATGATATGGACGAAAAACGATCTGATTCCAAATCCGGGCCCGTTTTGCTCTAGGACGCCCAGGAGCCGAGAAAAACGCGAAAAACGAAAAAATCGACTTTAGAAAATTCCTGGACCCCTAGAAAAATCGGAAATTGTCTCACGAATCCAATGGCGCCAGCCAAATTGTCCTAGCGATGATATTTCCGAAGATATGGACGAAAAACCATCTGATTCCAAATCCGGGCCCGTTTTGCTCTAGGAGGCCCAGGAGCCGAGAAAATTGCGAAAAACGAAAAAATCGACTGTGGACAATTCCCGGGCCCCTAGAAAAATCGGAAATCGTCTCACGAATCCAATGGTGCCAACCAAATTGTCCTAGCTATGATATTTCCAAAGATATGGATGAAAAACGGTGTGATCCCAAATCCGGGCCCGTTTGGCTCTAGGAGGCCCAGGAACCGAGAAAAACGCGAAAAACGAAAAAATCAACTTTAGAAAATTCCCGGACCCCTAGAAAAATCGGAAATCGTCTCACGAATCCAATGGCGCCAGCCAAATTGTCCTAGCTATGATATTTCCAATGAGATGGGCGAAAAACGGTGTGATCCCAAATCCGGGCCCGTTTTGCTCTAGGACGCCCAGGAGCCGAGAAAAACGCGAAAAACGAAAAAATCGACTTTAGAAAATTCCCGGAGCCCTAGAAAAATCGGAAATCGTCTCACGAATCCAATGGCGCCAGCCAAATTGTCCTAGCGATGATATTTCCGAAGATATGGACGAAAAACCATCTGATTCCAAATCCGGGCCCGTTTTTCTCTAGGAGGCCCAGGAGCCGAGAAAATTGCGAAAAACGAAAAAATCGACTGTGGACAATTCCCGGGCCCCTCGAAAAATCGGAAATCGTCTCACGAATCCAATGGTGCCAACCAAATTGTCCTAGCAGTGATATTTCCAAAGATATGGATGAAAAACGGTGTGATCCCAAATCCGGGCCCGTTTGGCTCTAGGAGGCCCAGGAACCGAGAAAAACGCGAAAAACGAAAAAATCAACTTTAGAAAATTCCCGGACCCCTAGAAAAATCGGAAATCGTCTCACGAATCCAATGGCGCCAGCCAAATTGTCCTAGCTATGATATTTCCAATGATATGGGCGAAAAACGGTGTGATCCCAAATCCGGGCCCGTTTTGCTCTAGGACGCCCAGGAGCCGAGAAAAACGCGAAAAACGAAAAAATCGACTTTAGAAAATTCCCGGACCCCCAGAAAAATCGGAAATCGTCTCACGAATCCAATGGCACCAGCCAAATTGTCCTAGCTATGTTATTTCTAAAGATATGGGTGAAAAACGGTGTGATCCCAAATCCGGGCCCGTTTTGCTCTAGGACGCCCAGGAGCCGAGAAAAACGCGAAAAACGAAAAAATCGACTTTAGAAAATTCCCGGAGCCCTAGAAAAATCGGAAATCGTTTCACGAATGCAATGGCGCCAGCCAAATTGTCCTAGCTACGAGTTTTCCAATGATATGGACGAAAAACGATCTGATTCCAAATCCGGGCCCGTTTTGCTCTAGGACGCCCAGGAGCCGAGAAAAACGCGAAAAACGAAAAAATCGACTTTAGAAAATTCCTGGACCCCTAGAAAAATCGGAAATTGTCTCACGAATCCAATGGCGCCAGCCAAATTGTCCTAGCGATGATATTTCCGAAGATATGGACGAAAAACCATCTGATTCCAAATCCGGGCCCGTTTTGCTCTAGGAGGCCCAGGAGCCGAGAAAATTGCGAAAAACGAAAAAATCGACTGTGGACAATTCCCGGGCCCCTAGAAAAATCGGAAATCGTCTCACGAATCCAATGGTGCCAACCAAATTGTCCTAGCTATGATATTTCCAAAGATATGGATGAAAAACGGTGTGATCCCAAATCCGGGCCCGTTTGGCTCTAGGAGGCCCAGGAACCGAGAAAAACGCGAAAAACGAAAAAATCAACTTTAGAAAATTCCCGGACCCCTAGAAAAATCGGAAATCGTCTCACGAATCCAATGGCGCCAGCCAAATTGTCCTAGCTATGATATTTCCAATGAGATGGGCGAAAAACGGTGTGATCCCAAATCCGGGCCCGTTTTGCTCTAGGACGCCCAGGAGCCGAGAAAAACGCGAAAAACGAAAAAATCGACTTTAGAAAATTCCCGGAGCCCTAGAAAAATCGGAAATCGTTTCACGAATCCAATGGCGCCAGCCAAATTGTCCTAGCTACGAGTTTTCCAATGATATGGACGAAAAACGATCTGATTCCAAATCCGGGCCCGTTTTGCTCTAGGAGGCCCAGGAGCCGAGAAAAACGCGAAAAACGAAAAAATGGACTTTAGAAAATTCCCGGACCCCCAGAAAAATCGGAAATCGTTTCACGAATGCAATGGCGCCAGCCAAATTGTCCTAGCTACGAGTTTTCCAATGATATGGACGAAAAACGATCTGATTCCAAATCCGGGCCCGTTTTGCTCTAGGACGCCCAGGAGCCGAGAAAAACGCGAAAAACGAAAAAATCGACTTTAGAAAATTCCTGGACCCCTAGAAAAATCGGAAATTGTCTCACGAATCCAATGGCGCCAGCCAAATTGTCCTAGCGATGATATTTCCGAAGATATGGACGAAAAACCATCTGATTCCAAATCCGGGCCCGTTTTGCTCTAGGAGGCCCAGGAGCCGAGAAAATTGCGAAAAACGAAAAAATCGACTGTGGACAATTCCCGGGCCCCTAGAAAAATCGGAAATCGTCTCACGAATCCAATGGTGCCAACCAAATTGTCCTAGCTATGATATTTCCAAAGATATGGATGAAAAACGGTGTGATCCCAAATCCGGGCCCGTTTGGCTCTAGGAGGCCCAGGAACCGAGAAAAACGCGAAAAACGAAAAAATCGACTTTAGAAAATTCCCGGAGCCCTAGAAAAATCGGAAATCGTTTCACGAATGCAATGGCGCCAGCCAAATTGTCCTAGCTACGAGTTTTCCAATGATATGGACGAAAAACGATCTGATTCCAAATCCGGGCCCGTTTTGCTCTAGGACGCCCAGGAGCCGAGAAAAACGCGAAAAACGAAAAAATCGACTTTAGAAAATTCCTGGACCCCTAGAAAAATCGGAAATCGTTTCACGAATCCAATGGCGCCAGCCAAATTGTCCTAGCTACGAGTTTTCCAATGATATGGACGAAAAACGATCTGATTCCAAATCCGGGCCCGTTTTGCTCTAGGAGGCCCAGGAGCCGAGAAAAACGCGAAAAACGAAAAAATGGACTTTAGAAAATTCCCGGACCCCCAGAAAAATCGGAAATCGTCTCACGAATCCGATGGCGCCAGCCAAATTGACCTAGCTATGATATTTCCGAACATATGGACAAAAAACGATCTGATTCCAAATCCGGGCCCGTTTTGCTCTAGGAGGCTCAGGAGCCGAGAAAATTGCGAATAACGAAAAAATCGACTGTGGACAATTCCCGGGCCCCTAGAAAAATCGGAAATCGTCTCACGAATCCAATGGTGCCAACCAAATTGTCCTAGCTATGATATTTCCAAAGATATGGATGAAAAACGGTGTGATCCCAAATCCGGGCCCGTTTGGCTCTAGGAGGCCCAGGAGCCGAGAAAAACGCGAAAAACGAAAAAATGGACTTTAGAAAATTCCCGGACCCCTAGAAAAATCGGAAATCGTCTCACGAATCCAATGGCGCCAGCCAAATTGTCCTAGCTATGATATTTCCAATGATATGGGCGAAAAACGGTGTGATCCCAAATCCGGGCCTGTTTTGCTCTAGGACGCCCAGGAGCCGAGAAAAACGCGAAAAACGAAAAAATCGACTTTAGAAAATTCCCGGACCCCCAGAAAAATCGGAAATCGTCTCACGAATCCAATGGCACCAGCCAAATTGTCCTAGCTATGTTATTTCTAAAGATATGGGTGAAAAACGGTGTGATCCCAAATCCGGGCCCGTTTTGCTCTAGGACGCCCAGGAGCCGAGAAAAACGCGAAAAACGAAAAAATCGACTTTAGAAAATTCCCGGAGCCCTAGAAAAATCGGGAATCGTCTCACGAATCCAATGGCGCCAGCCAAATTGTCCTAGCGATGATATTTCCGAAGATATGGACGAAAAACCATCTGATTCCAAATCCGGGCCCGTTTTTCTCTAGGAGGCCCAGGAGCCGAGAAAATTGCGAAAAACGAAAAAATCGACTGTGGACAATTCCCGGGCCCCTCGAAAAATCGGAAATCGTCTCACGAATCCAATGGTGCCAACCAAATTGTCCTAGCTATGATATTTCCAAAGATATGGATGAAAAACGGTGTGATCCCAAATCCGGGCCCGTTTGGCTCTAGGAGGCCCAGGAACCGAGAAAAACGCGAAAAACGAAAAAATCGATTTTAGAAAATTCCCGGACCCCTAGAAAAATCGGAAATCGTCTCACGAATCCAATGGCACCAGCCAAATTGTCCTAGCTATGTTATTTCTAATTATATTCAGCGTCTCGTTCTCGATGATGAATAATTGTAGTCATGCTTGTCATGGCTTACTTCACAACTTTTTAGAGCAAAAGGCGGTTTTTTGAAAAAATTGCGCCATTGGTACCCTGAGGTATCCTGGCACCCACCGCCGTTCTTTTTTCATTATTGTTTCGTTGTGTCCAACTTCACAGCACGAGTTAAACAATTTTTTTTTTGATTTTTACGTATTAATCAAAAAATCGGAAGTGAACGATGGGGAAGGATAAGAAAAGGAAGCACTCAAGGTCGCATTCCAGGGAACGTGAACGCAGTAAAGACCAATCAGGGGAAAAAATGCAAAAGATGCAGAAACAGCTAGATAACCTCTCGATGCAAATGTTGGCGTTCATGCAAGCGCAACAAGCGCTGATACCCCCCCCTCCTTCCCAGAGTTCAGAAACTCCCGAAATCATCGAAATCAAAGGTACGTATAATTATTTCCATTCCTCTCCACACGAGTTGAATGGGAAAAAATGGCAGAAAAAATTTTCCAAAGAGGAAGATAAAAAATTTATTTATGCCATTGTCTACCATAGCTCCACACGAGCTTGGTATGGATGTCAGATCCACACGATCCTGACGATTCACAACAAGTGAAAACGGTTTTTCCCAAACAAGGGAAAGTTGACCAACCTCCTCCACCAATTTTCAGATAAAGAAAAGTCAACGCTGATGGTCAATATAGAATCGTCAGAGCTTGACAGAGCGGAGGAGTTATTACCCCCTGAGCTGCTGGATATCCTTGGGGAAGACCCAAGTAAACCCAAAGAAGTCCCCATTACATTCAATGCAGCAATCAAGGTTAGAATGGAGAAATGGCTTCAGGAAGGACTCCAAGAGGATGTCAAGAAGAGTATCCTCGAGAAATATCCTAAAAAAGGAGAATTACGCCTGGAAACTCCAAAAATCAATGTGGAGATCAGAGCAGCCCTATCCGAAATTGCCAAGAAGCGTGATGTTCATTTTGTGAATTCACAAAATTCAGCAGGATCAGCACTGTCAGCTCTGGGAGCAGCAATGTCAATGGTCGTTGACAATCCAGAGGATGGCATTGACCAAGAACTGTTGGTATCATACCTCTGGGATGCATCAAAGTTGATGTGTGATGTTTTTCATCAATTCTCAGTAGCTAGAAGATCATTCATCACGCCGTTACTGAATAAATCAGTGAAACCGACAGTGGAAGCCACTAAACCTGACGAGTGGCTCTATGGCGAAAAATTCGCCGAGCAGATCAAGGAGGCAAAAACAGTGGAGAAGGCCTGCGCCAATATCAAGGCTCCGGAGAAACCCTCAATCACAGCCAACAAGGGACAGGGAAACGTCAGACACCCACCTGCGAGATACAAGCAGGTGGGTGGCTATCAGAAACGACAGACACTGAACTTCAAACCAAGAACATTCACGCAGACATCCCGCCCTGCGAGCTCCAAGACGTCATCAACGTCGAATCGAACGACGATAACAAAGAAATAGATGAGGTAATCATCCCTGCCGGTCGTTTGAGGTTATTTACTGACGTTTGGAGAGAAATTACAACAGATAAATTCATAATCCAGTGTCTTCAGGGATATAAAATCCCGTTCAGAAAAATTCCACATCAATTTAAACCTCCAAATGCTCCGTCTCGGTTAGCAAAAAATTGGACCACCATTAGCGCAGAGATTGAGAAATTATTAATCAAAGGCGCAATTGAGGAATGTTCAGAGGAGGAAGGACAATTTATTTCGTCATATTTTCTTATTCCTAAGCCTGATGGCTCCAACAGGTTTATTTTCAATTTGAAGAGATTAAATCGATTTGTTGCACAAAAGCATTTCAAAATGGAAGATATAAGATCAGTTAAGATCCTTCTGAATCAAGGGGATTGGATGGCATCTTTAGACTTAAAAGACGCATATTTTTTAATGCCTGTACATAGGGATCATCGTAAATATTTACGATTCCAATTTAATGGGAAGCTTTTCCAATTTACATGCCTACCTTTTGGTTTATGTTCCAGTCCGTATGTTTACACAAAGATCTTTAAACCTGTCATGTATAAATTAAGAATTCAGGGTATTCGTACAGTGATTTATATTGACGATCTTATAATTATCGCAAATTCGTATTCCGAATGTTCGAATCAAGTGAAAATAGCTCGGGACTTGATTGAACGATTGGGGTTTATAATTAATTATCAAAAGAGCTCGTTGATACCTAATCAGCGTTGCAGATATTTGGGGTTTATAATTAATTCAATAGATTATCGGTTAGAACTCACTGACAAGAAAAAAGAACAAATTTCCACCTTATGCGGTGAATTACAAATAGGAATATCATGTCAAATCCGTGAATTTGCAAAATTACTTGGTATTTTGACAGCGGCTTGCCACGCGGTTGCATATGGGTCAATTCATTGTAAACATTTAGAAAGAAAAAAGTTTCTAGCCTTGTTACGGAATGATTATAATTATGAGGGCGAAATGATTATTGAGGAATCCATGATGAAAGACCTGAACTGGTGGGAAAGAAATTCGTTGATAGGATTTAATCCTATTAGAACGAACGATTTCCAGATTGAAATTTTTTCGGATGCATCCCTCACAGGTTGGGGAGCACACTGCGAAGGGGTAAGCTCTCATGGATTCTGGTCAATAAAAAATAAGAAGTTCAGCATCAATTACCTTGAATTACTTGCGGTGTTCCACGGGTTAAAATGTTTTGCATCTCGCCTTTCGAACTGTGAGATTCTTCTGAGGGTTGATAATACCACGGCTATATCATACGTCAACCGAACAGGTGGGGTACAGTTCCCTCATCTAAGCAATTTAGCCAGGGAAATTTGGAGCTGGTGTGAAAGTAAAAACCTGTGGGTGTTTGCCTCATACATAGCTTCAGAAGAGAATGTAGAGGCAGATCGAGCCTCTCGAATTTTGAATATAGATACGGAATGGGAATTGAATAAAAAGATATTCAAAGAAATTTCTCAGAAATTTGGTCCATTCTCTATCGACTTGTTTGCATCAGAATCAAACAGAAAGTGTGAGAGGTTTTGCTCTAGATTCCCTAGTCCTGGAACTTGTACGGTAGATGCTTTCACCATTCCTTGGAGAACTGAAAGGTTCTACGCTTTTCCACCTTTCTCACTAATTTTGAGAACTTTACAAAAAATTTCACGAGATAAAGCAGAGGGTATTGTAGTAGTACCGGATTGGCCCACGCAACCGTGGTACCCGCTGTTCATGTCCCTTCTAATATCTCCACCTTTGATAATGAAACCAGAGAAAAATCTATTACTCTCACCTTGCAGGGAGAAGATCCATCCGCTAGCACCGAAACTCTCTTTGATGGCAGGAGTTTTATCAGGAAAGCGTTCTTGAATAAAGGGGTCGATGAAGAGGCAGCAGAAATTTTAGTGGATTCACTTGCCTCATCGACAATTAAACAATATCAAAGTGCCTTACGTCCATGGAGAGATTTCAGTTTAAAAAATAATATAAATCCATATAAGTCGAGTTCAACAGACATTATCAAATTTCTCTTCGAGAAATTTCAAAATGGGGCGAGTTATACAGGGCTAAATACTACCCGTTCTGCAATCTCTCTAATTTCATCTGAAGATATTCATACCGATGGATTAATCTCGCGTTTTCTAAAAGGGATTTATAGGAAAAAACCGAGCAGACCAAGATATGCCTCAACTTGGGACCCTGCGCCAGTGTTAGATTATTTAAAAAATCTTAAACCCCTTGGGGATTTATCACTTAGAGAAGCCACAGAAAAAGTAGTGACTCTTATGGCTTTGACCACTGCGCATAGATTACAAACCCTTGCGGCTATAAACATAGATAATATTGAGTACTCCGATTCAGGTATAAAAATAAAAATTCCCGATTTACTAAAGACGTCTAAAGCAAAGAGTTTCCAACCTGAACTTGTACTACCAGTATTTAAAGCAAAACCAGAATTGTGTGTCGGCTCACTCATCAAAGAATATTTAAAAATGACTAATGAGTTCAGACCGAAAAATAATAAGAATTTATTTATTTGCACTCGAAAACCCTACGAAAAAGCATCAACAGATACACTGAGCCACTGGATAAAATCTACTTTAAATAAAGCAGGAGTGGATACAACTCAGTTTACAGCATATAGCACGCGTCATGCCTCTGTTTCTGCGGCTTATCGAGGGGGTGTTAGTATTGATACCATTAGACGCACTGTGGGATGGTCAAAAAACTCTCAGGTGTTCGCCAAATTTTATAATAAGCCTCTGACTAACACAGAAGACTTCGCATTAAGTATATTAAATACCTAAGGGTGATAAAGATGCACGTTGTTCATTATTGTGTGAAATATTTGGTTAATAAAGACCAAAGTATTAACAAAAGAAGAGTTATCGGCAGCGCTAAAACTACAATTATTCATCATCGAGAACGAGACGCTGAATATAATTGGCCGATCAAACGAGCCCGCCGAAGGCGGGCGAAGTTTGATCGTAATTATATGAAGACGTCTCGTTCGAAGATGATGAACTCCCACCCGTTCTACAAGAACAACCCATACAAGGAAAAAATTCCTTTTTATATAAACCCACATCATCATAAGAATGTCGATAACGCAATTTACAATTGGGATCTCTAAACAAATGAAAAAAGAACGGCGGTGGGTGCCAGGATACCTCAGGGTACCAATGGCGCAATTTTTTCAAAAAACCGCCTTTTGCTCTAAAAAGTTGTGAAGTAAGCCATGACAAGCATGACTACAATTATTCATCATCTTCGAACGAGACGTCTTCATATAATTACGATCAAACTTCGCCCGCCTTCGGCGGGCTCGTTTGATCGGCCAAAGATATGGGTGAAAAACGGTGTGATCCCAAATCCGGGCCCGTTTTGCTCTAGGACGCCCAGGAGCCGAGAAAAACGCGAAAAACGAAAAAATCGACTTTAGAAAATTCCCGGAGCCCTAGAAAAATCGGAAATCGTTTCACGAATCCAATGGCGCCAGCCAAATTGTCCTAGCTACGAGTTTTCCAATGATATGGACGAAAAACGATCTGATTCCAAATCCGGGCCCGTTTTGCTCTAGGACGCCCAGGAGCCGAGAAAAACGCGAAAAACGAAAAAATCGACTTTAGAAAATTCCTGGACCCCTAGAAAAATCGGAAATTGTCTCACGAATCCAATGGCGCCAGCCAAATTGTCCTAGCGATGATATTTCCGAAGATATGGACGAAAAACCATCTGATTCCAAATCCGGGCCCGTTTTGCTCTAGGAGGCCCAGGAGCCGAGAAAATTGCGAAAAACGAAAAAATCGACTGTGGATGTTAGAAGGGTGTAGGGAATAATACTTTATGATTCCTCACTATAAACGTTAAAACAGTGAATATATTTAATAAGCAACGTAATATATAATTGGAGCACACTTTAACAACGTATTGACAGTTTCGTGGGTCCTTTTACTACTGGGCCGTTACAGGTGTTACACGTGACATGACGTCACACAACAGTCATGCGCAATGATAACTTTGCATTCCCAACACCTCCTCTCAAAGTTTTAATTCGCTCACACGGTCTTGTCTGTTATTCCTAACATTCCGAAACAACTCCTTATCTTCGGTCCACTCAAACCCTTGGTCAACGCGTCCGCTGGCATGTCCTCGGTTTTCATATACTTCAGGAGTATCTTCTGTCTATCATAAGCATCTCGGATAAAATGATGTCGAATATCGATGTGCTTGGTCTTAGAATGAAACGCACGGGACTCAACTAATTTCTGTGCGCTCTGATTGTCATTGAACAACACTGTTGGAGGTGTAGCTACCCCAATTTCACTTAATAATCCCTGAAGGTACAACGCCTCCTTTGTGGCCGCAGCCATAGCCATATACTCGGCCTCGGTACTAGACAAAGCAACGGTACGCTGTTTACGCGCTTCCCAACTTACAGCTCCACCAGCAACGATGAATGCATACCCTGTGTATGACCGACGATCATCCTGACAAGTACCCCAATCGGCATCCACAACTCCGAAAAGACTCTTACCTGTCTTTCGATATAAAATCCCGAGACCTAATGTGGCCTTTAAATATCTTAACACTCTCTTAGCAGCAATCCAGTGCGATTTGTTGTAATTCAAATTAAACTGACTAAGATAGTTTACCGAAAACGATATGTCCGGGCGTGTCGTCACTGCCAAATACATTAGAGCTCCGATCAACTGCTGGTACGGATAAACTCTCATGACACCTTCATCTGGAATCTCAGACTTTGACAACCTAATTCCGACTTCAATGGGACTTGCTGCTGGCTTACAATTCGTCATCCCAAAACGCTCAAGAATAGCCTCTGTGTAACGCCTCTGTGTCAGCCTTACAGTATGTCGATCCTTGCTCTGGAAAAACTCCATTCCCAGACAATTTTTAACCGGTCCCAGATCCTTCATTTCAAAAACTTGTGCGAGCCTCCTCTTAACCTTCTGCATCCACACTAGATCTCTAGTCGCAATCATTATGTCGTCAACATAGATGGCAACCAACAAAATTTCACCACCACGATTTGCGATAAATAAACATGGATCCTGTGCCAACGATCGAAGACCCATTTGACTCAACTCATCTATTAGACGACGATGCCATTGAAGACCCGACTGCCTTAGACCATACAGCGCTTTACGGATCAAACATACCTTCCGACCATTAGCTCTCAACGCCGAATACCATTTTCTAGCCGTAGCAAGAATTCCACGATCTTGGATAACCTCACTTATCGAACCAACTCGCTGACCAGACAATATCTTGCTCAGCGTAACCTCTAGCCGGTTCGGAACCTCCATAAAAACTTCCTCGTTCAACTCTCCATTTAAATAAGCTGTGACTACATCCATCTGGTGAACCTCGAGACCAAACTCAGCCGAAAGCGCGGCAAGCAAACGAATCGACGTCGACCTCACCACCGGCGAAAACGTCTCGTGAAAGTCCTCACCAGGCCTTTGCGAACAGCCCTTTGCCACCAATCTCACTTTCTTCTTTCCTGAAGGCAAGGAATCATCAAATTTTGTCCTAAAAACAAACCTGTTACCGATGACCTTGCGATCGGCAGGACCATCAACGATCTCCCAGGTTTTGTTCTTTATTTGCGACAAATATTCATCGTCCATGGCAGCTTCCCATGCATTCACATCAGACGATACAGCTGCCTCTTCCCAGGTTAAGGGATCCATAGCAATGACCAAGTTTGCAAAATGATCATCTCCGCCATCATCAACCTTCTCGTCCCCCTCAAACTGGTCGTTGCTCTCGTAATCAGGGACACTGTTGAACAATTTTCTTGGTCTTCCCCTTGAACCCGTACGAATAATCCTAGGACGACCCCTAGCTCTCCGAACAGCAATTTCCGGACGAGTTTCACAAGCCGCAGGCGCGACAGGTGACTTGAAAACCTCCTCTGATGAGTCAACGCTTTCGTCATCAGAGACCACCTCCTCAAGCCTGACCTGCACTCGTTTAGACTCCAAATCCGTGTCCCTTGAACTGTCCACTTTAGCATTTTCGTGTAGAATTTCTCCATAATCTTTGTTCGATCCTAATCCATCAATAAATCGAACATCTCTACTCACAACAATCCTACGAGACTGGGGACACCATAATCGATAAGCCTTCGATTCTGTTGAATATCCAACAAAAATACACTCGTAAGACCTGGAATCAAACTTGTCCTTATTTGTCTTATCTAAAACAAACGCCTTTGATCCAAAAACTTTAAAATAATTAACAGACGGTATTTTTCCTGACCAAACCTGAAATGGTGTGCTACCGTGCAAAATCTTCGTCGGACATCTATTCCGAATATAACACGCTGTATTTACAGCTTCTGCCCAAAAAATCGGCGACAATCCAGCTTCTCTCATCATACACCTCGCCATCTCAACCAATGTTCTATTCAAACGCTCTGCAACTCCATTTTGTTCGGGCGTATACGGCGCTGTCAATCTCCTTCCAACTCCATTTTTCTCCAAAAAAACATCGAACGCTCTGTTCCGGTACTCTGTGCCATTATCAGATTGCAACAATTTGATTTTCCTTCCAGCAAAATTTTCAACTGCAGCCTTGTACCTCTGAAACACTTGCAATACCTCTGATTTCCGTTTTACAAAATAAACCTGACTCCACCTTGACTTATCATCTACAAAAGTAACAAAATATCTCATTCCTGAATGAGAAGCACAACTCATTGGTCCACATACGTCGGTATAAACAATTTCCAACAACTCTTCAGTACGACCTACACTCGATACAGGAAAAGAAATCTTAGTTTGTTTCTCTCGAATACAGGTCTCGCAACTTTGTAATTTTTCACCTGACTTAATCTCTATTCCATGAACCAATCTGTTATTGATCATCAACATTAAATCTCTCTCATTCACATGCCCGAGCTTACGATGCCATTCCTCCAAACTATTCTTTGGAAACACTCGTGACTCAACAATATTTACCTCTTCGGCATTTTTCAAATAATATAAGTCACCAACTCTCTCAGCAATCATACAAATTTTTCCGCTTTTATCAACAATTAAAGTCTCTTTTTGTCTAAAAATAACCTCAAAACCATGATCAGTAATTTTAGCGACCGACAATAAATTCGTTCTTAAATCGGATACCTTAAGAACTTTCTCTAATCTATACACTTGACTACCTTGCTTATTTTTAACTCTCAACTTGACAACACCAACACCGTCAATCTTTGTCTCATTGCTATTTGCAAGGCTCAACGACCTATTTACTTTCGTTAGATTTTGGAAAATGTTACCGTTCGCACACATATGTGACGTGCACCCACTATCGAGACACCACTTCTCATCACTCGTCGAGGATTCAACATTGAAGAACGCCTTCTCATAAACCCCAGCAGCAACTTCTTCTCGATCGTGCCTCTCCTCAGTTTGACCAGCTGATTGCCGACCTAACGTTACGCGACAACCCCTGGCAACGTGATCAAAACCATGGCACCTATAGCACTGTATTCTGCCCCTTTGAGAACCACTTAAAACCGAACGACTCTTCGTCTCATCTTGTTTACCGTGTCCTCGATAATTTCCAAAACCTCGTGAATTTTCACCTCGGTTCTTATTTATACTCTGTTTATTTTGCCCAAACTTCGAGAAACCTCTCTGTCTGACGAATAAAGCATCGTTCTCTGGCTCACCGCTTTTGTTCCGTCTAGACTCCCATTCGTTTAATATTTTGACCTTCAAAATCTCCGGCCTGGGCAACTCATCACGTGATTCCATGGCACATCTGAAATTTTCGTAAGACTCCGGCAAGCTATACAATAATAAAATAGATAACAAGTCTTCATTTATTTCAAGGCCGATTTCACCCAATTTGTCCACTGCATCGAAAAACGCCCCGAGAAAATCAAACGCATCTTCTCCTTCTTTCATTTTCACCTGCGTGATCTTCTTCAACAATGTGGCTTTTCTAACAGGCTCTCTCGACTGGTACACCTGCTCCAAACGAAGCCAAACATCTCGTGCTGTCTCTGCACCCTTTAATTGTTTAATTTCAGAACGACTCACGGCTAATATAATGTCTGCTTTGGCTTTTCTGTCCTTTCTATCCCACTCTGCAGTTTCTCCATCCGTGGGCCTCAACCTCGTACCACTCACGTAATCAAATAAATCGTGTTTTACTAACACCGCTTCCATCTGGATCTTCCATGTATCATAATTGTCTTTTTGCAAAGAATGTATGGATATATTTGCTCCACCGTCACTCATTTTACTTCACGTGCTCAGCAGTCGAATACTCTCGTCTCTCTCACTCCTATAATTCGCACCGGTCTTCCCGTATGCCACAGTGTAGCTAACTGTATCACTGTCTCTGTCTATCGTGCCAACGGTCTTCCCGAATTGGACACTACTAAACCACGAGGAATCACACCAAAATTATCTCTTCGATAATTGCCCAAAAAAAAAAAAAAACCGAAACCTGGCGAAACCTGGGCCCATAACCTGTTAGAAGGGTGTAGGGAATAATACTTTATGATTCCTCACTATAAACGTTAAAACAGTGAATATATTTAATAAGCAACGTAATATATAATTGGAGCACACTTTAACAACGTATTGACAGTTTCGTGGGTCCTTTTACTACTGGGCCGTTACAGGTGTTACACGTGACATGACGTCACACAACAGTCATGCGCAATGATAACTTTGCATTCCCAACAGTGGACAATTCCGGGGCCCCTAGAAAAATCGGAAATCGTCTCACGAATCCAATGGTGCCAACCAAATTGTCCTAGCTATGATATTTCCAAAGATATGGATGAAAAACGGTGTGATCCCAAATCCGGGCCCGTTTGGCTCTAGGAGGCCCAGGAACCGAGAAAAACGCGAAAAACGAAAAAATCAACTTTAGAAAATTCCCGGACCCCTAGAAAAATCGGAAATCGTCTCACGAATCCAATGGCGCCAGCCAAATTGTCCTAGCTATGATATTTCCAATGATATGGGCGAAAAACGGTGTGATCCCAAATCCGGGCCCGTTTGGCTCTAGGAGGCCCAGGAACCGAGAAAAACGCGAAAAACGAAAAAATCAACTTTAGAAAATTCCCGGACCCCTAGAAAAATCGGAAATCGTCTCACGAATCCAATGGCGCCAGCCAAATTGTCCTAGCTATGATATTTCCAATGATATGGGCGAAAAACGGTGTGATCCCAAATCCGGGCCCGTTTTGCTCTAGGACGCCCAGGAGCCGAGAAAAACGCGAAAAACGAAAAAATCGACTTTAGAAAATTCCCGGACCCCCAGAAAAATCGGAAATCGTCTCACGAATCCAATGGCACCAGCCAAATTGTCCTAGCTATGTTATTTCTAAAGATATGGGTGAAAAACGGTGTGATCCCAAATCCGGGCCCGTTTTGCTCTAGGACGCCCAGGAGCCGAGAAAAACGCGAAAAACGAAAAAATCGACTTTAGAAAATTCCCGGAGCCCTAGAAAAATCGGAAATCGTTTCACGAATCCAATGGCGCCAGCCAAATTGTCCTAGCTACGAGTTTTCCAATGATATGGACGAAAAACGATCTGATTCCAAATCCGGGCCCGTTTTGCTCTAGGACGCCCAGGAGCCGAGAAAAACGCGAAAAACGAAAAAATCGACTTTAGAAAATTCCTGGACCCCTAGAAAAATCGGAAATTGTCTCACGAATCCAATGGCGCCAGCCAAATTGTCCTAGCGATGATATTTCCGAAGATATGGACGAAAAACCATCTGATTCCAAATCCGGGTCCGTTTTGCTCTAGGAGGCCCAGGAGTCGAGAAAATTGCGAAAAACGAAAAAATCGACTGTGGACAATTCCCGGGCCCCTAGAAAAATCGGAAATCGTCTCACGAATCCAATGGTGCCAACCAAATTGTCCTAGCTATGATATTTCCAAAGATATGGATGAAAAACGGTGTGATCCCAAATCCGGGCCCGTTTTGCTCTAGGAGGCCCAGGAGCCGAGAAAAACGCGAAAAACGAAAAAATTGACTTTAGAAAATTCCCGGACCCCCAGAAAAATCGGAAATCGTCACACGGATCCAATGGCGCCAACCAAATTGTCCTAGCTATGATATATCCAATGATGTGGACGAAAAACGTCAGAGTCCAAATCCGGGCCCGTTTGGTTCTAGGAGGCCCAGGAACCGAGAAAAACGCGAAAAACGAAAAAATCCACTTTAGAAAATTCCTGGACCCCTAGAAAAATCGGAAATTGTCTCACGAATCCAATGGCGCCAGCCAAATTGACCTAGCTATGATATTTCCGAACATATGGACAAAAAACGATCTGATTCCAAATCCGGGCCCGTTTTGCTCTAGGAGGCCCAGGAGCCGAGAAAATTGCGAAAAACGAAAAAATCGACTGTGGACAATTCCCGGGCCCCTAGAAAAATCGGGAATCGTCTCACGAATCCAATGGCGCCAGCCAAATTGTCCTAGCGATGATATTTCCGAAGATATGGACGAAAAACCATCTGATTCCAAATCCGGGCCCGTTTTTCTCTAGGAGGCCCAGGAGCCGAGAAAATTGCGAAAAACGAAAAAATCGACTGTGGACAATTCCCGGGCCCCTAGAAAAATCGGAAATCGTCTCACGAATCCAATGGTGCCAACCAAATTGTCCTAGCTATGATATTTCCAAAGATATGGATGAAAAACGGTGTGATCCCAAATCCGGGCCCGTTTGGCTCTAGGAGGCCCAGGAACCGAGAAAAACGCGAAAAACGAAAAAATCGACTTTAGAAAATTCCCGGACCCCTAGAAAAATCGGAAATCGTCTCACGAATCCAATGGTACCAGCCAAATTGTCCTACCTATGTTATTTCTAAAGATATGGGTGAAAAACGGTGTGATCCCAAATCCGGGCCCGTTTGGCTCTAGGAGGGCCAGGAACCGAGAAAAACGCGAAAAACGAAAAAATCGACTTTAGAAAATTCCCGGACCCCTAGAAAAATCGGAAATCGTCTCACGAATCCAATGGCGCCAGCCAAATTGTCCTAGCTATGATATTTCCAAAGATATGGATGAAAAACGGTGTGATCCCAAATCCGGGCCCGTTTGGCTCTAGGAGGCCCAGGAGCCGAGAAAAACGCGAAAAACGAAAAAATTGACTTTAGAAAATTCCCGGACCCTCAGAAAAATCGGAAATCGTCTCACGAATCCAATGGCACCAGCCAAATTGTCCTAGCTATGATATTTCCAATGATATGGGCGAAAAACGGTGTGATCCCAAATCCGGGCCCGTTTTGCTCTAGGACGCCCAGGAGCCGAGAAAAACGCGAAAAACGAAAAAATCGACTTTAGAAAATTCCCGGACCCCCAGAAAAATCGGAAATCGTCTCACGAATCCAATGGCACCAGCCAAATTGTCCTAGCTATGTTATTTCTAAAGATATGGGTGAAAAACGGTGTGATCCCAAATCCGGGCCCGTTTTGCTCTAGGACGCCCAGGAGCCGAGAAAAACGCGAAAAACGAAAAAATCGACTTTAGAAAATTCCCGGAGCCCTAGAAAAATCGGAAATCGTTTCACGAATCCAATGGCGCCAGCCAAATTGTCCTAGCTACGAGTTTTCCAATGATATGGACGAAAAACGATCTGATTCCAAATCCGGGCCCGTTTTGCTCTAGGACGCCCAGGAGCCGAGAAAAACGCGAAAAACGAAAAAATCGACTTTAGAAAATTCCCGGACCCCCAGAAAAATCGGAAATCGTCTCACGAATCCAATGGCGCCAGCCAAATTGTCCTAGCGATGATATTTCCGAAGATATGGACGAAAAACCATCTGATTCCAAATCCGGGCCCGTTTTGCTCTAGGAGGCCCAGGAGCCGAGAAAATTGCGAAAAACGAAAAAATCGACTGTGGACAATTCCCGGACCCCCAGAAAAATCGGAAATCGTCTCACGAATCCAATGGCACCAGCCAAATTGTCCTAGCTATGTTATTTCCAAAGATATGGGTGAAAAACGGTGTGATCCCAAATCCGGGCCCGTTTGGCTCTAGGAGGCCCAGGAACCGAGAAAAACGCGAAAAACGAAAAAATCGACTTTAGAAAATTCCCGGACCCCCAGAAAAATCGGAAATCGTCTCACGAATCCAATGGCGCCAGCCAAATCGTCCTAGCTATGATGTTTCCCGAGATATGGGCGAAAAACGGTGTGATCCCAAATCCGGGCCCGTTTTGCTCTAAGAGGCCCAGGAGCCGAGAAAAACGCGAAAAACGAAAAAATTGACTTTAGAAAATTCCCGGACCCCCAGAAAAATCGGAAATCGTCTCACGAATCCAATGGCACCAGCCAAATTGTCCTAGCTATGTTATTTCTAAAGATATGGGTGAAAAACGGTGTGATCCCAAATCCGGGCCCGTTTTGCTCTAGGACGCCCAGGAGCCGAGAAAAACGGGAAAAACGAAAAAATCGACTTTAGAAAATTCCCGGAGCCCTAGAAAAATCGGAAATCGTTTCACGAATCCAATGGCGCCAGCCAAATTGTTCTAGCTACGAGTTTTCCAATGATATGGACGAAAAACGATCTGATTCCAAATCCGGGCCCGTTTTGCTCTAGGAGGCCCAGGAGCCGAGAAAAACGCGAAAAACGAAAAAATCGACTTTAGAAAATTCCCGGACCCCCCGCAAAATCGGAAATCGTCTCACGAATCCAATGGCACCAGCCAAATTGTCCTAGCTATGTTATTTCTAAAGATATGGGTGAAAAACGGTGTGATCCCAAATCCGGGCCCGTTCGGCTCTAGGAGGGCCAGGAACCGAGAAAAACGCGAAAAACGAAAAAATCGACTTTAGAAAATTCCCGGACCCCTAGAAAAAACGGAAATCGTCTCACGAATCCAATGGCGCCAGCCAAATTGTCCTAGCTATGATATATCCAATGATATGGACGAAAAACGTCAGAGTCCAAATCCTGGCCCGTTTTGATCTAGGAGGCCCAAGAGCCGAGAAAATTGCGAAAAACGAAAAAAATCGACTTTAGAATATTCCCGGACCCCTAGAAAAATCGGAAATCGTCTCACGAATCCAATGGCGCCAGCCAAATTGTCCTAGCGATGATATTTCCAAAGATATGGGCGAAAAACGGTGTGATCCCATATCCGGGCCCGTTTTGCTCTAGGAGGCCCAGGAGCCGAGAAAAACGCGAAAAACGAAAAAATTGACTTCAGAAAATCCCCGGACCCCTAGAAAAATCGGAAATTGTCTCACGAATCCAATGGCGCCAGCCAAATTGACCTAGCTATGATATTTCCGAACATATGGACAAAAAACGATCTGATTCCAAATCCGGGCCCGTTTTGCTCTAGGACGCCCAGGAGCCGAGAAAAACGCGAAAAATGAAAAAATCGACTTTAGAAAATTCCGGGACCCCTAGAAAAATCGGAAATTGTCTCACGAATCCAATGGCGCCAGCCAAATTGTCCTAGCGA
Organism: Diachasmimorpha longicaudata; assembly: GCF_034640455.1. NCBI lineage: Eukaryota > Metazoa > Arthropoda > Insecta > Hymenoptera > Braconidae > Diachasmimorpha > Diachasmimorpha longicaudata. The sequence continues at coordinate 2,937,708 of NC_087236.1, forward strand.
TGATATTTCCGAAGATATGGACGAAAAACCATCTGATTCCAAATCCGGGCCCGTTTTGCTCTAGGAGGCCCAGGAGCCGAGAAAATTGCGAAAAACGAAAAAATCGACTGTGGACAATTCCCGGGCCCCTAGAAAAATCGGAAATCGTCTCACGAATCCAATGGTGCCAACCAAATTGTCCTAGCTATGATATTTCCAAAGATATGGATGAAAAACGGTGTGATCCCAAATCCGGGCCCGTTTGGCTCTAGGAGGCCCAGGAACCGAGAAAAACGCGAAAAACGAAAAAATCAACTTTAGAAAATTCCCGGACCCCTAGAAAAATCGGAAATCGTCTCACGAATCCAATGGCGCCAGCCAAATTGTCCTAGCTATGATATTTCCAATGATATGGGCGAAAAACGGTGTGATCCCAAATCCGGGCCCGTTTTGCTCTAGGAGGCCCAGGAGCCGAGAAAAACGCGAAAAACGAAAAAATCGACTTTAGAAAATTCCCGGACCCCTAGAAAAATCGGAAATCGTCTCACGAATCCAATGGCGCCAGCCAAATTGTCCTAGCTATGATATTTCCAAAGATATGGGCGAAAAACGGTGTGATCCCAAATCCGGGCCCGTTTTGCTTTAGGAGGCCCAGGAGCCGAGAAAAACGCGAAAAACGAAAAAATTGACTTTAGAAAATTCCCGGACCCCCAGAAAAATCGGAAATCGTCTCACGAATCCAATGGCACCAGCCAAATTGTCGTAGCTATGTTATTTCTAAAGATATGGGTGAAAAACGGTGTGATCCCAAATCCGGGCCCGTTTGGCTCTAGGAGGCCCAGGAACCGAGAAAAACGCGAAAAACGAAAAAATCGACTTTAGAAAATTCCTGGACCCCTAGAAAAATCGGAAATTGTCTCACGAATCCAATGGCGCCAGCCAAATTGACCTAGCTATGATATTTCCGAACATATGGACAAAAAACGATCTGATTCCAAATCCGGGCCCGTTTTGCTCTAGGAGGCCCAGGAGCCGAGAAAATTGCGAAAAACGAAAAAATCAACTGTGGACAATTCCCGGGCCCCTAGAAAAATCGGGAATCGTCTCACGAATCCAATGGCGCCAGCCAAATTGTCCTAGCGATGATATTTCCGAAGATATGGACGAAAAACCATCTGATTCCAAATCCGGGCCCGTTTTTCTCTAGGAGGCCCAGGAGCCGAGAAAATTGCGAAAAACGAAAAAATCGACTGTGGACAATTCCCGGGCCCCTAGAAAAATCGGAAATCGTCTCACGAATCCAATGGTGCCAACCAAATTGTCCTAGCTATGATATTTCCAAAGATATGGATGAAAAACGGTGTGATCCCAAATCCGGGCCCGTTTGGCTCTAGGAGGCCCAGGAACCGAGAAAAACGCGAAAAACGAAAAAATCGACTTTAGAAAATTCCCGGACCCCTAGAAAAATCGGAAATCGTCTCACGAATCCAATGGTACCAGCCAAATTGTCCTACCTATGTTATTTCTAAAGATACGGGTGAAAAACGGTGTGATCCCAAATCCGGGCCCGTTTGGCTCTAGGAGGGCCAGGAACCGAGAAAAACGCGAAAAACGAAAAAATCGACTTTAGAAAATTCCCGGACCCCTAGAAAAATCGGAAATCGTCTCACGAATCCAATGGCGCCAGCCAAATTGTCCTAGCTATGATATTTCCAAAGATATGGATGAAAAACGGTGTGATCCCAAATCCGGGCCTGTTTGGCTCTAGGAGGCCCAGGAGCCGAGAAAAACGCGAAAAACGAAAAAATTGACTTTAGAAAATTCCCGGACCCCTAGAAAAATCGGAAATCGTCTCACGAATCCAATGGCGCCAGCCAAATTGACCTAGCTATGATATTTCCGAACATATGGACAAAAAACGATCTGATTCCAAATCCGGGCCCGTTTTGCTCTAGGAGGCCCAGGAGCCGAGAAAATTGCGAAAAACGAAAAAATCGACTGTGGACAATTCCCGGGCCCCTAGAAAAATCGGGAATCGTCTCACGAATCCAATGGCGCCAGCCAAATTGTCCTAGCGATGATATTTCCGAAGATATGGACGAAAAACCATCTGATTCCAAATCCGGGCCCGTTTTTCTCTAGGAGGCCCAGGAGCCGAGAAAATTGCGAAAAACGAAAAAATCGACTGTGGACAATTCCCGGGCCCCTAGAAAAATCGGAAATCGTCTCACGAATCCAATGGTGCCAACCAAATTGTCCTAGCTATGATATTTCCAAAGATATGGATGAAAAACGGTGTGATCCCAAATCCGGGCCTGTTTGGCTCTAGGAGGCCCAGGAGCCGAGAAAAACGCGAAAAACGAAAAAATTGACTTTAGAAAATTCCCGGACCCCTAGAAAAATCGGAAATCGTCTCACGAATCCAATGGCGCCAGCCAAATTGACCTAGCTATGATATTTCCGAACATATGGACAAAAAACGATCTGATTCCAAATCCGGGCCCGTTTTGCTCTAGGAGGCCCAGGAGCCGAGAAAATTGCGAAAAACGAAAAAATCGACTGTGGACAATTCCCGGGCCCCTAGAAAAATCGGGAATCGTCTCACGAATCCAATGGCGCCAGCCAAATTGTCCTAGCGATGATATTTCCGAAGATATGGACGAAAAACCATCTGATTCCAAATCCGGGCCCGTTTTTCTCTAGGAGGCCCAGGAGCCGAGAAAATTGCGAAAAACGAAAAAATCGACTGTGGACAATTCCCGGGCCCCTAGAAAAATCGGAAATCGTCTCACGAATCCAATGGTGCCAACCAAATTGTCCTAGCTATGATATTTCCAAAGATATGGATGAAAAACGGTGTGATCCCAAATCCGGGCCTGTTTGGCTCTAGGAGGCCCAGGAGCCGAGAAAAACGCGAAAAACGAAAAAATTGACTTTAGAAAATTCCCGGACCCTCAGAAAAATCGGAAATCGTCTCACGAATCCAATGGCACCAGCCAAATTGTCCTAGCTATGATATTTCCAATGATATGGGCGAAAAACGGTGTGATCCCAAATCCGGGCCCGTTTTGCTCTAGGACGCCCAGGAGCCGAGAAAAACGCGAAAAACGAAAAAATCGACTTTAGAAAATTCCCGGACCCCCAGAAAAATCGGAAATCGTCTCACGAATCCAATGGCGCCAGCCAAATTGACCTAGCTATGATATTTCCGAACATATGGACAAAAAACGATCTGATTCCAAATCCGGGCCCGTTTTGCTCTAGGAGGCCCAGGAGCCGAGAAAATTGCGAAAAACGAAAAAATCGACTGTGGACAATTCCCGGGCCCCTAGAAAAATCGGGAATCGTCTCACGAATCCAATGGCGCCAGCCAAATTGTCCTAGCGATGATATTTCCGAAGATATGGACGAAAAACCATCTGATTCCAAATCCGGGCCCGTTTTTCTCTAGGAGGCCCAGGAGCCGAGAAAATTGCGAAAAACGAAAAAATCGACTGTGGACAATTCCCGGGCCCCTAGAAAAATCGGAAATCGTCTCACGAATCCAATGGTGCCAACCAAATTGTCCTAGCTATGATATTTCCAAAGATATGGATGAAAAACGGTGTGATCCCAAATCCGGGCCCGTTTGGCTCTAGGAGGCCCAGGAACCGAGAAAAACGCGAAAAACGAAAAAATCGACTTTAGAAAATTCCCGGACCCCTAGAAAAATCGGAAATCGTCTCACGAATCCAATGGTACCAGCCAAATTGTCCTACCTATGTTATTTCTAAAGATATGGGTGAAAAACGGTGTGATCCCAAATCCGGGCCCGTTTGGCTCTAGGAGGGCCAGGAACCGAGAAAAACGCGAAAAACGAAAAAATCGACTTTAGAAAATTCCCGGACCCCTAGAAAAATCGGAAATCGTCTCACGAATCCAATGGCGCCAGCCAAATTGTCCTAGCTATGATATTTCCAAAGATATGGATGAAAAACGGTGTGATCCCAAATCCGGGCCCGTTTGGCTCTAGGAGGCCCAGGAGCCGAGAAAAACGCGAAAAACGAAAAAATTGACTTTAGAAAATTCCCGGACCCTCAGAAAAATCGGAAATCGTCTCACGAATCCAATGGCACCAGCCAAATTGTCCTAGCTATGATATTTCCAATGATATGGGCGAAAAACGGTGTGATCCCAAATCCGGGCCCGTTTTGCTCTAGGACGCCCAGGAGCCGAGAAAAACGCGAAAAACGAAAAAATCGACTTTAGAAAATTCCCGGACCCCCAGAAAAATCGGAAATCGTCTCACGAATCCAATGGCACCAGCCAAATTGTCCTAGCTATGTTATTTCTAAAGATATGGGTGAAAAACGGTGTGATCCCAAATCCGGGCCCGTTTTGCTCTAGGACGCCCAGGAGCCGAGAAAAACGCGAAAAACGAAAAAATCGACTTTAGAAAATTCCCGGAGCCCTAGAAAAATCGGAAATCGTTTCACGAATCCAATGGCGCCAGCCAAATTGTCCTAGCTACGAGTTTTCCAATGATATGGACGAAAAACGATCTGATTCCAAATCCGGGCCCGTTTTGCTCTAGGACGCCCAGGAGCCGAGAAAAACGCGAAAAACGAAAAAATCGACTTTAGAAAATTCCCGGACCCCCAGAAAAATCGGAAATCGTCTCACGAATCCAATGGCGCCAGCCAAATTGTCCTAGCGATGATATTTCCGAAGATATGGACGAAAAACCATCTGATTCCAAATCCGGGCCCGTTTTGCTCTAGGAGGCCCAGGAGCCGAGAAAATTGCGAAAAACGAAAAAATCGACTGTGGACAATTCCCGGACCCCCAGAAAAATCGGAAATCGTCTCACGAATCCAATGGCACCAGCCAAATTGTCCTTGCTATGTTATTTCCAAAGATATGGGTGAAAAACGGTGTGATCCCAAATCCGGGCCCGTTTGGCTCTAGGAGGCCCAGGAACCGAGAAAAACGCGAAAAACGAAAAAATCGACTTTAGAAAATTCCCGGACCCCCAGAAAAATCGGAAATCGTCTCACGAATCCAATGGCGCCAGCCAAATCGTCCTAGCTATGATGTTTCCCGAGATATGGGCGAAAAACGGTGTGATCCCAAATCCGGGCCCGTTTTGCTCTAAGAGGCCCAGGAGCCGAGAAAAACGCGAAAAACGAAAAAATTGACTTTAGAAAATTCCCGGACCCCCAGAAAAATCGGAAATCGTCTCACGAATCCAATGGCACCAGCCAAATTGTCCTAGCTATGTTATTTCTAAAGATATGGGTGAAAAACGGTGTGATCCCAAATCCGGGCCCGTTTTGCTCTAGGACGCCCAGGAGCCGAGAAAAACGCGAAAAACGAAAAAATCGACTTTAGAAAATTCCCGGAGCCCTAGAAAAATCGGAAATCGTTTCACGAATCCAATGGCGCCAGCCAAATTGTTCTAGCTACGAGTTTTCCAATGATATGGACGAAAAACGATCTGATTCCAAATCCGGGCCCGTTTTGCTCTAGGAGGCCCAGGAGCCGAGAAAAACGCGAAAAACGAAAAAATCGACTTTAGAAAATTCCCGGACCCCCCGCAAAATCGGAAATCGTCTCACGAATCCAATGGCACCAGCCAAATTGTCCTAGCTATGTTATTTCTAAAGATATGGGCGAAAAACGGTGTGATCCCAAATCCGGGCCCGTTTTGCTCTAGGACGCCCAGGAGCCGAGAAAAAGGCGAAAAACGAAAAAATCGACTTTAGAAAATTCCCGGACCCCCAGAAAAATCGGAAATCGTCTCACGAATCCAATGGCGCCAGCCAAATTGTCCTAGCTATGATATATCCAATGATATGGACGAAAAACGTCAGAGTCCAAATCCTGGCCCGTTTTGATCTAGGAGGCCCAAGAGCCGAGAAAATTGCGAAAAACGAAAAAATCGACTTTAGAATATTCCCGGACCCCTAGAAAAATCGGAAATCGTCTCACGAATCCAATGGCGCCAGCCAAATTGTCCTAGCGATGATATTTCCAAAGATATGGGCGAAAAACGGTGTGATCCCAAATCCGGGCCCGTTTTGCTCTAGGAGGCCCAGGAGCCGAGAAAAACGCGAAAAACGAAAAAATTGACTTCAGAAAATCCCCGGACCCCTAGAAAAATCGGAAATTGTCTCACGAATCCAATGGCGCCAGCCAAATTGACCTAGCTATGATATTTCCGAACATATGGACAAAAAACGATCTGATTCCAAATCCGGGCCCGTTTTGCTCTAGGACGCCCAGGAGCCGAGAAAAACGCGAAAAACGAAAAAATCGACTTTAGAAAATTCCGGGACCCCTAGAAAAATCGGAAATTGTCTCACGAATCCAATGGCGCCAGCCAAATTGTCCTAGCGATGATATTTCCGAAGATATGGATGAAAAACGGTGTGATCCCAAATCCGGGCCCGTTTTGCTCTAGGAGGCCCAGGAGCCGAGAAAATTGCGAAAAACGAAAAAATCGACTGTGGACAATTCCCGGGCCCCTAGAAAAATCGGAAATCGTCTCACGAATCCAATGGTGCCAACCAAATTGTCCTAGCTATGATATTTCCAAAGATATGGATGAAAAACGGTGTGATCCCAAATCCGGGCCCGTTTGGCTCTAGGAGGCCCAGGAACCGAGAAAAACGCGAAAAACGAAAAAATCAACTTTAGAAAATTCCCGGACCCCTAGAAAAATCGGAAATCGTCTCACGAATCCAATGGCGCCAGCCATATTGTCCTAGCTATGATATTTCCAATGATATGGGCGAAAAACGGTGTGATCCCAAATCCGGGCCCGTTTTGCTCTAGGAGGCCCAGGAGCCGAGAAAAACGCGAAAAACGAAAAAATCGACTTTAGAAAATTCCCGGACCCCTAGAAAAATCGGAAATCGTCTCACGAATCCAATGGCGCCAGCCAAATTGTCCTAGCTATGATATTTCCAAAGATATGGGCGAAAAACGGTGTGATCCCAAATCCGGGCCCGTTTTGCTTTAGGAGGCCCAGGAGCCGAGAAAAACGCGAAAAACGAAAAAATTGACTTTAGAAAATTCCGGGACCCCTAGAAAAATCGGAAATCGTCTCACGAATCCAATGGCGCCAGCCAAATTGTCCTAGCGATGATATTTCCAAAGATATGGGGAAAAACGGTGTGATCCCAAATCCGGGCCCGTTTTGCTCTAGGAGGCCCAGGAGCCGAGAAAAACGCGAAAAACGAAAAAATTGACTTCAGAAAATCCCCAGACCCCTAGAAAAATCGGAAATTGTCTCACGAATCCAATGGCGCCAGCCAAATTGACCTAGCTATGATATTTCCGAACATATGGACAAAAAACGATCTGATTCCAAATCCGGGCCCGTTTTGCTCTAGGACGCCCAGGAGCCGAGAAAAACGCGAAAAACGAAAAAATCGACTTTAGAAAATTCCGGGACCCCTAGAAAAATCGGAAATTGTCTCACGAATCCAATGGCGCCAGCCAAATTGTCCTAGCGATGATATTTCCGAAGATATGGACGAAAAACCATCTGATTCCAAATCCGGGCCCGTTTTGCTCTAGGAGGCCCAGGAGCCGAGAAAATTGCGAAAAACGAAAAAATCGACTGTGGACAATTCCCGGACCCCCAGAAAAATCGGAAATCGTCTCACGAATCCAATGGCACCAGCCAAATTGTCCTAGCTATGTTATTTCCAAAGATATGGGTGAAAAACGGTGTGATCCCAAATCCGGGCCCGTTTGGCTCTAGGAGGCCCAGGAACCGAGAAAAACGCGAAAAACGAAAAAATCGACTTTAGAAAATTCCCGGACCCCCAGAAAAATCGGAAATCGTCTCACGAATCCAATGGCGCCAGCCAAATCGTCCTAGCTATGATGTTTCCCGAGATATGGGCGAAAAACGGTGTGATCCCAAATCCGGGCCCGTTTTGCTCTAAGAGGCCCAGGAGCCGAGTAAAACGCGAAAAACGAAAAAATTGACTTTAGAAAATTCCCGGACCCCCAGAAAAATCGGAAATCGTCTCACGAATCCAATGGCACCAGCCAAATTGTCCTAGCTATGTTATTTCCAAAGATATGGGTGAAAAACGGTGTGATCCCAAATCCGGGCCCGTTTGGCTCTAGGAGGCCCAGGAGCCGAGAAAAACGGGAAAAACGAAAAAATCGACTTTAGAAAATTCCCGGAGCCCTAGAAAAATCGGAAATCGTTTCACGAATCCAATGGCGCCAGCCAAATTGTTCTAGCTACGAGTTTTCCAATGATATGGACGAAAAACGATCTGATTCCAAATCCGGGCCCGTTTTGCTCTAGGAGGCCCAGGAGCCGAGAAAAACGCGAAAAACGAAAAAATCGACTTTAGAAAATTCCCGGACCCCCCGCAAAATCGGAAATCGTCTCACGAATCCAATGGCACCAGCCAAATTGTCCTAGCTATGTTATTTCTAAAGATATGGGTGAAAAACGGTGTGATCCCAAATCCGGGCCCGTTTGGCTCTAGGAGGGCCAGGAACCGAGAAAAACGCGAAAAACGAAAAAATCGACTTTAGAAAATTCCCGGACCCCTAGAAAAAACGGAAATCGTCTCACGAATCCAATGGCGCCAGCCAAATTGTCCTAGCTATGATATATCCAATGATATGGACGAAAAACGTCAGAGTCCAAATCCTGGCCCGTTTTGATCTAGGAGGCCCAAGAGCCGAGAAAATTGCGAAAAACGAAAAAATCGACTTTAGAATATTCCCGGACCCCTAGAAAAATCGGAAATCGTCTCACGAATCCAATGGCGCCAGCCAAATTGTCCTAGCGATGATATTTCCAAAGATATGGGCGAAAAACGGTGTGATCCCAAATCCGGGCCCGTTTTGCTCTAGGAGGCCCAGGAGCCGAGAAAAACGCGAAAAACGAAAAAATTGACTTCAGAAAATCCCCGGACCCCTAGAAAAATCGGAAATTGTCTCACGAATCCAATGGCGCCAGCCAAATTGACCTAGCTATGATATTTCCGAACATATGGACAAAAAACGATCTGATTCCAAATCCGGGCCCGTTTTGCTCTAGGACGCCCAGGAGCCGAGAAAAACGCGAAAAATGAAAAAATCGACTTTAGAAAATTCCGGGACCCCTAGAAAAATCGGAAATTGTCTCACGAATCCAATGGCGCCAGCCAAATTGTCCTAGCGATGATATTTCCGAAGATATGGACAAAAAACGATCTGATTCCAAATCCGGGCCCGTTTTGCTCTAGGAGGCCCAGGAGCCGAGAAAATTGCGAAAAACGAAAAAATCGACTGTGGACAATTCCCGGGCCCCTAGAAAAATCGGGAATCGTCTCACGAATCCAATGGCGCCAGCCAAATTGTCCTAGCGATGATATTTCCGAAGATATGGACGAAAAACCATCTGATTCCAAATCCGGGCCCGTTTTTCTCTAGGAGGCCCAGGAGCCGAGAAAATTGCGAAAAACGAAAAAATCGACTGTGGACAATTCCCGGGCCCCTAGAAAAATCGGAAATCGTCTCACGAATCCAATGGTGCCAACCAAATTGTCCTAGCTATGATATTTCCAAAGATATGGATGAAAAACGGTGTGATCCCAAATCCGGGCCCGTTTGGCTCTAGGAGGCCCAGGAACCGAGAAAAACGCGAAAAACGAAAAAATCGACTTTAGAAAATTCCCGGACCCCTAGAAAAATCGGAAATCGTCTCACGAATCCAATGGTACCAGCCAAATTGTCCTACCTATGTTATTTCTAAAGATATGGGTGAAAAACGGTGTGATCCCAAATCCGGGCCCGTTTGGCTCTAGGAGGGCCAGGAACCGAGAAAAACGCGAAAAACGAAAAAATCGACTTTAGAAAATTCCCGGACCCCTAGAAAAATCGGAAATCGTCTCACGAATCCAATGGCGCCAGCCAAATTGTCCTAGCTATGATATTTCCAAAGATATGGATGAAAAACGGTGTGATCCCAAATCCGGGCCCGTTTGGCTCTAGGAGGCCCAGGAGCCGAGAAAAACGCGAAAAACGAAAAAATTGACTTTAGAAAATTCCCGGACCCTCAGAAAAATCGGAAATCGTCTCACGAATCCAATGGCACCAGCCAAATTGTCCTAGCTATGATATTTCCAATGATATGGGCGAAAAACGGTGTGATCCCAAATCCGGGCCCGTTTTGCTCTAGGACGCCCAGGAACCGAGAAAAACGCGAAAAACGAAAAAATCGACTTTAGAAAATTCCCGGACCCCCAGAAAAATCGGAAATCGTCTCACGAATCCAATGGCACCAGCCAAATTGTCCTAGCTATGTTATTTCTAAAGATATGGGTGAAAAACGGTGTGATCCCAAATCCGGGCCCGTTTTGCTCTAGGACGCCCAGGAGCCGAGAAAAACGCGAAAAACGAAAAAATCGACTTTAGAAAATTCCCGGAGCCCTAGAAAAATCGGAAATCGTTTCACGAATCCAATGGCGCCAGCCAAATTGTCCTAGCTACGAGTTTTCCAATGATATGGACGAAAAACGATCTGATTCCAAATCCGGGCCCGTTTTGCTCTAGGACGCCCAGGAGCCGAGAAAAACGCGAAAAACGAAAAAATCGACTTTAGAAAATTCCCGGACCCCCAGAAAAATCGGAAATCGTCTCACGAATCCAATGGCGCCAGCCAAATTGTCCTAGCGATGATATTTCCGAAGATATGGACGAAAAACCATCTGATTCCAAATCCGGGCCCGTTTTGCTCTAGGAGGCCCAGGAGCCGAGAAAATTGCGAAAAACGAAAAAATCGACTGTGGACAATTCCCGGACCCCCAGAAAAATCGGAAATCGTCTCACGAATCCAATGGCACCAGCCAAATTGTCCTTGCTATGTTATTTCCAAAGATATGGGTGAAAAACGGTGTGATCCCAAATCCGGGCCCGTTTGGCTCTAGGAGGCCCAGGAACCGAGAAAAACGCGAAAAACGAAAAAATCGACTTTAGAAAATTCCCGGACCCCCAGAAAAATCGGAAATCGTCTCACGAATCCAATGGCGCCAGCCAAATCGTCCTAGCTATGATGTTTCCCGAGATATGGGCGAAAAACGGTGTGATCCCAAATCCGGGCCCGTTTTGCTCTAAGAGGCCCAGGAGCCGAGAAAAACGCGAAAAACGAAAAAATTGACTTTAGAAAATTCCCGGACCCCCAGAAAAATCGGAAATCGTCTCACGAATCCAATGGCACCAGCCAAATTGTCCTAGCTATGTTATTTCTAAAGATATGGGTGAAAAACGGTGTGATCCCAAATCCGGGCCCGTTTTGCTCTAGGACGCCCAGGAGCCGAGAAAAACGCGAAAAACGAAAAAATCGACTTTAGAAAATTCCCGGAGCCCTAGAAAAATCGGAAATCGTTTCACGAATCCAATGGCGCCAGCCAAATTGTTCTAGCTACGAGTTTTCCAATGATATGGACGAAAAACGATCTGATTCCAAATCCGGGCCCGTTTTGCTCTAGGAGGCCCAGGAGCCGAGAAAAACGCGAAAAACGAAAAAATCGACTTTAGAAAATTCCCGGACCCCCCGCAAAATCGGAAATCGTCTCACGAATCCAATGGCACCAGCCAAATTGTCCTAGCTATGTTATTTCTAAAGATATGGGTGAAAAACGGTGTGATCCCAAATCCGGGCCCGTTTGGCTCTAGGAGGGCCAGGAACCGAGAAAAACGCGAAAAACGAAAAAATCGACTTTAGAAAATTCCCGGACCCCTAGAAAAAACGGAAATCGTCTCACGAATCCAATGGCGCCAGCCAAATTGTCCTAGCTATGATATATCCAATGATATGGACGAAAAACGTCAGAGTCCAAATCCTGGCCCGTTTTGATCTAGGAGGCCCAAGAGCCGAGAAAATTGCGAAAAACGAAAAAATCGACTTTAGAATATTCCCGGACCCCTAGAAAAATCGGAAATCGTCTCACGAATCCAATGGCGCCAGCCAAATTGTCCTAGCGATGATATTTCCAAAGATATGGGCGAAAAACGGTGTGATCCCAAATCCGGGCCCGTTTTGCTCTAGGAGGCCCAGGAGCCGAGAAAAACGCGAAAAACGAAAAAATTGACTTCAGAAAATCCCCGGACCCCTAGAAAAATCGGAAATTGTCTCACGAATCCAATGGCGCCAGCCAAATTGACCTAGCTATGATATTTCCGAACATATGGACAAAAAACGATCTGATTCCAAATCCGGGCCCGTTTTGCTCTAGGACGCCCAGGAGCCGAGAAAAACGCGAAAAACGAAAAAATCGACTTTAGAAAATTCCGGGACCCCTAGAAAAATCGGAAATTGTCTCACGAATCCAATGGCGCCAGCCAAATTGTCCTAGCGATGATATTTCCGAAGATATGGACGAAAAACCATCTGATTCCAAATCCGGGCCCGTTTTGCTCTAGGAGGCCCAGGAGCCGAGAAAATTGCGAAAAACGAAAAAATCGACTGTGGACAATTCCCGGGCCCCTAGAAAAATCGGAAATCGTCTCACGAATCCAATGGTGCCAACCAAATTGTCCTAGCTATGATATTTCCAAAGATATGGATGAAAAACGGTGTGATCCCAAATCCGGGCCCGTTTGGCTCTAGGAGGCCCAGGAACCGAGAAAAACGCGAAAAACGAAAAAATCAACTTTAGAAAATTCCCGGACCCCTAGAAAAATCGGAAATCGTCTCACGAATCCAATGGCGCCAGCCATATTGTCCTAGCTATGATATTTCCAATGATATGGGCGAAAAACGGTGTGATCCCAAATCCGGGCCCGTTTTGCTCTAGGAGGCCCAGGAGCCGAGAAAAACGCGAAAAACGAAAAAATCGACTTTAGAAAATTCCCGGACCCCTAGAAAAATCGGAAATCGTCTCACGAATCCAATGGCGCCAGCCAAATTGTCCTAGCTATGATATTTCCAAAGATATGGGCGAAAAACGGTGTGATCCCAAATCCGGGCCCGTTTTGCTTTAGGAGGCCCAGGAGCCGAGAAAAACGCGAAAAACGAAAAAATTGACTTTAGAAAATTCCGGGACCCCTAGAAAAATCGGAAATCGTCTCACGAATCCAATGGCGCCAGCCAAATTGTCCTAGCGATGATATTTCCAAAGATATGGGGAAAAACGGTGTGATCCCAAATCCGGGCCCGTTTTGCTCTAGGAGGCCCAGGAGCCGAGAAAAACGCGAAAAACGAAAAAATTGACTTCAGAAAATCCCCGGACCCCTAGAAAAATCGGAAATTGTCTCACGAATCCAATGGCGCCAGCCAAATTGACCTAGCTATGATATTTCCGAACATATGGACAAAAAACGATCTGATTCCAAATCCGGGCCCGTTTTGCTCTAGGACGCCCAGGAGCCGAGAAAAACGCGAAAAACGAAAAAATCGACTTTAGAAAATTCCGGGACCCCTAGAAAAATCGGAAATTGTCTCACGAATCCAATGGCGCCAGCCAAATTGTCCTAGCGATGATATTTCCGAAGATATGGACGAAAAACCATCTGATTCCAAATCCGGGCCCGTTTTGCTCTAGGAGGCCCAGGAGCCGAGAAAATTGCGAAAAACGAAAAAATCGACTGTGGACAATTCCCGGACCCCCAGAAAAATCGGAAATCGTCTCACGAATCCAATGGCACCAGCCAAATTGTCCTAGCTATGTTATTTCCAAAGATATGGGTGAAAAACGGTGTGATCCCAAATCCGGGCCCGTTTGGCTCTAGGAGGCCCAGGAACCGAGAAAAACGCGAAAAACGAAAAAATCGACTTTAGAAAATTCCCGGACCCCCAGAAAAATCGGAAATCGTCTCACGAATCCAATGGCGCCAGCCAAATCGTCCTAGCTATGATGTTTCCCGAGATATGGGCGAAAAACGGTGTGATCCCAAATCCGGGCCCGTTTTGCTCTAAGAGGCCCAGGAGCCGAGTAAAACGCGAAAAACGAAAAAATTGACTTTAGAAAATTCCCGGACCCCCAGAAAAATCGGAAATCGTCTCACGAATCCAATGGCACCAGCCAAATTGTCCTAGCTATGTTATTTCCAAAGATATGGGTGAAAAACGGTGTGATCCCAAATCCGGGCCCGTTTGGCTCTAGGAGGCCCAGGAACCGAGAAAAACGCGAAAAACGAAAAAATCGACTTTAGAAAATTCCCGGACCCCCAGAAAAATCGGAAATCGTCTCACGAATCCAATGGCGCCAGCCAAATCGTCCTAGCTATGATGTTTCCCGAGATATGGGCGAAAAACGGTGTGATCCCAAATCCGGGCCCGTTTTGCTCTAAGAGGCCCAGGAGCCGAGAAAAACGCGAAAAACGAAAAAATTGACTTTAGAAAATTCCCGGACCCCCAGAAAAATCGGAAATCGTCTCACGAATCCAATGGCACCAGCCAAATTGTCCTAGCTATGTTATTTCTAAAGATATGGGTGAAAAACGGTGTGATCCCAAATCCGGGCCCGTTTTGCTCTAGGACGCCCAGGAGCCGAGAAAAACGGGAAAAACGAAAAAATCGACTTTAGAAAATTCCCGGAGCCCTAGAAAAATCGGAAATCGTTTCACGAATCCAATGGCGCCAGCCAAATTGTTCTAGCTACGAGTTTTCCAATGATATGGACGAAAAACGATCTGATTCCAAATCCGGGCCCGTTTTGCTCTAGGAGGCCCAGGAGCCGAGAAAAACGCGAAAAACGAAAAAATCGACTTTAGAAAATTCCCGGACCCCCCGCAAAATCGGAAATCGTCTCACGAATCCAATGGCACCAGCCAAATTGTCCTAGCTATGTTATTTCTAAAGATATGGGTGAAAAACGGTGTGATCCCAAATCCGGGCCCGTTTGGCTCTAGGAGGGCCAGGAACCGAGAAAAACGCGAAAAACGAAAAAATCGACTTTAGAAAATTCCCGGACCCCTAGAAAAAACGGAAATCGTCTCACGAATCCAATGGCGCCAGCCAAATTGTCCTAGCTATGATATATCCAATGATATGGACGAAAAACGTCAGAGTCCAAATCCTGGCCCGTTTTGATCTAGGAGGCCCAAGAGCCGAGAAAATTGCGAAAAACGAAAAAATCGACTTTAGAATATTCCCGGACCCCTAGAAAAATCGGAAATCGTCTCACGAATCCAATGGCGCCAGCCAAATTGTCCTAGCGATGATATTTCCAAAGATATGGGCGAAAAACGGTGTGATCCCAAATCCGGGCCCGTTTTGCTCTAGGAGGCCCAGGAGCCGAGAAAAACGCGAAAAACGAAAAAATTGACTTCAGAAAATCCCCGGACCCCTAGAAAAATCGGAAATTGTCTCACGAATCCAATGGCGCCAGCCAAATTGACCTAGCTATGATATTTCCGAACATATGGACAAAAAACGATCTGATTCCAAATCCGGGCCCGTTTTGCTCTAGGACGCCCAGGAGCCGAGAAAAACGCGAAAAATGAAAAAATCGACTTTAGAAAATTCCGGGACCCCTAGAAAAATCGGAAATTGTCTCACGAATCCAATGGCGCCAGCCAAATTGTCCTAGCGATGATATTTCCGAAGATATGGACGAAAAACCATCTGATTCCAAATCCGGGCCCGTTTTGCTCTAGGAGGCCCAGGAGCCGAGAAAATTGCGAAAAACGAAAAAATCGACTGTGGACAATTCCCGGGCCCCTAGAAAAATCGGAAATCGTCTCACGAATCCAATGGTGCCAACCAAATTGTCCTAGCTATGATATTTCCAAAGATATGGATGAAAAACGGTGTGATCCCAAATCCGGGCCCGTTTGGCTCTAGGAGGCCCAGGAACCGAGAAAAACGCGAAAAACGAAAAAATCAACTTTAGAAAATTCCCGGACCCCTAGAAAAATCGGAAATCGTCTCACGAATCCAATGGCGCCAGCCAAATTGTCCTAGCTATGATATTTCCAATGATATGGGCGAAAAACGGTGTGATCCCAAATCCGGGCCCGTTTTGCTCTAGGAGGCCCAGGAGCCGAGAAAAACGCGAAAAACGAAAAAATCGACTTTAGAAAATTCCCGGACCCCTAGAAAAATCGGAAATCGTCTCACGAATCCAATGGCGCCAGCCAAATTGTCCTAGCTATGATATTTCCAAAGATATGGGCGAAAAACGGTGTGATCCCAAATCCGGGCCCGTTTTGCTTTAGGAGGCCCAGGAGCCGAGAAAAACGCGAAAAACGAAAAAATTGACTTTAGAAAATTCCCGGACCCCCAGAAAAATCGGAAATCGTCTCACGAATCCAATGGCACCAGCCAAATTGTCGTAGCTATGTTATTTCTAAAGATATGGGTGAAAAACGGTGTGATCCCAAATCCGGGCCCGTTTGGCTCTAGGAGGCCCAGGAACCGAGAAAAACGCGAAAAACGAAAAAATCGACTTTAGAAAATTCCTGGACCCCTAGAAAAATCGGAAATTGTCTCACGAATCCAATGGCGCCAGCCAAATTGACCTAGCTATGATATTTCCGAACATATGGACAAAAAACGATCTGATTCCAAATCCGGGCCCGTTTTGCTCTAGGAGGCCCAGGAGCCGAGAAAATTGCGAAAAACGAAAAAATCGACTGTGGACAATTCCCGGGCCCCTAGAAAAATCGGGAATCGTCTCACGAATCCAATGGCGCCAGCCAAATTGTCCTAGCGATGATATTTCCGAAGATATGGACGAAAAACCATCTGATTCCAAATCCGGGCCCGTTTTTCTCTAGGAGGCCCAGGAGCCGAGAAAATTGCGAAAAACGAAAAAATCGACTGTGGACAATTCCCGGGCCCCTAGAAAAATCGGAAATCGTCTCACGAATCCAATGGTGCCAACCAAATTGTCCTAGCTATGATATTTCCAAAGATATGGATGAAAAACGGTGTGATCCCAAATCCGGGCCCGTTTGGCTCTAGGAGGCCCAGGAACCGAGAAAAACGCGAAAAACGAAAAAATCGACTTTAGAAAATTCCCGGACCCCTAGAAAAATCGGAAATCGTCTCACGAATCCAATGGTACCAGCCAAATTGTCCTACCTATGTTATTTCTAAAGATATGGGTGAAAAACGGTGTGATCCCAAATCCGGGCCCGTTTGGCTCTAGGAGGGCCAGGAACCGAGAAAAACGCGAAAAACGAAAAAATCGACTTTAGAAAATTCCCGGACCCCTAGAAAAATCGGAAATCGTCTCACGAATCCAATGGCGCCAGCCAAATTGTCCTAGCTATGATATTTCCAAAGATATGGATGAAAAACGGTGTGATCCCAAATCCGGGCCTGTTTGGCTCTAGGAGGCCCAGGAGCCGAGAAAAACGCGAAAAACGAAAAAATTGACTTTAGAAAATTCCCGGACCCCTAGAAAAATCGGAAATCGTCTCACGAATCCAATGGCGCCAGCCAAATTGACCTAGCTATGATATTTCCGAACATATGGACAAAAAACGATCTGATTCCAAATCCGGGCCCGTTTTGCTCTAGGAGGCCCAGGAGCCGAGAAAATTGCGAAAAACGAAAAAATCGACTGTGGACAATTCCCGGGCCCTAGAAAAATCGGGAATCGTCTCACGAATCCAATGGCGCCAGCCAAATTGTCCTAGCGATGATATTTCCGAAGATATGGACGAAAAACCATCTGATTCCAAATCCGGGCCCGTTTTTCTCTAGGAGGCCCAGGAGCCGAGAAAATTGCGAAAAACGAAAAAATCGACTGTGGACAATTCCCGGGCCCCTAGAAAAATCGGAAATCGTCTCACGAATCCAATGGTGCCAACCAAATTGTCCTAGCTATGATATTTCCAAAGATATGGATGAAAAACGGTGTGATCCCAAATCCGGGCCCGTTTGGCTCTAGGAGGCCCAGGAACCGAGAAAAACGCGAAAAACGAAAAAATCGACTTTAGAAAATTCCCGGACCCCTAGAAAAATCGGAAATCGTCTCACGAATCCAATGGTACCAGCCAAATTGTCCTACCTATGTTATTTCTAAAGATATGGGTGAAAAACGGTGTGATCCCAAATCCGGGCCCGTTTGGCTCTAGGAGGGCCAGGAACCGAGAAAAACGCGAAAAACGAAAAAATCGACTTTAGAAAATTCCCGGACCCCTAGAAAAATCGGAAATCGTCTCACGAATCCAATGGCGCCAGCCAAATTGTCCTAGCTATGATATTTCCAAAGATATGGATGAAAAACGGTGTGATCCCAAATCCGGGCCTGTTTGGCTCTAGGAGGCCCAGGAGCCGAGAAAAACGCGAAAAACGAAAAAATTGACTTTAGAAAATTCCCGGACCCTCAGAAAAATCGGAAATCGTCTCACGAATCCAATGGCACCAGCCAAATTGTCCTAGCTATGATATTTCCAATGATATGGGCGAAAAACGGTGTGATCCCAAATCCGGGCCCGTTTTGCTCTAGGACGCCCAGGAGCCGAGAAAAACGCGAAAAACGAAAAAATCGACTTTAGAAAATTCCCGGACCCCCAGAAAAATCGGAAATCGTCTCACGAATCCAATGGCGCCAGCCAAATTGACCTAGCTATGATATTTCCGAACATATGGACAAAAAACGATCTGATTCCAAATCCGGGCCCGTTTTGCTCTAGGAGGCCCAGGAGCCGAGAAAATTGCGAAAAACGAAAAAATCGACTGTGGACAATTCCCGGGCCCCTAGAAAAATCGGGAATCGTCTCACGAATCCAATGGCGCCAGCCAAATTGTCCTAGCTACGAGTTTTCCAATGATATGGACGAAAAACGATCTGATTCCAAATCCGGGCCCGTTTTGCTCTAGGACGCCCAGGAGCCGAGAAAAACGCGAAAAACGAAAAAATCGACTTTAGAAAATTCCCGGACCCCCAGAAAAATCGGAAATCGTCTCACGAATCCAATGGCGCCAGCCAAATTGTCCTAGCGATGATATTTCCGAAGATATGGACGAAAAACCATCTGATTCCAAATCCGGGCCCGTTTTGCTCTAGGAGGCCCAGGAGCCGAGAAAATTGCGAAAAACGAAAAAATCGACTGTGGACAATTCCCGGACCCCCAGAAAAATCGGAAATCGTCTCACGAATCCAATGGCACCAGCCAAATTGTCCTAGCTATGTTATTTCCAAAGATATGGGTGAAAAACGGTGTGATCCCAAATCCGGGCCCGTTTGGCTCTAGGAGGCCCAGGAACCGAGAAAAACGCGAAAAACGAAAAAATCGACTTTAGAAAATTCCCGGACCCCCAGAAAAATCGGAAATCGTCTCACGAATCCAATGGCGCCAGCCAAATCGTCCTAGCTATGATGTTTCCCGAGATATGGGCGAAAAACGGTGTGATCCCAAATCCGGGCCCGTTTTGCTCTAAGAGGCCCAGGAGCCGAGAAAAACGCGAAAAACGAAAAAATTGACTTTAGAAAATTCCCGGACCCCCAGAAAAATCGGAAATCGTCTCACGAATCCAATGGCACCAGCCAAATTGTCCTAGCTATGTTATTTCTAAAGATATGGGTGAAAAACGGTGTGATCCCAAATCCGGGCCCGTTGTGCTCTAGGACGCCCAGGAGCCGAGAAAAACGCGAAAAACGAAAAAATCGACTTTAGAAAATTCCCGGAGCCCTAGAAAAATCGGAAATCGTTTCACGAATCCAATGGCGCCAGCCAAATTGTTCTAGCTACGAGTTTTCCAATGATATGGACGAAAAACGATCTGATTCCAAATCCGGGCCCGTTTTGCTCTAGGAGGCCCAGGAGCCGAGAAAAACGCGAAAAACGAAAAAATCGACTTTAGAAAATTCCCGGACCCCCCGCAAAATCGGAAATCGTCTCACGAATCCAATGGCACCAGCCAAATTGTCCTAGCTATGTTATTTCTAAAGATATGGGTGAAAAACGGTGTGATCCCAAAGCCGGGCCCGTTTGGCTCTAGGAGGGCCAGGAACCGAGAAAAACGCGAAAAACGAAAAAATCGACTTTAGAAAATTCCCGGACCCCTAGAAAAAACGGAAATCGTCTCACGAATCCAATGGCGCCAGCCAAATTGTCCTAGCTATGATATATCCAATGATATGGACGAAAAACGTCAGAGTCCAAATCCTGGCCCGTTTTGATCTAGGAGGCCCAAGAGCCGAGAAAATTGCGAAAAACGAAAAAATCGACTTTAGAATATTCCCGGACCCCTAGAAAAATCGGAAATCGTCTCACGAATCCAATGGCGCCAGCCAAATTGTCCTAGCGATGATATTTCCAAAGATATGGGCGAAAAACGGTGTGATCCCAAATCCGGGCCCGTTTTGCTCTAGGAGGCCCAGGAGCCGAGAAAAACGCGAAAAACGAAAAAATTGACTTCAGAAAATCCCCGGACCCCTAGAAAAATCGGAAATTGTCTCACGAATCCAATGGCGCCAGCCAAATTGACCTAGCTATGATATTTCCGAACATATGGACAAAAAACGATCTGATTCCAAATCCGGGCCCGTTTTGCTCTAGGACGCCCAGGAGCCGAGAAAAACGCGAAAAACGAAAAAATCGACTTTAGAAAATTCCGGGACCCCTAGAAAAATCGGAAATTGTCTCACGAATCCAATGGCGCCAGCCAAATTGTCCTAGCGATGATATTTCCGAAGATATGGACGAAAAACCATCTGATTCCAAATCCGGGCCCGTTTTGCTCTAGGAGGCCCAGGAGCCGAGAAAATTGCGAAAAACGAAAAAATCGACTGTGGACAATTCCCGGGCCCCTAGAAAAATCGGAAATCGTCTCACGAATCCAATGGTGCCAACCAAATTGTCCTAGCTATGATATTTCCAAAGATATGGATGAAAAACGGTGTGATCCCAAATCCGGGCCCGTTTGGCTCTAGGAGGCCCAGGAACCGAGAAAAACGCGAAAAACGAAAAAATCGACTTTAGAAAATTCCCGGACCCCTAGAAAAATCGGAAATCGTCTCACGAATCCAATGGTACCAGCCAAATTGTCCTACCTATGTTATTTCTAAAGATATGGGTGAAAAACGGTGTGATCCCAAATCCGGGCCCGTTTGGCTCTAGGAGGGCCAGGAACCGAGAAAAACGCGAAAAACGAAAAAATCGACTTTAGAAAATTCCCGGACCCCTAGAAAAATCGGAAATCGTCTCACGAATCCAATGGCGCCAGCCAAATTGTCCTAGCTATGATATTTCCAAAGATATGGATGAAAAACGGTGTGATCCCAAATCCGGGCCCGTTTGGCTCTAGGAGGCCCAGGAACCGAGAAAAACGCGAAAAACGAAAAAATCGACTTTAGAAAATTCCCGGACCCCCAGAAAAATCGGAAATCGTCTCACGAATCCAATGGCGCCAGCCAAATCGTCCTAGCTATGATGTTTCCCGAGATATGGGCGAAAAACGGTGTGATCCCAAATCCGGGCCCGTTTTGCTCTAAGAGGCCCAGGAGCCGAGAAAAACGCGAAAAACGAAAAAATTGACTTTAGAAAATTCCCGGACCCCCAGAAAAATCGGAAATCGTCTCACGAATCCAATGGCACCAGCCAAATTGTCCTAGCTATGTTATTTCTAAAGATATGGGTGAAAAACGGTGTGATCCCAAATCCGGGCCCGTTTTGCTCTAGGACGCCCAGGAGCCGAGAAAAACGCGAAAAACGAAAAAATCGACTTTAGAAAATTCCCGGAGCCCTAGAAAAATCGGAAATCGTTTCACGAATCCAATGGCGCCAGCCAAATTGTTCTAGCTACGAGTTTTCCAATGATATGGACGAAAAACGATCTGATTCCAAATCCGGGCCCGTTTTGCTCTAGGAGGCCCAGGAGCCGAGAAAAACGCGAAAAACGAAAAAATCGACTTTAGAAAATTCCCGGACCCCCCGCAAAATCGGAAATCGTCTCACGAATCCAATGGCACCAGCCAAATTGTCCTAGCTATGTTATTTCTAAAGATATGGGTGAAAAACGGTGTGATCCCAAATCCGGGCCCGTTTGGCTCTAGGAGGGCCAGGAACCGAGAAAAACGCGAAAAACGAAAAAATCGACTTTAGAAAATTCCCGGACCCCTAGAAAAAACGGAAATCGTCTCACGAATCCAATGGCGCCAGCCAAATTGACCTAGCTATGATATTTCCGAACATATGGACAAAAAACGATCTGATTCCAAATCCGGGCCCGTTTTGCTCTAGGACGCCCAGGAGCCGAGAAAAACGCGAAAAACGAAAAAATCGACTTTAGAAAATTCCGGGACCCCTAGAAAAATCGGAAATTGTCTCACGAATCCAATGGCGCCAGCCAAATTGTCCTAGCGATGATATTTCCGAAGATATGGACGAAAAACCATCTGATTCCAAATCCGGGCCCGTTTTGCTCTAGGAGGCCCAGGAGCCGAGAAAATTGCGAAAAACGAAAAAATCGACTGTGGACAATTCCCGGGCCCCTAGAAAAATCGGAAATCGTCTCACGAATCCAATGGTGCCAACCAAATTGTCCTAGCTATGATATTTCCAAAGATATGGATGAAAAACGGTGTGATCCCAAATCCGGGCCCGTTTGGCTCTAGGAGGCCCAGGAACCGAGAAAAACGCGAAAAACGAAAAAATCGACTTTAGAAAATTCCCGGACCCCTAGAAAAATCGGAAATCGTCTCACGAATCCAATGGTACCAGCCAAATTGTCCTACCTATGTTATTTCTAAAGATATGGGTGAAAAACGGTGTGATCCCAAATCCGGGCCCGTTTGGCTCTAGGAGGGCCAGGAACCGAGAAAAACGCGAAAAACGAAAAAATCGACTTTAGAAAATTCCCGGACCCCTAGAAAAATCGGAAATCGTCTCACGAATCCAATGGCGCCAGCCAAATTGTCCTAGCTATGATATTTCCAAAGATATGGATGAAAAACGGTGTGATCCCAAATCCGGGCCCGTTTGGCTCTAGGAGGCCCAGGAGCCGAGAAAAACGCGAAAAACGAAAAAATTGACTTTAGAAAATTCCCGGACCCTCAGAAAAATCGGAAATCGTCTCACGAATCCAATGGCACCAGCCAAATTGTCCTAGCTATGATATTTCCAATGATATGGGCGAAAAACGGTGTGATCCCAAATCCGGGCCCGTTTTGCTCTAGGACGCCCAGGAGCCGAGAAAAACGCGAAAAACGAAAAAATCGACTTTAGAAAATTCCCGGACCCCCAGAAAAATCGGAAATCGTCTCACGAATCCAATGGCACCAGCCAAATTGTCCTAGCTATGTTATTTCTAAAGATATGGGTGAAAAACGGTGTGATCCCAAATCCGGGCCCGTTTTGCTCTAGGACGCCCAGGAGCCGAGAAAAACGCGAAAAACGAAAAAATCGACTTTAGAAAATTCCCGGACCCCTAGAAAAAACGGAAATCGTCTCACGAATCCAATGGCGCCAGCCAAATTGTCCTAGCTATGATATATCCAATGATATGGACGAAAAACGTCAGAGTCCAAATCCTGGCCCGTTTTGATCTAGGAGGCCCAAGAGCCGAGAAAATTGCGAAAAACGAAAAAATCGACTTTAGAATATTCCCGGACCCCTAGAAAAATCGGAAATCGTCTCACGAATCCAATGGCGCCAGCCAAATTGTCCTAGCGATGATATTTCCAAAGATATGGGCGAAAAACGGTGTGATCCCAAATCCGGGCCCGTTTTGCTCTAGGAGGCCCAGGAGCCGAGAAAAACGCGAAAAACGAAAAAATTGACTTCAGAAAATCCCCGGACCCCTAGAAAAATCGGAAATTGTCTCACGAATCCAATGGCGCCAGCCAAATTGACCTAGCTATGATATTTCCGAACATATGGACAAAAAACGATCTGATTCCAAATCCGGGCCCGTTTTGCTCTAGGACGCCCAGGAGCCGAGAAAAACGCGAAAAACGAAAAAATCGACTTTAGAAAATTCCGGGACCCCTAGAAAAATCGGAAATTGTCTCACGAATCCAATGGCGCCAGCCAAATTGTCCTAGCGATGATATTTCCGAAGATATGGACGAAAAACCATCTGATTCCAAATCCGGGCCCGTTTTGCTCTAGGAGGCCCAGGAGCCGAGAAAATTGCGAAAAACGAAAAAATCGACTGTGGACAATTCCCGGGCCCCTAGAAAAATCGGAAATCGTCTCACGAATCCAATGGTGCCAACCAAATTGTCCTAGCTATGATATTTCCAAAGATATGGATGAAAAACGGTGTGATCCCAAATCCGGGCCCGTTTGGCTCTAGGAGGCCCAGGAACCGAGAAAAACGCGAAAAACGAAAAAATCGACTTTAGAAAATTCCCGGACCCCTAGAAAAATCGGAAATCGTCTCACGAATCCAATGGTACCAGCCAAATTGTCCTACCTATGTTATTTCTAAAGATATGGGTGAAAAACGGTGTGATCCCAAATCCGGGCCCGTTTGGCTCTAGGAGGGCCAGGAACCGAGAAAAACGCGAAAAACGAAAAAATCGACTTTAGAAAATTCCCGGACCCCTAGAAAAATCGGAAATCGTCTCACGAATCCAATGGCGCCAGCCAAATTGTCCTAGCTATGATATTTCCAAAGATATGGATGAAAAACGGTGTGATCCCAAATCCGGGCCCGTTTGGCTCTAGGAGGCCCAGGAACCGAGAAAAACGCGAAAAACGAAAAAATCGACTTTAGAAAATTCCCGGACCCCCAGAAAAATCGGAAATCGTCTCACGAATCCAATGGCGCCAGCCAAATCGTCCTAGCTATGATGTTTCCCGAGATATGGGCGAAAAACGGTGTGATCCCAAATCCGGGCCCGTTTTGCTCTAAGAGGCCCAGGAGCCGAGAAAAACGCGAAAAACGAAAAAATTGACTTTAGAAAATTCCCGGACCCCCAGAAAAATCGGAAATCGTCTCACGAATCCAATGGCACCAGCCAAATTGTCCTAGCTATGTTATTTCTAAAGATATGGGTGAAAAACGGTGTGATCCCAAATCCGGGCCCGTTTTGCTCTAGGACGCCCAGGAGCCGAGAAAAACGCGAAAAACGAAAAAATCGACTTTAGAAAATTCCCGGAGCCCTAGAAAAATCGGAAATCGTTTCACGAATCCAATGGCGCCAGCCAAATTGTTCTAGCTACGAGTTTTCCAATGATATGGACGAAAAACGATCTGATTCCAAATCCGGGCCCGTTTTGCTCTAGGAGGCCCAGGAGCCGAGAAAAACGCGAAAAACGAAAAAATCGACTTTAGAAAATTCCCGGACCCCCCGCAAAATCGGAAATCGTCTCACGAATCCAATGGCACCAGCCAAATTGTCCTAGCTATGTTATTTCTAAAGATATGGGTGAAAAACGGTGTGATCCCAAATCCGGGCCCGTTTGGCTCTAGGAGGGCCAGGAACCGAGAAAAACGCGAAAAACGAAAAAATCGACTTTAGAAAATTCCCGGACCCCTAGAAAAAACGGAAATCGTCTCACGAATCCAATGGCGCCAGCCAAATTGACCTAGCTATGATATTTCCGAACATATGGACAAAAAACGATCTGATTCCAAATCCGGGCCCGTTTTGCTCTAGGACGCCCAGGAGCCGAGAAAAACGCGAAAAACGAAAAAATCGACTTTAGAAAATTCCGGGACCCCTAGAAAAATCGGAAATTGTCTCACGAATCCAATGGCGCCAGCCAAATTGTCCTAGCGATGATATTTCCGAAGATATGGACGAAAAACCATCTGATTCCAAATCCGGGCCCGTTTTGCTCTAGGAGGCCCAGGAGCCGAGAAAATTGCGAAAAACGAAAAAATCGACTGTGGACAATTCCCGGGCCCCTAGAAAAATCGGAAATCGTCTCACGAATCCAATGGTGCCAACCAAATTGTCCTAGCTATGATATTTCCAAAGATATGGATGAAAAACGGTGTGATCCCAAATCCGGGCCCGTTTGGCTCTAGGAGGCCCAGGAACCGAGAAAAACGCGAAAAACGAAAAAATCGACTTTAGAAAATTCCCGGACCCCTAGAAAAATCGGAAATCGTCTCACGAATCCAATGGTACCAGCCAAATTGTCCTACCTATGTTATTTCTAAAGATATGGGTGAAAAACGGTGTGATCCCAAATCCGGGCCCGTTTGGCTCTAGGAGGGCCAGGAACCGAGAAAAACGCGAAAAACGAAAAAATCGACTTTAGAAAATTCCCGGACCCCTAGAAAAATCGGAAATCGTCTCACGAATCCAATGGCGCCAGCCAAATTGTCCTAGCTATGATATTTCCAAAGATATGGATGAAAAACGGTGTGATCCCAAATCCGGGCCCGTTTGGCTCTAGGAGGCCCAGGAGCCGAGAAAAACGCGAAAAACGAAAAAATTGACTTTAGAAAATTCCCGGACCCTCAGAAAAATCGGAAATCGTCTCACGAATCCAATGGCACCAGCCAAATTGTCCTAGCTATGATATTTCCAATGATATGGGCGAAAAACGGTGTGATCCCAAATCCGGGCCCGTTTTGCTCTAGGACGCCCAGGAGCCGAGAAAAACGCGAAAAACGAAAAAATCGACTTTAGAAAATTCCCGGACCCCCAGAAAAATCGGAAATCGTCTCACGAATCCAATGGCACCAGCCAAATTGTCCTAGCTATGTTATTTCTAAAGATATGGGTGAAAAACGGTGTGATCCCAAATCCGGGCCCGTTTTGCTCTAGGACGCCCAGGAGCCGAGAAAAACGCGAAAAACGAAAAAATCGACTTTAGAAAATTCCCGGAGCCCTAGAAAAATCGGAAATCGTTTCACGAATCCAATGGCGCCAGCCAAATTGTCCTAGCTACGAGTTTTCCAATGATATGGACGAAAAACGATCTGATTCCAAATCCGGGCCCGTTTTGCTCTAGGACGCCCAGGAGCCGAGAAAAACGCGAAAAACGAAAAAATCGACTTTAGAAAATTCCCGGACCCCCAGAAAAATCGGAAATCGTCTCACGAATCCAATGGCGCCAGCCAAATTGTCCTAGCGATGATATTTCCGAAGATATGGACGAAAAACCATCTGATTCCAAATCCGGGCCCGTTTTGCTCTAGGAGGCCCAGGAGCCGAGAAAATTGCGAAAAACGAAAAAATCGACTGTGGACAATTCCCGGACCCCCAGAAAAATCGGAAATCGTCTCACGAATCCAATGGCACCAGCCAAATTGTCCTAGCTATGTTATTTCCAAAGATATGGGTGAAAAACGGTGTGATCCCAAATCCGGGCCCGTTTGGCTCTAGGAGGCCCAGGAACCGAGAAAAACGCGAAAAACGAAAAAATCGACTTTAGAAAATTCCCGGACCCCCAGAAAAATCGGAAATCGTCTCACGAATCCAATGGCGCCAGCCAAATCGTCCTAGCTATGATGTTTCCCGAGATATGGGCGAAAAACGGTGTGATCCCAAATCCGGGCCCGTTTTGCTCTAAGAGGCCCAGGAGCCGAGAAAAACGCGAAAAACGAAAAAATTGACTTTAGAAAATTCCCGGACCCCCAGAAAAATCGGAAATCGTCTCACGAATCCAATGGCACCAGCCAAATTGTCCTAGCTATGTTATTTCTAAAGATATGGGTGAAAAACGGTGTGATCCCAAATCCGGGCCCGTTTTGCTCTAGGACGCCCAGGAGCCGAGAAAAACGCGAAAAACGAAAAAATCGACTTTAGAAAATTCCCGGAGCCCTAGAAAAATCGGAAATCGTTTCACGAATCCAATGGCGCCAGCCAAATTGTTCTAGCTACGAGTTTTCCAATGATATGGACGAAAAACGATCTGATTCCAAATCCGGGCCCGTTTTGCTCTAGGAGGCCCAGGAGCCGAGAAAAACGCGAAAAACGAAAAAATCGACTTTAGAAAATTCCCGGACCCCCCGCAAAATCGGAAATCGTCTCACGAATCCAATGGCACCTGCCAAATTGTCCTAGCTATGTTATTTCTAAAGATATGGGTGAAAAACGGTGTGATCCCAAATCCGGGCCCGTTTGGCTCTAGGAGGGCCAGGAACCGAGAAAAACGCGAAAAACGAAAAAATCGACTTTAGAAAATTCCCGGACCCCTAGAAAAAACGGAAATCGTCTCACGAATCCAATGGCGCCAGCCAAATTGTCCTAGCTATGATATATCCAATGATATGGACGAAAAACGTCAGAGTCCAAATCCTGGCCCGTTTTGATCTAGGAGGCCCAAGAGCCGAGAAAATTGCGAAAAACGAAAAAATCGACTTTAGAATATTCCCGGACCCCTAGAAAAATCGGAAATCGTCTCACGAATCCAATGGCGCCAGCCAAATTGTCCTAGCGATGATATTTCCAAAGATATGGGCGAAAAACGGTGTGATCCCAAATCCGGGCCCGTTTTGCTCTAGGAGGCCCAGGAGCCGAGAAAAACGCGAAAAACGAAAAAATTGACTTCAGAAAATCCCCGGACCCCTAGAAAAATCGGAAATTGTCTCACGAATCCAATGGCGCCAGTCAAATTGACCTAGCTATGATATTTCCGAACATATGGACAAAAAACGATCTGATTCCAAATCCGGGCCCGTTTTGCTCTAGGACGCCCAGGAGCCGAGAAAAACGCGAAAAACGAAAAAATCGACTTTAGAAAATTCCGGGACCCCTAGAAAAATCGGAAATTGTCTCACGAATCCAATGGCGCCAGCCAAATTGTCCTAGCGATGATATTTCCGAAGATATGGACGAAAAACCATCTGATTCCAAATCCGGGCCCGTTTTGCTCTAGGAGGCCCAGGAGCCGAGAAAATTGCGAAAAACGAAAAAATCGACTGTGGACAATTCCCGGGCCCCTAGAAAAATCGGAAATCGTCTCACGAATCCAATGGTGCCAACCAAATTGTCCTAGCTATGATATTTCCAAAGATATGGATGAAAAACGGTGTGATCCCAAATCCGGGCCCGTTTGGCTCTAGGAGGCCCAGGAACCGAGAAAAACGCGAAAAACGAAAAAATCAACTTTAGAAAATTCCCGGACCCCTAGAAAAATCGGAAATCGTCTCACGAATCCAATGGCGCCAGCCATATTGTCCTAGCTATGATATTTCCAATGATATGGGCGAAAAACGGTGTGATCCCAAATCCGGGCCCGTTTTGCTCTAGGAGGCCCAGGAGCCGAGAAAAACGCGAAAAACGAAAAAATCGACTTTAGAAAATTCCCGGACCCCTAGAAAAATCGGAAATCGTCTCACGAATCCAATGGCGCCAGCCAAATTGTCCTAGCTATGATATTTCCAAAGATATGGGCGAAAAACGGTGTGATCCCAAATCCGGGCCCGTTTTGCTTTAGGAGGCCCAGGAGCCGAGAAAAACGCGAAAAACGAAAAAATTGACTTTAGAAAATTCCGGGACCCCTAGAAAAATCGGAAATCGTCTCACGAATCCAATGGCGCCAGCCAAATTGTCCTAGCGATGATATTTCCAAAGATATGGGGAAAAACGGTGTGATCCCAAATCCGGGCCCGTTTTGCTCTAGGAGGCCCAGGAGCCGAGAAAAACGCGAAAAACGAAAAAATTGACTTCAGAAAATCCCCGGACCCCTAGAAAAATCGGAAATTGTCTCACGAATCCAATGGCGCCAGCCAAATTGACCTAGCTATGATATTTCCGAACATATGGACAAAAAACGATCTGATTCCAAATCCGGGCCCGTTTTGCTCTAGGACGCCCAGGAGCCGAGAAAAACGCGAAAAACGAAAAAATCGACTTTAGAAAATTCCGGGACCCCTAGAAAAATCGGAAATTGTCTCACGAATCCAATGGCGCCAGCCAAATTGTCCTAGCGATGATATTTCCGAAGATATGGACGAAAAACCATCTGATTCCAAATCCGGGCCCGTTTTGCTCTAGGAGGCCCAGGAGCCGAGAAAATTGCGAAAAACGAAAAAATCGACTGTGGACAATTCCCGGACCCGCAGAAAAATCGGAAATCGTCTCACGAATCCAATGGCACCAGCCAAATTGTCCTAGCTATGTTATTTCCAAAGATATGGGTGAAAAACGGTGTGATCCCAAATCCGGGCCCGTTTGGCTCTAGGAGGCCCAGGAACCGAGAAAAACGCGAAAAACGAAAAAATCGAATTTAGAAAATTCCCGGACCCCCAGAAAAATCGGAAATCGTCTCACGAATCCAATGGCGCCAGCCAAATCGTCCTAGCTATGATGTTTCCCGAGATATGGGCGAAAAACGGTGTGATCCCAAATCCGGGCCCGTTTTGCTCTAAGAGGCCCAGGAGCCGAGAAAAACGCGAAAAACGAAAAAATTGACTTTAGAAAATTCCCGGACCCCCAGAAAAATCGGAAATCGTCTCACGAATCCAATGGCACCAGCCAAATTGTCCTAGCTATGTTATTTCCAAAGATATGGGTGAAAAACGGTGTGATCCCAAATCCGGGCCCGTTTGGCTCTAGGAGGCCCAGGAACCGAGAAAAACGCGAAAAACGAAAAAATCGACTTTAGAAAATTCCCGGACCCCCAGAAAAATCGGAAATCGTCTCACGAATCCAATGGCGCCAGCCAAATCGTCCTAGCTATGATGTTTCCCGAGATATGGGCGAAAAACGGTGTGATCCCAAATCCGGGCCCGTTTTGCTCTAAGAGGCCCAGGAGCCGAGAAAAACGCGAAAAACGAAAAAATTGACTTTAGAAAATTCCCGGACCCCCAGAAAAATCGGAAATCGTCTCACGAATCCAATGGCACCAGCCAAATTGTCCTAGCTATGTTATTTCTAAAGATATGGGTGAAAAACGGTGTGATCCCAAATCCGGGCCCGTTTTGCTCTAGGACGCCCAGGAGCCGAGAAAAACGCGAAAAACGAAAAAATCGACTTTAGAAAATTCCCGGACCCCCCGCAAAATCGGAAATCGTCTCACGAATCCAATGGCGCCACCCAAATTGTCCTAGCTATGATATATCCAATGATATGGACGAAAAACGTCAGAGTCCAAATCCGGGCCCGTTTGGCTCTAGGAGGCCCAGGAACCGAGAAAAACGCGAAAAACGAAAAAGTTGACTTTAGAAAATTCCCGGACCCCTAGAAAAATCGGAAATCGTCTCACGAATCCAATGGCGCCAGCCAAATTGTCCTAGCTATG
Organism: Diachasmimorpha longicaudata; assembly: GCF_034640455.1. Taxonomy (NCBI): domain Eukaryota; kingdom Metazoa; phylum Arthropoda; class Insecta; order Hymenoptera; family Braconidae; genus Diachasmimorpha; species Diachasmimorpha longicaudata. The sequence continues at coordinate 2,968,740 of NC_087236.1, forward strand.
TTATTTCTAAAGATATGGGTGAAAAACGGTGTGATCCCAAATCCGGGCCCGTTTGGCTCTACGAGGCCCAGGAACCTAGAAAAACGCGAAAAACGAAAAAATCGACTTTAGAAAATTCCCGGACCTCAAGAAGAATCGGAATTCGTCTCACGAATCCAATGGCGCCAGCCAAATTGTCCTAGCTATGTTATATCCAATGATATGGACGAAAAACGTCAGAGTCCAAATCCTGGCCCGTTTTGATCTAGGAGGCCCAAGAGCCGAGAAAATTGCGAAAAACGAAAAAATCGACTTTAGAATATTCCCGGACCCCTAGAAAAATCGGAAATCGTCTCACGAATCCAATGGCGCCAGCCAAATTGTCCTAGCGATGATATTTCCAAAGATATGGGCGAAAAACGGTGTGATCCCAAATCCGGGCCCGTTTTGCTCTAGGAGGCCCAGGAGCCGAGAAAAACGCGAAAAACGAAAAAATTGACTTTAGAAAATTCCCGGACCCCCAGAAAAATCGGAAATCGTCACACGGATCCAATGGCGCCAACCAAATTGTCCTAGCTATGATATATCCAATGATGTGGACGAAAAACGTCAGAGTCCAAATCCGGGCCCGTTTGGCTCTAGGAGGCCCAGGAACCGAGAAAAACGCGAAAAACGCGAAAAACGAAAAAATCGACTTTAGAAAATTCCCGGACCCCTAGAAAAATCGGAAATCGTCTCACGAATCCAATGGCGCCAGCCAAATTGTCCTAGCTATGATATTTCCAAAGAAATGGGAGAAAAACGGTGTGATCGCAAATCCGGGCCCGTTTTGCTCTACGAGGCCCAGGAGCCGAGAAAATTGCGAAAAACGAAAAAATCGACTGTGGACAATTCCCGGGCCCCTAGAAAAATCGGAAATCGTCTCACGAATCCAATGGTGCCAACCAAATTGTCCTAGAGATGATATTTCCAAAGATATGGATGAAAAACGGTGTGATCCCAAATCCGGGCCCGTTTGGCTCTAGGAGGCCCAGAACCGACAAAAACGCGAAAAACGAAAAAATCGACTTTAGAAAATTCCCGGACCCCTAGAAAAATCGGAAATTGTCTCACGAATCCAATGGCGCCAGCCAAATTGACCTAGCTATGATATTTCCGAACATATGGACAAAAAACGATCTGATTCCAAATCCGGGCCCGTTTTGCTCTAGGAGGCCCAGGAGCCGAGAAAATTGCGAAAAACGAAAAAATCGACTGTGGACAATTCCCGGGCCCCTAGAAAAATCGGAAATCGTCTCACGAATCCAATGGTGCCAACCAAATTGTCCTAGAGATGATATTTCCAAAGATATGGATGAAAAACGGTGTGATCCCAAATCCGGGCCCGTTTTGCTCTAGGAGGCCCAGGAGCCGAGAAAAACGCGAAAAACGAAAAAATTGACTTTAGAAAATTCCCGGGCCCCTAGAAAAATCGGAAATCGTCTCACGAATCCAATGGCACCAGCCAAATTGTCCTAGCTATGTTATTTCCAAAGATATGGGTGAAAAACGGTGTGATCCCAAATCCGGGCCCGTTTGGCTCTAGGAGGCCCAGGAACCGAGAAAAACGCGAAAAACGAAAAAATCGACTTTAGAAAATTCCCGGACCCCTAGAAAAATCGGAAATCGTCTCACGAATCCAATGGCACCAGCCAAATTGTCCTAGCTATGTTATTTCTAAAGATATGGGTGAAAAACGGTGTGATCCCAAATCCGGGCCCGTTTTGCTCTAGGAGGCCCAGGAGCCGAGAAAAACGCGAAAAACGAAAAAATTGACTTTAGAAAATTCCCGGACCCCCAGAAAAATCGGAAATCGTCTCACGAATCCAATGGCACCAGCCAAATTGTGCTAGCTATGTTATTTCTAAAGATATGGGTGAAAAACGGTGTGATCCCAAATCCGGGCCCGTTTGGCTCTAGGAGGCCCAGGAACCGAGAAAAACGCGAAAAACGAAAAAATCGACTTTAGAAAATTCCCGGACCCCTAGAAAAATCGGAAATCGTCTCACGAATCCAATGGCGCCAGCCAAATTGTCCTAGCTATGATATTTCCAAAGATATGGGCGAAAAACGGTGTGATCCCAAATCCGGGCCCGTTTTGCTCTAGGACGCCCAGGAGCCGAGAAAAACGCGAAAAACGAAAAAATCGACTTTAGAAAATTCCCGGACCCCCAGAAAAATCGGAAATCGTCTCACGAATCCAATGGCACCAGCCAAATTGTCCTAGCTATGTTATTTCTAAAGATATGGGTGAAAAACGGTGTGATCCCAAATCCGGGCCCGTTTTGCTCTAGGACGCCCAGGAGCCGAGAAAAACGCGAAAAACGAAAAAATCGACTTTAGAAAATTCCCGGAGCCCTAGAAAAATCGGAAATCGTTTCACGAATCCAATGGCACCAGCCAAATTGTCCTAGCTACGAGTTTTCCAATGATATGGACGAAAAACGATCTGATTCCAAATCCGGGCCCGTTTTGCTCTAGGACGCCCAGGAGCCGAGAAAAACGCGAAAAACGAAAAAATCGACTTTAGAAAATTCCCGGACCCCCAGAAAAATCGGAAATCGTCTCACGAATCCAATGGCGCCAGCCAAATCGTCCTAGCTATGATGTTTCCCGAGATATGGGCGAAAAACGGTGTGATCCCAAATCCGGGCCCGTTTTGCTCTAAGAGGCCCAGGAGCCGAGAAAAACGCGAAAAACGAAAAAATTGACTTTAGAAAATTCCCGGACCCCCAGAAAAATCGGAAATCGTCTCACGAATCCAATGGCACCAGCCAAATTGTCCTAGCTATGTTATTTCTAAAGATATGGGTGAAAAACGGTGTGATCCCAAATCCGGGCCCGTTTTGCTCTAGGACGCCCAGGAGCCGAGAAAAACGCGAAAAACGAAAAAATCGACTTTAGAAAATTCCCGGAGCCCTAGAAAAATCGGAAATCGTTTCACGAATCCAATGGCGCCAGCCAAATTGTTCTAGCTACGAGTTTTCCAATGATATGGACGAAAAACGATCTGATTCCAAATCCGGGCCCGTTTTGCTCTAGGAGGCCCAGGAGCCGAGAAAAACGCGAAAAACGAAAAAATCGACTTTAGAAAATTCCCGGACCCCCCGCAAAATCGGAAATCGTCTCACGAATCCAATGGCACCAGCCAAATTGTCCTAGCTATGTTATTTCTAAAGATATGGGTGAAAAACGGTGTGATCCCAAATCCGGGCCCGTTTGGCTCTAGGAGGGCCAGGAACCGAGAAAAACGCGAAAAACGAAAAAATCGACTTTAGAAAATTCCCGGACCCCTAGAAAAAACGGAAATCGTCTCACGAATCCAATGGCGCCAGCCAAATTGTCCTAGCTATGATATATCCAATGATATGGACGAAAAACGTCAGAGTCCAAATCCTGGCCCGTTTTGATCTAGGAGGCCCAAGAGCCGAGAAAATTGCGAAAAACGAAAAAATCGACTTTAGAATATTCCCGGACCCCTAGAAAAATCGGGAATCGTCTCACGAATCCAATGGCGCCAGCCAAATTGTCCTAGCGATGATATTTCCAAAGATATGGGCGAAAAACGGTGTGATCCCAAATCCGGGCCCGTTTTGCTCTAGGAGGCCCAGGAGCCGAGAAAAACGCGAAAAACGAAAAAATTGACTTCAGAAAATCCCCGGACCCCTAGAAAAATCGGAAATTGTCTCACGAATCCAATGGCGCCAGCCAAATTGACCTAGCTATGATATTTCCGAACATATGGACAAAAAACGATCTGATTCCAAATCCGGGCCCGTTTTGCTCTAGGACGCCCAGGAGCCGAGAAAAACGCGAAAAACGAAAAAATCGACTTTAGAAAATTCCGGGACCCCTAGAAAAATCGGAAATTGTCTCACGAATCCAATGGCGCCAGCCAAATTGTCCTAGCGATGATATTTCCGAAGATATGGACGAAAAACCATCTGATTCCAAATCCGGGCCCGTTTTGCTCTAGGAGGCCCAGGAGCCGAGAAAATTGCGAAAAACGAAAAAATCGACTGTGGACAATTCCCGGGCCCCTAGAAAAATCGGAAATCGTCTCACGAATCCAATGGTGCCAACCAAATTGTCCTAGCTATGATATTTCCAAAGATATGGATGAAAAACGGTGTGATCCCAAATCCGGGCCCGTTTGGCTCTAGGAGGCCCAGGAACCGAGAAAAACGCGAAAAACGAAAAAATCAACTTTAGAAAATTCCCGGACCCCTAGAAAAATCGGAAATCGTCTCACGAATCCAATGGCGCCAGCCATATTGTCCTAGCTATGATATTTCCAATGATATGGGCGAAAAACGGTGTGATCCCAAATCCGGGCCCGTTTTGCTCTAGGAGGCCCAGGAGCCGAGAAAAACGCGAAAAACGAAAAAATCGACTTTAGAAAATTCCCGGACCCCTAGAAAAATCGGAAATCGTCTCACGAATCCAATGGCGCCAGCCAAATTGTCCTAGCTATGATATTTCCAAAGATATGGGCGAAAAACGGTGTGATCCCAAATCCGGGCCCGTTTTGCTTTAGGAGGCCCAGGAGCCGAGAAAAACGCGAAAAACGAAAAAATTGACTTTAGAAAATTCCGGGACCCCTAGAAAAATCGGAAATCGTCTCACGAATCCAATGGCGCCAGCCAAATTGTCCTAGCGATGATATTTCCAAAGATATGGGCGAAAAACGGTGTGATCCCAAATCCGGGCCCGTTTTGCTCTAGGAGGCCCAGGAGCCGAGAAAAACGCGAAAAACGAAAAAATTGACTTCAGAAAATCCCCGGACCCCCAGAAAAATCGGAAATTGTCTCACGAATCCAATGGCGCCAGCCAAATTGACCTAGCTATGATATTTCCGAACATATGGACAAAAAACGATCTGATTCCAAATCCGGGCCCGTTTTGCTCTAGGACGCCCAGGAGCCGAGAAAAACGCGAAAAACGAAAAAATCGACTTTAGAAAATTCCGGGACCCCTAGAAAAATCGGAAATTGTCTCACGAATCCAATGGCGCCAGCCAAATTGTCCTAGCGATGATATTTCCGAAGATATGGACGAAAAACCATCTGATTCCAAATCCGGGCCCGTTTTGCTCTAGGAGGCCCAGGAGCCGAGAAAATTGCGAAAAACGAAAAAATCGACTGTGGACAATTCCCGGACCCCCAGAAAAATCGGAAATCGTCTCACGAATCCAATGGCACCAGCCAAATTGTCCTAGCTATGTTATTTCCAAAGATATGGGTGAAAAACGGTGTGATCCCAAATCCGGGCCCGTTTGGCTCTAGGAGGCCCAGGAACCGAGAAAAACGCGAAAAACGAAAAAATCGACTTTAGAAAATTCCCGGACCCCCAGAAAAATCGGAAATCGTCTCACGAATCCAATGGCGCCAGCCAAATCGTCCTAGCTATGATGTTTCCCGAGATATGGGCGAAAAACGGTGTGATCCCAAATCCGGGCCCGTTTTGCTCTAAGAGGCCCAGGAGCCGAGAAAAACGCGAAAAACGAAAAAATTGACTTTAGAAAATTCCCGGACCCCCAGAAAAATCGGAAATCGTCTCACGAATCCAATGGCACCAGCCAAATTGTCCTAGCTATGTTATTTCTAAAGATATGGGTGAAAAACGGTGTGATCCCAAATCCGGGCCCGTTTTGCTCTAGGACGCCCAGGAGCCGAGAAAAACGCGAAAAACGAAAAAATCGACTTTAGAAAATTCCCGGAGCCCTAGAAAAATCGGAAATCGTTTCACGAATCCAATGGCGCCAGCCAAATTGTTCTAGCTACGAGTTTTCCAATGATATGGACGAAAAACGATCTGATTCCAAATCCGGGCCCGTTTTCCTCTAGGAGGCCCAGGAGCCGAGAAAAACGCGAAAAACGAAAAAATCGACTTTAGAAAATTCCCGGACCCCCCGCAAAATCGGAAATCGTCTCACGAATCCAATGGCACCAGCCAAATTGTCCTAGCTATGTTATTTCTAAAGATATGGGTGAAAAACGGTGTGATCCCAAATCCGGGCCCGTTTGGCTCTAGGAGGGCCAGGAACCGAGAAAAACGCGAAAAACGAAAAAATCGACTTTAGAAAATTCCCGGACCCCTAGAAAAAACGGAAATCGTCTCACGAATCCAATGGCGCCAGCCAAATTGTCCTAGCTATGATATATCCAATGATATGGACGAAAAACGTCAGAGTCCAAATCCTGGCCCGTTTTGATCTAGGAGGCCCAAGAGCCGAGAAAATTGCGAAAAACGAAAAAATCGACTTTAGAATATTCCCGGACCCCTAGAAAAATCGGAAATCGTCTCACGAATCCAATGGCGCCAGCCAAATTGTCCTAGCGATGATATTTCCAAAGATATGGGCGAAAAACGGTGTGATCCCAAATCCGGGCCCGTTTTGCTCTAGGAGGCCCAGGAGCCGAGAAAAACGCGAAAAACGAAAAAATGGACTTTAGAAAATTCCCGGACCCCCAGAAAAATCGGAAATCGTCTCACGAATCCGATGGCGCCAGCCAAATTGACCTAGCTATGATATTTCCGAACATATGGACAAAAAACGATCTGATTCCAAATCCGGGCCCGTTTTGCTCTAGGAGGCTCAGGAGCCGAGAAAATTGCGAAAAACGAAAAAATCGACTGTGGACAATTCCCGGGCCCCTAGAAAAATCGGAAATCGTCTCACGAATCCAATAGTGCAACCAAATTGTCCCAGCTATGATATTTCCAAAGATATGGATGAAAAACGGTGTGATCCCATATCCGGGCCCGTTTGGCTCTAGGAGGCCCAGGAACCGAGAAAAACGCGAAAAACGAAAAAATCAACTTTAGAAAATTCCCGGACCCCTAGAAAAATCGGAAATCGTCTCACGAATCCAATGGCGCCAGCCAAATTGTCCTAGCTATGATATTTCCAATGATATGGGCGAAAAACGGTGTGATCCCAAATCCGGGCCCGTTTTGCTCTAGGACGCCCAGGAGCCGAGAAAAACGCGAAAAACGAAAAAATCGACTTTAGAAAATTCCCGGACCCCCAGAAAAATCGGAAATCGTCTCACGAATCCAATGGCACCAGACAAATTGTCCTAGCTATGTTATTTCTAAAGATATGGGTGAAAAACGGTGTGATCCCAAATCCGGGCCCGTTTTGCTCTAGGACGCCCAGGAGCCGAGAAAAACGCGAAAAACGAAAAAATCGACTTTAGAAAATTCCCGGAGCCCTAGAAAAATCGGAAATCGTTTCACGAATCCAATGGCGCCAGCCAAATTGTCCTAGCTACGAGTTTTCCAATGATATGGACGAAAAACGGTGTGATCCCAAATCCGGGCCCGTTTTGCTCTAGGAGGCCCAGGAGCCGAGAAAAACGCGAAAAACGAAAAAATCGACTTTAGAAAATTCCCGGACCCCCCGCAAAATCGGAAATCGTCTCACGAATCCAATGGCGCCACCCAAATTGTCCTAGCTATGATATATCCAATGATATGGACGAAAAACGTCAGAGTCCAAATCCGGGCCCGTTTGGCTCTAGGAGGCCCAGGAACCGAGAAAAACGCGAAAAACGAAAAAGTTGACTTTAGAAAATTCCCGGACCCCTAGAAAAATCGGAAATCGTCTCACGAATCCAATGGCGCCAGCCAAATTGTCCTAGCTATGTTATTTCTAAAGATATGGGTGAAAAACGGTGTGATCCCAAATCCGGGCCCGTTTGGCTCTACGAGGCCCAGGAACCTAGAAAAACGCGAAAAACGAAAAAATCGACTTTAGAAAATTCCCGGACCTCAAGAAGAATCGGAATTCGTCTCACGAATCCAATGGCGCCAGCCAAATTGTCCTAGCTATGTTATATCCAATGATATGGACGAAAAACGTCAGAGTCCAAATCCTGGCCCGTTTTGATCTAGGAGGCCCAAGAGCCGAGAAAATTGCGAAAAACGAAAAAATCGACTTTAGAATATTCCCGGACCCCTAGAAAAATCGGAAATCGTCTCACGAATCCAATGGCGCCAGCCAAATTGTCCTAGCGATGATATTTCCAAAGATATGGGCGAAAAACGGTGTGATCCCAAATCCGGGCCCGTTTTGCTCTAGGAGGCCCAGGAGCCGAGAAAAACGCGAAAAACGAAAAAATTGACTTTAGAAAATTCCCGGACCCCCAGAAAAATCGGAAATCGTCACACGGATCCAATGGCGCCAACCAAATTGTCCTAGCTATGATATATCCAATGATGTGGACGAAAAACGTCAGAGTCCAAATCCGGGCCCGTTTGGCTCTAGGAGGCCCAGAACCGACAAAAACGCGAAAAACGAAAAAATCGACTTTAGAAAATTCCCGGACCCCTAGAAAAATCGGAAATTGTCTCACGAATCCAATGGCGCCAGCCAAATTGACCTAGCTATGATATTTCCGAACATATGGACAAAAAACGATCTGATTCCAAATCCGGGCCCGTTTTGCTCTAGGAGGCCCAGGAGCCGAGAAAATTGCGAAAAACGAAAAAATCGACTGTGGACAATTCCCGGGCCCCTAGAAAAATCGGAAATCGTCTCACGAATCCAATGGTGCCAACCAAATTGTCCTAGAGATGATATTTCCAAAGATATGGATGAAAAACGGTGTGATCCCAAATCCGGGCCCGTTTTGCTCTAGGAGGCCCAGGAGCCGAGAAAAACGCGAAAAACGAAAAAATTGACTTTAGAAAATTCCCGGGCCCCTATAAAAATCGGAAATCGTCTCACGAATCCAATGGCACCAGCCAAATTGTCCTAGCTATGTTATTTCCAAAGATATGGGTGAAAAACGGTGTGATCCCAAATCCGGGCCCGTTTGGCTCTAGGAGGCCCAGGAACCGAGAAAAACGCGAAAAACGAAAAAATCGACTTTAGAAAATTCCCGGACCCCTAGAAAAATCGGAAATCGTCTCACGAATCCAATGGCGCCAGCCAAATCGTCCTAGCTATGATATTTCCGAACATATGGACAAAAAACGATCTGATTCCAAATCCGGGCCCGTTTTGCTCTAGGAGGCCCAGGAGCCGAGAAAATTGCGAAAAACGAAAAAATCGACTGTGGACAATTCCCGGGCCCCTAGAAAAATCGGGAATCGTCTCACGAATCCAATGGCGCCAGCCAAATTGTCCTAGCGCTGATATTTCCGAAGATATGGACGAAAAACCATCTGATTCCAAATCCGGGCCCGTTTTGCTCTAGGAGGCCCAGGAGCCGAGAAAATTGCGAAAAACGAAAAAATCAACTTTAGAAAATTCCCGGACCCCGAGAAAAATCGGAAATCGTCTCACGAATCCAATGGCGCCAGCCAAATTGTCCTAGCTATGATATTTCCAATGATATGGGCGAAAAACGGTGTGATCCCAAATCCGGGCCCGTTTTGCTCTAGGACGCCCAGGAGCCGAGAAAATTGCGAAAAACGAAGAAATCAACTTTAGAAAATTCCCGGACCCCGAGAAAAATCGGAAATCGTCTCATGAATCCAATGGCACCAGCCAAATTGTCCTAGCTATGATATTTCTAAAGATATGGGTGAAAAACGGTGTGATCCCAAATCCGGGCCCGTTTGGCTCTAGGAGGGCCAGGAACCGAGAAAAACGCGAAAAACGCGAAAAACGAAAAAATCGACTTTAGAAAATTCCCGGACCCCTAGAAAAATCGGAAATCGTCTCACGAATCCAATGGCGCCAGCCAAATTGTCCTAGCTATGATATTTCCAAAGAAATGGGAGAAAAACGGTGTGATCGCAAATCCGGGCCCGTTTTGCTCTAGGAGGCCCAGGAGCCGAGAAAATTGCGAAAAACGAAAAAATCGACTGTGGACAATTCCCGGGCCCCTAGAAAAATCGGAAATCGTCTCACGAATCCAATGGTGCCAACCAAATTGTCCTAGAGATGATATTTCCAAAGATATGGATGAAAAACGGTGTGATCCCAAATCCGGGCCCGTTTGGCTCTAGGAGGCCCAGAACCGACAAAAACGCGAAAAACGAAAAAATCGACTTTAGAAAATTCCCGGACCCCTAGAAAAATCGGAAATTGTCTCACGAATCCAATGGCGCCAGCCAAATTGACCTAGCTATGATATTTCCGAACATATGGACAAAAAACGATCTGATTCCAAATCCGGGCCCGTTTTGCTCTAGGAGGCCCAGGAGCCGAGAAAATTGCGAAAAACGAAAAAATCGACTGTGGAAAATTCCCGGGCCCCTAGAAAAATCGGAAATCGTCTCACGAATCCAATGGTGCCAACCAAATTGTCCTAGAGATGATATTTCCAAAGATATGGATGAAAAACGGTGTGATCCCAAATCCGGGCCCGTTTTGCTCTAGGAGGCCCAGGAGCCGAGAAAAACGCGAAAAACGAAAAAATTGACTTTAGAAAATTCCCGGGCCCCTAGAAAAATCGGAAATCGTCTCACGAATCCAATGGCACCAGCCAAATTGTCCTAGCTATGTTATTTCCAAAGATATGGGTGAAAAACGGTGTGATCCCAAATCCGGGCCCGTTTGGCTCTAGGAGGCCCAGGAACCGAGAAAAACGCGAAAAACGCGAAAAACGAAAAAATCGACTTTAGAAAATTCCCGGACCCCTAGAAAAATCGGAAATTGTCTCACGAATCCAATGGCGCCAGCCAAATTGACCTAGCTATGATATTTCCGAACATATGGACAAAAAACGATCTGATTCCAAATCCGGGCCCGTTTTGCTCTAGGAGGCCCAGGAGCCGAGAAAATTGCGAAAAACGAAAAAATCGACTGTGGACAATTCCCGGGCCCCTAGAAAAATCGGAAATCGTCTCACGAATCCAATGGTGCCAACCAAATTGTCCTAGAGATGATATTTCCAAAGATATGGATGAAAAACGGTGTGATCCCAAATCCGGGCCCGTTTTGCTCTAGGAGGCCCAGGAGCCGAGAAAAACGCGAAAAACGAAAAAATTGACTTTAGAAAATTCCCGGGCCCCTAGAAAAATCGGAAATCGTCTCACGAATCCAATGGCGCCAGCCAAATTGTCCTAGCTATGATATTTCCAATGATATGGGCGAAAAACGGTGTGATCCCAAATCCGGGCCCGTTTTGTTCTAGGACGCCCAGGAGCCGAGAAAAACGCGAAAAACGAAAAAATCGACTTTAGAAAATTCCCGGACCCCTAGAAAAATCGGAAATCGTCTCACGAATCCAATGGCACCAGCCAAATTGTCCTAGCTATGTTATTTCTAAAGATATGGGTGAAAAACGGTGTGATCCCAAATCCGGGCCCGTTTGGCTCTAGGAGGCCCAGGAACCGAGAAAAACGCGAAAAACGAAAAAATCGACTTTAGAAAATTCCCGGACCCCTAGAAAAATCGGAAATCGTCTCACGAATCCAATGGCGCCAGCCAAATTGTCCTAGCTATGATATATCCAATGATATGGACGAAAACCGTCAGAGTCCAAATCCTGGCCCGTTTTGATCTAGGAGGCCCAGGAGCCGAGAAAAACGCGAAAAACGAAAAAATCGACTGTGGACAATTCCCGGGCCCCTAGAAAAATCGGAAATCGTCTCACGAATCCAATGGTGCCAACCAAATTGTCCTAGCTATGATATTTCCAAAGATATGGCTGAAAAACGGTGTGATCCCAAATCCGGGCCCGTTTGGCTCTAGGAGGCCCAGGAGCCGAGAAAAACGCGAAAAACGAAAAAATTGACTTTAGAAAATTCCCGGACTCCCAGAAAAATCGGAAATCGTCTCACGAATCCAATGGCACCAGCCAAATTGTCCTAGCTATGTTATTTCTAAAGATATGGGTGAAAAACGGTGTGATCCCAAATCCGGGCCCGTTTGGCTCTAGGAGGCCCAGGAACCGAGAAAAACGCGAAAAACGAAAAAATCGACTTTAGAAAATTCCCGGACCCCAAGAAGAGTCGGAATTCGTCTCACGAATCCAATGGCGCCAGCCAAATTGTCCTAGCTATGATATATCCAATGATATGGACGAAAAACGTCAGAGTCCAAATCCGGGCCCGTTTTGCTCTAGGAGGCCCAGGAGCCGAGAAAATTGCGAAAAACGAAAAAATCGACTGTGGACAATTCCCGGGCCCCTAGAAAAATCGGAAATCGTCTCACGAATCCAATGGTGCCAACCAAATTGTCCTAGAGATGATATTTCCAAAGATATGGCTGAAAAACGGTGTGATCCCAAATCCGGGCCCGTTTGGCTCTAGGAGGCCCAGGAGCCGAGAAAAACGCGAAAAACGAAAAAATTGACTTTAGAAAATTCCCGGACTCCCAGAAAAATCGGAAATCGTCTCACGAATCCAATGGCACCAGCCAAATTGTCCTAGCTATGTTATTTCTAAAGATATGGGTGAAAAACGGTGTGATCCCAAATCCGGGCCCGTTTGGCTCTAGGAGGCCCAGGAACCGAGAAAAACGCGAAAAACGAAAAAATCGACTTTAGAAAATTCCCGGACCCCAAGAAGAGTCGGAATTCGTCTCACGAATCCAATGGCGCCAGCCAAATTGTCCTAGCTATGATATATCCAATGATATGGACGAAAAACGTCAGAGTCCAAATCCGGGCCCGTTTTGCTCTAGGAGGCCCAGGAGCCGAGAAAATTGCGAAAAACGAAAAAATCGACTGTGGACAATTCCCGGGCCCCTAGAAAAATCGGAAATCGTCTCACGAATCCAATGGTGCCAACCAAATTGTCCTAGAGATGATATTTCCAAAGATATGGATGAAAAACGGTGTGATCCCAAATCCGGGCCCGTTTTGCTCTAGGAGGCCCAGGAGCCGAGAAAAACGCGAAAAACGAAAAAATTGACTTTAGAAAATTCCCGGGCCCCTAGAAAAATCGGAAATCGTCTCACGAATCCAATGGCACCAGCCAAATTGTCCTAGCTATGTTATTTCCAAAGATATGGGTGAAAAACGGTGTGATCCCAAATCCGGGCCCGTTTGGCTCTAGGAGGCCCAGGAACCGAGAAAAACGCGAAAAACGAAAAAATCGACTTTAGAAAATTCCCGGACCCCTAGAAAAATCGGAAATTGTCTCACGAATCCAATGGCGCCAGCCAAATTGACCTAGCTATGATATTTCCGAACATATGGACAAAAAACGATCTGATTCCAAATCCGGGCCCGTTTTGCTCTAGGAGGCCCAGGAGCCGAGAAAATTGCGAAAAACGAAAAAATCGACTGTGGACAATTCCCGGGCCCCTAGAAAAATCGGAAATCGTCTCACGAATCCAATGGTGCCAACCAAATTGTCCTAGAGATGATATTTCCAAAGATATGGATGAAAAACGGTGTGATCCCAAATCCGGGCCCGTTTTGCTCTAGGAGGCCCAGGAGCCGAGAAAAACGCGAAAAACGAAAAAATTGACTTTAGAAAATTCCCGGGCCCCTAGAAAAATCGGAAATCGTCTCACGAATCCAATGGCGCCAGCCAAATTGTCCTAGCTATGATATTTCCAATGATATGGGCGAAAAACGGTGTGATCCCAAATCCGGGCCCGTTTTGCTCTAGGACGCCCAGGAGCCGAGAAAAACGCGAAAAACGAAAAAATCGACTTTAGAAAATTCCCGGACCCCTAGAAAAATCGGAAATCGTCTCACGAATCCAATGGCACCAGCCAAATTGTCCTAGCTATGTTATTTCCAAAGATATGGGTGAAAAACGGTGTGATCCCAAATCCGGGCCCGTTTGGCTCTAGGAGGCCCAGGAACCGAGAAAAACGCGAAAAACGAAAAAATCGACTTTAGAAAATTCCCGGACCCCTAGAAAAATCGGAAATTGTCTCACGAATCCAATGGCGCCAGCCAAATTGACCTAGCTATGATATTTCCGAACATATGGACAAAAAACGATCTGATTCCAAATCCGGGCCCGTTTTGCTCTAGGAGGCCCAGGAGCCGAGAAAATTGCGAAAAACGAAAAAATCGACTGTGGACAATTCCCGGGCCCCTAGAAAAATCGGAAATCGTCTCACGAATCCAATGGTGCCAACCAAATTGTCCTAGAGATGATATTTCCAAAGATATGGATGAAAAACGGTGTGATCCCAAATCCGGGCCCGTTTTGCTCTAGGAGGCCCAGGAGCCGAGAAAAACGCGAAAAACGAAAAAATTGACTTTAGAAAATTCCCGGGCCCCTAGAAAAATCGGAAATCGTCTCACGAATCCAATGGCGCCAGCCAAATTGTCCTAGCTATGATATTTCCAATGATATGGGCGAAAAACGGTGTGATCCCAAATCCGGGCCCGTTTTGTTCTAGGACGCCCAGGAGCCGAGAAAAACGCGAAAAACGAAAAAATCGACTTTAGAAAATTCCCGGACCCCTAGAAAAATCGGAAATCGTCTCACGAATCCAATGGCACCAGCCAAATTGTCCTAGCTATGTTATTTCTAAAGATATGGGTGAAAAACGGTGTGATCCCAAATCCGGGCCCGTTTGGCTCTAGGAGGCCCAGGAACCGAGAAAAACGCGAAAAACGAAAAAATCGACTTTAGAAAATTCCCGGACCCCTAGAAAAATCGGAAATCGTCTCACGAATCCAATGGCGCCAGCCAAATTGTCCTAGCTATGATATATCCAATGATATGGACGAAAACCGTCAGAGTCCAAATCCTGGCCCGTTTTGATCTAGGAGGCCCAGGAGCCGAGAAAAACGCGAAAAACGAAAAAATCGACTGTGGACAATTCCCGGGCCCCTAGAAAAATCGGAAATCGTCTCACGAATCCAATGGTGCCAACCAAATTGTCCTAGCTATGATATTTCCAAAGATATGGCTGAAAAACGGTGTGATCCCAAATCCGGGCCCGTTTGGCTCTAGGAGGCCCAGGAGCCGAGAAAAACGCGAAAAACGAAAAAATTGACTTTAGAAAATTCCCGGACTCCCAGAAAAATCGGAAATCGTCTCACGAATCCAATGGCACCAGCCAAATTGTCCTAGCTATGTTATTTCTAAAGATATGGGTGAAAAACGGTGTGATCCCAAATCCGGGCCCGTTTGGCTCTAGGAGGCCCAGGAACCGAGAAAAACGCGAAAAACGAAAAAATCGACTTTAGAAAATTCCCGGACCCCAAGAAGAGTCGGAATTCGTCTCACGAATCCAATGGCGCCAGCCAAATTGTCCTAGCTATGATATATCCAATGATATGGACGAAAAACGTCAGAGTCCAAATCCGGGCCCGTTTTGCTCTAGGAGGCCCAGGAGCCGAGAAAATTGCGAAAAACGAAAAAATCGACTGTGGACAATTCCCGGGCCCCTAGAAAAATCGGAAATCGTCTCACGAATCCAATGGTGCCAACCAAATTGTCCTAGAGATGATATTTCCAAAGATATGGATGAAAAACGGTGTGATCCCAAATCCGGGCCCGTTTTGCTCTAGGAGGCCCAGGAGCCGAGAAAAACGCGAAAAACGAAAAAATTGACTTTAGAAAATTCCCGGGCCCCTAGAAAAATCGGAAATCGTCTCACGAATCCAATGGCACCAGCCAAATTGTCCTAGCTATGTTATTTCCAAAGATATGGGTGAAAAACGGTGTGATCCCAAATCCGGGCCCGTTTGGCTCTAGGAGGCCCAGGAACCGAGAAAAACGCGAAAAACGAAAAAATCGACTTTAGAAAATTCCCGGACCCCTAGAAAAATCGGAAATTGTCTCACGAATCCAATGGCGCCAGCCAAATTGACCTAGCTATGATATTTCCGAACATATGGACAAAAAACGATCTGATTCCAAATCCAGGCCCGTTTTGCTCTAGGAGGCCCAGGAGCCGAGAAAATTGCGAAAAACGAAAAAATCGACTGTGGACAATTCCCGGGCCCCTAGAAAAATCGGAAATCGTCTCACGAATCCAATGGTGCCAACCAAATTGTCCTAGAGATGATATTTCCAAAGATATGGATGAAAAACGGTGTGATCCCAAATCCGGGCCCGTTTTGCTCTAGGAGGCCCAGGAGCCGAGAAAAACGCGAAAAACGAAAAAATTGACTTTAGAAAATTCCCGGGCCCCTAGAAAAATCGGAAATCGTCTCACGAATCCAATGGCGCCAGCCAAATTGTCCTAGCTATGATATTTCCAATGATATGGGCGAAAAACGGTGTTATCCCAAATCCGGGCCCGTTTTGCTCTAGGACGCCCAGGAGCCGAGAAAAACGCGAAAAACGAAAAAATCGACTTTAGAAAATTCCCGGACCCCTAGAAAAATCGGAAATCGTCTCACGAATCCAATGGCACCAGCCAAATTGTCCTAGCTATGTTATTTCTAAAGATATGGGTGAAAAACGGTGTGATCCCAAATCCGGGCCCGTTTGGCTCTAGGAGGCCCAGGAACCGAGAAAAACGCGAAAAACGAAAAAATCGACTTTAGAAAATTCCCGGACCCCTAGAAAAATCGGAAATCGTCTCACGAATCCAATGGCGCCAGCCAAATTGTCCTAGCTATGATATATCCAATGATATGGACGAAAACCGTCAGAGTCCAAATCCTGGCCCGTTTTGATCTAGGAGGCCCAGGAGCCGAGAAAAACGCGAAAAACGAAAAAATCGACTGTGGACAATTCCCGGGCCCCTAGAAAAATCGGAAATCGTCTCACGAATCCAATGGTGCCAACCAAATTGTCCTAGCTATGATATTTCCAAAGATATGGCTGAAAAACGGTGTGATCCCAAATCCGGGCCCGTTTGGCTCTAGGAGGCCCAGGAGCCGAGAAAAACGCGAAAAACGAAAAAATTGACTTTAGAAAATTCCCGGACTCCCAGAAAAATCGGAAATCGTCTCACGAATCCAATGGCACCAGCCAAATTGTCCTAGCTATGTTATTTCTAAAGATATGGGTGAAAAACGGTGTGATCCCAAATCCGGGCCCGTTTGGCTCTAGGAGGCCCAGGAACCGAGAAAAACGCGAAAAACGAAAAAATCGACTTTAGAAAATTCCCGGACCCCAAGAAGAGTCGGAATTCGTCTCACGAATCCAATGGCGCCAGCCAAATTGTCCTAGCTATGATATATCCAATGATATGGACGAAAAACGTCAGAGTCCAAATCCTGGCCCGTTTTGATCTAGGAGGCCCAGGAGCCGAGAAAATTGCGAAAAACGAAAAAATCGACTTTAGAATATTCCCGGACCCCTAGAAAAATCGGAAATCGCCTCACGAATCCAATGGCGCCAGCCAAATTGTCCTAGCGATGATATTTCCAAAGATATGGACGAAAAACGGTGTGATCCCAAATCCTGGCCCGTTTTGCTCTAGGAGGCCCAGGAGCCGAGAAAAACGCGAAAAACGAAAAAATTGACTTTAGAAAATTCCCGGACCCCAGAAAAATCGGAAATCGTCTCACGAATCCAATGGCACCAGCCAAATTGTCCTAGCTATGATATTTCCGAACATATGGACAAAAAACGATCTGATTCCAAATCCGGGCCCGTTTTGCTCTAGGAGGCCCAGGAGCCGAGAAAATTGCGAAAAACGAAAAAATCGACTGTGGACAATTCCCGGGCCCCTAGAAAAATCAGGAATCGTCTCACGAATCTAATGGCGCCAGCCAAATTGTCCTAGCGATGATATTTCCGAAGATATGGACGAAAAACGGTGTGATCCCAAATCCTGGCCCGTTTTGCTCTAAGAGGCCCAGGAGCCGAGAAAAACGCGAAAAACGAAAAAATCGACTTTAGAAAAATCCCGGACCCCTAGAAAAATCGGAAATCGTCTCACGAATCCAATGGCGCCAGCCAAATTGTCCTAGCTACGATATTTCCAATGATATGGACGAAAAACGATCTGATTCCAAATCCGGGCCCGTTTTGCTCTAGGAGGCCCAGGAGCCGAGAAAATTGCGAAAAACGAAAAAATCGACTGTGGACAATTCCCGGGCCCCTAGAAAAATCGGAAATCGTCTCACGAATCCAATGGTGCCAACCAAATTGTCCTAGCTATGATATTTCCAAAGATATGGATGAAAAACGGTGTGATCCCAAATCCGGGCCCGTTTGGCTCTAGGAGGCCCAGGAGCCGAGAAAAACGTGAAAAACGAAAAAATTGACTTTAGAAAATTCCCGGACCCCAGAAAAATCGGAAATCGTCTCACGAATCCAATGGCACCAGCCAAATTGTCCTAGCTATGTTATTTCTAAAGATATGGGTGAAAAACGGTGTGATCCCAAATCCGGGCCCGTTTGGCTCTAGGAGGCCCAGGAACCGAGAAAAACGCGAAAAACGAAAAAATCGACTTTAGAAAATTCCCGGACCCCAAGAAGAGTCGGAATTCGTCTCACGAATCCAATGGCGCCAGCCAAATTGTCCTAGCTATGATATATCCAATGATATGGACGAAAAACGTCAGAGTCCAAATCCTGGCCCGTTTTGATCTAGGAGGCCCAGGAGCCGAGAAAATTGCGAAAAACGAAAAAATCGACTTTAGAATATTCCCGGACCCCTAGAAAAATCGGAAATCGCCTCACGAATCCAATGGCGCCAGCCAAATTGTCCTAGCGATGATATTTCCAAAGATATGGGCGAAAAACGGTGTGATCGCAAATCCGGGCCCGTTTTGCTCTAGGAGGCCCAGGAGCCGAGAAAAACGCGAAAAACGAAAAAATTGACTTTAGAAAATTCCCGGACCCCCAGAAAAATCGGAAATCGTCTCACGAATCCAATGGCACCAGCCAAATTCTGCTAGCTATGTTATTTCTAAAGATATGGGTGAAAAACGGTGTGATCCCAAATCCGGGCCCGTTTTGATCTAGGAGGCCCAGGAGCCGAGAAAATTGCGAAAAACGAAAAAATCGACTTTAGAATATTCCCGGACCCCTAGAAAAATCGGAAATCGCCTCACGAATCCAATGGCGCCAGCCAAATTGTCCTAGCGATGATATTTCCAAAGAAATGGGAGAAAAACGGTGTGATCGCAAATCCGGGCCCGTTTTGCTCTAGGAGGCCCAGGAGCCGAGAAAAACGCGAAAAACGAAAAAATTGACTTTAGAAAATTCCCGGACCCCCAGAAAAATCGGAAATCGTCTCACGAATCCAATGGCACCAGCCAAATTGTCCTAGCTACGATATTTCCAATGATATGGACGAAAAACGATCTGATTCCAAATCCGGGCCCGTTTTGCTCTAGGAGGCCCAGGAGCCGAGAAAATTGCGAAAAACGAAAAAATCGACTGTGGACAATTCCCGGGCCCCTAGAAAAATCGGAAATCGTCTCACGAATCCAATGGTGCCAACCAAATTGTCCTAGCTATGATATATCCAATGATGTGGACGAAAAACGTCAGAGTCCAAATCCGGGCCCGTTTGGCTCTAGGAGGCCCAGGAACCGAGAAAAACGCGAAAAACGAAAAAATCGACTTTAGAAAATTCCCGGACCCCTAGAAAAATCGGAAATTGTCTCACGAATCCAATGGCGCCAGCCAAATTGTCCTAGCTATGTTATTTCTAAAGATATGGGTGAAAAACGGTGTGATCCCAAATCCGGGCCCGTTTGGCTCTAGGAGGCCCAGGAACCGAGAAAAACGCGAAAAACGAAAAAATCGACTTTAGAAAATTCCCGGACCCCAAGAAGAGTCGGAATTCGTCTCACGAATCCAATGGCGCCAGCCAAATTGTCCTAGCTATGATATATCCAATGATATGGACGAAAAACGTCAGAGTCCAAATCCTGGCCCGTTTTGATCTAGGAGGCCCAGGAGCCGAGAAAATTGCGAAAAACGAAAAAATCGACTTTAGAATATTCCCGGACCCCTAGAAAAATCGGAAATCGTCTCACGAATCCAATGGCGCCAGCCAAATTGTCCTAGCGATGATATTTCCAAAGATATGGGCGAAAAACGGTGTGATCCCAAATCCGGGCCCGTTTTGCTCTAGGAGGCCCAGGAGCCGAGAAAAACGCGAAAAACGAAAAAATTGACTTTAGAAAATTCCCGGACCCCCAGAAAAATCGGAAATCGTCTCACGAATCCAATGGCACCAGCCAAATTGTCCTAGCTATGTTATTTCTAAAGATATGGGTGAAAAACGGTGTGATCCCAAATCCGGGCCCGTTTGGCTCTAGGAGGCCCAGGAGCCGAGAAAAACGCGAAAAACGAAAAAATTGACTTTAGAAAATTCCCGGACCCCCAGAAAAATCGGAAATCGTCTCACGAATCCAATGGCGCCAACCAAATTGTCCTAGCTATGATATATCCAATGATGTGGACGAAAAACGTCAGAGTCCAAATCCGTGCCCGTTTGGCTCTAGGAGGCCCAGGAACCGAGAAAAACGCGAAAAACGAAAAAATCGACTTTAGAAAATTCCCGGACCCCTAGAAAAATCGGAAATTGTCTCACGAATCCAATGGCGCCAGCCAAATTGACCTAGCTATGATATTTCCGAACATATGGACAAAAAACGATCTGATTCCAAATCCGGGCCCGTTTTGCTCTAGGAGGCCCAGGAGCCGAGAAAATTGCGAAAAACGAAAAAATCGACTGTGGACAATTCCCGGGCCCCTAGAAAAATCGGGAATCGTCTCACGAATCCAATGGCGCCAGCCAAATTGTCCTAGCGATGATATTTCCGAAGATATGGACGAAAAACCATCTGATTCCAAATCCGGGCCCGTTTTGCTCTAGGAGGACCAGGAACCGAGAAAAACGCGAAAAACGAAAAAATCGACTTTAGAAAATTCCCGGACCCCTAGAAAAATCGGAAATCGTCTCACGAATCCATATGCGCCAGCCAAATTGTCCTAGCTATGTTATTTCTAAAGATATGGGTGAAAAACGGTGTGATCCCAAATCCGGGCCCGTTTGGCTCTAGGAGGACCAGGAACCGAGAAAAACGCGAAAAACGAAAAAATCGACTTTAGAAAATTCCCGGACCCTTAGAAAAATCGGAAATCGTCTCACGAATCCAATGGCGCCAGCCAAATTGTCCTAGCTATGATATTTCCAAAGATATGGGTGAAAAACTGTGTGATCCCAAATCCGGGCGCGTTTGGCTCTAGGAGGCCCAGGAACCGAGAAAAACGCGAAAAACGAAAAAATCGACTTTAGAAAATTCCCGGACCCCTAGAAAAATCGGAAATTGTCTCACGAATCCAATGGCGCCAGCCAAATTGACCTAGCTATGATATTTCCGAACATATGGACAAAAAACGATCTGATTCCAAATCCGGGCCCGTTTTGCTCTAGGAGGCCCAGGAGCCGAGAAAATTGCGAAAAACGAAAAAATCGACTGTGGACAATTCCCGGGCCCCTAGAAAAATCGGAAATCGTCTCACGAATCCAATGGTGCCAACCAAATTGTCCTAGAGATGATATTTCCAAAGATATGGATGAAAAACGGTGTGATCCCAAATCCGGGCCCGTTTTGCTCTAGGAGGCCCAGGAGCCGAGAAAAACGCGAAAAACGAAAAAATTGACTTTAGAAAATTCCCGGGCCCCTAGAAAAATCGGAAATCGTCTCACGAATCCAATGGCACCAGCCAAATTGTCCTAGCTATGTTATTTCCAAAGATATGGGTGAAAAACGGTGTGATCCCAAATCCGGGCCCGTTTGGCTCTAGGAGGCCCAGGAACCGAGAAAAACGCGAAAAACGAAAAAATCGACTTTAGAAAATTCCCGGACCCCTAGAAAAATCGGAAATCGTCTCACGAATCCAATGGCGCCAGCCAAATCGTCCTAGCTATGATATTTCCGAACATATGGACAAAAAACGATCTGATTCCAAATCCGGGCCCGTTTTGCTCTAGGAGGCCCAGGAGCCGAGAAAATTGCGAAAAACGAAAAAATCGACTGTGGACAATTCCCGGACCCCGAGAAAAATCGGAAATCGTCTCATGAATCCAATGGCACCAGCCAAATTGTCCTAGCTATCATATTTCTAAAGATATGGGTGAAAAACGGTGTGATCCCAAATCCGGGCCCGTTTGGCTCTAGGAGGGCCAGGAACCGAGAAAAACGCGAAAAACGCGAAGAACGAAAAAATCGACTTTAGAAAATTCCCGGACCCCTAGAAAAATCGGAAATCGTCTCACGAATCCAATGGCGCCAGCCAAATTGTCCTAGCTATGATATTTCCAAAGAAATGGGAGAAAAACGGTGTGATCGCAAATCCGGGCCCGTTTTGCTCTAGGAGGCCCAGGAGCCGAGAAAAACGCGAAAAACGAAAAAATTGACTTTAGAAAATTCCCGGACCCCCAGAAAAATCGGAAATCGTCTCACGAATCCAATGGCACCAGCCAAATTGTCCTAGCTACGATATTTCCAATGATATGGACGAAAAACGATCTGATTCCAAATCCGGGCCCGTTTTGCTCTAGGAGGCCCAGGAGCCGAGAAAATTGCGAAAAACGAAAAAATCGTCTGTGGACAATTCCCGGGCCCCTAGAAAAATCGGAAATCGTCTCACGAATCCAATGGTGCCAACCAAATTGTCCTAGCTATGATATATCCAATGATGTGGACGAAAAACGTCAGAGTCCAAATCCGGGCCCGTTTGGCTCTAGGAGGCCCAGGAACCGAGAAAAACGCGAAAAACGAAAAAATCGACTTTAGAAAATTCCCGGACCCCTAGAAAAATCGGAAATTGTCTCACGAATCCAATGGCGCCAGCCAAATTGTCCTAGCTATGATATTTCCAATGATATGGGCGAAAAACGGTGTGATCCCAAATCCGGGCCCGTTTTGCTCTAGGACGCCCAGGAGCCGAGAAAAACGCGAAAAACGAAAAAATCGACTTTAGAAAATTCCCGGACCCCTAGAAAAATCGGAAATCGTCTCACGAATCCAATGGCACCAGCCAAATTGTCCTAGCTATGATATTTCCAAAGAAATGGGAGAAAAACGGTGTGATCGCAAATCCGGGCCCGTTTTGCTCTAGGAGGCCCAGGAGCCGAGAAAAACGCGAAAAACGAAAAAATTGACTTTAGAAAATTCCCGGACCCCCAGAAAAATCGGAAATCGTCTCACGAATCCAATGGCACCAGCCAAATTGTCCTAGCTATGTTATTTCTAAAGATATGGGTGAAAAACGGTGTGATCCCAAATCCGGGCCCGTTTGGCTCTAGGAGGCCCAGGAGCCGAGAAAAATGCGAAAAACGAAAAAATTGACTTTAGAAAATTCCCGGACCCCCAGAAAAATCGGAAATCGTCTCACGAATCCAATGGCACCAGCCAAATTGTCCTAGCTATGATATTTCCGAACATATGGACAAAAAACGATCTGATTCCAAATCCGGGCCCGTATTGCTCTAGGAGGCCCAGGAGCCGAGAAAATTGCGAAAAACGAAAAAATCGACTGTGGACAATTCCCGGGCCCCTAGAAAAATCGGGAATCGTCTCACGAATCCAATGGCGCCAGCCAAATTGTCCTAGCGCTGATATTTCCGAAGATATGGACGAAAAACCATCTGATTCCAAATCCGGGCCCGTTTTGCTCTAGGAGGCCCAGGAGCCGAGAAAATTGCGAAAAACGAAAAAATCAACTTTAGAAAATTCCCGGACCCCGAGAAAAATCGGAAATCGTCTCATGAATCCAATGGCACCAGCCAAATTGTCCTAGCTATGATATTTCTAAAGATATGGGTGAAAAACGGTGTGATCCCAAATCCGGGCCCGTTTGGCTCTAGGAGGGCCAGGAACCGAGAAAAACGCGAAAAACGCGAAAAACGAAAAAATCGACTTTAGAAAATTCCCGGACCCCTAGAAAAATCGGAAATCGTCTCACGAATCCAATGGCACCAGCCAAATTGTCCTAGCTATGTTATTTCTAAAGATATGGGTGAAAAACGGTGTGATCCCAAATCCGGGCCCGTTTGGCTCTAGGAGGCCCAGGAACCGAGAAAAACACGAAAAACGAAAAAATCGACTTTAGAAAAATCCCGGACCCCCAGAAAAATCGGAAATCGTCTCACGAATCCAATGGCACCAGCCAAATTGTCCTAGCTATGTTATTTCTAAAGATATGGGTGAAAAACGGTGTGATCCCAAATCCGGGCCCGTTTGGCTCTAGGAGGCCCAGGAACCGAGAAAAACGCGAAAAACGAAAAAATCGACTTTAGAAAATTCCCGGACCCCAAGAAGAGTCGGAATTCGTCTCACGAATCCAATGGCGCCAGCCAAATTGTCCTAGCTATGATATATCCAATGATATGGACGAAAAACGTCAGAGTCCAAATCCTGGCCCGTTTTGATCTAGGAGGCCCAGGAGCCGAGAAAATTGCGAAAAACGAAAAAATCGACTTTAGAATATTCCCGGACCCCTAGAAAAATCGGAAATCGTCTCACGAATCCAATGGCGCCAGCCAAATTGTCCTAGCGATGATATTTCCAAAGATATGGGCGAAAAACGGTGTGATCCCAAATCCGGGCCCGTTTTGCTCTAGGAGGCCCAGGAGCCGAGAAAAACGCGAAAAACGAAAAAATTGACTTTAGAAAATTCCCGGACCCCCAGAAAAATCGGAAATCGTCTCACGAATCCAATGGCACCAGCCAAATTGTCCTAGCTATGTTATTTCTAAAGATATGGGTGAAAAACGGTGTGATCCCAAATCCGGGCCCGTTTGGCTCTAGGAGGCCCAGGAGCCGAGAAAAACGCGAAAAACGAAAAAATCGACTTTAGAAAATTCCCGGACCCCTAGAAAAATCGGAAATTGTCTCACGAATCCAATGGCGCCAGCCAAATTGACCTAGCTATGATATTTCCGAACATATGGACAAAAAACGATCTGATTCCAAATCCGGGCCCGTTTTGCTCTAGGAGGCCCAGGAGCCGAGAAAATTGCGAAAAACGAAAAAATCGACTGTGGACAATTCCCGGGCCCCTAGAAAAATCGGGAATCGTCTCACGAATCCAATGGCGCCAGCCAAATTGTCCTAGCGATGATATTTCCGAAGATATGGACGAAAAACCATCTGATTCCAAATCCGGGCCCGTTTTGCTCTAGGAGGACCAGGAACCGAGAAAAACGCGAAAAACGAAAAAATCGACTTTAGAAAATTCCCGGACCCCTAGAAAAATCGGAAATCGTCTCACGAATCCATATGCGCCAGCCAAATTGTCCTAGCTATGTTATTTCTAAAGATATGGGTGAAAAACGGTGTGATCCCAAATCCGGGCCCGTTTGGCTCTAGGAGGACCAGGAACCGAGAAAAACGCGAAAAACGAAAAAATCGACTTTAGAAAATTCCCGGACCCTTAGAAAAATCGGAAATCGTCTCACGAATCCAATGGCGCCAGCCAAATTGTCCTAGCTATGATATTTCCAAAGATATGGGTGAAAAACTGTGTGATCCCAAATCCGGGCGCGTTTGGCTCTAGGAGGCCCAGGAACCGAGAAAAACGCGAAAAACGAAAAAATCGACTTTAGAAAATTCCCGGACCCCTAGAAAAATCGGAAATTGTCTCACGAATCCAATGGCGCCAGCCAAATTGACCTAGCTATGATATTTCCGAACATATGGACAAAAAACGATCGGATTCCAAATCCGGGCCCGTTTTGCTCTAGGAGGCCCAGGAGCCGAGAAAATTGCGAAAAACGAAAAAATCGACTTTAGAATATTCCCGGACCCCTAGAAAAATCGGAAATCGTCTCACGAATCCAATGGCGCCAGCCAAATCGTCCTAGCTATGATGTTGCCCGAGATATGGGCGAAAAACGGTGTGATCCCAAATCCGGCCCGTTTAGCTCTAGGAGGCCCAGGAGCCGAGAAAAACGCGAAAAACGAAAAAATTGACTTTAGAAAATTCCCGGACCCCCAGAAAAATCGGAAATCGTCTCACGAATCCAATGGCACCAGCCAAATTGTCCTAGCTATGTTATTTCCAAAGATATGGGCGAAAAACTGTGTGATCCCAAATCCTGGCCCGTTTTGCTCTAGGAGGCCCAGGAGCCGAGAAAAACGCGAAAAACGAAAAAATTGACTTTAGAAAATTCCCGGACCCCCAGAAAAATCGGAAATCGTCTCACGAATCCAATGGCACCAGCCAAATTGTCCTAGCTATGTTATTTCCAAAGATATGGGCGAAAAACTGTGTGATCCCAAATCCTGGCCCGTTTTGCTCTAGGAGGCCCAGGAGCCGAGAAAAACGCGAAAAACGAAAAAATTGACTTTAGAAAATTCCCGGACCCCCAGAAAAATCGGAAATCGTCTCACGAATCCAATGGCACCAGCCAAATTGTCCTAGCTATGTTATTTCTAAAGATATGGGTGAAAAACGGTGTGATCCCAAATCCGGGCCCGTTTGGCTCTAGGAGGCCCAGGAACCGAGAAAAACGCGAAAAACGAAAAAATCGACTTTAGAAAATTCCCGGACCCCAAGAAGAATCGGAATTCGTCTCACGAATCCAATGGCGCCAGCCAAATTGTCCTAGCTATGATATATCCAATGATATGCACGAAAAACGTCAGAGTCCAAATCCTGGCCCGTTTTGATCTAGGAGGCCCAGGAGCCGAGAAAATTGCGAAAAACGAAAAAATTGACTTTAGAAAATTCCCGGACCCCCAGAAAAATCGGAAATCGTCTCACGAATCCAATGGCACCAGCCAAATTGTCCTAGCTATGTTATTTGTAAAGATATGGGTGAAAAACGGTGTGATCCCAAATCCGGGCCCGTTTGGCTCTAGGAGGCCCAGTAACCGAGAAAAACGCGAAAAACGAAAAAATCTACTTTAGAAAATTCGCGGACCCCTAGAAAAATCGGAAATCGTCTCACGAATCCAATGGCGCCAGCCAAATCGTCCTAGCTATGATGTTGCCCGAGATATGGGCGAAAAACGGTGTGATCCCAAATCCGGGCCCGTTTTGCTCTAAGAGGCCCAGGAGCCGAGAAAAACGCGAAAAACGAAAAAATCGACTTTAGAAAAATCCCGGACCCCTAGAAAAATCGGAAATCGTCTCACGAATCCAATGGCGCCAGCCAAATTGTGCTAGCTACGATATTTCCAATGATATGGACGAAAAACGATCTGATTCCAAATCCGGGCCCGTTTTGCTCTAGGAGGCCCAGGAGCCGAGAAAATTGCGAAAAACGAAAAAATCGACTGTGGACAATTCCCGGGCCCCTAGAAAAATCGGAAATCGTCTCACGAATCCAATGGCGCCAGCCAAATTGTCCTAGCTATGATATTTCCAAAGATATGGGCGAAAAACGGTGTGATCCCAAATCCGGGCCCGTTTTGCTCTAGGAGGCCCAGGAGCCGAGAAAAACGCGAAAAACGAAAAAATTGACTTTAGAAAATTCCCGGACCCCCAGAAAAATCGGAAATCGTCTCACGAATCCAATGGCACCAGCCAAATTGTCCTAGCTATGTTATTTCTAAAGATATGGGTGAAAAACGGTGTGATCCCAAATCCGGGCCCGTTTGGCTCTAGGAGGCCCAGGAGCCGAGAAAAACGCGAAAAACGAAAAAATTGACTTTAGAAAATTCCCGGACCCCCAGAAAAATCGGAAATCGTCTCACGAATCCAATGGCGCCAACCAAATTGTCCTAGCTATGATATATCCAATGATGTGGACGAAAAACGTCAGAGTCCAAATCCGGGCCCGTTTGGCTCTAGGAGGCCCAGGAACCGAGAAAAACGCGAAAAACGAAAAAATCGACTTTAGAAAATTCCCGGGCCCCTAGAAAAATCGGAAATCGTCTCACGAATCCAATGGCACCAGCCAAATTGTCCTAGCGATGATTTTTCCGAAGATATGGACGAAAAACCATCTGATTCCAAATCCGGGCCCGTTTTGCTCTAGGAGGCCCAGGAGCCGAGAAAAACGCGAACAACGAAAAAATTGACTTTAGAAAATTCCCGGACCCCCAGAAAAATCGGAAATCGTCTCACGAATCCAATGGCACCAGCCAAATTGTCCTAGCTATGATATTTCCGAACATATGGACAAAAAACGATCTGATTCCAAATCCGGGCCCGTTTTGCTCTAGGAGGCCCAGGAGCCGAGAAAATTGCGAAAAACGAAAAAATCGACTGTGGACAATTCCCGGGCCCCTAGAAAAATCGGGAATCGTCTCACGAATCCAATGGCGCCAGCCAAATTGTCCTAGCGATGATATTTCCGAAGATATGGACGAAAAACCATCTGATTCCAAATCCGGGCCCGTTTTGCTCTAGGAGGACCAGGAACCGAGAAAAACGCGAAAAACGAAAAAATCGACTTTAGAAAATTCCCGGACCCCTAGAAAAATCGGAAATCGTCTCACGAATCCATATGCGCCAGCCAAATTGTCCTAGCTATGTTATTTCTAAAGATATGGGTGAAAAACGGTGTGATCCCAAATCCGGGCCCGTTTGGCTCTAGGAGGACCAGGAACCGAGAAAAACGCGAAAAACGAAAAAATCGACTTTAGAAAATTCCCGGACCCTTAGAAAAATCGGAAATCGTCTCACGAATCCAATGGCGCCAGCCAAATTGTCCTAGCTATGATATTTCCAAAGATATGGGTGAAAAACTGTGTGATCCCAAATCCGGGCGCGTTTGGCTCTAGGAGGCCCAGGAACCGAGAAAAACGCGAAAAACGAAAAAATCGACTTTAGAAAATTCCCGGACCCCTAGAAAAATCGGAAATTGTCTCACGAATCCAATGGCGCCAGCCAAATTGACCTAGCTATGATATTTCCGAACATATGGACAAAAAACGATCTGATTCCAAATCCGGGCCCGTTTTGCTCTAGGAGGCCCAGGAGCCGAGAAAATTGCGAAAAACGAAAAAATCGACTGTGGACAATTCCCGGGCCCCTAGAAAAATCGGAAATCGTCTCACGAATCCAATGGTGCCAACCAAATTGTCCTAGAGATGATATTTCCAAAGATATGGATGAAAAACGGTGTGATCCCAAATCCGGGCCCGTTTTGCTCTAGGAGGCCCAAGAGCCGAGAAAAACGCGAAAAACGAAAAAATTGACTTTAGGAAATTCCCGGGCCCCTAGAAAAATCGGAAATCGTCTCACGAATCCAATGGCACCAGCCAAATTGTCCTAGCTATGTTATTTCCAAAGATATGGGTGAAAAACGGTGTGATCCCAAATCCGGGCCCGTTTGGCTCTAGGAGGCCCAGGAACCGAGAAAAACGCGAAAAACGAAAAAATCGACTTTAGAAAATTCCCGGACCCCTAGAAAAATCGGAAATCGTCTCACGAATCCAATGGCGCCAGCCAAATCGTCCTAGCTATGATATTTCCGAACATATGGACAAAAAACGATCTTATTCCAAATCCGGGCCCGTTTTGCTCTAGGAGGCCCAGGAGCCGAGAAAAACGCGAAAAACGAAAAAATCGACTGTGGACAATTCCCGGGCCCCTAGAAAAATCGGGAATCGTCTCACGAATCCAATGGCGCCAGCCAAATTGTCCTAGCGCTGATATTTCCGAAGATATGGACGAAAAACCATCTGATTCCAAATCCGGGCCCGTTTTGCTCTAGGAGGCCCAGGAGCCGAGAAAATTGCGAAAAACGAAAAAATCAACTTTAGAAAATTCCCGGACCCCGAGAAAAATCGGAAATCGTCTCACGAATCCAATGGCGCCAGCCAAATTGTCCTAGCTATGATATTTCCAATGATATGGGCGAAAAACGGTGTGATCCCAAATCCGGGCCCGTTTTGCTCTAGGACGCCCAGGAGCCGAGAAAAACGCGAAAAACGAAAAAATCGACTTTAGAAAATTCCCGGACCCCTAGAAAAATCGGAAATCGTCTCACGAATCCAATGGCACCAGCCAAATTGTCCTAGCTATGTTATTTCTAAAGATATGGGTGAAAAACGGTGTGATCCCAAATCCGGGCCCGTTTGGCTCTAGGAGGCCCAGGAACCGAGAAAAACGCGAAAAACGAAAAAATCGACTTTAGAAAATTCCCGGACCCCTAGAAAAATCGGAAATCGTCTCACGAATCCAATGGCGCCAGCCAAATTGTCCTAGCTATGATATATCCAATGATATGGACGAAAACCGTCAGAGTCCAAATCCTGGCCCGTTTTGATCTAGGAGGCCCAGGAGCCGAGAAAAACGCGAAAAACGAAAAAATCGACTGTGGACAATTCCCGGGCCCCTAGAAAAATCGGAAATCGTCTCACGAATCCAATGGTGCCAACCAAATTGTCCTAGCTATGATATTTCCAAAGATATGGCTGAAAAACGGTGTGATCCCAAATCCGGGCCCGTTTGGCTCTAGGAGGCCCAGGAGCCGAGAAAAACGCGAAAAACGAAAAAATTGACTTTAGAAAATTCCCGGACTCCCAGAAAAATCGGAAATCGTCTCACGAATCCAATGGCACCAGCCAAATTGTCCTAGCTATGTTATTTCTAAAGATATGGGTGAAAAACGGTGTGATCCCAAATCCGGGCCCGTTTGGCTCTAGGAGGCCCAGGAACCGAGAAAAACGCGAAAAACGAAAAAATCGACTTTAGAAAATTCCCGGACCCCAAGAAGAGTCGGAATTCGTCTCACGAATCCAATGGCGCCAGCCAAATTGTCCTAGCTATGATATATCCAATGATATGGACGAAAAACGTCAGAGTCCAAATCCGGGCCCGTTTTGCTCTAGGAGGCCCAGGAGCCGAGAAAATTGCGAAAAACGAAAAAATCGACTGTGGACAATTCCCGGGCCCCTAGAAAAATCGGAAATCGTCTCACGAATCCAATGGTGCCAACCAAATTGTCCTAGAGATGATATTTCCAAAGATATGGATGAAAAACGGTGTGATCCCAAATCCGGGCCCGTTTTGCTCTAGGAGGCCCAGGAGCCGAGAAAAACGCGAAAAACGAAAAAATTGACTTTAGAAAATTCCCGGGCCCCTAGAAAAATCGGAAATCGTCTCACGAATCCAATGGCACCAGCCAAATTGTCCTAGCTATGTTATTTCCAAAGATATGGGTGAAAAACGGTGTGATCCCAAATCCGGGCCCGTTTGGCTCTAGGAGGCCC
Source organism: Diachasmimorpha longicaudata (assembly GCF_034640455.1). Lineage (NCBI taxonomy): Eukaryota > Metazoa > Arthropoda > Insecta > Hymenoptera > Braconidae > Diachasmimorpha > Diachasmimorpha longicaudata. The sequence continues at coordinate 2,999,678 of NC_087236.1, forward strand.
AGGAACCGAGAAAAACGCGAAAAACGAAAAAATCGACTTTAGAAAATTCCCGGACCCCTAGAAAAATCGGAAATTGTCTCACGAATCCAATGGCGCCAGCCAAATTGACCTAGCTATGATATTTCCGAACATATGGACAAAAAACGATCTGATTCCAAATCCGGGCCCGTTTTGCTCTAGGAGGCCCAGGAGCCGAGAAAATTGCGAAAAACGAAAAAATCGACTGTGGACAATTCCCGGGCCCCTAGAAAAATCGGAAATCGTCTCACGAATCCAATGGTGCCAACCAAATTGTCCTAGAGATGATATTTCCAAAGATATGGATGAAAAACGGTGTGATCCCAAATCCGGGCCCGTTTTGCTCTAGGAGGCCCAGGAGCCGAGAAAAACGCGAAAAACGAAAAAATTGACTTTAGAAAATTCCCGGGCCCCTAGAAAAATCGGAAATCGTCTCACGAATCCAATGGCGCCAGCCAAATTGTCCTAGCTATGATATTTCCAATGATATGGGCGAAAAACGGTGTTATCCCAAATCCGGGCCCGTTTTGCTCTAGGACGCCCAGGAGCCGAGAAAAACGCGAAAAACGAAAAAATCGACTTTAGAAAATTCCCGGACCCCTAGAAAAATCGGAAATCGTCTCACGAATCCAATGGCACCAGCCAAATTGTCCTAGCTATGTTATTTCTAAAGATATGGGTGAAAAACGGTGTGATCCCAAATCCGGGCCCGTTTGGCTCTAGGAGGCCCAGGAACCGAGAAAAACGCGAAAAACGAAAAAATCGACTTTAGAAAATTCCCGGACCCCTAGAAAAATCGGAAATCGTCTCACGAATCCAATGGCGCCAGCCAAATTGTCCTAGCTATGATATATCCAATGATATGGACGAAAACCGTCAGAGTCCAAATCCTGGCCCGTTTTGATCTAGGAGGCCCAGGAGCCGAGAAAAACGCGAAAAACGAAAAAATCGACTGTGGACAATTCCCGGGCCCCTAGAAAAATCGGAAATCGTCTCACGAATCCAATGGTGCCAACCAAATTGTCCTAGCTATGATATTTCCAAAGATATGGCTGAAAAACGGTGTGATCCCAAATCCGGGCCCGTTTGGCTCTAGGAGGCCCAGGAGCCGAGAAAAACGCGAAAAACGAAAAAATTGACTTTAGAAAATTCCCGGACTCCCAGAAAAATCGGAAATCGTCTCACGAATCCAATGGCACCAGCCAAATTGTCCTAGCTATGTTATTTCTAAAGATATGGGTGAAAAACGGTGTGATCCCAAATCCGGGCCCGTTTGGCTCTAGGAGGCCCAGGAACCGAGAAAAACGCGAAAAACGAAAAAATCGACTTTAGAAAATTCCCGGACCCCAAGAAGAGTCGGAATTCGTCTCACGAATCCAATGGCGCCAGCCAAATTGTCCTAGCTATGATATATCCAATGATATGGACGAAAAACGTCAGAGTCCAAATCCTGGCCCGTTTTGATCTAGGAGGCCCAGGAGCCGAGAAAATTGCGAAAAACGAAAAAATCGACTTTAGAATATTCCCGGACCCCTAGAAAAATCGGAAATCGCCTCACGAATCCAATGGCGCCAGCCAAATTGTCCTAGCGATGATATTTCCAAAGATATGGACGAAAAACGGTGTGATCCCAAATCCTGGCCCGTTTTGCTCTAGGAGGCCCAGGAGCCGAGAAAAACGCGAAAAACGAAAAAATTGACTTTAGAAAATTCCCGGACCCCAGAAAAATCGGAAATCGTCTCACGAATCCAATGGCACCAGCCAAATTGTCCTAGCTATGATATTTCCGAACATATGGACAAAAAACGATCTGATTCCAAATCCGGGCCCGTTTTGCTCTAGGAGGCCCAGGAGCCGAGAAAATTGCGAAAAACGAAAAAATCGACTGTGGACAATTCCCGGGCCCCTAGAAAAATCAGGAATCGTCTCACGAATCTAATGGCGCCAGCCAAATTGTCCTAGCGATGATATTTCCGAAGATATGGACGAAAAACGGTGTGATCCCAAATCCTGGCCCGTTTTGCTCTAAGAGGCCCAGGAGCCGAGAAAAACGCGAAAAACGAAAAAATCGACTTTAGAAAAATCCCGGACCCCTAGAAAAATCGGAAATCGTCTCACGAATCCAATGGCGCCAGCCAAATTGTCCTAGCTACGATATTTCCAATGATATGGACGAAAAACGATCTGATTCCAAATCCGGGCCCGTTTTGCTCTAGGAGGCCCAGGAGCCGAGAAAATTGCGAAAAACGAAAAAATCGACTGTGGACAATTCCCGGGCCCCTAGAAAAATCGGAAATCGTCTCACGAATCCAATGGTGCCAACCAAATTGTCCTAGCTATGATATTTCCAAAGATATGGATGAAAAACGGTGTGATCCCAAATCCGGGCCCGTTTGGCTCTAGGAGGCCCAGGAGCCGAGAAAAACGTGAAAAACGAAAAAATTGACTTTAGAAAATTCCCGGACCCCAGAAAAATCGGAAATCGTCTCACGAATCCAATGGCACCAGCCAAATTGTCCTAGCTATGTTATTTCTAAAGATATGGGTGAAAAACGGTGTGATCCCAAATCCGGGCCCGTTTGGCTCTAGGAGGCCCAGGAACCGAGAAAAACGCGAAAAACGAAAAAATCGACTTTAGAAAATTCCCGGACCCCAAGAAGAGTCGGAATTCGTCTCACGAATCCAATGGCGCCAGCCAAATTGTCCTAGCTATGATATATCCAATGATATGGACGAAAAACGTCAGAGTCCAAATCCTGGCCCGTTTTGATCTAGGAGGCCCAGGAGCCGAGAAAATTGCGAAAAACGAAAAAATCGACTTTAGAATATTCCCGGACCCCTAGAAAAATCGGAAATCGCCTCACGAATCCAATGGCGCCAGCCAAATTGTCCTAGCGATGATATTTCCAAAGATATGGGCGAAAAACGGTGTGATCGCAAATCCGGGCCCGTTTTGCTCTAGGAGGCCCAGGAGCCGAGAAAAACGCGAAAAACGAAAAAATTGACTTTAGAAAATTCCCGGACCCCCAGAAAAATCGGAAATCGTCTCACGAATCCAATGGCACCAGCCAAATTCTGCTAGCTATGTTATTTCTAAAGATATGGGTGAAAAACGGTGTGATCCCAAATCCGGGCCCGTTTTGATCTAGGAGGCCCAGGAGCCGAGAAAATTGCGAAAAACGAAAAAATCGACTTTAGAATATTCCCGGACCCCTAGAAAAATCGGAAATCGCCTCACGAATCCAATGGCGCCAGCCAAATTGTCCTAGCGATGATATTTCCAAAGAAATGGGAGAAAAACGGTGTGATCGCAAATCCGGGCCCGTTTTGCTCTAGGAGGCCCAGGAGCCGAGAAAAACGCGAAAAACGAAAAAATTGACTTTAGAAAATTCCCGGACCCCCAGAAAAATCGGAAATCGTCTCACGAATCCAATGGCACCAGCCAAATTGTCCTAGCTACGATATTTCCAATGATATGGACGAAAAACGATCTGATTCCAAATCCGGGCCCGTTTTGCTCTAGGAGGCCCAGGAGCCGAGAAAATTGCGAAAAACGAAAAAATCGACTGTGGACAATTCCCGGGCCCCTAGAAAAATCGGAAATCGTCTCACGAATCCAATGGTGCCAACCAAATTGTCCTAGCTATGATATATCCAATGATGTGGACGAAAAACGTCAGAGTCCAAATCCGGGCCCGTTTGGCTCTAGGAGGCCCAGGAACCGAGAAAAACGCGAAAAACGAAAAAATCGACTTTAGAAAATTCCCGGACCCCTAGAAAAATCGGAAATTGTCTCACGAATCCAATGGCGCCAGCCAAATTGTCCTAGCTATGTTATTTCTAAAGATATGGGTGAAAAACGGTGTGATCCCAAATCCGGGCCCGTTTGGCTCTAGGAGGCCCAGGAACCGAGAAAAACGCGAAAAACGAAAAAATCGACTTTAGAAAATTCCCGGACCCCAAGAAGAGTCGGAATTCGTCTCACGAATCCAATGGCGCCAGCCAAATTGTCCTAGCTATGATATATCCAATGATATGGACGAAAAACGTCAGAGTCCAAATCCTGGCCCGTTTTGATCTAGGAGGCCCAGGAGCCGAGAAAATTGCGAAAAACGAAAAAATCGACTTTAGAATATTCCCGGACCCCTAGAAAAATCGGAAATCGTCTCACGAATCCAATGGCGCCAGCCAAATTGTCCTAGCGATGATATTTCCAAAGATATGGGCGAAAAACGGTGTGATCCCAAATCCGGGCCCGTTTTGCTCTAGGAGGCCCAGGAGCCGAGAAAAACGCGAAAAACGAAAAAATTGACTTTAGAAAATTCCCGGACCCCCAGAAAAATCGGAAATCGTCTCACGAATCCAATGGCACCAGCCAAATTGTCCTAGCTATGTTATTTCTAAAGATATGGGTGAAAAACGGTGTGATCCCAAATCCGGGCCCGTTTGGCTCTAGGAGGCCCAGGAGCCGAGAAAAACGCGAAAAACGAAAAAATTGACTTTAGAAAATTCCCGGACCCCCAGAAAAATCGGAAATCGTCTCACGAATCCAATGGCGCCAACCAAATTGTCCTAGCTATGATATATCCAATGATGTGGACGAAAAACGTCAGAGTCCAAATCCGTGCCCGTTTGGCTCTAGGAGGCCCAGGAACCGAGAAAAACGCGAAAAACGAAAAAATCGACTTTAGAAAATTCCCGGACCCCTAGAAAAATCGGAAATTGTCTCACGAATCCAATGGCGCCAGCCAAATTGACCTAGCTATGATATTTCCGAACATATGGACAAAAAACGATCTGATTCCAAATCCGGGCCCGTTTTGCTCTAGGAGGCCCAGGAGCCGAGAAAATTGCGAAAAACGAAAAAATCGACTGTGGACAATTCCCGGGCCCCTAGAAAAATCGGGAATCGTCTCACGAATCCAATGGCGCCAGCCAAATTGTCCTAGCGATGATATTTCCGAAGATATGGACGAAAAACCATCTGATTCCAAATCCGGGCCCGTTTTGCTCTAGGAGGACCAGGAACCGAGAAAAACGCGAAAAACGAAAAAATCGACTTTAGAAAATTCCCGGACCCCTAGAAAAATCGGAAATCGTCTCACGAATCCATATGCGCCAGCCAAATTGTCCTAGCTATGTTATTTCTAAAGATATGGGTGAAAAACGGTGTGATCCCAAATCCGGGCCCGTTTGGCTCTAGGAGGACCAGGAACCGAGAAAAACGCGAAAAACGAAAAAATCGACTTTAGAAAATTCCCGGACCCTTAGAAAAATCGGAAATCGTCTCACGAATCCAATGGCGCCAGCCAAATTGTCCTAGCTATGATATTTCCAAAGATATGGGTGAAAAACTGTGTGATCCCAAATCCGGGCGCGTTTGGCTCTAGGAGGCCCAGGAACCGAGAAAAACGCGAAAAACGAAAAAATCGACTTTAGAAAATTCCCGGACCCCTAGAAAAATCGGAAATTGTCTCACGAATCCAATGGCGCCAGCCAAATTGACCTAGCTATGATATTTCCGAACATATGGACAAAAAACGATCTGATTCCAAATCCGGGCCCGTTTTGCTCTAGGAGGCCCAGGAGCCGAGAAAATTGCGAAAAACGAAAAAATCGACTGTGGACAATTCCCGGGCCCCTAGAAAAATCGGAAATCGTCTCACGAATCCAATGGTGCCAACCAAATTGTCCTAGAGATGATATTTCCAAAGATATGGATGAAAAACGGTGTGATCCCAAATCCGGGCCCGTTTTGCTCTAGGAGGCCCAGGAGCCGAGAAAAACGCGAAAAACGAAAAAATTGACTTTAGAAAATTCCCGGGCCCCTAGAAAAATCGGAAATCGTCTCACGAATCCAATGGCACCAGCCAAATTGTCCTAGCTATGTTATTTCCAAAGATATGGGTGAAAAACGGTGTGATCCCAAATCCGGGCCCGTTTGGCTCTAGGAGGCCCAGGAACCGAGAAAAACGCGAAAAACGAAAAAATCGACTTTAGAAAATTCCCGGACCCCTAGAAAAATCGGAAATCGTCTCACGAATCCAATGGCGCCAGCCAAATCGTCCTAGCTATGATATTTCCGAACATATGGACAAAAAACGATCTGATTCCAAATCCGGGCCCGTTTTGCTCTAGGAGGCCCAGGAGCCGAGAAAATTGCGAAAAACGAAAAAATCGACTGTGGACAATTCCCGGACCCCGAGAAAAATCGGAAATCGTCTCATGAATCCAATGGCACCAGCCAAATTGTCCTAGCTATCATATTTCTAAAGATATGGGTGAAAAACGGTGTGATCCCAAATCCGGGCCCGTTTGGCTCTAGGAGGGCCAGGAACCGAGAAAAACGCGAAAAACGCGAAGAACGAAAAAATCGACTTTAGAAAATTCCCGGACCCCTAGAAAAATCGGAAATCGTCTCACGAATCCAATGGCGCCAGCCAAATTGTCCTAGCTATGATATTTCCAAAGAAATGGGAGAAAAACGGTGTGATCGCAAATCCGGGCCCGTTTTGCTCTAGGAGGCCCAGGAGCCGAGAAAAACGCGAAAAACGAAAAAATTGACTTTAGAAAATTCCCGGACCCCCAGAAAAATCGGAAATCGTCTCACGAATCCAATGGCACCAGCCAAATTGTCCTAGCTACGATATTTCCAATGATATGGACGAAAAACGATCTGATTCCAAATCCGGGCCCGTTTTGCTCTAGGAGGCCCAGGAGCCGAGAAAATTGCGAAAAACGAAAAAATCGTCTGTGGACAATTCCCGGGCCCCTAGAAAAATCGGAAATCGTCTCACGAATCCAATGGTGCCAACCAAATTGTCCTAGCTATGATATATCCAATGATGTGGACGAAAAACGTCAGAGTCCAAATCCGGGCCCGTTTGGCTCTAGGAGGCCCAGGAACCGAGAAAAACGCGAAAAACGAAAAAATCGACTTTAGAAAATTCCCGGACCCCTAGAAAAATCGGAAATTGTCTCACGAATCCAATGGCGCCAGCCAAATTGTCCTAGCTATGATATTTCCAATGATATGGGCGAAAAACGGTGTGATCCCAAATCCGGGCCCGTTTTGCTCTAGGACGCCCAGGAGCCGAGAAAAACGCGAAAAACGAAAAAATCGACTTTAGAAAATTCCCGGACCCCTAGAAAAATCGGAAATCGTCTCACGAATCCAATGGCACCAGCCAAATTGTCCTAGCTATGATATTTCCAAAGAAATGGGAGAAAAACGGTGTGATCGCAAATCCGGGCCCGTTTTGCTCTAGGAGGCCCAGGAGCCGAGAAAAACGCGAAAAACGAAAAAATTGACTTTAGAAAATTCCCGGACCCCCAGAAAAATCGGAAATCGTCTCACGAATCCAATGGCACCAGCCAAATTGTCCTAGCTATGTTATTTCTAAAGATATGGGTGAAAAACGGTGTGATCCCAAATCCGGGCCCGTTTGGCTCTAGGAGGCCCAGGAGCCGAGAAAAATGCGAAAAACGAAAAAATTGACTTTAGAAAATTCCCGGACCCCCAGAAAAATCGGAAATCGTCTCACGAATCCAATGGCACCAGCCAAATTGTCCTAGCTATGATATTTCCGAACATATGGACAAAAAACGATCTGATTCCAAATCCGGGCCCGTATTGCTCTAGGAGGCCCAGGAGCCGAGAAAATTGCGAAAAACGAAAAAATCGACTGTGGACAATTCCCGGGCCCCTAGAAAAATCGGGAATCGTCTCACGAATCCAATGGCGCCAGCCAAATTGTCCTAGCGCTGATATTTCCGAAGATATGGACGAAAAACCATCTGATTCCAAATCCGGGCCCGTTTTGCTCTAGGAGGCCCAGGAGCCGAGAAAATTGCGAAAAACGAAAAAATCAACTTTAGAAAATTCCCGGACCCCGAGAAAAATCGGAAATCGTCTCATGAATCCAATGGCACCAGCCAAATTGTCCTAGCTATGATATTTCTAAAGATATGGGTGAAAAACGGTGTGATCCCAAATCCGGGCCCGTTTGGCTCTAGGAGGGCCAGGAACCGAGAAAAACGCGAAAAACGCGAAAAACGAAAAAATCGACTTTAGAAAATTCCCGGACCCCTAGAAAAATCGGAAATCGTCTCACGAATCCAATGGCACCAGCCAAATTGTCCTAGCTATGTTATTTCTAAAGATATGGGTGAAAAACGGTGTGATCCCAAATCCGGGCCCGTTTGGCTCTAGGAGGCCCAGGAACCGAGAAAAACACGAAAAACGAAAAAATCGACTTTAGAAAAATCCCGGACCCCCAGAAAAATCGGAAATCGTCTCACGAATCCAATGGCACCAGCCAAATTGTCCTAGCTATGTTATTTCTAAAGATATGGGTGAAAAACGGTGTGATCCCAAATCCGGGCCCGTTTGGCTCTAGGAGGCCCAGGAACCGAGAAAAACGCGAAAAACGAAAAAATCGACTTTAGAAAATTCCCGGACCCCAAGAAGAGTCGGAATTCGTCTCACGAATCCAATGGCGCCAGCCAAATTGTCCTAGCTATGATATATCCAATGATATGGACGAAAAACGTCAGAGTCCAAATCCTGGCCCGTTTTGATCTAGGAGGCCCAGGAGCCGAGAAAATTGCGAAAAACGAAAAAATCGACTTTAGAATATTCCCGGACCCCTAGAAAAATCGGAAATCGTCTCACGAATCCAATGGCGCCAGCCAAATTGTCCTAGCGATGATATTTCCAAAGATATGGGCGAAAAACGGTGTGATCCCAAATCCGGGCCCGTTTTGCTCTAGGAGGCCCAGGAGCCGAGAAAAACGCGAAAAACGAAAAAATTGACTTTAGAAAATTCCCGGACCCCCAGAAAAATCGGAAATCGTCTCACGAATCCAATGGCACCAGCCAAATTGTCCTAGCTATGTTATTTCTAAAGATATGGGTGAAAAACGGTGTGATCCCAAATCCGGGCCCGTTTGGCTCTAGGAGGCCCAGGAGCCGAGAAAAACGCGAAAAACGAAAAAATCGACTTTAGAAAATTCCCGGACCCCTAGAAAAATCGGAAATTGTCTCACGAATCCAATGGCGCCAGCCAAATTGACCTAGCTATGATATTTCCGAACATATGGACAAAAAACGATCTGATTCCAAATCCGGGCCCGTTTTGCTCTAGGAGGCCCAGGAGCCGAGAAAATTGCGAAAAACGAAAAAATCGACTGTGGACAATTCCCGGGCCCCTAGAAAAATCGGGAATCGTCTCACGAATCCAATGGCGCCAGCCAAATTGTCCTAGCGATGATATTTCCGAAGATATGGACGAAAAACCATCTGATTCCAAATCCGGGCCCGTTTTGCTCTAGGAGGACCAGGAACCGAGAAAAACGCGAAAAACGAAAAAATCGACTTTAGAAAATTCCCGGACCCCTAGAAAAATCGGAAATCGTCTCACGAATCCATATGCGCCAGCCAAATTGTCCTAGCTATGTTATTTCTAAAGATATGGGTGAAAAACGGTGTGATCCCAAATCCGGGCCCGTTTGGCTCTAGGAGGACCAGGAACCGAGAAAAACGCGAAAAACGAAAAAATCGACTTTAGAAAATTCCCGGACCCTTAGAAAAATCGGAAATCGTCTCACGAATCCAATGGCGCCAGCCAAATTGTCCTAGCTATGATATTTCCAAAGATATGGGTGAAAAACTGTGTGATCCCAAATCCGGGCGCGTTTGGCTCTAGGAGGCCCAGGAACCGAGAAAAACGCGAAAAACGAAAAAATCGACTTTAGAAAATTCCCGGACCCCTAGAAAAATCGGAAATTGTCTCACGAATCCAATGGCGCCAGCCAAATTGACCTAGCTATGATATTTCCGAACATATGGACAAAAAACGATCGGATTCCAAATCCGGGCCCGTTTTGCTCTAGGAGGCCCAGGAGCCGAGAAAATTGCGAAAAACGAAAAAATCGACTTTAGAATATTCCCGGACCCCTAGAAAAATCGGAAATCGTCTCACGAATCCAATGGCGCCAGCCAAATCGTCCTAGCTATGATGTTGCCCGAGATATGGGCGAAAAACGGTGTGATCCCAAATCCGGCCCGTTTAGCTCTAGGAGGCCCAGGAGCCGAGAAAAACGCGAAAAACGAAAAAATTGACTTTAGAAAATTCCCGGACCCCCAGAAAAATCGGAAATCGTCTCACGAATCCAATGGCACCAGCCAAATTGTCCTAGCTATGTTATTTCCAAAGATATGGGCGAAAAACTGTGTGATCCCAAATCCTGGCCCGTTTTGCTCTAGGAGGCCCAGGAGCCGAGAAAAACGCGAAAAACGAAAAAATTGACTTTAGAAAATTCCCGGACCCCCAGAAAAATCGGAAATCGTCTCACGAATCCAATGGCACCAGCCAAATTGTCCTAGCTATGTTATTTCCAAAGATATGGGCGAAAAACTGTGTGATCCCAAATCCTGGCCCGTTTTGCTCTAGGAGGCCCAGGAGCCGAGAAAAACGCGAAAAACGAAAAAATTGACTTTAGAAAATTCCCGGACCCCCAGAAAAATCGGAAATCGTCTCACGAATCCAATGGCACCAGCCAAATTGTCCTAGCTATGTTATTTCTAAAGATATGGGTGAAAAACGGTGTGATCCCAAATCCGGGCCCGTTTGGCTCTAGGAGGCCCAGGAACCGAGAAAAACGCGAAAAACGAAAAAATCGACTTTAGAAAATTCCCGGACCCCAAGAAGAATCGGAATTCGTCTCACGAATCCAATGGCGCCAGCCAAATTGTCCTAGCTATGATATATCCAATGATATGCACGAAAAACGTCAGAGTCCAAATCCTGGCCCGTTTTGATCTAGGAGGCCCAGGAGCCGAGAAAATTGCGAAAAACGAAAAAATTGACTTTAGAAAATTCCCGGACCCCCAGAAAAATCGGAAATCGTCTCACGAATCCAATGGCACCAGCCAAATTGTCCTAGCTATGTTATTTGTAAAGATATGGGTGAAAAACGGTGTGATCCCAAATCCGGGCCCGTTTGGCTCTAGGAGGCCCAGTAACCGAGAAAAACGCGAAAAACGAAAAAATCTACTTTAGAAAATTCGCGGACCCCTAGAAAAATCGGAAATCGTCTCACGAATCCAATGGCGCCAGCCAAATCGTCCTAGCTATGATGTTGCCCGAGATATGGGCGAAAAACGGTGTGATCCCAAATCCGGGCCCGTTTTGCTCTAAGAGGCCCAGGAGCCGAGAAAAACGCGAAAAACGAAAAAATCGACTTTAGAAAAATCCCGGACCCCTAGAAAAATCGGAAATCGTCTCACGAATCCAATGGCGCCAGCCAAATTGTGCTAGCTACGATATTTCCAATGATATGGACGAAAAACGATCTGATTCCAAATCCGGGCCCGTTTTGCTCTAGGAGGCCCAGGAGCCGAGAAAATTGCGAAAAACGAAAAAATCGACTGTGGACAATTCCCGGGCCCCTAGAAAAATCGGAAATCGTCTCACGAATCCAATGGCGCCAGCCAAATTGTCCTAGCTATGATATTTCCAAAGATATGGGCGAAAAACGGTGTGATCCCAAATCCGGGCCCGTTTTGCTCTAGGAGGCCCAGGAGCCGAGAAAAACGCGAAAAACGAAAAAATTGACTTTAGAAAATTCCCGGACCCCCAGAAAAATCGGAAATCGTCTCACGAATCCAATGGCACCAGCCAAATTGTCCTAGCTATGTTATTTCTAAAGATATGGGTGAAAAACGGTGTGATCCCAAATCCGGGCCCGTTTGGCTCTAGGAGGCCCAGGAGCCGAGAAAAACGCGAAAAACGAAAAAATTGACTTTAGAAAATTCCCGGACCCCCAGAAAAATCGGAAATCGTCTCACGAATCCAATGGCGCCAACCAAATTGTCCTAGCTATGATATATCCAATGATGTGGACGAAAAACGTCAGAGTCCAAATCCGGGCCCGTTTGGCTCTAGGAGGCCCAGGAACCGAGAAAAACGCGAAAAACGAAAAAATCGACTTTAGAAAATTCCCGGGCCCCTAGAAAAATCGGAAATCGTCTCACGAATCCAATGGCACCAGCCAAATTGTCCTAGCGATGATTTTTCCGAAGATATGGACGAAAAACCATCTGATTCCAAATCCGGGCCCGTTTTGCTCTAGGAGGCCCAGGAGCCGAGAAAAACGCGAACAACGAAAAAATTGACTTTAGAAAATTCCCGGACCCCCAGAAAAATCGGAAATCGTCTCACGAATCCAATGGCACCAGCCAAATTGTCCTAGCTATGATATTTCCGAACATATGGACAAAAAACGATCTGATTCCAAATCCGGGCCCGTTTTGCTCTAGGAGGCCCAGGAGCCGAGAAAATTGCGAAAAACGAAAAAATCGACTGTGGACAATTCCCGGGCCCCTAGAAAAATCGGGAATCGTCTCACGAATCCAATGGCGCCAGCCAAATTGTCCTAGCGATGATATTTCCGAAGATATGGACGAAAAACCATCTGATTCCAAATCCGGGCCCGTTTTGCTCTAGGAGGACCAGGAACCGAGAAAAACGCGAAAAACGAAAAAATCGACTTTAGAAAATTCCCGGACCCCTAGAAAAATCGGAAATCGTCTCACGAATCCATATGCGCCAGCCAAATTGTCCTAGCTATGTTATTTCTAAAGATATGGGTGAAAAACGGTGTGATCCCAAATCCGGGCCCGTTTGGCTCTAGGAGGACCAGGAACCGAGAAAAACGCGAAAAACGAAAAAATCGACTTTAGAAAATTCCCGGACCCTTAGAAAAATCGGAAATCGTCTCACGAATCCAATGGCGCCAGCCAAATTGTCCTAGCTATGATATTTCCAAAGATATGGGTGAAAAACTGTGTGATCCCAAATCCGGGCGCGTTTGGCTCTAGGAGGCCCAGGAACCGAGAAAAACGCGAAAAACGAAAAAATCGACTTTAGAAAATTCCCGGACCCCTAGAAAAATCGGAAATTGTCTCACGAATCCAATGGCGCCAGCCAAATTGACCTAGCTATGATATTTCCGAACATATGGACAAAAAACGATCTGATTCCAAATCCGGGCCCGTTTTGCTCTAGGAGGCCCAGGAGCCGAGAAAATTGCGAAAAACGAAAAAATCGACTGTGGACAATTCCCGGGCCCCTAGAAAAATCGGAAATCGTCTCACGAATCCAATGGTGCCAACCAAATTGTCCTAGAGATGATATTTCCAAAGATATGGATGAAAAACGGTGTGATCCCAAATCCGGGCCCGTTTTGCTCTAGGAGGCCCAAGAGCCGAGAAAAACGCGAAAAACGAAAAAATTGACTTTAGGAAATTCCCGGGCCCCTAGAAAAATCGGAAATCGTCTCACGAATCCAATGGCACCAGCCAAATTGTCCTAGCTATGTTATTTCCAAAGATATGGGTGAAAAACGGTGTGATCCCAAATCCGGGCCCGTTTGGCTCTAGGAGGCCCAGGAACCGAGAAAAACGCGAAAAACGAAAAAATCGACTTTAGAAAATTCCCGGACCCCTAGAAAAATCGGAAATCGTCTCACGAATCCAATGGCGCCAGCCAAATCGTCCTAGCTATGATATTTCCGAACATATGGACAAAAAACGATCTTATTCCAAATCCGGGCCCGTTTTGCTCTAGGAGGCCCAGGAGCCGAGAAAAACGCGAAAAACGAAAAAATCGACTGTGGACAATTCCCGGGCCCCTAGAAAAATCGGGAATCGTCTCACGAATCCAATGGCGCCAGCCAAATTGTCCTAGCGCTGATATTTCCGAAGATATGGACGAAAAACCATCTGATTCCAAATCCGGGCCCGTTTTGCTCTAGGAGGCCCAGGAGCCGAGAAAATTGCGAAAAACGAAAAAATCAACTTTAGAAAATTCCCGGACCCCGAGAAAAATCGGAAATCGTCTCACGAATCCAATGGCGCCAGCCAAATTGTCCTAGCTATGATATTTCCAATGATATGGGCGAAAAACGGTGTGATCCCAAATCCGGGCCCGTTTTGCTCTAGGACGCCCAGGAGCCGAGAAAAACGCGAAAAACGAAAAAATCGACTTTAGAAAATTCCCGGACCCCTAGAAAAATCGGAAATCGTCTCACGAATCCAATGGCACCAGCCAAATTGTCCTAGCTATGATATTTCCGAACATATGGACAAAAAACGATCTGATTCCAAATCCGGGCCCGTATTGCTCTAGGAGGCCCAGGAGCCGAGAAAATTGCGAAAAACGAAAAAATCGACTGTGGACAATTCCCGGGCCCCTAGAAAAATCGGGAATCGTCTCACGAATCCAATGGCGCCAGCCAAATTGTCCTAGCGCTGATATTTCCGAAGTTATGGACGAAAAACCATCTGATTCCAAATCCGGGCCCGTTTTGCTCTAGGAGGCCCAGGAGCCGAGAAAATTGCGAAAAACGAAAAAATCAACTTTAGAAAATTCCCGGACCCCGAGAAAAATCGGAAATCGTCTCATGAATCCAATGGCACCAGCCAAATTGTCCTAGCTATGATATTTCTAAAGATATGGGTGAAAAACGGTGTGATCCCAAATCCGGGCCCGTTTGGCTCTAGGAGGGCCAGGAACCGAGAAAAACGCGAAAAACGCGAAAAACGAAAAAATCGACTTTAGAAAATTCCCGGACCCCTAGAAAAATCGGAAATCGTCTCACGAATCCAATGGCGCCAGCCAAATTGTCCTAGCTATGATATTTCCAAAGAAATGGGAGAAAAACGGTGTGATCGCAAATCCGGGCCCGTTTTGCTCTAGGAGGCCCAGGAGCCGAGAAAAACGCGAAAAACGAAAAAATTGACTTTAGAAAATTCCCGGACCCCCAGAAAAATCGGAAATCGTCTCACGAATCCAATGGCACCAGCCAAATTGTCCTAGCTATGTTATTTCTAAAGATATGGGTGAAAAACGGTGTGATCCCAAATCCGGGCCCGTTTGGCTCTAGGAGGCCCAGGAACCGAGAAAAACACGAAAAACGAAAAAATCGACTTTAGAAAAATCCCGGACCCCCAGAAAAATCGGAAATCGTCTCACGAATCCAATGGCACCAGCCAAATTGTCCTAGCTATGTTATTTCTAAAGATATGGGTGAAAAACGGTGTGATCCCAAATCCGGGCCCGTTTGGCTCTAGGAGGCCCAGGAACCGAGAAAAACGCGAAAAACGAAAAAATCGACTTTAGAAAATTCCCGGACCCCAAGAAGAGTCGGAATTCGTCTCACGAATCCAATGGCGCCAGCCAAATTGTCCTAGCTATGATATATCCAATGATATGGACGAAAAACGTCAGAGTCCAAATCCTGGCCCGTTTTGATCTAGGAGGCCCAGGAGCCGAGAAAATTGCGAAAAACGAAAAAATCGACTTTAGAATATTCCCGGACCCCTAGAAAAATCGGAAATCGTCTCACGAATCCAATGGCGCCAGCCAACTTGTCCTAGCGATGATATTTCCAAAGATATGGGCGAAAAACGGTGTGATCCCAAATCCGGGCCCGTTTTGCTCTAGGAGGCCCAGGAGCCGAGAAAAACGCGAAAAACGAAAAAATTGACTTTAGAAAATTCCCGGACCCCCAGAAAAATCGGAAATCGTCTCACGAATCCAATGGCACCAGCCAAATTGTCCTAGCTATGTTATTTCTAAAGATATGGGTGAAAACCGGTGTGATCCCAAATCCGGGCCCGTTTGGCTCTAGGAGGCCCAGGAGCCGAGAAAAACGCGAAAAACGAAAAAATTGACTTTAGAAAATTCCCGGACCCCCAGAAAAATCGGAAATCGTCTCACGAATCCAATGGCGCCAACCAAATTGTCCTAGCTATGATATATCCAATGATGTGGACGAAAAACGTCAGAGTCCAAATCCGTGCCCGTTTGGCTCTAGGAGGCCCAGGAACCGAGAAAAACGCGAAAAACGAAAAAATCGACTTTAGAAAATTCCCGGACCCCTAGAAAAATCGGAAATTGTCTCACGAATCCAATGGCGCCAGCCAAATTGACCTAGCTATGATATTTCCGAACATATGGACAAAAAACGATCTGATTCCAAATCCGGGCCCGTTTTGCTCTAGGAGGCCCAGGAGCCGAGAAAATTGCGAAAAACGAAAAAATCGACTTTAGAAAATTCCCGGACCCCGAGAAAAATCGGAAATCGTCTCACGAATCCAATGGCGCCAGCCAAATTGTCCTAGCTATGATATTTCCAATGATATGGGCGAAAAACGGTGTGATCCCAAATCCGGGCCCGTTTTGCTCTAGGACGCCCAGGAGCCGAGAAAAACGCGAAAAACGAAAAAATCGACTTTAGAAAATTCCCGGACCCCTAGAAAAATCGGAAATCGTCTCACGAATCCAATGGCACCAGCCAAATTGTCCTAGCTATGATATTTCCGAACATATGGACAAAAAACGATCTGATTCCAAATCCGGGCCCGTATTGCTCTAGGAGGCCCAGGAGCCGAGAAAATTGCGAAAAACGAAAAAATCGACTGTGGACAATTCCCGGGCCCCTAGAAAAATCGGGAATCGTCTCACGAATCCAATGGCGCCAGCCAAATTGTCCTAGCGCTGATATTTCCGAAGTTATGGACGAAAAACCATCTGATTCCAAATCCGGGCCCGTTTTGCTCTAGGAGGCCCAGGAGCCGAGAAAATTGCGAAAAACGAAAAAATCAACTTTAGAAAATTCCCGGACCCCGAGAAAAATCGGAAATCGTCTCATGAATCCAATGGCACCAGCCAAATTGTCCTAGCTATAATATTTCTAAAGATATGGGTGAAAAACGGTGTGATCCCAAATCCGGGCCCGTTTGGCTCTAGGAGGGCCAGGAACCGAGAAAAACGCGAAAAACGCGAAAAACGAAAAAATCGACTTTAGAAAATTCCCGGACCCCTAGAAAAATCGGAAATCGTCTCACGAATCCAATGGCGCCAGCCAAATTGTCCTAGCTATGATATTTCCAAAGAAATGGGAGAAAAACGGTGTGATCGCAAATCCGGGCCCGTTTTGCTCTAGGAGGCCCAGGAGCCGAGAAAAACGCGAAAAACGAAAAAATTGACTTTAGAAAATTCCCGGACCCCCAGAAAAATCGGAAATCGTCTCACGAATCCAATGGCACCAGCCAAATTGTCCTAGCTATGTTATTTCTAAAGATATGGGTGAAAAACGGTGTGATCCCAAATCCGGGCCCGTTTGGCTCTAGGAGGCCCAGGAACCGAGAAAAACACGAAAAACGAAAAAATCGACTTTAGAAAAATCCCGGACCCCCAGAAAAATCGGAAATCGTCTCACGAATCCAATGGCACCAGCCAAATTGTCCTAGCTATGTTATTTCTAAAGATATGGGTGAAAAACGGTGTGATCCCAAATCCGGGCCCGTTTGGCTCTAGGAGGCCCAGGAACCGAGAAAAACGCGAAAAACGAAAAAATCGACTTTAGAAAATTCCCGGACCCCAAGAAGAGTCGGAATTCGTCTCACGAATCCAATGGCGCCAGCCAAATTGTCCTAGCTATGATATATCCAATGATATGGACGAAAAACGTCAGAGTCCAAATCCTGGCCCGTTTTGATCTAGGAGGCCCAGGAGCCGAGAAAATTGCGAAAAACGAAAAAATCGACTTTAGAATATTCCCGGACCCCTAGAAAAATCGGAAATCGTCTCACGAATCCAATGGCGCCAGCCAACTTGTCCTAGCGATGATATTTCCAAAGATATGGGCGAAAAACGGTGTGATCCCAAATCCGGGCCCGTTTTGCTCTAGGAGGCCCAGGAGCCGAGAAAAACGCGAAAAACGAAAAAATTGACTTTAGAAAATTCCCGGACCCCCAGAAAAATCGGAAATCGTCTCACGAATCCAATGGCACCAGCCAAATTGTCCTAGCTATGTTATTTCTAAAGATATGGGTGAAAACCGGTGTGATCCCAAATCCGGGCCCGTTTGGCTCTAGGAGGCCCAGGAGCCGAGAAAAACGCGAAAAACGAAAAAATTGACTTTAGAAAATTCCCGGACCCCCAGAAAAATCGGAAATCGTCTCACGAATCCAATGGCGCCAACCAAATTGTCCTAGCTATGATATATCCAATGATGTGGACGAAAAACGTCAGAGTCCAAATCCGTGCCCGTTTGGCTCTAGGAGGCCCAGGAACCGAGAAAAACGCGAAAAACGAAAAAATCGACTTTAGAAAATTCCCGGACCCCTAGAAAAATCGGGAATCGTCTCACGAATCCAATGGCGCCAGCCAAATTGTCCTAGCGATGATATTTCCGAAGATATGGACGAAAAACCATCTGATTCCAAATCCGGGCCCGTTTTGCTCTAGGAGGACCAGGAACCGAGAAAAACGCGAAAAACGAAAAAATCGACTTTAGAAAATTCCCGGACCCCTAGAAAAATCGGAAATCGTCTCACGAATCCATATGCGCCAGCCAAATTGTCCTAGCTATGTTATTTCTAAAGATATGGGTGAAAAACGGTGTGATCCCAAATCCGGGCGCGTTTGGCTCTAGGAGGCCCAGGAACCGAGAAAAACGCGAAAAACGAAAAAATCGACTTTAGAAAATTCCCGGACCCCTAGAAAAATCGGAAATTGTCTCACGAATCCAATGGCGCCAGCCAAATTGACCTAGCTATGATATTTCCGAACATATGGACAAAAAACGATCGGATTCCAAATCCGGGCCCGTTTTGCTCTAGGAGGCCCAGGAGCCGAGAAAATTGCGAAAAACGAAAAAATCGACTGTGGACAATTCCCGGGCCCCTAGAAAAATCGGAAATCGTCTCACGAATCCAATGGTGCCAACCAAATTGTCCTAGAGATGATATTTCCAAAGATATGGATGAAAAACGGTGTGATCCCAAATCCGGGCCCGTTTTGCTCTAGGAGGCCCAGGAGCCGAGAAAAACGCGAAAAACGAAAAAATTGACTTTAGAAAATTCCCGGGCCCCTAGAAAAATCGGAAATCGTCTCACGAATCCAATGGCACCAGCCAAATTGTCCTAGCTATGTTATTTCCAAAGATATGGGTGAAAAACGGTGTGATCCCAAATCCGGGCCCGTTTGGCTCTAGGAGGCCCAGGAACCGAGAAAAACGCGAAAAACGAAAAAATCGACTTTAGAAAATTCCCGGACCCCTAGAAAAATCGGAAATCGTCTCACGAATCCAATGGCGCCAGCCAAATCGTCCTAGCTATGATATTTCCGAACATATGGACAAAAAACGATCTGATTCCAAATCCGGGCCCGTTTTGCTCTAGGAGGCCCAGGAGCCGAGAAAATTGCGAAAAACGAAAAAATCGACTGTGGACAATTCCCGGGCCCCTAGAAAAATCGGGAATCGTCTCACGAATCCAATGGCGCCAGCCAAATTGTCCTAGCGCTGATATTTCCGAAGATATGGACGAAAAACCATCTGATTCCAAATCCGGGCCCGTTTTGCTCTAGGAGGCCCAGGAGCCGAGAAAATTGCGAAAAACGAAAAAATCAACTTTAGAAAATTCCCGGACCCCGAGAAAAATCGGAAATCGTCTCACGAATCCAATGGCGCCAGCCAAATCGTCCTAGCTATGATGTTGCCCGAGATATGGGCGAAAAACGGTGTGATCCCAAATCCGGCCCGTTTAGCTCTAGGAGGCCCAGGAGCCGAGAAAAACGCGAAAAACGAAAAAATTGACTTTAGAAAATTCCCGGACCCCCAGAAAAATCGGAAATCGTCTCACGAATCCAATGGCACCAGCCAAATTGTCCTAGCTATGTTATTTCCAAAGATATGGGCGAAAAACTGTGTGATCCCAAATCCTGGCCCGTTTTGCTCTAGGAGGCCCAGGAGCCGAGAAAAACGCGAAAAACGAAAAAATTGACTTTAGAAAATTCCCGGACCCCCAGAAAAATCGGAAATCGTCTCACGAATCCAATGGCACCAGCCAAATTGTCCTAGCTATGTTATTTCCAAAGATATGGGCGAAAAACTGTGTGATCCCAAATCCTGGCCCGTTTTGCTCTAGGAGGCCCAGGAGCCGAGAAAAACGCGAAAAACGAAAAAATTGACTTTAGAAAATTCCCGGACCCCCAGAAAAATCGGAAATCGTCTCACGAATCCAATGGCACCAGCCAAATTGTCCTAGCTATGTTATTTCTAAAGATATGGGTGAAAAACGGTGTGATCCCAAATCCGGGCCCGTTTGGCTCTAGGAGGCCCAGGAACCGAGAAAAACGCGAAAAACGAAAAAATCGACTTTAGAAAATTCCCGGACCCCAAGAAGAATCGGAATTCGTCTCACGAATCCAATGGCGCCAGCCAAATTGTCCTAGCTATGATATATCCAATGATATGCACGAAAAACGTCAGAGTCCAAATCCTGGCCCGTTTTGATCTAGGAGGCCCAGGAGCCGAGAAAATTGCGAAAAACGAAAAAATTGACTTTAGAAAATTCCCGGACCCTCAGAAAAATCGGAAATCGTCTCACGAATCCAATGGCACCAGCCAAATTGTCCTAGCTATGTTATTTGTAAAGATATGGGTGAAAAACGGTGTGATCCCAAATCCGGGCCCGTTTGGCTCTAGGAGGCCCAGTAACCGAGAAAAACGCGAAAAACGAAAAAATCTACTTTAGAAAATTCGCGGACCCCTAGAAAAATCGGAAATCGTCTCACGAATCCAATGGCGCCAGCCAAATCGTCCTAGCTATGATGTTGCCCGAGATATGGGCGAAAAACGGTGTGATCCCAAATCCGGGCCCGTTTTGCTCTAAGAGGCCCAGGAGCCGAGAAAAACGCGAAAAACGAAAAAATCGACTTTAGAAAAATCCCGGACCCCTAGAAAAATCGGAAATCGTCTCACGAATCCAATGGCGCCAGCCAAATTGTGCTAGCTACGATATTTCCAATGATATGGACGAAAAACGATCTGATTCCAAATCCGGGCCCGTTTTGCTCTAGGAGGCCCAGGAGCCGAGAAAATTGCGAAAAACGAAAAAATCGACTGTGGACAATTCCCGGGCCCCTAGAAAAATCGGAAATCGTCTCACGAATCCAATGGCGCCAGCCAAATTGTCCTAGCTATGATATTTCCAAAGATATGGGCGAAAAACGGTGTGATCCCAAATCCGGGCCCGTTTTGCTCTAGGAGGCCCAGGAGCCGAGAAAAACGCGAAAAACGAAAAAATTGACTTTAGAAAATTCCCGGACCCCCAGAAAAATCGGAAATCGTCTCACGAATCCAATGGCACCAGCCAAATTGTCCTAGCTATGTTATTTCTAAAGATATGGGTGAAAAACGGTGTGATCCCAAATCCGGGCCCGTTTGGCTCTAGGAGGCCCAGGAGCCGAGAAAAACGCGAAAAACGAAAAAATTGACTTTAGAAAATTCCCGGACCCCCAGAAAAATCGGAAATCGTCTCACGAATCCAATGGCGCCAACCAAATTGTCCTAGCTATGATATATCCAATGATGTGGACGAAAAACGTCAGAGTCCAAATCCGGGCCCGTTTGGCTCTAGGAGGCCCAGGAACCGAGAAAAACGCGAAAAACGAAAAAATCGACTTTAGAAAATTCCCGGGCCCCTAGAAAAATCGGAAATCGTCTCACGAATCCAATGGCACCAGCCAAATTGTCCTAGCGATGATTTTTCCGAAGATATGGACGAAAAACCATCTGATTCCAAATCCGGGCCCGTTTTGCTCTAGGAGGCCCAGGAGCCGAGAAAAACGCGAACAACGAAAAAATTGACTTTAGAAAATTCCCGGACCCCCAGAAAAATCGGAAATCGTCTCACGAATCCAATGGCACCAGCCAAATTGTCCTAGCTATGATATTTCCGAACATATGGACAAAAAACGATCTGATTCCAAATCCGGGCCCGTTTTGCTCTAGGAGGCCCAGGAGCCGAGAAAATTGCGAAAAACGAAAAAATCGACTGTGGACAATTCCCGGGCCCCTAGAAAAATCGGGAATCGTCTCACGAATCCAATGGCGCCAGCCAAATTGTCCTAGCGATGATATTTCCGAAGATATGGACGAAAAACCATCTGATTCCAAATCCGGGCCCGTTTTGCTCTAGGAGGACCAGGAACCGAGAAAAACGCGAAAAACGAAAAAATCGACTTTAGAAAATTCCCGGACCCCTAGAAAAATCGGAAATCGTCTCACGAATCCATATGCGCCAGCCAAATTGTCCTAGCTATGTTATTTCTAAAGATATGGGTGAAAAACGGTGTGATCCCAAATCCGGGCCCGTTTGGCTCTAGGAGGACCAGGAACCGAGAAAAACGCGAAAAACGAAAAAATCGACTTTAGAAAATTCCCGGACCCTTAGAAAAATCGGAAATCGTCTCACGAATCCAATGGCGCCAGCCAAATTGTCCTAGCTATGATATTTCCAAAGATATGGGTGAAAAACTGTGTGATCCCAAATCCGGGCGCGTTTGGCTCTAGGAGGCCCAGGAACCGAGAAAAACGCGAAAAACGAAAAAATCGACTTTAGAAAATTCCCGGACCCCTAGAAAAATCGGAAATTGTCTCACGAATCCAATGGCGCCAGCCAAATTGACCTAGCTATGATATTTCCGAACATATGGACAAAAAACGATCTGATTCCAAATCCGGGCCCGTTTTGCTCTAGGAGGCCCAGGAGCCGAGAAAATTGCGAAAAACGAAAAAATCGACTGTGGACAATTCCCGGGCCCCTAGAAAAATCGGAAATCGTCTCACGAATCCAATGGTGCCAACCAAATTGTCCTAGAGATGATATTTCCAAAGATATGGATGAAAAACGGTGTGATCCCAAATCCGGGCCCGTTTTGCTCTAGGAGGCCCAGGAGCCGAGAAAAACGCGAAAAACGAAAAAATTGACTTTAGGAAATTCCCGGGCCCCTAGAAAAATCGGAAATCGTCTCACGAATCCAATGGCACCAGCCAAATTGTCCTAGCTATGTTATTTCCAAAGATATGGGTGAAAAACGGTGTGATCCCAAATCCGGGCCCGTTTGGCTCTAGGAGGCCCAGGAACCGAGAAAAACGCGAAAAACGAAAAAATCGACTTTAGAAAATTCCCGGACCCCTAGAAAAATCGGAAATCGTCTCACGAATCCAATGGCGCCAGCCAAATCGTCCTAGCTATGATATTTCCGAACATATGGACAAAAAACGATCTTATTCCAAATCCGGGCCCGTTTTGCTCTAGGAGGCCCAGGAGCCGACAAAATTGCGAAAAACGAAAAAATCGACTGTGGACAATTCCCGGGCCCCTAGAAAAATCGGGAATCGTCTCACGAATCCAATGGCGCCAGCCAAATTGTCCTAGCGCTGATATTTCCGAAGATATGGACGAAAAACCATCTGATTCCAAATCCGGGCCCGTTTTGCTCTAGGAGGCCCAGGAGCCGAGAAAATTGCGAAAAACGAAAAAATCAACTTTAGAAAATTCCCGGACCCCGAGAAAAATCGGAAATCGTCTCACGAATCCAATGGCGCCAGCCAAATTGTCCTAGCTATGATATTTCCAATGATATGGGCGAAAAACGGTGTGATCCCAAATCCGGGCCCGTTTTGCTCTAGGACGCCCAGGAGCCGAGAAAAACGCGAAAAACGAAAAAATCGACTTTAGAAAATTCCCGGACCCCTAGAAAAATCGGAAATCGTCTCACGAATCCAATGGCACCAGCCAAATTGTCCTAGCTATGATATTTCCGAACATATGGACAAAAAACGATCTGATTCCAAATCCGGGCCCGTATTGCTCTAGGAGGCCCAGGAGCCGAGAAAATTGCGAAAAACGAAAAAATCGACTGTGGACAATTCCCGGGCCCCTAGAAAAATCGGGAATCGTCTCACGAATCCAATGGCGCCAGCCAAATTGTCCTAGCGCTGATATTTCCGAAGTTATGGACGAAAAACCATCTGATTCCAAATCCGGGCCCGTTTTGCTCTAGGAGGCCCAGGAGCCGAGAAAATTGCGAAAAACGAAAAAATCAACTTTAGAAAATTCCCGGACCCCGAGAAAAATCGGAAATCGTCTCATGAATCCAATGGCACCAGCCAAATTGTCCTAGCTATGATATTTCTAAAGATATGGGTGAAAAACGGTGTGATCCCAAATCCGGGCCCGTTTGGCTCTAGGAGGGCCAGGAACCGAGAAAAACGCGAAAAACGCGAAAAACGAAAAAATCGACTTTAGAAAATTCCCGGACCCCTAGAAAAATCGGAAATCGTCTCACGAATCCAATGGCGCCAGCCAAATTGTCCTAGCTATGATATTTCCAAAGAAATGGGAGAAAAACGGTGTGATCGCAAATCCGGGCCCGTTTTGCTCTAGGAGGCCCAGGAGCCGAGAAAAACGCGAAAAACGAAAAAATTGACTTTAGAAAATTCCCGGACCCCCAGAAAAATCGGAAATCGTCTCACGAATCCAATGGCACCAGCCAAATTGTCCTAGCTATGTTATTTCTAAAGATATGGGTGAAAAACGGTGTGATCCCAAATCCGGGCCCGTTTGGCTCTAGGAGGCCCAGGAACCGAGAAAAACACGAAAAACGAAAAAATCGACTTTAGAAAAATCCCGGACCCCCAGAAAAATCGGAAATCGTCTCACGAATCCAATGGCACCAGCCAAATTGTCCTAGCTATGTTATTTCTAAAGATATGGGTGAAAAACGGTGTGATCCCAAATCCGGGCCCGTTTGGCTCTAGGAGGCCCAGGAACCGAGAAAAACGCGAAAAACGAAAAAATCGACTTTAGAAAATTCCCGGACCCCAAGAAGAGTCGGAATTCGTCTCACGAATCCAATGGCGCCAGCCAAATTGTCCTAGCTATGATATATCCAATGATATGGACGAAAAACGTCAGAGTCCAAATCCTGGCCCGTTTTGATCTAGGAGGCCCAGGAGCCGAGAAAATTGCGAAAAACGAAAAAATCGACTTTAGAATATTCCCGGACCCCTAGAAAAATCGGAAATCGTCTCACGAATCCAATGGCGCCAGCCAACTTGTCCTAGCGATGATATTTCCAAAGATATGGGCGAAAAACGGTGTGATCCCAAATCCGGGCCCGTTTTGCTCTAGGAGGCCCAGGAGCCGAGAAAAACGCGAAAAACGAAAAAATTGACTTTAGAAAATTCCCGGACCCCCAGAAAAATCGGAAATCGTCTCACGAATCCAATGGCACCAGCCAAATTGTCCTAGCTATGTTATTTCTAAAGATATGGGTGAAAACCGGTGTGATCCCAAATCCGGGCCCGTTTGGCTCTAGGAGGCCCAGGAGCCGAGAAAAACGCGAAAAACGAAAAAATTGACTTTAGAAAATTCCCGGACCCCCAGAAAAATCGGAAATCGTCTCACGAATCCAATGGCGCCAACCAAATTGTCCTAGCTATGATATATCCAATGATGTGGACGAAAAACGTCAGAGTCCAAATCCGTGCCCGTTTGGCTCTAGGAGGCCCAGGAACCGAGAAAAACGCGAAAAACGAAAAAATCGACTTTAGAAAATTCCCGGACCCCTAGAAAAATCGGGAATCGTCTCACGAATCCAATGGCGCCAGCCAAATTGTCCTAGCGATGATATTTCCGAAGATATGGACGAAAAACCATCTGATTCCAAATCCGGGCCCGTTTTGCTCTAGGAGGACCAGGAACCGAGAAAAACGCGAAAAACGAAAAAATCGACTTTAGAAAATTCCCGGACCCCTAGAAAAATCGGAAATCGTCTCACGAATCCATATGCGCCAGCCAAATTGTCCTAGCTATGTTATTTCTAAAGATATGGGTGAAAAACGGTGTGATCCCAAATCCGGGCGCGTTTGGCTCTAGGAGGCCCAGGAACCGAGAAAAACGCGAAAAACGAAAAAATCGACTTTAGAAAATTCCCGGACCCCTAGAAAAATCGGAAATTGTCTCACGAATCCAATGGCGCCAGCCAAATTGACCTAGCTATGATATTTCCGAACATATGGACAAAAAACGATCGGATTCCAAATCCGGGCCCGTTTTGCTCTAGGAGGCCCAGGAGCCGAGAAAATTGCGAAAAACGAAAAAATCGACTGTGGACAATTCCCGGGCCCCTAGAAAAATCGGAAATCGTCTCACGAATCCAATGGTGCCAACCAAATTGTCCTAGAGATGATATTTCCAAAGATATGGATGAAAAACGGTGTGATCCCAAATCCGGGCCCGTTTTGCTCTAGGAGGCCCAGGAGCCGAGAAAAACGCGAAAAACGAAAAAATTGACTTTAGAAAATTCCCGGGCCCCTAGAAAAATCGGAAATCGTCTCACGAATCCAATGGCACCAGCCAAATTGTCCTAGCTATGTTATTTCCAAAGATATGGGTGAAAAACGGTGTGATCCCAAATCCGGGCCCGTTTGGCTCTAGGAGGCCCAGGAACCGAGAAAAACGCGAAAAACGAAAAAATCGACTTTAGAAAATTCCCGGACCCCTAGAAAAATCGGAAATCGTCTCACGAATCCAATGGCGCCAGCCAAATCGTCCTAGCTATGATATTTCCGAACATATGGACAAAAAACGATCTGATTCCAAATCCGGGCCCGTTTTGCTCTAGGAGGCCCAGGAGCCGAGAAAATTGCGAAAAACGAAAAAATCGACTGTGGACAATTCCCGGGCCCCTAGAAAAATCGGGAATCGTCTCACGAATCCAATGGCGCCAGCCAAATTGTCCTAGCGCTGATATTTCCGAAGATATGGACGAAAAACCATCTGATTCCAAATCCGGGCCCGTTTTGCTCTAGGAGGCCCAGGAGCCGAGAAAATTGCGAAAAACGAAAAAATCAACTTTAGAAAATTCCCGGACCCCGAGAAAAATCGGAAATCGTCTCACGAATCCAATGGCGCCAGCCAAATTGTCCTAGCTATGTTATTTCTAAAGATATGGGTGAAAACCGGTGTGATCCCAAATCCGGGCCCGTTTGGCTCTAGGAGGCCCAGGAGCCGAGAAAAACGCGAAAAACGAAAAAATTGACTTTAGAAAATTCCCGGACCCCCAGAAAAATCGGAAATCGTCTCACGAATCCAATGGCGCCAACCAAATTGTCCTAGCTATGATATATCCAATGATGTGGACGAAAAACGTCAGAGTCCAAATCCGTGCCCGTTTGGCTCTAGGAGGCCCAGGAACCGAGAAAAACGCGAAAAACGAAAAAATCGACTTTAGAAAATTCCCGGACCCCTAGAAAAATCGGGAATCGTCTCACGAATCCAATGGCGCCAGCCAAATTGTCCTAGCGATGATATTTCCGAAGATATGGACGAAAAACCATCTGATTCCAAATCCGGGCCCGTTTTGCTCTAGGAGGACCAGGAACCGAGAAAAACGCGAAAAACGAAAAAATCGACTTTAGAAAATTCCCGGACCCCTAGAAAAATCGGAAATCGTCTCACGAATCCATATGCGCCAGCCAAATTGTCCTAGCTATGTTATTTCTAAAGATATGGGTGAAAAACGGTGTGATCCCAAATCCGGGCGCGTTTGGCTCTAGGAGGCCCAGGAACCGAGAAAAACGCGAAAAACGAAAAAATCGACTTTAGAAAATTCCCGGACCCCTAGAAAAATCGGAAATTGTCTCACGAATCCAATGGCGCCAGCCAAATTGACCTAGCTATGATATTTCCGAACATATGGACAAAAAACGATCGGATTCCAAATCCGGGCCCGTTTTGCTCTAGGAGGCCCAGGAGCCGAGAAAATTGCGAAAAACGAAAAAATCGACTGTGGACAATTCCCGGGCCCCTAGAAAAATCGGAAATCGTCTCACGAATCCAATGGTGCTAACCAAATTGTCCTAGAGATGATATTTCCAAAGATATGGATGAGAAACGGTGTGATCCCAAATCCGGGCCCGTTTTGCTCTAGGAGGCCCAGGAGCCGAGAAAAACGCGAAAAACGAAAAAATTGACTTTAGAAAATTCCCGGGCCCCTAGAAAAATCGGAAATCGTCTCACGAATCCAATGGCACCAGCCAAATTGTCCTAGCTATGTTATTTCCAAAGATATGGGTGAAAAACGGTGTGATCCCAAATCCGGGCCCGTTTGGCTCTAGGAGGCCCAGGAACCGAGAAAAACGCGAAAAACGAAAAAATCGACTTTAGAAAATTCCCGGACCCCTAGAAAAATCGGAAATCGTCTCACGAATCCAATGGCGCCAGCCAAATCGTCCTAGCTATGATATTTCCGAACATATGGACAAAAAACGATCTGATTCCAAATCCGGGCCCGTTTTGCTCTAGGAGGCCCAGGAGCCGAGAAAATTGCGAAAAACGAAAAAATCGACTGTGGACAATTCCCGGGCCCCTAGAAAAATCGGGAATCGTCTCACGAATCCAATGGCGCCAGCCAAATTGTCCTAGCGCTGATATTTCCGAAGATATGGACGAAAAACCATCTGATTCCAAATCCGGGCCCGTTTTGCTCTAGGAGGCCCAGGAGCCGAGAAAATTGCGAAAAACGAAAAAATCAACTTTAGAAAATTCCCGGACCCCGAGAAAAATCGGAAATCGTCTCACGAATCCAATGGCGCCAGCCAAATTGTCCTAGCTATGATATTTCCAATGATATGGGCGAAAAACGGTGTGATCCCAAATCCGGGCCCGTTTTGCTCTAGGACGCCCAGGAGCCGAGAAAAACGCGAAAAACGAAAAAATTGACTTTAGAAAATTCCCGGACCCCTAGAAAAATCGGAAATCGTCTCACGAATCCAATGGCACCAGCCAAATTGTCCTAGCTATGATATTTCCAAAGAAATGGGAGAAAAACGGTGTGATCGCAAATCCGGGCCCGTTTTGCTCTAGGAGGCCCAGGAGCCGAGAAAAACGCGAAAAACGAAAAAATTGACTTTAGAAAATTCCCGGACCCCCAGAAAAATCGGAAATCGTCTCACGAATCCAATGGCACCAGCCAAATTGTCCTAGCTATGTTATTTCTAAAGATATGGGTGAAAAACGGTGTGATCCCAAATCCGGGCCCGTTTGGCTCTAGGAGGACCAGGAACCGAGAAAAACGCGAAAAACGAAAAAATCGACTTTAGAAAATTCCCGGACCCTTAGAAAAATCGGAAATCGTCTCACGAATCCAATGGCGCCAGCCAAATTGTCCTAGCTATGATATTTCCAAAGATATGGGTGAAAAACTGTGTGATCCCAAATCCGGGCGCGTTTGGCTCTAGGAGGCCCAGGAACCGAGAAAAACGCGAAAAACGAAAAAATCGACTTTAGAAAATTCCCGGACCCCTAGAAAAATCGGAAATTGTCTCACGAATCCAATGGCGCCAGCCAAATTGACCTAGCTATGATATTTCCGAACATATGGACAAAAAACGATCGGATTCCAAATCCGGGCCCGTTTTGCTCTAGGAGGCCCAGGAGCCGAGAAAATTGCGAAAAACGAAAAAATCGACTGTGGACAATTCCCGGGCCCCTAGAAAAATCGGAAATCGTCTCACGAATCCAATGGTGCCAACCAAATTGTCCTAGAGATGATATTTCCAAAGATATGGATGAAAAACGGTGTGATCCCAAATCCGGGCCCGTTTTGCTCTAGGAGGCCCAGGAGCCGAGAAAAACGCGAAAAACGAAAAAATTGACTTTAGAAAATTCCCGGGCCCCTAGAAAAATCGGAAATCGTCTCACGAATCCAATGGCACCAGCCAAATTGTCCTAGCTATGTTATTTCCAAAGATATGGGTGAAAAACGGTGTGATCCCAAATCCGGGCCCGTTTGGCTCTAGGAGGCCCAGGAACCGAGAAAAACGCGAAAAACGAAAAAATCGACTTTAGAAAATTCCCGGACCCCTAGAAAAATCGGAAATCGTCTCACGAATCCAATGGCGCCAGCCAAATCGTCCTAGCTATGATATTTCCGAACATATGGACAAAAAACGATCTGATTCCAAATCCGGGCCCGTTTTGCTCTAGGAGGCCCAGGAGCCGAGAAAATTGCGAAAAACGAAAAAATCGACTGTGGACAATTCCCGGGCCCCTAGAAAAATCGGGAATCGTCTCACGAATCCAATGGCGCCAGCCAAATTGTCCTAGCGCTGATATTTCCGAAGATATGGACGAAAAACCATCTGATTCCAAATCCGGGCCCGTTTTGCTCTAGGAGGCCCAGGAGCCGAGAAAATTGCGAAAAACGAAAAAATCAACTTTAGAAAATTCCCGGACCCCGAGAAAAATCGGAAATCGTCTCACGAATCCAATGGCGCCAGCCAAATTGTCCTAGCTATGATATTTCCAATGATATGGGCGAAAAACGGTGTGATCCCAAATCCGGGCCCGTTTTGCTCTAGGACGCCCAGGAGCCGAGAAAAACGCGAAAAACGAAAAAATTGACTTTAGAAAATTCCTGGACCCCTAGAAAAATCGGAAATCGTCTCACGAATCCAATGGCACCAGCCAAATTGTCCTAGCTATGATATTTCCAAAGAAATGGGAGAAAAACGGTGTGATCGCAAATCCGGGCCCGTTTTGCTCTAGGAGGCCCAGGAGCCGAGAAAAACGCGAAAAACGAAAAAATTGACTTTAGAAAATTCCCGGACCCCCAGAAAAATCGGAAATCGTCTCACGAATCCAATGGCACCAGCCAAATTGTCCTAGCTATGTTATTTCTAAAGATATGGGTGAAAAACGGTGTGATCCCAAATCCGGGCCCGTTTGGCTCTAGGAGGCCCAGGAGCCGAGAAAAATGCGAAAAACGAAAAAATTGACTTTAGAAAATTCCCGGACCCCCAGAAAAATCGGAAATCGTCTCACGAATCCAATGGCACCAGCCAAATTGTCCTAGCTATGATATTTCCGAACATATGGACAAAAAACGATCTGATTCCAAATCCGGGCCCGTATTGCTCTAGGAGGCCCAGGAGCCGAGAAAATTGCGAAAAACGAAAAAATCGACTGTGGACAATTCCCGGGCCCCTAGAAAAATCGGGAATCGTCTCATGAATCCAATGGCACCAGCCAAATTGTCCTAGCTATGATATTTCTAAAGATATGGGTGAAAAACGGTGTGATCCCAAATCCGGGCCCGTTTGGCTCTAGGAGGGCCAGGAACCGAGAAAAACGCGAAAAACGCGAAAAACGAAAAAATCGACTTTAGAAAATTCCCGGACCCCTAGAAAAATCGGAAATCGTCTCACGAATCCAATGGCGCCAGCCAAATTGTCCTAGCTATGATATTTCCAAAGAAATGGGAGAAAAACGGTGTGATCGCAAATCCGGGCCCGTTTTGCTCTAGGAGGCCCAGGAGCCGAGAAAAACGCGAAAAACGAAAAAATTGACTTTAGAAAATTCCCGGACCCCCAGAAAAATCGGAAATCGTCTCACGAATCCAATGGCACCAGCCAAATTGTCCTAGCTATGTTATTTCTAAAGATATGGGTGAAAAACGGTGTGATCCCAAATCCGGGCCCGTTTGGCTCTAGGAGGCCCAGGAACCGAGAAAAACGCGAAAAACGAAAAAATCGACTTTAGAAAAATCCCGGACCCCCAGAAAAATCGGAAATCGTCTCACGAATCCAATGGCACCAGCCAAATTGTCCTAGCTATGTTATTTCTAAAGATATGGGTGAAAAACGGTGTGATCCCAAATCCGGGCCCGTTTGGCTCTAGGAGGCCCAGGAACCGAGAAAAACACGAAAAACGAAAAAATCGACTTTAGAAAAATCCCGGACCCCCAGAAAAATCGGAAATCGTCTCACGAATCCAATGGCACCAGCCAAATTGTCCTAGCTATGTTATTTCTAAAGATATGGGTGAAAAACGGTGTGATCCCAAATCCGGGCCCGTTTGGCTCTAGGAGGCCCAGGAACCGAGAAAAACGCGAAAAACGAAAAAATCGACTTTAGAAAATTCCCGGACCCCAAGAAGAGTCGGAATTCGTCTCACGAATCCAATGGCGCCAGCCAAATTGTCCTAGCTATGATATATCCAATGATATGGACGAAAAACGTCAGAGTCCAAATCCTGGCCCGTTTTGATCTAGGAGGCCCAGGAGCCGAGAAAATTGCGAAAAACGAAAAAATCGACTTTAGAATATTCCCGGACCCCTAGAAAAATCGGAAATCGTCTCACGAATCCAATGGCGCCAGCCAAATTGTCCTAGCGCTGATATTTCCGAAGATATGGACGAAAAACCATCTGATTCCAAATCCGGGCCCGTTTTGCTCTAGGAGGCCCAGGAGCCGAGAAAATTGCGAAAAACGAAAAAATCAACTTTAGAAAATTCCCGGACCCCGAGAAAAATCGGAAATCGTCTCATGAATCCAATGGCACCAGCCAAATTGTCCTAGCTATGATATTTCTAAAGATATGGGTGAAAAACGGTGTGATCCCAAATCCGGGCCCGTTTGGCTCTAGGAGGGCCAGGAACCGAGAAAAACGCGAAAAACGCGAAAAACGAAAAAATCGACTTTAGAAAATTCCCGGACCCCTAGAAAAATCGGAAATCGTCTCACGAATCCAATGGCGCCAGCCAAATTGTCCTAGCTATGATATTTCCAAAGAAATGGGAGAAAAACGGTGTGATCGCAAATCCGGGCCCGTTTTGCTCTAGGAGGCCCAGGAGCCGAGAAAAACGCGAAAAACGAAAAAATTGACTTTAGAAAATTCCCGGACCCCCAGAAAAATCGGAAATCGTCTCACGAATCCAATGGCACCAGCCAAATTGTCCTAGCTATGTTATTTCTAAAGATATGGGTGAAAAACGGTGTGATCCCAAATCCGGGCCCGTTTGGCTCTAGGAGGCCCAGGAACCGAGAAAAACGCGAAAAACGAAAAAATCGACTTTAGAAAAATCCCGGACCCCCAGAAAAATCGGAAATCGTCTCACGAATCCAATGGCACCAGCCAAATTGTCCTAGCTATGTTATTTCTAAAGATATGGGTGAAAAACGGTGTGATCCCAAATCCGGGCCCGTTTGGCTCTAGGAGGCCCAGGAACCGAGAAAAACGCGAAAAACGAAAAAATCGACTTTAGAAAATTCCCGGACCCCAAGAAGAGTCGGAATTCGTCTCACGAATCCAATGGCGCCAGCCAAATTGTCCTAGCTATGATATATCCAATGATATGGACGAAAACCGTCAGAGTCCAAATCCTGGCCCGTTTTGATCTAGGAGGCCCAGGAGCCGAGAAAATTGCGAAAAACGAAAAAATCGACTTTAGAATATTCCCGGACCCCTAGAAAAATCGGAAATCGTCTCACGAATCCAATGGCGCCAGCCAAATTGTCCTAGCGATGATATTTCCAAAGATATGGGCGAAAAACGGTGTGATCCCAAATCCGGCCCGTTTAGCTCTAGGAGGCCCAGGAGCCGAGAAAAACGCGAAAAACGAAAAAATTGACTTTAGAAAATTCCCGGACCCCCAGAAAAATCGGAAATCGTCTCACGAATCCAATGGCGCCAGCCAAATTGTCCTAGCTATGATATTTCCAAAGAAATGGGAGAAAAACGGTGTGATCGCAAATCCGGGCCCGTTTTGCTCTAGGAGGCCCAGGAGCCGAGAAAAACGCGAAAAACGAAAAAATTGACTTTAGAAAATTCCCGGACCCCCAGAAAAATCGGAAATCGTCTCACGAATCCAATGGCACCAGCCAAATTGTCCTAGCTATGTTATTTCTAAAGATATGGGTGAAAAACGGTGTGATCCCAAATCCGGGCCCGTTTGGCTCTAGGAGGCCCAGGAACCGAGAAAAACACGAAAAACGAAAAAATCGACTTTAGAAAAATCCCGGACCCCCAGAAAAATCGGAAATCGTCTCACGAATCCAATGGCACCAGCCAAATTGTCCTAGCTATGTTATTTCTAAAGATATGGGCGAAAAACGGTGTGATCCCAAATCCGGGCCCGTTTGGCTCTAGGAGGCCCAGGAACCGAGAAAAACGCGAAAAACGAAAAAATCGACTTTAGAAAATTCCCGGACCCCCAGAAAAATCGGAAATCGTCTCACGAATCCAATGGCACCAGCCAAATTGTCCTAGCTATGATATATCCAATGATGTGGACGAAAAACGTCAGAGTCCAAATCCGTGCCCGTTTGGCTCTAGGAGGCCCAGGAACCGAGAAAAACGCGAAAAACGAAAAAATCGACTTTAGAAAACTCCCGGACCTCAAGAAGAATCGGAATTCGTCTCACGAATCCAATGGCGCCAGCCAAATTGTCCTAGCGATGATATTTCCGAAGATATGGACGAAAAACCATCTGATTCCAAATCCGGGCCCGTTTGGCTTTAGGAGGCCCAGGAACCGAGAAAAACGCGAAAAACGAAAAAATCGACTTTAGAAAATTCCCGGAGCCCTAGAAAAATCGGAAATCGTTTCACGAATCCAATGGCGCCAGCCAAATTGTCCTAGCTACGAGTTTTCCAATGATATGGACGAAAAACGATCTGATTCCAAATCCGGGCCCGTTTTGCTCTAGGAGGCCCAGGAGCCGAGAAAAACGCGAAAAACGAAAAAATCGACTTTAGAAAATTCCCGGACCCGCCGCAAAATCGGAAATCGTCTCACGAATCCAATGGCGCCAACCAAATTGTCCTAGCGATGATATTTCCAAAGATATGGGCGAAAAACGGTGTGATCCCAAATCCGGGCCCGTTTTGCTCTAGGAGGCCCAGGAGCCGAGAAAAACGCGAAAAACGAAAAAATTGACTTTAGAAAATTCCCGGACCCCCAGAAAAATCGGAAATCGTCTCACGAATCCAATGGCACCAGCCAAATCGTCCTAGCTATGATGTTGCCCGAGATATGGGCGAAAAACGGTGTGATCCCAAATCCGGGCCCGTTTTGCTCTAAGAGGCCCAGGAGCCGAGAAAAACGCGAAAAACGAAAAAATCGACTTTAGAAAAATCCCGGACCCCTAGAAAAATCGGAAATCGTCTCACGAATCCAATGGCGCCAGCCAAATTGTCCTAGCTACGATATTTCCAATGATATGGGTGAAAAACGGTGTGATCCCAAATCCGGGCCCGTTTTGCTCTAGGAGGCCCAGGAGCCGAGAAAAACGCGAAAAACGAAAAAACTGACTTTAGAAAATTCCCGGACCCCCAGAAAAATCGGAAATCGTCTCACGAATCCAATGGCACCAGCCAAATTGTGCTAGCTATGTTATTTCTAAGGATATGGGTGAAAAACGGTGTGATCCCAAATCCGGGCCCGTTTGGCTCTAGGAGGCCCAGGAACCGAGAAAAACGCGAAAAACGAAAAAATCGACTTTAGAAAAATCCCGGACCCCAAGAAGAGTCGGAATTCGTCTCACGAATCCAATGGCGCCAGCCAAATTGTCCTAGCTATGATATATCCAATGATATGGACGAAAAACGTCAGAGTCCAAATCCTGGCCCGTTTTGATCTAGGAGGCCCAGGAGCCGAGAAAATTGCGAAAAACGAAAAAATCGATTGTGGACAATTCCCGGGCCCCTAGCAAAATCGGAAATCGTCTCACGAATCCAATGGCGCCAGCCAAATTGTCCTAGCTATGATATTTCCAAAGATATGGGTGAAAAACGGTGTGATCCCAAATCCGGACCCGTTTGGCTCTAGGAGGCCCAGGAACCGAGAAAAACGCGAAAAACGAAAAAATCGACTTTAGAAAATTCCCGGACCCCTAGAAAAATCGGAAATCGTCTCACGAATCCAATGGCGCCAGCCAAATTGTCCTAGCTATGATATTTCCAAAGATATGGGCGAAAAACGGTGTGATCCCAAATCCGGGCCCGTTTTGCTCTAGGAGGCCCAGGAGCCGAGAAAAACGCGGAAAACGAAAAAATTGACTTTAGAAAATTCCCGGACCCCCAGAAAAATCGGAAATCGTCTCACGAATCCAATGGCGCCAACCAAATTGTCCTAGCTATGATATATCCAATGATGTGGACGAAAAACGTCAGAGTCCAAATCCGGGCCCGTTTGGCTCTAGGAGGCCCAGAACCGACAAAAACGCGAAAAACGAAAAAATCGACTTTAGAAAATTCCCGGACCCCTAGAAAAATCGGAAATTGTCTCACGAATCCAATGGCGCCAGCCAAATTGACCTAGCTATGATATTTCCGAACATATGGACAAAAAACGATCTGATTCCAAATCCGGGCCCGTTTTGCTCTAGGAGGCCCAGGAGCCGAGAAAATTGCGAAAAACGAAAAAATCGACTGTGGACAATTCCCGGGCCCCTAGAAAAATCGGAAATCGTCTCACGAATCCAATGGTGCCAACCAAATTGTCCTAGATATGATATTTCCAAAGATATGGATGAAAAACGGTGTGATCCCAAATCCGGGCCCGTTTTGCTCTAGGAGGCCCAGGAGCCGAGAAAAACGCGAAAAACGAAAAAATTGACTTTAGAAAATTCCCGGACCCCTAGAAAAATCGGAAATCGTCTCACGAATCCAATGGTGCCAACCAAATTGTCCTAGGGATGATATTTCCAAAGATATGGATGAAAAACGGTGTGATCCCAAATCCGGGCCCGTTTGGCTCTAGGAGGCCCAGGAGCCGAGAAAAACGCGAAAAACGAAAAAATTGACTTTAGAAAATTCCCGGACCCCCAGAAAAATCGGAAATCGTCTCACGAATCCAATGGCGCCAACCAAATTGTCCTAGCTATGATATATCCAATGATGTGGACGAAAAACGTCAGAGTCCAAATCCGGGCCCGTTTGGCTCTAGGAGGCCCAGGAACCGAGAAAAACGCGAAAAACGAAAAAATCGACTTTAGAAAATTCCCGGACCCCTAGAAAAATCGGAAATTGTCTCACGAATCCAATGGCGCCAGCCAAATTGTCCTAGCTATGTTATTTCTAAAGATATGGGTGAAAAACGGTGTGATCCCAAATCCGGGCCCGTTTGGCTCTAGGAGGCCCAGGAACCGAGAAAAACGCGAAAAACGAAAAAATCGACTTTAGAAAATTCCCGGACCCCAAGAAGAGTCGGAATTCGTCTCACGAATCCAATGGCGCCAGCCAAATTGTCCTAGCTATGATATATCCAATGATATGGACGAAAAACGTCAGAGTCCAAATCCTGGCCCGTTTTGATCCAGGAGGCCCAGGAGCCGAGAAAATTGCGAAAAACGAAGAAATCGACTTTAGAATATTCCCGGACCCCTAGAAAAATCGGAAATCGTCTCACGAATCCAATGGCGCCAGCCAAATCGTCCTAGCTATGATATTTCCGAACATATGGACAAAAAACGATCTGATTCCAAATCCGGGCCCGTTTTGCTCTAGGAGGCCCAGGAGCCGAGAAAAACGCGAAAAACGAAAAAATTGACTTTAGAAAATTCCCGGACCCCGAGAAAAATCGGAAATCGTCTCACGAATCCAATGACACCAGCCAAATTGTCCTAGCTATGTTATTTCTAAAGATATGGGTGAAAAACGGTGTGATCCCAAATCCGGGCCCGTTTGGCTCTAGGAGGCCCAGGAACCGAGAAAAACGCGAAAAACGAAAAAATCGACTTTAGAAAATTCCCGGACCCCAAGAAGAGTCGGAATTCGTCTCACGAATCCAATGGCGCCAGCCAAATTGTCCTAGCTATGATATATCCAATGATATGGACGAAAACCGTCAGAGTCCAAATCCTGGCCCGTTTTGATCTAGGAGGCCCAGGAGCCGAGAAAATTGCGAAAAACGAAAAAATCGACTTTAGAATATTCCCGGACCCCTAGAAAAATCGGAAATCGTCTCACGAATCCAATGGCGCCAGCCAAATTGTCCTAGCGATGATATTTCCAAAGATATGGGCGAAAAACGGTGTGATCCCAAATCCGGCCCGTTTTGCTCTAGGAGGCCCAGGAGCCGAGAAAAACGCGAAAAACGAAAAAATTGACTTTAGAAAATTCCCGGACCCCCAGAAAAATCGGAAATCGTCTCACGAATCCAATGGCACCAGCCAAATTGTCCTAGCTATGTTATTTCCAAAGATATGGGCGAAAAACGGTGTGATCCCAAATCCTGGCCCGTTTTGCTCTAGGAGGCCCAGGAGCCGAGAAAAACGCGAAAAACGAAAAAATTGACTTTAGAAAATTCCCGGACCCCCAGAAAAATCGGAAATCGTCTCACGAATCCAATGGCACCAGCCAAATCGTCCTAGCTATGATGTTGCCCGAGATATGGGCGAAAAACGGTGTGATCCCAAATCCGGGCCCGTTTTGCTCTAAGAGGCCCAGGAGCCGAGAAAAACGCGAAAAACGAAAATATCGACTTTAGAAAAATCCCGGACCCCTAGAAAAATCGGAAATCGTCTCACGAATCCAATGGCGCCAGCCAAATTGTCCTAGCTACGATATTTCCAATGATATGGACGAAAAACGATTTGATTCCAAATCCGGGCCCGTTTTGCTCTAGGAGGCCCAGGAGCCGAGAAAATTGCGAAAAACGAAAAAATCGACTGTGGACAATTCCCGGGCCCCTAGAAAAATCGGAAATCGTCTCACGAATCCAATGGTGCCAACCAAATTGTCCTAGGGATGATATTTCCAAAGATATGGATGAAAAACGGTGTGATCCCAAATCCGGGCCCGTTTGGCTCTA
Source organism: Diachasmimorpha longicaudata (assembly GCF_034640455.1). NCBI lineage: Eukaryota > Metazoa > Arthropoda > Insecta > Hymenoptera > Braconidae > Diachasmimorpha > Diachasmimorpha longicaudata. The sequence goes on from NC_087236.1 coordinate 3,038,221, forward strand.
GGAGGCCCAGGAGCCGAGAAAAACGCGAAAAACGAAAAAATTGACTTTAGAAAATTCCCGGACCCCCAGAAAAATCGGAAATCGTCTCACGAATCCAATGGCGCCAACCAAATTGTCCTAGCTATGATATATCCAATGATGTGGACGAAAAACGTCAGAGTCCAAATCCGGGCCCGTTTGGCTCTAGGAGGCCCAGGAACCGAGAAAAACGCGAAAAACGAAAAAATCGACTTTAGAAAATTCCCGGACCCCTAGAAAAATCGGAAATTGTCTCACGAATCCAATGGCGCCAGCCAAATTGTCCTAGCTATGTTATTTCTAAAGATATGGGTGAAAAACGGTGTGATCCCAAATCCGGGCCCGTTTGGCTCTAGGAGGCCCAGGAACCGAGAAAAACGCGAAAAACGAAAAAATCGACTTTAGAAAATTCCCGGACCCCAAGAAGAGTCGGAATTCGTCTCACGAATCCAATGGCGCCAGCCAAATTGTCCTAGCTATGATATATCCAATGATATGGACGAAAAACGTCAGAGTCCAAATCCTGGCCCGTTTTGATCCAGGAGGCCCAGGAGCCGAGAAAATTGCGAAAAACGAAGAAATCGACTTTAGAATATTCCCGGACCCCTAGAAAAATCGGAAATCGTCTCACGAATCCAATGGCGCCAGCCAAATCGTCCTAGCTATGATATTTCCGAACATATGGACAAAAAACGATCTGATTCCAAATCCGGGCCCGTTTTGCTCTAGGAGGCCCAGGAGCCGAGAAAAACGCGAAAAACGAAAAAATTGACTTTAGAAAATTCCCGGACCCCCAGAAAAATCGGAAATCGTCTCACGAATCCAATGGCACCAGCCAAATTGTCCTAGCTATGTTATTTCTAAAGATATGGGTGAAAAACGGTGTGATCCCAAATCCGGGCCCGTTTGGCTCTAGGAGGCCCAGGAACCGAGAAAAACGCGAAAAACGAAAAAATCGACTTTAGAAAAATCCCGGACCCCCAGAAAAATCGGAAATCGTCTCACGAATCCAATGGCACCAGCCAAATTGTCTTAGCTATGTTATTTCTAAAGATATGGGTGAAAAACGGTGTGATCCCAAATCCGGGCCCGTTTGGCTCTAGGAGGCCCAGGAACCGAGAAAAACGCGAAAAACGAAAAAATCGACTTTAGAAAATTCCCGGACCCCAAGAAGAGTCGGAATTCGTCTCACGAATCCAATGGCGCCAGCCAAATTGTCCTAGCTATGATATATCCAATGATATGGACGAAAACCGTCAGAGTCCAAATCCTGGCCCGTTTTGATCTAGGAGGCCCAGGAGCCGAGAAAATTGCGAAAAACGAAAAAATCGACTTTAGAATATTCCCGGACCCCTAGAAAAATCGGAAATCGTCTCACGAATCCAATGGCGCCAGCCAAATTGTCCTAGCGATGATATTTCCAAAGATATGGGCGAAAAACGGTGTGATCCCAAATCCGGCCCGTTTTGCTCTAGGAGGCCCAGGAGCCGAGAAAAACGCGAAAAACGAAAAAATTGACTTTAGAAAATTCCCGGACCCCCAGAAAAATCGGAAATCGTCTCACGAATCCAATGGCACCAGCCAAATTGTCCTAGCTATGTTATTTCCAAAGATATGGGCGAAAAACGGTGTGATCCCAAATCCTGGCCCGTTTTGCTCTAGGAGGCCCAGGAGCCGAGAAAAACGCGAAAAACGAAAAAATTGACTTTAGAAAATTCCCGGACCCCCAGAAAAATCGGAAATCGTCTCACGAATCCAATGGCACCAGCCAAATCGTCCTAGCTATGATGTTGCCCGAGATATGGGCGAAAAACGGTGTGATCCCAAATCCGGGCCCGTTTTGCTCTAAGAGGCCCAGGAGCCGAGAAAAACGCGAAAAACGAAAAAATCGACTTTAGAAAAATCCCGGACCCCTAGAAAAATCGGAAATCGTCTCACGAATCCAATGGCGCCAGCCAAATTGTCCTAGCTACGATATTTCCAATGATATGGGTGAAAAACGGTGTGATCCCAAATCCGGGCCCGTTTTGCTCTAGGAGGCCCAGGAGCCGAGAAAAACGCGAAAAACGAAAAAATTGACTTTAGAAAATTCCCGGACCCCCAGAAAAATCGGAAATCGTCTCACGAATCCAATGGCACCAGCCAAATTGTGCTAGCTATGTTATTTCTAAGGATATGGGTGAAAAACGGTGTGATCCCAAATCCGGGCCCGTTTGGCTCTAGGAGGCCCAGGAACCGAGAAAAACGCGAAAAACGAAAAAATCGACTTTAGAAAAATCCCGGACCCCAAGAAGAGTCGGAATTCGTCTCACGAATCCAATGGCGCCAGCCAAATTGTCCTAGCTATGATATATCCAATGATATGGACGAAAAACGTCAGAGTCCAAATCCTGGCCCGTTTTGATCTAGGAGGCCCAGGAGCCGAGAAAATTGCGAAAAACGAAAAAATCGATTGTGGACAATTCCCGGGCCCCTAGCAAAATCGGAAATCGTCTCACGAATCCAATGGCGCCAGCCAAATTGTCCTAGCTATGATATTTCCAAAGATATGGGTGAAAAACGGTGTGATCCCAAATCCGGACCCGTTTGGCTCTAGGAGGCCCAGGAACCGAGAAAAACGCGAAAAACGAAAAAATCGACTTTAGAAAATTCCCGGACCCCTAGAAAAATCGGAAATCGTCTCACGAATCCAATGGCGCCAGCCAAATTGTCCTAGCTATGATATTTCCAAAGATATGGGCGAAAAACGGTGTGATCCCAAATCCGGGCCCGTTTTGCTCTAGGAGGCCCAGGAGCCGAGAAAAACGCGGAAAACGAAAAAATTGACTTTAGAAAATTCCCGGACCCCCAGAAAAATCGGAAATCGTCTCACGAATCCAATGGCGCCAACCAAATTGTCCTAGCTATGATATATCCAATGATGTGGACGAAAAACGTCAGAGTCCAAATCCGGGCCCGTTTGGCTCTAGGAGGCCCAGAACCGACAAAAACGCGAAAAACGAAAAAATCGACTTTAGAAAATTCCCGGACCCCTAGAAAAATCGGAAATTGTCTCACGAATCCAATGGCGCCAGCCAAATTGACCTAGCTATGATATTTCCGAACATATGGACAAAAAACGATCTGATTCCAAATCCGGGCCCGTTTTGCTCTAGGAGGCCCAGGAGCCGAGAAAATTGCGAAAAACGAAAAAATCGACTGTGGACAATTCCCGGGCCCCTAGAAAAATCGGAAATCGTCTCACGAATCCAATGGTGCCAACCAAATTGTCCTAGATATGATATTTCCAAAGATATGGATGAAAAACGGTGTGATCCCAAATCCGGGCCCGTTTTGCTCTAGGAGGCCCAGGAGCCGAGAAAAACGCGAAAAACGAAAAAATTGACTTTAGAAAATTCCCGGGCCCCTAGAAAAATCGGAAATCGTCTCACGAATCCAATGGCACCAGCCAAATTGTCCTAGCTATGTTATTTCCAAAGATATGGGTGAAAAACGGTGTGATCCCAAATCCGGGCCCGTTTGGCTCTAGGAGGCCCAGGAACCGAGAAAAACGCGAAAAACGAAAAAATCGACTTTAGAAAATTCCCGGACCCCTAGAAAAATCGGAAATCGTCTCACGAATCCAATGGCGCCAGCCAAATCGTCCTAGCTATGATATTTCCGAACATATGGACAAAAAACGATCTGATTCCAAATCCGGGCCCGTTTTGCTCTAGGAGGCCCAGGAGCCGAGAAAATTGCGAAAAACGAAAAAATCGACTGTGGACAATTCCCGGACCCCGAGAAAAATCGGAAATCGTCTCATGAATCCAATGGCACCAGCCAAATTGTCCTAGCTATGATATTTCTAAAGATATGGGTGAAAAACGGTGTGATCCCAAATCCGGGCCCGTTTGGCTCTAGGAGGGCCAGGAACCGAGAAAAACGCGAAAAACGCGAAAAACGAAAAAATCGACTTTAGAAAATTCCCGGACCCCTAGAAAAATCGGAAATCGTCTCACGAATCCAATGGCGCCAGCCAAATTGTCCTAGCTATGATATTTCCAAAGAAATGGGAGAAAAACGGTGTGATCGCAAATCCGGGCCCGTTTTGCTCTAGGAGGCCCAGGAGCCGAGAAAAACGCGAAAAACGAAAAAATTGACTTTAGAAAATTCCCGGACCCCCAGAAAAATCGGAAATCGTCTCACGAATCCAATGGCACCAGCCAAATTGTCCTAGCTATGTTATTTCTAAAGATATGGGTGAAAAACGGTGTGATCCCAAATCCGGGCCCGTTTGGCTCTAGGAGGCCCAGGAACCGTGAAAAACGCGAAAAACGAAAAAATCGACTTTAGAAAAATCCCGGACCCCCAGAAAAATCGGAAATCGTCTCACGAATCCAATGACACCAGCCAAATTGTCCTAGCTATGTTATTTCTAAAGATATGGGTGAAAAACGGTGTGATCCCAAATCCGGGCCCGTTTGGCTCTAGGAGGCCCAGGAACCGAGAAAAACGCGAAAAACGAAAAAATCGACTTTAGAAAATTCCCGGACCCCAAGAAGAGTCGGAATTCGTCTCACGAATCCAATGGCGCCAGCCAAATTGTCCTAGCTATGATATATCCAATGATATGGACGAAAACCGTCAGAGTCCAAATCCTGGCCCGTTTTGATCTAGGAGGCCCAGGAGCCGAGAAAATTGCGAAAAACGAAAAAATCGACTTTAGAATATTCCCGGACCCCTAGAAAAATCGGAAATCGTCTCACGAATCCAATGGCGCCAGCCAAATTGTCCTAGCGATGATATTTCCAAAGATATGGGCGAAAAACGGTGTGATCCCAAATCCGGCCCGTTTTGCTCTAGGAGGCCCAGGAGCCGAGAAAAACGCGAAAAACGAAAAAATTGACTTTAGAAAATTCCCGGACCCCCAGAAAAATCGGAAATCGTCTCACGAATCCAATGGCACCAGCCAAATTGTCCTAGCTATGTTATTTCCAAAGATATGGGCGAAAAACGGTGTGATCCCAAATCCTGGCCCGTTTTGCTCTAGGAGGCCCAGGAGCCGAGAAAAACGCGAAAAACGAAAAAATTGACTTTAGAAAATTCCCGGACCCCCAGAAAAATCGGAAATCGTCTCACGAATCCAATGGCACCAGCCAAATCGTCCTAGCTATGATGTTGCCCGAGATATGGGCGAAAAACGGTGTGATCCCAAATCCGGGCCCGTTTTGCTCTAAGAGGCCCAGGAGCCGAGAAAAACGCGAAAAACGAAAATATCGACTTTAGAAAAATCCCGGACCCCTAGAAAAATCGGAAATCGTCTCACGAATCCAATGGCGCCAGCCAAATTGTCCTAGCTACGATATTTCCAATGATATGGACGAAAAACGATTTGATTCCAAATCCGGGCCCGTTTTGCTCTAGGAGGCCCAGGAGCCGAGAAAATTGCGAAAAACGAAAAAATCGACTGTGGACAATTCCCGGGCCCCTAGAAAAATCGGAAATCGTCTCACGAATCCAATGGTGCCAACCAAATTGTCCTAGGGATGATATTTCCAAAGATATGGGCGAAAAACGGTGTGATCCCAAATCCGGCCCGTTTTGCTCTAGGAGGCCCAGGAGCCGAGAAAAACGCGAAAAACGAAAAAATTGACTTTAGAAAATTCCCGGACCCCCAGAAAAATCGGAAATCGTCTCACGAATCCAATGGCACCAGCCAAATTGTCCTAGCTATGTTATTTCCAAAGATATGGGCGAAAAACGGTGTGATCCCAAATCCTGGCCCGTTTTGCTCTAGGAGGCCCAGGAGCCGAGAAAAACGCGAAAAACGAAAAAATTGACTTTAGAAAATTCCCGGACCCCCAGAAAAATCGGAAATCGTCTCACGAATCCAATGGCACCAGCCAAATCGTCCTAGCTATGATGTTGCCCGAGATATGGGCGAAAAACGGTGTGATCCCAAATCCGGGCCCGTTTTGCTCTAAGAGGCCCAGGAGCCGAGAAAAACGCGAAAAACGAAAAAATCGACTTTAGAAAAATCCCGGACCCCTAGAAAAATCGGAAATCGTCTCACGAATCCAATGGCGCCAGCCAAATTGTCCTAGCTACGATATTTCCAATGATATGGACGAAAAACGATCTGATTCCAAATCCGGGCCCGTTTTGCTCTAGGAGGCCCAGGAGCCGAGAAAATTGCGAAAAACGAAAAAATCGACTGTGGACAATTCCCGGGCCCCTAGAAAAATCGGAAATCGTCTCACGAATCCAATGGTGCCAGCCAAATTGTCCTAGCTATGTTATTTCTAAAGATATGGGTGAAAAACGGTGTGATCCCAAATCCGGGCCCGTTTGGCTCTAGGAGGCCCAGGAACCGAGAAAAACGCGAAAAACGAAAAAATCGACTTTAGAAAATTCCCGGACCCCTAGAAAAATCGGAAATTGTCTCACGAATCCAATGGCGCCAGCCAAATTGACCTAGCTATGATATTTCCGAACATATGGACAAAAAACGATCTGATTCCAAATCCGGGCCCGTTTTGCTCTAGGAGGCCCAGGAGCCGAGAAAATTGCGAAAAACGAAAAAATCGACTGTGGACAATTCCCGGGCCCCTAGAAAAATCGGAAATCGTCTCACGAATCCAATGGTGCCAACCAAATTGTCCTAGATATGATATTTCCAAAGATATGGATGAAAAACGGTGTGATCCCAAATCCGGGCCCGTTTTGCTCTAGGAGGCCCAGGAGCCGAGAAAAACGCGAAAAACGAAAAAATTGACTTTAGAAAATTCCCGGGCCCCTAGAAAAATCGGAAATCGTCTCACGAATCCAATGGCACCAGCCAAATTGTCTTAGCTATGTTATTTCTAAAGATATGGGTGAAAAACGGTGTGATCCCAAATCCGGGCCCGTTTGGCTCTAGGAGGTCCAGGAACCGAGAAAAACGCGAAAAACGAAAAAATCGACTTTAGAAAATTCCCGGACCCCAAGAAGAGTCGGAATTCGTCTCACGAATCCAATGGCGCCAGCCAAATTGTCCTAGCTATGATATATCCAATGATATGGACGAAAACCGTCAGAGTCCAAATCCTGGCCCGTTTTGATCTAGGAGGCCCAGGAGCCGAGAAAATTGCGAAAAACGAAAAAATCGACTTTAGAATATTCCCGGACCCCTAGAAAAATCGGAAATCGTCTCACGAATCCAATGGCGCCAGCCAAATTGTCCTAGCGATGATATTTCCAAAGATATGGGCGAAAAACGGTGTGATCCCAAATCCGGCCCGTTTTGCTCTAGGAGGCCCAGGAGCCGAGAAAAACGCGAAAAACGAAAAAATTGACTTTAGAAAATTCCCGGACCCCCAGAAAAATCGGAAATCGTCTCACGAATCCAATGGCACCAGCCAAATTGTCCTAGCTATGTTATTTCCAAAGATATGGGCGAAAAACGGTGTGATCCCAAATCCTGGCCCGTTTTGCTCTAGGAGGCCCAGGAGCCGAGAAAAACGCGAAAAACGAAAAAATTGACTTTAGAAAATTCCCGGACCCCCAGAAAAATCGGAAATCGTCTCACGAATCCAATGGCGCCAGCCAAATTGTCCTAGCTACGATATTTCCAATGATATGGACGAAAAACGATCTGATTCCAAATCCGGGCCCGTTTTGCTCTAGGAGGCCCAGGAGCCGAGAAAATTGCGAAAAACGAAAAAATCGACTGTGGACAATTCCCGGGCCCCTAGAAAAATCGGAAATCGTCTCACGAATCCAATGGTGCCAACCAAATTGTCCTAGCTATGATATTTCCAAAGATATGGATGAAAAACGGTGTGATCCCAAATCCGGGCCCGTTTGGCTCTAGGAGGCCCAGGAGCCGAGAAAAACGCGAAAAACGAAAAAATTGACTTTAGAAAATTCCCGGACCCCCAGAAAAATCGGAAATCGTCTCACGAATCCAATGGCGCCAACCAAATTGTCCTAGCTATGATATATCCAATGATGTGGACGAAAAACGTCAGAGTCCAAATCCGGGCCCGTTTGGCTCTAGGAGGCCCAGGAACCGAGAAAAACGCGAAAAACGAAAAAATCGACTTTAGAAAATTCCCGGACCCCTAGAAAAATCGGAAATTGTCTCACGAATCCAATGGCGCCAGCCAAATTGTCCTAGCTATGTTATTTCTAAAGATATGGGTGAAAAACGGTGTGATCCCAAATCCGGGCCCGTTTGGCTCTAGGAGGCCCAGGAACCGAGAAAAACGCGAAAAACGAAAAAATCGACTTTAGAAAATTCCCGGACCCCAAGAAGAGTCGGAATTCGTCTCACGAATCCAATGGCGCCAGCCAAATTGTCCTAGCTATGATATATCTAATGATATGGACGAAAAACGTCAGAGTCCAAATCCTGGCCCGTTTTGATCCAGGAGGCCCAGGAGCCGAGAAAATTGCGAAAAACGAAGAAATCGACTTTAGAATATTCCCGGACCCCTAGAAAAATCGGAAATCGTCTCACGAATCCAATGGCGCCAGCCAAATTGTCCTAGCGATGATATTTCCAAAGATATGGGCGAAAAACGGTGTGATCCCAAATCCGGGCCCGTTTTGCTCTAGGAGGCCCAGGAGCCGAGAAAAACGCGAAAAACGAAAAAATTGACTTTAGAAAATTCCCGGACCCCCAGAAAAATCGGAAATCGTCTCACGAATCCAATGGCACCAGCCAAATTGTCCTAGCTATGTTATTTCTAAAGATATGGGTGAAAAACGGTGTGATCCCAAATCCGGGCCCGTTTGGCTCTAGGAGGCCCAGGAGCCGAGAAAAACGCGAAAAACGAAAAAATTGACTTTAGAAAATTCCCGGACCCCCAGAAAAATCGGAAATCGTCTCACGAATCCAATGGCGCCAACCAAATTGTCCTAGCTATGATATATCCAATGATGTGGACGAAAAACGTCAGAGTCCAAATCCGTGCCCGTTTGGCTCTAGGAGGCCCAGGAACCGAGAAAAACGCGAAAAACGAAAAAATCGACTTTAGAAAATTCCCGGACCCCTAGAAAAATCGGAAATTGTCTCACGAATCCAATGGCGCCAGCCAAATTGACCTAGCTATGATATTTCCGAACATATGGACAAAAAACGATCTGATTCCAAATCCGGGCCCGTTTTGCTCTAGGAGGCCCAGGAGCCGAGAAAATTGCGAAAAACGAAAAAATCGACTGTGGACAATTCCCGGGCCCCTAGAAAAATCGGGAATCGTCTCACGAATCCAATGGCGCCAGCCAAATTGTCCTAGCGATGATATTTCCGAAGATATGGACGAAAAACCATCTGATTCCAAATCCGGGCCCGTTTTGCTCTAGGAGGACCAGGAACCGAGAAAAACGCGAAAAACGAAAAAATCGACTTTAGAAAATTCCCGGACCCCTAGAAAAATCGGAAATCGTCTCACGAATCCATATGCGCCAGCCAAATTGTCCTAGCTATGTTATTTCTAAAGATATGGGTGAAAAACGGGGTGATCCCAAATCCGGGCCCGTTTGGCTCTAGGAGGACCAGGAACCGAGAAAAACGCGAAAAACGAAAAAATCGACTTTAGAAAATTCCCGGACCCTTAGAAAAATCGGAAATCGTCTCACGAATCCAATGGCGCCAGCCAAATTGTCCTAGCTATGATATTTCCAAAGATATGGGTGAAAAACTGTGTGATCCCAAATCCGGGCGCGTTTGGCTCTAGGAGGCCCAGGAACCGAGAAAAACGCGAAAAACGAAAAAATCGACTTTAGAAAATTCCCGGACCCCTAGAAAAATCGGGAATCGTCTCACGAATCCAATGGCGCCAGCCAAATTGACCTAGCTATGATATTTCCGAACATATGGACAAAAAACGAGCTCCGTGAAGTGGGCACCCCACTTAGGGGGATTCGAACGAAAATTTGACATTTGATAGATTTTGAGCTACTTGGAATAGTAGTAACGTTTTTTTCGTTTGTAGTTGAAAACTGAGCGACCAATTCGTTTTTGAAACACAGTTAGGAACTATTTCATAGTTACAGCTGGAGTGACATTGGATTCTCGTTGGCAATCGTTTGTAGCTGATTGTAGTTCTAGAAATTTCACGATCGGTATCGTAATAAACGTTCAATTGTTTTTTTTTTCAAAGAGTGAAGAACTATTTCAGAGTTGTATTTGAAATGACGTGGCATTCTTATTTGCAATAGTTTGTAGGTGATTGTAGTCTTTTATCTTTTCCAATCCGAACTGAAATGAACGTCCAATTGACTTTCGGAGCATAAGTAGCAACTGATTGTAGTACTGACCGAATTTCAATGTACCATGAACAAACGGTGACAAGTCGTTCAGATATGTGCAAAAATTTGTTTGTAGTTGTGGTTGAAGGTGGAAGACATAAGAAACATAAAAAGATCCCTGTGAACCCACGTTCATACTTGATTGTAGTTCTAGAAATTTCACGATCGGTATCGTAATAAACTTTCAATTGGTTTTTTTTCAAAGAGTGAAGAACTATTACACAGTTGTATTTGAAATGACGTGGGATTCTGATTTGCAATAGTTTGCAGTTAATGGCAGTTTTTTAATTTTTGCAATCCGAACTGAAATTATCGTGCAATCGACTTTCAAAGCATAAGTAGGAAATGATTGATAGCTATATGCAAATTGACATTGGTTTCCTGTCTCAAATGGTTTGTAGTTGTTTGTAGTACTCATAGATTCGCAACACACCGATAGGTAGGGGGGCTAGAGAACTGCAATATGTCACAGGATTTGTTTGTAGTGGTTTCCAATCGTGGAAAAAATCAAAAGAAATGACGAACTGTATAAACCAACGTTCATGTAGTGCTCACAAATTTCCAATGTACCAAAAAAATGCGTTGATAGATGGCCGAGATGTATATGTGAAAGGAATTACTTGCAGTTGTTTCGAACAGTGGGAAAAAATGGAAAAAACCATCGTCATAGACCAACGTTCGTACTTGATTGTAGTTTTGGAATTTTTGTAATATGAACAGAAATGAGAGTTCAATCAATTTTTTAATATAACTAGAAACTATTTCGTGGGGTAAACTGGAGTGACATTGACCACTCATCAGAAATCGTTTGTTGTTTTGAAATTTTCGCAATCGGAAGTTGATTCCTCACGATCGGGGGCTAAGAAGCGTATTCAATGGAAAATTGCTGTTGGATTGTTATTTGGAATTGTTTGTATCTGATAGTAGTGAATTGAGAAATGGGATTCTTTTTAATGGGAATTGAACTTAATCTTCGATACGATTTTTTTTTACGGCAGCGGAGTTGAGAAAATTCCTAGGAGAATGGACATTAGATTCTCGTCTTAAATCGTTTGTAGTTGATAGCAGTAATTTAATGAGCTAAATTTTTCATCTTATCTGAATCTAACTGTATGTGTAATTGATCTTTCAAGAGATACCAGTTGATAGTATTCAAGTGGAAAATATAATTTCTCTTAATCGGAATTAAACTGAATGTTTAATTGACCTTTTAAACACAAGGGGATTGAAAAACTCACTAGTGCGACAATTAACGTTCGGTTTCTATCTGCGATCGTTTGTAGTGGATTATAGAATTGATTTTTCTTGGATCAGAATGGAACTGGTCGTTCAGCCGATTTCTTGATACGAAGGACATCGAAAATCGCATTTATTGGGTAATTGACGTTCGGTTCTCAACTGAAACCATTGGTAGTCTATTGTAGAGTTCATTTTTCTCGGTTGCACTGAAATGAATATTCGGTTGATATCTCAAGAAGAAGGAAATTGAACACTGTTTTTTATTTCTGTAGAAAATCACGCTGAATCCCCAATGGAATTATTTGTTGTTGATTGTAAAATTAATATTGTTCCCACTAGAACTGAATTATTTGTGCAAGTAGTATTGTCAGCCCAAAGATTGATCTTTATCCGATTGGTTTTCACCTAAGCCTTCAATGGGTCTATTCTTCTAGGAAAGGAGGGAAAGGATGGAGGAATGGTAAAAAGTTTTAATTAAGAGAAAACCATAAGGAATTTGAAGATTCAATGTTAATTAACTACTATTTATTGAGATCAAGTTAATATATCAATTTTCAATCCCACTGCTCCACAATTTGCTAGGGGTGGTCTGAATATAAAAAAGCATGTGAAGAGATTTTTCTCTCTTAATTTCTTTACGTTTTAGCTTATGAGGTATAGCGTTGGGTGTCAATCCATCGTGTTCTTGCCAGGACCCTTGGCCTTTACGACTTCGTAGAATGAGTCCCTTATAATGTTTTGGGATGTCTGAGTCCGTACGTCCTTCGTGTTCGATCGCCCCAACTAATTTATAAGTGTCGGTTTCGCATCGCAAATCCAGTGGTATTTCACCCAATGTGAAATTACTCCTGTAAGTTTTCAAATATCCACTCCTCTTGGCTAGATCCCTCCATTCTAAAGCTTCAATATCGATAAATAAATGGGACCCATAACTAATAATTATGGATTTTTCTTTAACACATGCCTTACAAAGTTGTGAAGTTCGAGACTGAGCGTAGATATCGAGAGATTCCTGAAGGCCCTGTAAACCACTCTTATACAGTGGATTCAGATCAAGTTCCAATACAACTTTTTCTCTTCTATTCCCTTCGCCACAATTATTGCACATTGTTAATGTCGTGATTGAGGGCTCTCCTTTCAACAATTGTTCAGTAATTATGCCAACATTGGATTCACAGTTCACGATGTTTCCATGAGGCTTTTTCATTCTCAGCATCAATTCGGAACGGATTTTATAAAGCTGTTGGACTCTTCCCCTCCTTGACAATACTTTAACAACATCGAAAGCTTTTAGATTAGATTGATTGATATACTCTCTGTAGGTAACCCAATCCACATATCCAGCTCGAATACAATGGAAAATTGCGGCAACTCCGCACGTATTTTTAAATTTGAGAAAAACCCTGAGAAGTCTGAATGAGAGCTAACTGATTACCATTTCTCAATAGGGGTAATTTTTTACTTAGTCTTGGTCGTGAATGGAGATTTTCTATATCTGGACAGCATTGGATGTTGACGCCATCCTCGGTTTCCTTTGAAAGCAGTCCTCTCCAACCATCCTTCTCATTCAAATATGAGTTTCCGTTCCGACTGTTCGAAATATTCATTAACACAGATGGCGAGGTTTTTTCAGGAGCATCACTTTTACAGCACGAATCGAGGAGAGTTGATGAAGGTATGTCGTGCTCAGATTCCGAAATGCAGATTTTTCTTCTCTTCAACACTGGATGAATTGGAGATGTAGCTGATGAAGACAAATCGATGACGTCCATTTCAGTCGATTCTTCCTTGAGACTCAGCTTAATGTCATTCATAGCTGATTGACCACCCAGCAAAGGAGAATTACGTGTTATTGCTTTTCCATCAAATAAATTGTTTATCAATGCCGAATCATCGGATGTAGATTCATGTGGAGCACCTGAAAAATCGATAGGGCTCATCAATGGACGTTTGTTACTCGGAGAGACGCTTTGTGGTGGTTGTTCCTGAGGATCTTCTGGATGTTCTCATGAAACATTCTTCCTTTCTTCGTAAGCGGAGTTATCCAATGAAATGGTGCATTTGTTTGTAAAGATGGTGTGGATCGTTCACGGGATTCTGCGCTCTCGTTATGACTAGAATCGCAACTCTCATCATCGCTACCTTCATCAGACGAACTGGCAGAACTTCTGGGCGGAACTCTAGAATGTTTGTTGGGTGCTAATAAGTTGACAGTACCACTCAATACTTTCAAGTGTTGAACTACGACCTTGTCAAGCCTGAGACACTTCTGTCCCATCAAAATATTATTTTTGAGATCCTTAAAATATGATTCGCTACGTGCTGATGATGCCGTCTCAATTTCAGCTATCCCACGATCCATTACCGGACGATTAAGATTGGGTATGAGGTGTGTCCACAATACAAAGCGCCTGGATAATTTAATGAGCTTCTCCCCGAAACTTGGGCACGTGTATTTATTGACAGTCCCTTCCAATATTGCGTTCTTCTTACTTTTCTTTCCAATAACATTAATGAAACTCACGATGGGCCTCTCATTGTCGTCTCCATTTCCTTCGAGATCATCCGAATTCATGTTGCTGAGATCGGCAAAAGGATCATCCTCCGAGTTACGACAATTTTGGTTCCAATCTTTCAAGCCCATCTTGATCAGATTCAATAACTTCTCCCGTGATTTGTAGCACTCATTTTCACTATTATCCTCTTGTATCTTGGGAGAAAATGCTACGGTAAGAACTGCTAGCAGAAGATTCTGGAATTCTTCTAGATTTGTTTGAAGAACTAGCAGTACTACAGAGCGTACAAAAAAATCTTTCACGTGAGGCTGATTTTGTGAAAAACACGACCAGTTAGTTATGAATTTGATGAGATGAGCAATGTCAAGGCGTAAGACAGTCATATCCTCGATCTTGGACGCTCCATTGGACGCTGAAACTTGCGAAAAGCATCGATCTTCATATTTTTGTAGGGAACATTCGTTAAAAGCCATTGCTACACCGTTCAACAGTGCTAATGAGAAATCCGTAATCACTTCTTTAGGAGCCTTAGCACCTGAACGCATCCACTCCCGGATCCAATATGCCAGAGTATTCGCATCATGTTTCGCTGACGCCATTTGAAACAATGGGAGAATTTTATCGTTAAAGCCTGTCACTGCTTGATACATAAAAGTTATATTCTTAGAACCAGCTGTTGCTGGTAACGGTGCTGATATAGTCCCGGTCCCGTCAACTACCAATTTTGTCACGTTTTAAAAAAATTTTGTACATGGTGAGTTGTTCAGGGAGCCAATACATAACGTATGGTTTGTATAGAGCTACCTCACGGATGCTAGCTGACTACTCAGCAGATTGTGCCAGCTTATACAAAGAAATAAGAGCATTTTCTCCAGATTTTAATCCGAGTTCTTCCTCTATTGCTTGTTGTTTTACTTTACGAAGAACCTCTAATGAATAGATATCTGCAGGCCGACCATCACCAAACCCCATCCGCCGTTGTGCTGCTTCTCGTTGCCACAAATATGCTGATTTTCCCCTCAACTCTTGTGCCACCTCTTTTCTTTTATCTCCTCTAAGTTGCCTCTTTTTCGTGTGAATGACTCCTCTCGTATCCAAGGTTGATATGTGAAAATCGATTCCATTTTCTGTGGGCTCAGATGAACTGTATAGATGGATTTCTGTTTGACATTCGCGACAGTGACCTTTGATAGTTAAAAATATCCCACCTGGGGATCTGTCGATTTTTGCATACTTGAAAGTAAATGGACACGGTAGCTTCAGCTGCTCGTATATTGTATAGTAGACCTGGTCACACCAGCCGTCGACAAGAACTTCATATACTCTTTCTTTGTATGCCTTTAAGTTCAGGCCCAATTTATCCCATTCCTTGACATTCAGGTGAATAGTCGCTCTCAATGCTTCCAGATCTTGGTGGTGTGGCTTTGGAATTTTCATGGACCAATTAGAATTCTTTTCGTGAGTTTTTTTTTGTTTTCGATTTTTCATATAGATTGAACTGCCATGAAGTCGATACGATAACCCCGTCTCAGCATTTTTGTTTTTTGTTCCACGATTTTGTGTAATGTATTGATAAAGATAGTCTTTGTGCAATTTATCGCCTGTGGCCCTAGCTGCAGACTGCCAAATAGGATCCTTGTACGGCAAGTACTGCCCATCTTTCATGAAAGACCAACCATTGAAAAGCTCAAATAATTGATCACACGTAAACTGTGGTTTTTTCGGCATTGTAAAATCAGTAGAAAAAAAACGACTGGATGAAATTGGGGACTCCTCAATGAGTTCGACGTGACCAGATTAGGATTATTAGAAACTTAAACCTACTATCTTATGTACTGCTATGTATATCTATACATATGTATGGAATTTTTTTACGTTGAGAGAGTAATCGACCTTATTTCTTCATTTCTAGTTTGTTGATTCATGCATACTCCGTTTTCTCTGGAAAAAAAAATGAATGATCAATCCATCAAATTCAAATTTGTCCCATGAGGAAATGATTTAAAATCTGTTAGATCGATTTGCTACTGTCTTATGAGACCTGAATATAGTTACTTTATAGATTTTCCTCAGTAAAATCTAGTGATTCTGCACATGAAAAATTACATCCGAATTTACTAAAACGGTTCTCTACTCTAGTGGAAAGTATTTTCCATAAAAAATTCATGGTTAACAAAGATAATGGTGCTTGTTAAGTTTTCAAAAAAAATTATATAATATTAATACTAGAAAAAAATGAGCCGTCATGGGACGCCTGGCAGATGTGAAACATCGTGTGTGTACAAGTAATATGCATAAAAGATAATATTATTACAGGAATTAAATATAGCCTAATGAAAAAATGAAGTATTACGAGATTCTTACAGTAAATGGTAACTTTATTTAATAAACATTTATTTACATGATATAAAAATTCGATATTAGTATCAAGTTGCCACAATTTAAATATTTTCATCTGTGGCTTCAATAATAGTTATATTCGCTTTTCCTCTGCCGGTATTACTGTGACGATTGGTCGATGATAACTAAAGTACGTTACAAAAGTATTGGATGAAACACCATCAAGATATCTCACAAATACAGCATCTATTGTTGTTCCATATTTGGTAGTAGATTCTTTTGGATCGTTATTGATTTGCCATTAAAATTCTTTTTGAAGAAATGTCATTAATGGCATTGATTCAGCTCTTGCAAAATTTACATTGAAATATGCAGCTAAAAATAATGGTAGTTTATGTTTATTCGTTTTAAGAATTATTGAACCTGTTTGACTATAAGGAAATAACCTTTCATGTAAAAATGAAATGAGATGATCCATTTTGTTATTAGGTGAAATGTATATTACAATCATAATTAATTCACTTCCGTCTTGTAGTTTAACATGTGAAGAACACATATTTCCAATAGATGCAATAGTATAAAATAGTCTGGTACTATTCGATTGATAAAGTCTTACACAACATTGATAGTATGCCTTGTGTTTAACTGATCAGGGTGACGTCCAGTTTCAATAATAATATTTTGTGATCCGTCTGATGATTGTTGGGAACTGAAATATTTAAAACAATATGATATTAAAATACACAAAAAAAAAAAAAATTTTAAGTGTGGCTTCAATATACTCATGAACTCAAATCTTAGTTAATTATTGCAATATATGACTAAAGATTTGCAAATATAAATTTTATTAATAAATTTTTCTATATTAATTCCTTCATGAATAATAAAAGTGTTGGATATGGAAAATTGAAATGGTATTTTGTATTTAAATATCAGTTTCAATTTTCGGAGCCGCGCAATAAAATAATTATTTTTGTTTAGCGTGAATCCTTACCTTTAAAGTGCTGGGCACATCTGTTTCATAGAAGGGATTGAGGATCAATACTCAAATAAACTCTCACAGAACTGTACGATATTGAATGTATTTTAGACCATATAATTATAAGTATAACAATAATGATTATTTATGTGACTAAACAGTAACACATCAAGTTGAATTTGATCTTTCTACAAGATATTCGCTAAATATGAGTGAGAGAATAATGAATTATCCCAAATATTACCACAATAGCCTGATTAGGGTTACTCACTCTTTCAGCTGCTGACACACTCCAATCAGAACACTAGTTTTAGATTTATATAATTGTTCTTTTAATTTTCTTTCTTGCACTATTTTGTATTTGTTTGTTTTTATATGAGTCCTCTCTCTCGATCTTGCACTGCAGCCGTAACGCGTAATTTTGCAACCCGTCAAACGGTACCGCACAAGATCATTCGGTTCAAAAACTAACCGCGGGAATAATCAATACGAAGATGTGCGTACTTGTGATTATTTTTCCCGATACTTGAAACAAAAGATAAACGCCGGGCAGAATTATGGACTGATTCCGGAATCAGGTATCTCAAGTTTCAAGGAGTTCGCCCCTTGGTGTGATCGTTCGCGATGCTAGGACAAGACTGATTTTTAATTTTGACAAGGGTCGGAAATGCGTTTGCGGTCAATGCCCGTGTGCGGATGGTTCGATGTTGACGTCGCACTATTTGGGCTTTGCTCATCGCATTCTGTGGATGAGGCCAATGTCCGAAGTTGGGAAATCGAAGCATTTTGCTTGCTCGACTTCGCCAGACATTGTTTAAATATTTAATTTTTAAGAAATAAAATATTATCAAACACAACAAAAGAATACTTAATTGAAGATAATATTAATATAAATTATATAAATTATTAATATGATTAATATGAATATAATTAATTAAATATAAAAATATGATAATTACATTTATGGAGACTTGAAAAATACGATCTACTTACTGATGACTTGGTAGTATACCATAGTGTAGTTTCACTTTCTTTGCACAAGGTTGATCACTTTGATCTTCTGAGTTATCACTGTCACACATATTTTATTGTCAAAAATTAAAATGAAAAATTAAATAAAACGCAGGTTATGTGTACCGTAGTAAACAACAACGTCGAACTGAGTGAGAAGCCACACCGTACACTCTACTACACAGAATATAGATAGGCATACCTTAGTATAGCGCGGCGATTGCTCGCCACGGCCAGTATCGCCACGCCAACGATTCGGTTTAGGAGTGCGCCTATAGATGTTTCACATCAAACATAATAATAATCTCAGAATTTTTTAAACAGTTTTTTTTACGTAAAATCGGTAGTTTCTCCTCCGTACTTTCTAAAATGCATCACTTTCATTCATATCGATAATGATGTATTTGATCGCGAAGAAACGTCAAAAGAAGAAATAAATATTAATATTATGAGTGAGACGGAATTTTTATCGAAATGATTGTCCCACACATGGAGAACTTGTTGGTAATAATTTATCATTCAATTATGAAATTTTTCTCCTGAGAAGATGCCACTGGGGCGTTAAAAAACACTCGAAAAATTCTTTTGACACTTAAATATCAGATTATTTTTCTTTTCAATTTTCCTCACCTTCGCTATTGGTATCATTGCAGTGTATTGGGAGTAGTTGTGTGTATTTTGAGAAACTGATAACTGACGAAACGCCCTTGAAACATTGGAAGTCTTCTCAGGAATAATAAATATTATGATCATTAATGACTTCAAGCTTTCATTGCAATGACAGAATACTTGATGGTAATTATTTCCGTGAAACGTTGGTCTGAAAAAGAGTTTTTCTTCTCTCTAAATCTCTGAAGCACTGCAGGCAATTATGTTACTTCATACAGCAGAAATGTGATGATTTTTCAACCATTGTTTATATGTACGGATCTCGAAGAAATGTAAACTTAAATGCTCCAGAACCGCTGATGATAAATTATTGATGATCCCGATGGGAATTTTAACGCACTCAAGATATATATATCTTATCTACTATTATGTACATATATACATAACTAATCCTACATTGCAACGCCCTAAAGGACTACATTTTTTCGTATTAAGGGAGTCGAGAGCCTTTCTCCTATATATCCATTTTGTCAACCCATATGTTGTCGAAGGATTCCCTCACTCTGTCCCCCTGGAAAAGAAAGTACGATTCAAATGATCGATATATTGCATTTCCGTTTTTTTTAACGAGGAATTCAGGATCGAATGGAATAATTAGTAATCAGTGATAACTTATTATAAATTAAATTGAATATTTCTGAATTTCATGAAACATATCTGATAACTGGAGGAATAGGTAGAAAGGAATTCATATTCATATTTCGACCATGAACATGAGAAAACTTCGATCATGAATCATGGGTTAAAAATAAAACTATGGAACTGTTTTTACCAAAGCCATTGATTCCAGTGCACTTGCGATATTTCCAATAGTCTTTTTATTCTATTTTAATACTTCCTGTTGATATTTCGCTAAACCCCCATGAAGCACTAATGAATGGATGAAAGCTCGATACTGTGGACAAAACAAGACATATCATGATCATTGACAAGATCAATTATCAAGTGTAACGAGGAAAAAAATATTCTGTGAATTATTCACTTCTGTGCAGCGAAATGATCTGTCTTCCTTGCTTAAAAGCCTGGAGAGTGGTGAGAAAAGATGCTCCTTAACCTCAAGACTTAGAGGGATAGATCTGAGGTTATAAAAGAAATGAAAGGGGATTTTTAATGTATTTCTATGTGCAACGCATATCTTTAATGGAAATAAAATATTATAAAAACACAAAAAACTTTTTTTTGTAAAAATAGTGTGCCAAGAGTTTCATGAGATAGTGACATGAAAGTAAGTTGTCTGGACACGGTCGCCAAGTTTTCCTAAGATAGAAAGAATGACACAGAATGGCGGTTACTAACCAAGACGTGAATATAGGCTAGGTATCGCCCCGGTCGGTCAGTCAGACATAATTCAATACTTATCATGTATCGGTACGTAGAAATCTTAGTGTTGTGAATTCGTTTCTCGCGCAACATTTAAACCGGTTTGATAATGAGTATTTGTCCTTGTTTTGGCAATACTAATGACGTTTTCCTACACTAACAAACTTTTGATTATATGCCCCACGTTTCTTTGAACAGCTCAAGCTATAGGTAGATTTTTTACATGTTTCTTTAATCTTGTTCAGTCGTTAAAACAATTGACAACGAACAATGAAGTTGTCAATTGTTTGACCGATCGAACAAAATTGAAGAAACACACCACAAACTAAATCATAGTTTGGAATGTTCGAAGAAACGCGGCAGATATAACCCAAGATTTGCCAGAAGGAGAGAAACGTCATAATACTATCGGTGTCGATAATTTAGAGTTGACAATGATAAAAGTGCATAATAATGATTATTTCCTGCAATAATGAAATACGAAAAAGATTTTTCGTGGCGCTACAGTCCCACGTCACGAATAGAAATATACACACCTCGCCAGGGAAAACATATTACCATCCCCCAAGTGCTTGCCATTCTGGTCTTCAGCTCGGAAGGAAATTTTGCACGTGAGAGACGGTGATCTGTTTGCCTGGACCGGGACATGTAATGTTTTATCTTTCAATGTCTTATCGTAGTCATTAAGAAAATAAGGGAAATTTAATGATATACGTACCTTGTATTTTCATTATACTTGGTCCGGGAGCAATAACGCAATGATCAGTTCAATTTCAATGAAAGAAAGAAACATTCCTACACTCAACTGTCATTATAAAACAGATTGAACGATCAGTTTCATTTTTATCAGAAAAATCCCAAATCTGCAATCGACTACAAACTATATAGGGACCAGCGCTCTTTCTGGCTATAGTTTTCAATCAGCTCCCTTGATCTTCAAAAATCGGTTGAAGACTTATGTGATTTCCGATTGTGGAAATCCGAAAACTACAATCAACTACAAACTATTGTAGATGAGAAGCCAATGTCAGTTAAGCTTTAACAATGAAATCGTTCCTAACCGTGTTTCAAAGACGCATTGAACGCTCATTCCTTCAGATTGGAAAAAGAATTGGAAAATTGGAAAGAATTGGAAAAATTCCAAAACTATAATCAAGTATGATATTTTTTTCCACTTTTAGAAACAACTACAAACAAATCGTTCTACATATCTCAATTTTTCCTTTTTCCTGGTGTATTGAAAATACTACAAACAGCAAACCATTTTAGGCCGCAATCCGAGCTCATTTCAGCTAAGGCTGTCAGCAAGTTCCTAATTGGACTTCAAAGATCGATTCGATGTAGATTTGAGTGTGGAATAAAAAACATCCAAAACTGTAATTGAGTATGAACCTCAATCTATGTAATTATTTTTATTCGTTTTTTTTTTCATTGCAAGAAATGCCTGCAAGAAAATCCTAATATCTGAACTGTCTGCCACCCGGTTTTTGCGGTGCATTCGAAATTTATGAGTACTACGAATAACTACAAATGATTTCAGATAGAAATCCGAGCTTACTCTGGCTATAGCTTTCAATCAGTTTCTCCTTGATCTTCAAAAATGGAGTGGCCGCTCATTTAATTTCCGATTGCAAAGATTCCAAAACTACAATCAACTACAAACGATTGCAGATGAGAATCCAATGTCACTCAAGCGTAAACTATGACATCGTTCCGAACTGTGTTTCAAAAATGGACAGAATCCCCATTCTAGTGCAGATAGGACAAATTCCAAAACTACAATCATGTATGAACTTTGTTCTATAAGGTTTTTCAAACTTCTCCATTTTTTCCACTCTTAGAAACAACTACAAACAAATCCTCCTACATTTCTCAATTCTCTCCCACCCTTTTTTTCCGGTGTATTCAAAATCTATGAGTACTATAAACAACTACAAACTATTTGAGACAGGAAACCGATGTTATTTCGGCTATAGCTGTCGATTAGTTCTTACTCGGGCTCCAAAAATCGATATGGAGGCTCATTTCAGTTTACATTTGGAAAATTTGAGAACTACAATCACGTATGGATGTTGGTTCATAAGCATCTTCTTTTTCCTATTTCTTCCACTTTCAAACACAACTTCAAATTTTCCTGCATATCTCAACTGTTCACCTTCTTTTATTCTCCGTGCATTGCAAATCTATGGTTACTATAATCAACTACAAACGCTTGTAGATAGGAATCTGAAGACAATTTGCCTATAGCTATCAATCATTTCCTACTTATGCTTTGAAAGCCGATTGCTCGTTAATTGCAGTTCGGATTAGAAAAATTCAAAAACTACTATCAACTACAAACGATTGCAAATAAGAATCCCACGTAATTTCGAATACAACTTTGAAATAGTTCCTCACTGTTTGAAAAAATCTATTAAACGTTCATTACGATACCGATCGTGAAATTTTCAGAACTACAATCAGCTACAAATGATTGCCAACGAGAATCCAATGTCACTCGAGCTGGAACTGTGAGATAGTTCCTAACTGTGTTTCAAAAACGAATTGGTCGCTCAGTTTTCAACTACAAACGAAAGAAACGTCACTACTATTCCAAGTAGCTCAAAATCTATCAAATATCAAATAGTCGTTCGAATCCACCTCAGTGGGGTGCCCACTTCACGGAGCTCAAAAAACGATCTGATTCCAAATCCGGGCCCGTTTGGCTCTAGGAGGCCCAGGAACCGAGAAAAACGCGAAAAACGAAAAAATCAACTTTAGAAAATTCCCGGACCGCTAGAAAAATCGGAAATCGTCTCACGAATCCAATGGCGCCAGCCAAATTGTCCTAGCGATGATATTTCCAAAGATATGGGCGAAAAACGGTGTGATCCCAAATCCGGGCCCGTTTTGCTCTAGGAGGCCCAGGAGCCGAGAAAAACGCGAAAAACGAAAAAATTGACTTTAGAAAATTCCCGGACCCCCAGAAAAATCGGAAATCGTCTCACGAATCCAATGGCACCAGCCAAATTGTCCTAGCTATGGTATTTCTAAAGATATGGGTGAAAAACGGTGTGATCCCAAATCCGGGCCCGTTTGACTCTAGGAGGCCCAGGAACCGAGAAAATTGCGAAAAACGAAAAAATCAACTGTGGACAATTCCCGGGCCCCTAGAAAAATCGGAAATCGTCTCACGAATCCAATGGCGCCAGCCAAATTGTCCTAGCGATGATATTTCCAAAGATATGGGTGAAAAACGGTGTGATCCCAAATGCGGGCGCGTTTGGCTCTAGGAGGCCCAGGAGCCGAGAAAAACGCGAAAAACGAAAAAATTGACTTTAGAAAATTCCCGGACCCCCAGAAAAATCGGAAATCGTCTCACGAATCCAATGGCGCCAACCAAATTGTCCTAGCTATGATATATCCAATGATGTGGACGAAAAACGTCAGAGTCCAAATCCGGGCCCGTTTGGCTCTAGGAGGCCCAGGAACCGAGAAAAACGCGAAAAACGAAAAAATCGACTTTAGAAAATTCCCGGACCCCTAGAAAAATTGGAAATTGTCTCACGAATCCAATGGCGCCAGCCAAATTGACCTAGCTATGATATTTCCGAACATATGGACAAAAAACGATCTGATTCCAAATCCGGGCCCGTTTTGCTCTAGGAGGACCAGGATTCGAGAAAAACGCGAAAAACTAAAAAATCGACTTTAGAAAATTCCCGGACCCCTAGAAAAATCGGAAATCGTCTCACGAATCCAATGGCGCCAGCCAAATTGTCCTAGCGATGATATTTCCGAAGATATGGACGAAAAACCATCTGATTCCGAATCCGGGCCCGTTTTGCTCTAGGAGGCCCAGGAGCCGAGAAAATTGCGAAAAACGAAAAAATCGACTGTGGACAATTCCCGGGCCCCTAGAATAATCGGAAATCGTCTCACGAATCCAATGGCGCCAACCAAATTGTCCTAGCTATGATATATCCAATGATGTGGACGAAAAACGTCAGAGTCCAAATCCGGGCCCGTTTGGCTCTAGGAGGCCCAGGAACCGAGAAAAACGCGAAAAACGAAAAAATCGACTTTAGAAAACTCCCGGACCTCAAGAAGAATCGGAATTCGTCTCACGAATCCAATGGCGCCAGCCAAATTGTCCTAGCGATGATATTTCCGAAGATATGGACGAAAAACCATCTGATTCCAAATCCGGGCCCGTTTGGCTTTAGGAGGCCCAGGAACCGAGAAAAACGCGAAAAACGAAAAAATCGACTTTAGAAAATTCCCGGAGCCCTAGAAAAATCGGAAATCGTTTCACGAATCCAATGGCGCCAGCCAAATTGTCCTAGCTACGAGTTTTCCAATGATATGGACGAAAAACGATCTGATTCCAAATCCGGGCCCGTTTTGCTCTAGGAGGCCCAGGAGCCGAAAAAAACGCGAAAAACGAAAAAATCGACTTTAGAAAATTCCCGGACCCGCCGCAAAATCGGAAATCGTCTCACGAATCCAATGGCGCCAACCAAATTGTCCTAGCGATGATATTTCCAAAGATATGGGCGAAAAACGGTGTGATCCCAAATCCGGGCCCGTTTTGCTCTAGGAGGCCCAGGAGCCGAGAAAAACGCGAAAAACGAAAAAATTGACTTTAGAAAATTCCCGGACCCCCAGAAAAATCGGAAATCGTCACACGGATCCAATGGCGCCAACCAAATTGTCCTAGCGATGATATTTCCGAAGATATGGACGAAAATCGATCTGATTCCAAATCCGGGCCCGTTTTGCTCTAGGAGGCCCAGGAGCCGAGAAAATTGCGAAAAACGAAAAAATCGATTGTGGACAATTCCCGGGCCCCTAGAAAAATCGGGAATCGTCTCACGAATCCAATGGCGCCAGCCAAATTGTCCTAGCTATGATATTTCCGAACATATGGACAAAAAACGATCTGATTCCAAATCCGGGCCCGTTTTGCTCTAGGACGCCCAGGAGCCGAGAAAAACGCGAAAAACGAAAAAATCGACTTTAGAAAATTCCCGGACCCCTAGAAAAATCGGAAATCGTCTCACGAATCCAATGGTACCAGCCAAATTGTCCTAGCTATGTTATTTCTAAAGATATGGGTGAAAAACCGTGTGATCCCAAATCCGGGCCCGTTTGGCTCTAGGAGGGCCAGGAACCGAGAAAAACGCGAAAAACGCAAAAATCGACTTTAGAAAATTCCCGGACCCCTAGAAAAATCGGAAATCGTCTCACGAATCCAATGGCGCCAGCCAAATTGTCCTAGCGATGATATTTCCGAAGATATGGACGAAAAACCATCTGATTCCAAATCCGGGCCCGTTTGGCTTTAGGAGGCCCAGGAACCGAGAAAAACGCGAAAAACGAAAAAATCGACTTTAGAAAATTCCTGGACCCCTAGAAAAATCGGAAATTGTCTCACGAATCCAATCGCGCCAGCCAAATTGACCTAGCTATGATATTTCCGAACATATGGACAAAAAACGATCTGATTCCAAATCCGGGCCCGTTTTGCTCTAGGAGGCCCAGGAGCCGAGAAAATTGCGAAAAACGAAAAAATCGACTTTAGAAAATTCCCGGACCCCTAGAAAAATCGGAAATCGTCTCACGAATCCAATGGCGCCAGCCAAATTGTCCTAGCGATGATATTTCCGAAGATATGGGCGAAAAACCGTGTGATCCCAAATCCGGGCCCGTTTTGCTCTAGGAGGCCCAGGAACCGAGAAAAACGCGAAAAACGAAAAAATCGACTTTAGAAAAATCCCGGACCCCCAGAAAAATCGGAAATCGTCTCACGAATCCAATGGCACCAGCCAAATTGTCCTAGCTATGATATTTCCAATGATATGGGCGAAAAACGGTGTGATCCCAAATCCGGGCCCGTTTTGCTCTAGGACGCCCAGGAGCCGAGAAAAACGCGAAAAACGAAAAAATCGACTTTAGAAAATTCCCGGAGCCCTAGAAAAATCGGGAATCGTCTCACGAATCCAATGGCGCCAGCCAAATTGTCCTAGCGATGATATTTCCGAAGATATGGACGAAAAACCATCTGATTCCAAATCCGGGCCCGTTTTGCTCTAGGAGGCCCAGGAGCCGAGAAAATTGCGAAAAACGAAAAAATCGACTGTGGACAATTCCCGGGCCCCTAGAAAAATCGGAAATCGTCTCACGAATCCAATGGTGCCAACCAAATTGTCCTAGCTATGATATTTCCAATGATATGGGCGAAAAACGGTGTGATCCCAAATCCGGGCCCGTTTTGCTCTAGGACGCCCAGGAGCCGAGAAAAACGCGAAAAACGAAAAAATCGACTTTAGAAAAATCCCGGACCCCCAGAAAAATCGGAAATCGTCTCACGAATCCAATGGCACCAGCCAAATTGTCCTAGCTATGATATTTCCAATGATATGGGCGAAAAACGGTGTGATCCCAAATCCGGGCCCGTTTTGCTCTAGGACGCCCAGGAGCCGAGAAAAACGCGAAAAACGAAAAAATCGACTTTAGAAAATTCCTGGACCCCTAGAAAAATCGGAAATTGTCTCACGAATCCAATGGCGCCAGCCAAATTGACCTAGCTATGATATTTCCGAACATATGGACAAAAAACGATCTGATTCCAAATCCGGGCCCGTTTTGCTCTAGGAGGCCCAGGAGCCGAGAAATTTGCGAAAAACGAAAAAATCGACTGTGGACAATTCCCGGGCCCCTAGAAAAATCGGGAATCGTCTCACGAATCCAATGGCGCCAGCCAAATTGTCCTAGCGATGATATTTCCGAAGATATGGACGAAAAACCATCTGATTCCAAATCCGGGCCCGTTTGGCTCTAGGAGGCCCAGGAACCGAGAAAAACGCGAAAAACGAAAAAATCGACTTTAGAAAATTCCCGGACCCCCAGAAAAATCGGAAATCGTCCCACGAATCCAATGGCACCAGCCAAATTGTCCTAGCTATGTTATTTCTAAAGATATGGGTGAAAAACGGTGTGATCCCAAATCCGGGCCCGTTTTGCTCTAGGACGCCCAGGAGCCGAGAAAAACGCGAAAAACGAAAAAATCGACTTTAGAAAATTCCCGGAGCCCTAGAAAAATCGGGAATCGTCTCACGAATCCAATGGCGCCAGCCAAATTGTCCTAGCGATGATATTTCCGAAGATATGGACGAAAAACCATCTGATTCCAAATCCGGGCCCGTTTTGCTCTAGGAGGCCCAGGAGCCGAGAAAATTGCGAAAAACGAAAAA
Source organism: Diachasmimorpha longicaudata (assembly GCF_034640455.1). Classification (NCBI taxonomy): domain Eukaryota; kingdom Metazoa; phylum Arthropoda; class Insecta; order Hymenoptera; family Braconidae; genus Diachasmimorpha; species Diachasmimorpha longicaudata. The sequence continues at coordinate 3,065,823 of NC_087236.1, forward strand.
ATCGACTGTGGACAATTCCCGGGCCCCTAGAAAAATCGGAAATCGTCTCACGAATCCAATGGTGCCAACCAAATTGTCCTAGCTATGATATTTCCAATGATATGGGCGAAAAACGGTGTGATCCCAAATCCGGGCCCGTTTTGCTCTAGGACGCCCAGGAGCCGAGAAAAACGCGAAAAACGAAAAAATCGACTTTAGAAAATTCCCGGACCCCTAGAAAAATCGGAAATCGTCTCACGAATCCAATGGTACCAGCCAAATTGTCCTAGCTGTGTTATTTCTAAAGATATGGGTGAAAAACGGTGTGATCCCAAATCCGGGCCCGTTTTGCTCTAGGAGGCCCAGGAGCCGAGAAAAACGCGAAAAACGAAAAAATTGACTTTAGAAAATTCCCGGACCCCCAGAAAAATCGGAAATCGTCTCACGAATCCAATGGTACCAGCCAAATTGTCCTAGCTGTGTTATTTCTAAAGATATGGGCGAAAAACGGTGTGATCCCAAATCCGGGCCCGTTTTGCTCTAGGACGCCCAGGAGCCGAGAAAAACGCGAAAAACGAAAAAATCGACTTTAGAAAATTCCCGGACCCCTAGAAAAATCGGAAATCGTCTCACGAATCCAATGGCGCCAGCCAAATTGTCCTAGCGATGATATTTCCGAAGATATGGACGAAAAACCATCTGATTCCAAATCCGGGCCCGTTTGGCTTTAGGAGGCCCAGGAACCGAGAAAAACGCGACAAACGAAAAAATCGACTTTAGAAAATTCCCGGAGCCCTAGAAAAATCGGAAATCGTCTCACGAATCCAATGGCGCCAGCCAAATTGTCCTAGCGATGATATTTCCGAAGATATGGACGAAAAACCATCTGATTCCAAATCCGGGCCCGTTTTGCTCTAGGAGGCCCAGGAGCCGAGAAAAACGCGAAAAACGAAAAAATCGACTTTAGAAAATTCCTGGACCCCTAGAAAAATCGGAAATTGTCTCACGAATCCGATGGCGCCAGCCAAATTGACCTAGCTATGATATTTCCGAACATATGGACAAAAAACGATCTGATTCTAAATCCGGGCCCGTTTTGCTCTAGGACGCCCAGGAGCCGAGAAAAACGCGAAAAACGAAAAAATCGACTTTAGAAAATTCCTGGACCCCTAGAAAAATCGGAAATTGTCTCACGAATCCAATGGCGCCAGCCAAATTGACCTAGCTATGATATTTCCGAACATATGGACAAAAAACGATCTGATTCCAAATCCGGGCCCGTTTTGCTCTAGGAGGCCCAGGAGCCGAGAAAATTGCGAAAAACGAAAAAATCGACTGTGGACAATTCCCGGGCCCCTAGAAAAATCGGGAATCGTCTCACGAATCCAATGGCGCCAGCCAAATTGTCCTAGCTATGATATTTCCAAAGATATGGGCGAAAAACGGTGTGATGCCAAATCCGGGCCCGTTTTGCTCTAGGAGGCCCAGGAGCCGAGAAAAACGCGAAAAACGAAAAAGTTGACTTTAGAAAATTCCCGGACCCCCAGAAAAATCGGAAATCGTCTCACGAATCCAATGACGCCAACCAAATTGTCCTAGCTATGATATATCCAATGATATGGACGAAAAACATCAGAGTCCAAATCCGGGCCCGTTTTGCTCTAGGAGGCCCAAGAGCCCAGAAAATTGCGAAAAACGAAAAAATCGACTGTTGGCAATTCCTGGGCCCCTAGAAAAATCGGAAATCGTCTCACGAATCCAATGGTGCCAACCAAATTGTCCTAGCTATGATATTTCCAAAGATATGGATGAAAAACGGTGTGATCCCAAATCCGGGCCCGTTTGGCTCTAGGAGGCCCAGGAACCGAGAAAAACGCGAAAAACGAAAAAATCGACTTTAGAAAATTCCCGGACCCCTAGAAAAATCGGAAATCGTCTCACGAATCCAATGGCGCCAGCCCAATTGTCCTAGCTATGATATTTCCAAAGATATGGGCGAAAAACGGTGTGATGCCAAATCCGGGACCGTTTTGCTCTAGGAGGCCCAGGAGCCGAGAAAAACGCGAAAAACGAAAAAGTTGACTTTAGAAAATTCCCGGACCCCCAGAAAAATCGGAAATCGTCTCACGAATCCAATGGCACCAGCCAAATTGTCCTAGCTATGTTATTTCTAAAGATATGGGTGAAAAACGGTGTGATCCCAAATCCGGGCCCGTTTGGCTCTAGGAGGACCAGGAACCGAGAAAAACGCGAAAAACGAAAAAATCGACTTTAGAAAATTCCCGGACCCCTAGAAAAATCGGAAATCGTCTCACGAATCCAATGGTACCAGCCAAATTGTCCTAGCTATGTTATTTCTAAAGATATGGGTGAAAAACGGTGTGATCCCAAATCCGAGCCCGTTTGGCTCTAGGAGGGCCAGGAACCGAGAAAAACGCGAAAAACGAAAAAATCGACTTTAGAAAATTCCTGGACCCCTAGAAAAATCGGAAATTGTCTCACGAATCCAATGGCGCCAGCCAAATTGACCTAGCTATGATATTTCCGAACATATGGACAAAAAACGATCTGATTCCAAATCCGGGCCCGTTTTGCTCTAGGAGGCCCAGGAGCCGAGAAAATTGCGAAAAACGAAAAAATCGACTGTGGACAATTCCCGGGCCCCTAGAAAAATCGGGAATCGTCTCACGAATCCAATGGCGCCAGCCAAATTGTCCTAGCGATGATATTTCCGAAGATATGGACGAAAAACCATCTGATTCCAAATCCGGGCCCGTTTTGCTCTAGGAGGCCCAGGAGCCGAGAAAAACGCGAAAAACGAAAAAGTTGACTTTAGAAAATTCCCGGACCCCCAGAAAAATCGGAAATCGTCTCACGAATCCAATGGCACCAGCCAAATTGTCCTAGCTATGATGTTTCCCGAGATATGGGCGAAAAACGGTGTGATCCCAAATCCGGGCCCGTTTTGCTCTAGGACGCCCAGGAGCCGAGAAAAACGCGAAAAACGAAAAAATCGACTTTAAAAAATTCCCGGAACCCTAGAAAAATCGGAAATCGTCTCACGAATCCAATGGCGCCAGCCAAATTGTCCTAGCGATGATATTTCCGAAGATATGGACGAAAAACCATCTGATTCCAAATCCGGGCCCGTTTTGCTCTAGGACGCCCAGGAGCCGAGAAAAACGCGAAAAACGAAAAAATCGACTTTAGAAAATTCCCGGACCCCTAGAAAAATCGGAAATCGTCTCACGAATCCAATGGCACCAGCCAAATTGTCCTAGCTATGTTATTTCTAAAGATATGGGTGAAAAACGGTGTGATCCCAAATCCGGGCCCGTTTGGCTCTAGGAGGCCCAGGAGCCGAGAAAATTGCGAAAAACGAAAAAATCGACTTTAGAATATTCCCGGACCCCTAGAAAAATCGGAAATCGTCTCACGAATCCAATGGCGCCCGCCAAATTGTCCTAGCGATGATATTTCCAAAGATATGGGCGAAAAACGGTGTGATCCCAAATCCGGGCCCGTTTTGCTCTAGGAGGCCCAGGAGCCGAGAAAAACGCGAAAAACGAAAAAATTGACTTTAGAAAATTCCCGGACCCCCAGAAAAATCGGAAATCGTCTCACGAATCCAATGGCACCAGCCAAATTGTCCTAGCTATGTTATTTCCAAAGATATGGGCGAAAAACGGTGTGATCCCAAATCCGGGCCCGTTTTGCTCTAGGAGGCCCAGGAGCCGAGAAAAACGCGAAAAACGAAAAAATTGACTTTAGAAAATTCCCGGACCCCCAGAAAAATCGGAAATCGTCTCACGAATCCAATGGCACCAGCCAAATTGTCCTAGCTATGATATTTCCGAACATATGGACAAAAAACGATCTGATTCCAAATCCGGGCCCGTTTTGCTCTAGGAGGCCCAGGAGCCGAGAAAATTGCGAAAAACGAAAAAATCGACTGTGGACAATTCCCGGGCCCCTAGAAAAATTGGGAATCGTCTCACGAATCCAATGGCGCCAGCCAAATTGTCCTAGCTATGATGTTTCCCGAGATATGGGCGAAAAACGGTGTGATCCCAAATCCGGGCCCGTTTTGCTCTAGGACGCCCAGGAGCCGAGAAAAACGCGAAAAACGAAAAAATCGACTTTAAAAAATTCCCGGAACCCTAGAAAAATCGGAAATCGTCTCACGAATCCAATGGCGCCAGCCAAATTGTCCTAGCGATGATATTTCCGAAGATATGGACGAAAAACCATCTGATTCCAAATCCGGGCCCGTTTTGATCTAGGACGCCCAGGAGCCGAGAAAATTGCGAAAAACGAAAAAATCGACTTTAGAATATTCCCGGACCCCTAGAGAAATCGGAAATCGTCTCAGGAATCCAATGGCGCCAGCCAAATTGTCCTAGCGATGATATTTCCAAAGATATGGGCGAAAAACGGTGTGATCCCAAATCCTGGCCCGTTTTGATCTAGGAGGCCCAGGAGCCGAGAAAATTGCGAAAAACGAAAAAATCGACTTTAGAATATTCCCGGACCCCTAGAAAAATCGGAAATCGTCTCACGAATCCAATGGCACCAGCCAAATTGTCCTAGCTATGATGTTTCCCGAGATATGGGCGAAAAACGGTGTGATCCCAAATCCGGGCCCGTTTTGCTCTAGGACGCCCAGGAGCCGAGAAAAACGCGAAAAACGAAAAAATCGACTTTAAAAAATTCCCGGAACCCTAGAAAAATCGGAAATCGTCTCACGAATCCAATGGCGCCAGCCAAATTGTCCTAGCGATGATATTTCCGAAGATATGGACGAAAAACCATCTGATTCCAAATCCGGGCCCGTTTTGCTCTAGGAGGCCCAAGAGCCCAGAAAATTGCGAAAAACGAAAAAATCGACTGAGGACAATTCCTGGGCCCCTAGAAAAATCGGAAATCGTCTCACGAATCCAATGGCGCTAGCCAAAGTGTTCTAGCTATGATATTTCTAAAGATATGGGCGAAAAACGGTGTGATCCCAAATCCGGGCCCGTTTGGCTCTGGGAGGCCCAGGAACCGAGAAAAACGCGAAAAACGAAAAAATCGACTTTAGAAAATTCCCGGACCCCCCGCAAAATCGGAAATCGTCTCACGAATCCAATGGCGCCACCCAAATTGTCCTAGCTATGATATATCCAATGATGTGAACGAAAAACGTCAGAGTCCAAATCCGGGCCCGTTTGGCTCTAGGAGGCCCAGGAACCGAGAAAAACGCGAAAAACGAAAAAATCGACTGAGGACAATTCCCGGGCCCCGAGAAAAATCGGAAATCGTCTCACGAATCCAATGGCGCCAGCCAAATTGTCCTAGCTATGATATTTCCAATGATATGGGCGAAAAACGGTGTGATCCCAAATCCGGGCCCGTTTTGCTCTAGGACGCCCAGGAGCCGAGAAAAACGCGAAAAACGAAAAAATCGACTTTAGAAAATTCCCGGACCCCTAGAAAAATCGGAAATCGTCTCACGAATCCAATGGCACCAGCCAAATTGTCCTAGCTATGTTATTTCTAAAGATATGGGTGAAAAACGGTGTGATCCCAAATCCGGGCCCGTTTGGCTCTAGGAGGGCCAGGAACCGAGAAAAACGCGAAAAACGAAAAAATCGACTTTAGAAAATTCCCGGACCCCTAGAAAAATCGGAAATCGTCTCACGAATCCAATGGCACCAGCCAAATTGTCCTAGCTATGATGTTTCCCGAGATATGGGCGAAAAACGGTGTGATCCCAAATCCGGGCCCGTTTTGCTCTAGGACGCCCAGGAGCCGAGAAAAACGCGAAAAACGAAAAAATCGACTTTAAAAAATTCCCGGAACCCTAGAAAAATCGGAAATCGTCTCACGAATCCAATGGCGCCAGCCAAATTGTCCTAGCTATGATATTTCCAATGATATGGGCGAAAAACGGTGTGATCCCAAATCCGGGCCCGTTTTGCTCTAGGACGCCCAGGAGCCGAGAAAAACGCGAAAAACGAAAAAATCGACTTTAGAAAATTCCCGGACCCCTAGAAAAATCGGAAATCGTCTCACGAATCCAATGGCACCAGCCAAATTGTCCTAGCTATGTTATTTCTAAAGATATGGGTGAAAAACGGTGTGATCCCAAATCCGGGCCCGTTTGGCTCTAGGAGGGCCAGGAACCGAGAAAAACGCGAAAAACGAAAAAATCGACTTTAGAAAATTCCCGGACCCCTAGAAAAATCGGAAATCGTCTCACGAATCCAATGGCACCAGCCAAATTGTCCTAGCTATGATGTTTCCCGAGATATGGGCGAAAAACGGTGTGATCCCAAATCCGGGCCCGTTTTGCTCTAGGACGCCCAGGAGCCGAGAAAAACGCGAAAAACGAAAAAATCGACTTTAAAAAATTCCCGGAACCCTAGAAAAATCGGAAATCGTCTCACGAATCCAATGGCGCCAGCCAAATTGTCCTAGCTATGTTATTTCTAAAGATATGGGTGAAAAACGGTGTGATCCCAAATCCGGGCCCGTTTGGCTCTGGGAGGCCCAGGAACCGAGAAAAACGCGAAAAACGAAAAAATCGACTTTAGAAAAATCCCGGACCCCCAGAAAATCGGAAATCGTCTCACGAATCCAATGGCGCCAGCCAAATTGTCCTAGCTATGATATTTCCAATGATATGGGCGAAAAACGGTGTGATCCCAAATCCGGGCCCGTTTTGCTCTAGGACGCCCAGGAGCCGAGAAAAACGCGAAAAACGAAAAAATCGACTTTAGAAAATTCCCGGACCCCCAGAAAAATCGGAAATCGTCTCACGAATCCAATGGCACCAGCCAAATTGTCCTAGCTATGATATTTCCGAACATATGGACAAAAAACGATCTGATTCCAAATCCGGGCCCGTTTTGCTCTAGGAGGCCCAGGAACCGAGAAAAACGCGAAAAACGAAAAAATCAACTTTAGAAAATTCCCGGACCCCGAGAAAAATCGGAAATCGTCTCACGAATCCAATGGCGCCAGCCAAATTGTCCTAGCTATGATATTTCCAAAGAAATGGGAGAAAAACGGTGTGATCGCAAATCCGGGCCCGTTTTGCTCTAGGAGGCCCAGGAGCCGAGAAAAACGCGAAAAACGAAAAAATTGACTTTAGAAAATTCCCGGACCCCCAGAAAAATCGGAAATCGTCTCACGAATCCAATGGCACCAGCCAAATTGTCCTAGCTATGTTATTTCTAAAGATATGGGTGAAAAACGGTGTGATCCCAAATCCGGGCCCGTTTGGCTCTAGGAGGCCCAGGAACCGAGAAAAACGCGAAAAACGAAAAAATCGACTTTAGAAAAATCCCGGACCCCCAGAAAAATCGGAAATCGTCTCACGAATCCAATGGCACCAGCCAAATTGTCCTAGCTATGATATATCCAATGATATGGACGAAAAACGTCAGAGTCCAAATCCTGGCCCGTTTTGATCTAGGAGGCCCAGGAGCCGAGAAAATTGCGAAAAACGAAAAAATCGACTTTAGAATATTCCCGGACCCCTAGAAAAATCGGAAATCGTCTCACGAATCCAATGGCGCCCGCCAAATTGTCCTAGCGATGATATTTCCGAAGATATGGACGAAAAACCATCTGATTCCAAATCCGGGCCCGTTTTGCTCTAGGACGCCCAGGAGCCGAGAAAAACGCGAAAAACGAAAAAATCGACTTTAAAAAATTCCCGGAACCCTAGAAAAATCGGAAATCGTCTCACGAATCCAATGGCGCCAGCCAAATTGTCCTAGCTATGTTATTTCTAAAGATATGGGTGAAAAACGGTGTGATCCCAAATCCGGGCCCGTTTGGCTCTGGGAGGCCCAGGAACCGAGAAAAACGCGAAAAACGAAAAAATCGACTTTAGAAAAATCCCGGACCCCCAGAAAATCGGAAATCGTCTCACGAATCCAATGGCGCCAGCCAAATTGTCCTAGCTATGATATTTCCAATGATATGGGCGAAAAACGGTGTGATCCCAAATCCGGGCCCGTTTTGCTCTAGGACGCCCAGGAGCCGAGAAAAACGCGAAAAACGAAAAAATCGACTTTAGAAAATTCCCGGACCCCCAGAAAAATCGGAAATCGTCTCACGAATCCAATGGCACCAGCCAAATTGTCCTAGCTATGATATTTCCGAACATATGGACAAAAAACGATCTGATTCCAAATCCGGGCCCGTTTTGCTCTAGGAGGCCCAGGAACCGAGAAAAACGCGAAAAACGAAAAAATCAACTTTAGAAAATTCCCGGACCCCGAGAAAAATCGGAAATCGTCTCACGAATCCAATGGCGCCAGCCAAATTGTCCTAGCTATGATATTTCCAAAGAAATGGGAGAAAAACGGTGTGATCGCAAATCCGGGCCCGTTTTGCTCTAGGAGGCCCAGGAGCCGAGAAAAACGCGAAAAACGAAAAAATTGACTTTAGAAAATTCCCGGACCCCCAGAAAAATCGGAAATCGTCTCACGAATCCAATGGCACCAGCCAAATTGTCCTAGCTATGTTATTTCTAAAGATATGGGTGAAAAACGGTGTGATCCCAAATCCGGGCCCGTTTGGCTCTAGGAGGCCCAGGAACCGAGAAAAACGCGAAAAACGAAAAAATCGACTTTAGAAAAATCCCGGACCCCCAGAAAAATCGGAAATCGTCTCACGAATCCAATGGCACCAGCCAAATTGTCCTAGCTATGATATATCCAATGATATGGACGAAAAACGTCAGAGTCCAAATCCTGGCCCGTTTTGATCTAGGAGGCCCAGGAGCCGAGAAAATTGCGAAAAACGAAAAAATCGACTTTAGAATATTCCCGGACCCCTAGAAAAATCGGAAATCGTCTCACGAATCCAATGGCGCCCGCCAAATTGTCCTAGCGATGATATTTCCGAAGATATGGACGAAAAACCATCTGATTCCAAATCCGGGCCCGTTTTGCTCTAGGAGGCCCAAGAGCCCAGAAAATTGCGAAAAACGAAAAAATCGACTGAGGACAATTCCTGGGCCCCTAGAAAAATCGGGAATCGTCTCACGAATCCAATGGCGCCAGCCAAATTGTCCTAGCGCTGATATTTCCGAAGATATGGACGAAATACCATCTGATTCCAAATCCGGGCCCGTTTTGCTCTAGGAGGCCCAGGAGCCGAGAAAATTGCGAAAAACGAAAAAATCGACTGTGGACAATTCCCGGGCCCCTAGAAAAATCGGAAATCGTCTCACGAATCCAATGGTGCCAACCAAATTGTCCTAGCTATGATATTTCCAAAGATATGGATGAAAAACGGTGTGATCCCAAATCCGGGCCCGTTTGGCTCTAGGAGGCCCAGGAACCGAGAAAAACGCGAAAAACGAAAAAATCAACTTTAGAAAATTCCCGGACCCCTAGAAAAATCGGAAATCGTCTCACGAATCCAATGGCGCCAGCCAAATTGTCCTAGCTATGATATTTCCAATGATATGGGCGAAAAACGGTGTGATCCCAAATCCGGGCCCGTTTTGCTCTAGGACGCCCAGGAGCCGAGAAAAACGCGAAAAACGAAAAAATCGACTTTAGAAAATTCCCGGACCCCCAGAAAAATCGGAAATCGTCTCACGAATCCAATGGCACCAGCCAAATTGTCCTAGCTATGATATTTCCGAACATATGGACAAAAAACGATCTGATTCCAAATCCGGGCCCGTTTTGCTCTAGGAGGCCCAGGAGCCGAGAAAATTGCGAAAAACGAAAAAATCGACTGTGGACAATTCCCGGGCCCCTAGAAAAATCGGGAATCGTCTCACGAATCCAATGGCGCCAGCCAAATTGTCCTAGCTATGATGTTTCCCGAGATATGGGCGAAAAACGGTGTGATCCCAAATCCGGGCCCGTTTTGCTCTAGGAGGCCCAGGAACCGAGAAAAACGCGAAAAACGAAAAAATCGACTTTAGAAAAATCCCGGACCCCCAGAAAAATCGGAAATCGTCTCACGAATCCAATGGCACCAGCCAAATTGTCCTAGCTATGTTATTTCTAAAGATATGGGTGAAAAACGGTGTGATCCCAAATCCGGGCCCGTTTTGATCTAGGAGGCCCAGGAGCCGAGAAAATTGCGAAAAACGAAAAAATCAACTTTAGAAAATTCCCGGACCCCAAGAAGAGTCGGAATTCGTCTCACGAATCCAATGGCACCAGCCAAATTGTCCTAGCTATGTTATTTCTAAAGATATGGGCGAAAAACGGTGTGATCCCAAATCCGGGCCCGTTTTGCTCTAGGACGCCCAGGAGCCGAGAAAAACGCGAAAAACGAAAAAATCGACTTTAAAAAATTCCCGGAACCCTAGAAAAATCGGAAATCGTCTCACGAATCCAATGGCGCCAGCCAAATTGTCCTAGCGATGATATTTCCGAAGATATGGACGAAAAACCATCTGATTCCAAATCCGGGCCCGTTTTGCTCTAGGAGGCCCAAGAGCCCAGAAAATTGCGAAAAACGAAAAAATCGACTGAGGACAATTCCTGGGCCCCTAGAAAAATCGGAAATCGTCTCACGAATCCAATGGCGCTAGCCAAAGTGTTCTAGCTATGATATTTCTAAAGATATGGGCGAAAAACGGTGTGATCCCAAATCCGGGCCCGTTTGGCTCTGGGAGGCCCAGGAACCGAGAAAAACGCGAAAAACGAAAAAATCGACTTTAGAAAAATCCCGGACCCCCAGAAAAATCGGAAATCGTCTCACGAATCCAATGGCACCAGCCAAATTGTCCTAGCTATGTTATTTCTAAAGATATGGGTGAAAACCGGTGTGATCCCAAATCCGGGCCCGTTTGGCTCTAGGAGGCCCAGGAACGGAGAAAAACGCGAAAAACGAAAAAATCAACTTTAGAAAATTCCCGGACCCCGAGAAAAATCGGAAATCGTCTCACGAATCCAATGGCGCAAGCCAAATTGTCCTAGCTATGATATTTCCAATGATATGGGCGAAAAACGGTGTGATCCCAAATCCGGGCCCGTTTTGCTCTAGGACGCCCAGGAGCCGAGAAAAACGCGAAAAACGAAAAAATCGACTTTAGAAAATTCCCGGACCCCTAGAAAAATCGGAAATCGTCTCACGAATCCAATGGCACCAGCCAAATTGTCCTAGCTATGTTATTTCTAAAGATATGGGTGAAAAACGGTGTGATCCCAAATCCGGGCCCGTTTGGCTCTAGGAGGGCCAGGAACCGAGAAAAACGCGAAAAACGAAAAAGTCGACTTTAGAAAATTCCCGGACCCCTAGAAAAATCGGAAATCGTCTCACGAATCCAATGGCGCCAGCCAAATTGTCCTAGCTATGATATTTCCAAAGAAATGGGAGAAAAACGGTGTGATCCCAAATCCGGGCCCGTTTGGCTCTAGGAGGCCCAGGAACCGAGAAAAACGCGAAAAACGAAAAAATCAACTTTAGAAAATTCCCGGACCCCGAGAAAAATCGGAAATCGTCTCACGAATCCAATGGCGCCAGCCAAATTGTCCTAGCTATGATATTTCCAAAGAAATGGGAGAAAAACGGTGTGATCGCAAATCCGGGCCCGTTTTGCTCTAGGAGGCCCAGGAGCCGAGAAAAACGCGAAAAACGAAAAAATTGACTTTAGAAAATTCCCGGACCCCCAGAAAAATCGGAAATCGTCTCACGAATCCAATGGCACCAGCCAAATTGTCCTAGCTATGTTATTTCTAAAGATATGGGTGAAAAACGGTGTGATCCCAAATCCGGGCCCGTTTGGCTCTAGGAGGCCCAGGAACCGAGAAAAACGCGAAAAACGAAAAAATCGACTTTAGAAAAATCCCGGACCCCGAGAAAAATCGGAAATCGTCTCACGAATCCAATGGCACCAGCCAAATTGTCCTAGCTATGATATATCCAATGATATGGACGAAAAACGTCAGAGTCCAAATCCTGGCCCGTTTTGATCTAGGAGGCCCAGGAGCCGAGAAAATTGCGAAAAACGAAAAAATCGACTTTAGAATATTCCCGGACCCCTAGAAAAATCGGAAATCGTCTCACGAATCCAATGGCGCCCGCCAAATTGTCCTAGCGATGATATTTCCGAAGATATGGACGAAAAACCATCTGATTCCAAATCCGGGCCCGTTTTGCTCTAGGAGACCCAAGAGCCCAGAAAATTGCGAAAAACGAAAAAATCGACTGAGGACAATTCCTGGGCCCCTAGAAAAATCGGGAATCGTCTCACGAATCCAATGGCGCCAGCCAAATTGTCCTAGCGCTGATATTTCCGAAGATATGGGCGAAAAACGGTGTGATCCCAAATCCGGGCCCGTTTTGCTCTAGGAGGCCCAGGAGCCGAGAAAAACGCGAAAAACGAAAAAATTGACTTTAGAAAATTCCCGGACCCCCAGAAAAATCGGAAATCGTCTCACGAATCCAATGGCACCAGCCAAATTGTCCTAGCTATGTTATTTCCAAAGATATGGGCGAAAAACGGTGTGATCGCAAATCCTGGCCCGTTTTGCTCTAGGAGGCCCAGGAGCCGAGAAAAACGCGAAAAACGAAAAAATTGACTTTAGAAAATTCCCGGACCCCCAGAAAAATCGGAAATCGTCTCACGAATCCAATGGCACCAGCCAAATTGTCCTAGCTATGATATTTCCGAACATATGGCAAAAAACGATCTGATTCCAAATCCGGGCCCGTTTTGCTCTAGGAGGCCCAGGAGCCGAGAAAATTGCGAAAAACGAAAAAATTGACTTTAGAAAATTCCCGGACCCCCAGAAAAATCGGAAATCGTCTCACGAATCCAATGGCACCAGCCAAATTGTCCTAGCTATGTTATTTCTAAAGATATGGGTGAAAAACGGTGTGATCCCAAATCCAGCTCCGTGAAGTGGGCACCCCACTGAGGTGGATTCGAACGAATATTTGATATTTGATAGATTTTGAGCTACTTGGAATAGTAGTGACGTTTCTTTCGTTTGTAGTTGAAAACTGAGCGACCAATTCGTTTTTGAAACACAGTTAGGAACTATCTCACAGTTCCAGCTCGAGTGACATTGGATTCTCGTTGGCAATCATTTGTAGCTGATTGTAGTTCTGAAAATTTCACGATCGGTATCGTAATGAACGTTTAATAGATTTTTTCAAACAGTGAGGAACTATTTCAAAGTTGTATTCGAAATTACGTGGGATTCTTATTTGCAATCGTTTGTAGTTGATAGTAGTTTTTGAATTTTTCTAATCCGAACTGCAATTAACGAGCAATCGGCTTTCAAAGCATAAGTAGGAAATGATTGATAGCTATAGGCAAATTGTCTTCAGATTCCTATCTACAAGCGTTTGTAGTTGATTATAGTAACCATAGATTTGCAATGCACGGAGAATAAAAGAAGGTGAACAGTTGAGATATGCAGGAAAATTTGAAGTTGTGTTTGAAAGTGGAAGAAATAGGAAAAAGAAGATGCTTATGAACCAACATCCATACGTGATTGTAGTTCTCAAATTTTCCAAATGTAAACTGAAATGAGCCTCCATATCGATTTTTGGAGCCCGAGTAAGAACTAATCGACAGCTATAGCCGAAATAACATCGGTTTCCTGTCTCAAATAGTTTGTAGTTGTTTATAGTACTCATAGATTTTGAATACACCGGAAAAAAAGGGTGGGAGAGAATTGAGAAATGTAGGAGGATTTGTTTGTAGTTGTTTCTAAGAGTGGAAAAAATGGAGAAGTTTGAAAAACCTTATAGAACAAAGTTCATACATGATTGTAGTTTTGGAATTTGTCCTATCTGCACTAGAATGGGGATTCTGTCCATTTTTGAAACACAGTTCGGAACGATGTCATAGTTTACGCTTGAGTGACATTGGATTCTCATCTGCAATCGTTTGTAGTTGATTGTAGTTTTGGAATCTTTGCAATCGGAAATTAAATGAGCGGCCACTCCATTTTTGAAGATCAAGGAGAAACTGATTGAAAGCTATAGCCAGAGTAAGCTCGGATTTCTATCTGAAATCATTTGTAGTTATTCGTAGTACTCATAAATTTCGAATGCACCGCAAAAACCGGGTGGCAGACAGTTCAGATATTAGGATTTTCTTGCAGGCATTTCTTGCAATGAAAAAAAAAACGAATAAAAATAATTACATAGATTGAGGTTCATACTCAATTACAGTTTTGGATGTTTTTTATTCCACACTCAAATCTACATCGAATCGATCTTTGAAGTCCAATTAGGAACTTGCTGACAGCCTTAGCTGAAATGAGCTCGGATTGCGGCCTAAAATGGTTTGCTGTTTGTAGTATTTTCAATACACCAGGAAAAAGGAAAAATTGAGATATGTAGAACGATTTGTTTGTAGTTGTTTCTAAAAGTGGAAAAAAATATCATACTTGATTATAGTTTTGGAATTTTTCCAATTCTTTCCAATTTTCCAATTCTTTTTCCAATCTGAAGGAATGAGCGTTCAATGCGTCTTTGAAACACGGTTAGGAACGATTTCATTGTTAAAGCTTAACTGACATTGGCTTCTCATCTACAATAGTTTGTAGTTGATTGTAGTTTTCGGATTTCCACAATCGGAAATCACATAAGTCTTCAACCGATTTTTGAAGATCAAGGGAGCTGATTGAAAACTATAGCCAGAAAGAGCGCTGGTCCCTATATAGTTTGTAGTCGATTGCAGATTTGGGATTTTTCTGATAAAAATGAAACTGATCGTTCAATCTGTTTTATAATGACAGTTGAGTGTAGGAATGTTTCTTTCTTTCATTGAAATTGAACTGATCATTGCGTTATTGCTCCCGGACCAAGTATAATGAAAATACAAGGTACGTATATCATTAAATTTCCCTTATTTTCTTAATGACTACGATAAGACATTGAAAGATAAAACATTACATGTCCCGGTCCAGGCAAACAGATCACCGTCTCTCACGTGCAAAATTTCCTTCCGAGCTGAAGACCAGAATGGCAAGCACTTGGGGGATGGTAATATGTTTTCCCTGGCGAGGTGTGTATATTTCTATTCGTGACGTGGGACTGTAGCGCCACGAAAAATCTTTTTCGTATTTCATTATTGCAGGAAATAATCATTATTATGCACTTTTATCATTGTCAACTCTAAATTATCGACACCGATAGTATTATGACGTTTCTCTCCTTCTGGCAAATCTTGGGTTATATCTGCCGCGTTTCTTCGAACATTCCAAACTATGATTTAGTTTGTGGTGTGTTTCTTCAATTTTGTTCGATCGGTCAAACAATTGACAACTTCATTGTTCGTTGTCAATTGTTTTAACGACTGAACAAGATTAAAGAAACATGTAAAAAATCTACCTATAGCTTGAGCTGTTCAAAGAAACGTGGGGCATATAATCAAAAGTTTGTTAGTGTAGGAAAACGTCATTAGTATTGCCAAAACAAGGACAAATACTCATTATCAAACCGGTTTAAATGTTGCGCGAGAAACGAATTCACAACACTAAGATTTCTACGTACCGATACATGATAAGTATTGAATTATGTCTGACTGACCGACCGGGGCGATACCTAGCCTATATTCACGTCTTGGTTAGTAACCGCCATTCTGTGTCATTCTTTCTATCTTAGGAAAACTTGGCGACCGTGTCCAGACAACTTACTTTCATGTCACTATCTCATGAAACTCTTGGCACACTATTTTTACAAAAAAAAGTTTTTTGTGTTTTTATAATATTTTATTTCCATTAAAGATATGCGTTGCACATAGAAATACATTAAAAATCCCCTTTCATTTCTTTTATAACCTCAGATCTATCCCTCTAAGTCTTGAGGTTAAGGAGCATCTTTTCTCACCACTCTCCAGGCTTTTAAGCAAGGAAGACAGATCATTTCGCTGCACAGAAGTGAATAATTCACAGAATATTTTTTTCCTCGTTACACTTGATAATTGATCTTGTCAATGATCATGATATGTCTTGTTTTGTCCACAGTATCGAGCTTTCATCCATTCATTAGTGCTTCATGGGGGTTTAGCGAAATATCAACAGGAAGTATTAAAATAGAATAAAAAGACTATTGGAAATATCGCAAGTGCACTGGAATCAATGGCTTTGGTAAAAACAGTTCCATAGTTTTATTTTTAACCCATGATTCATGATCGAAGTTTTCTCATGTTCATGGTCGAAATATGAATATGAATTCCTTTCTACCTATTCCTCCAGTTATCAGATATGTTTCATGAAATTCAGAAATATTCACATATAATACCACAAGTGGTTCAAAATTATCGAATATTTCCCGATAGATTCGTTGCAAACAAATGAAGGAGTCAAGTTTTTCAGGCTAAAAAATCACGAGTGCGAAGCACGAGTGATTTTTCCTGAAAAACTTGACGACTTCATTTGTATGCAGGGAACCTAGAGGGAAATATTCTATAATTTTGAAGCTCGAGTGGTATTCAGGGGATTATTTTTCCTATCCAAATTTCGGCCAAGAGAATTGTGCCATGACATGAAAAGAGGTTTATTTGGTTAAGTGTCGTTTGTTTACCAAAATATTCAAAAAATTATCGCTGATATTCGAGGTAGGCTATACAAAATATCAACAAATGGTGCAATTCTATTGGCTGAAATTTGGGTGGGAAAAATAATCAATTTAATTTATAATAAGTTATCACTGATTACTAATTATTCCATTCGATCCTGAATTCCTCGTTAAAAAAAACGGAAATGCAATATATCGATCATTTGAATCGTACTTTCTTTTCCAGGGGGACAGAGTGAGGGAATCCTTCGACAACATATGGGTTGACAAAATGGATATATAGGAGAAAGGCTCTCGACTCCCTTAATACGAAAAAATGTAGTCCTTTAGGGCGTTGCAATGTAGGATTAGTTATGTATATATGTACATAATAGTAGATAAGATATATATATCTTGAGTGCGTTAAAATTCCCATCGGGATCATCAATAATTTATCATCAGCGGTTCTGGAGCATTTAAGTTTACATTTCTTCGAGATCCGTACATATAAACAATGGTTGAAAAATCATCACATTTCTGCTGTATGAAGTAACATAATTGCCTGCAGTGCTTCAGAGATTTAGAGAGAAGAAAAACTCTTTTTCAGACCAACGTTTCACGGAAATAATTACCATCAAGTATTCTGTCATTGCAATGAAAGCTTGAAGTCATTAATGATCATAATATTTATTATTCCTGAGAAGACTTCCAATGTTTCAAGGGCGTTTCGTCAGTTATCAGTTTCTCAAAATACACACAACTACTCCCAATACACTGCAATGATACCAATAGCGAAGGTGAGGAAAATTGAAAAGAAAAATAATCTGATATTTAAGTGTCAAAAGAATTTTTCGAGTGTTTTTTAACGCCCCAGTGGCATCTTCTGAGGAGAAAAATTTCATAATTGAATGATAAATTATTACCAACAAGTTCTCCATGTGTGGGACAATCATTTCGATAAAAATTCCGTCTCACTCATAATATTAATATTTATTTCTTCTTTTGACGTTTCTTCGCGATCAAATACATCATTATCGATATGAATGAAAGTGATGCATTTTAGAAAGTACGGAGGAGAAACTACCGATTTTACGTAAAAAAAACTGTTTAAAAAATTCTGAGATTATTATTATGTTTGATGTGAAACATCTATAGGCGCACTCCTAAACCGAATCGTTGGCGTGGCGATACTGGCCGTGGCGAGCAATCGCCGCGCTATACTAAGGTATGCCTATCTATATTCTGTGTAGTAGAGTGTACGGTGTGGCTTCTCACTCAGTTCGACGTTGTTGTTTACTACGGTACACATAACCTGCGTTTTATTTAATTTTTCATTTTAATTTTTGACAATAAAATATGTGTGACAGTGATAACTCAGAAGATCAAAGTGATCAACCTTGTGCAAAGAAAGTGAAACTACACTATGGTATACTACCAAGTCATCAGTAAGTAGATCGTATTTTTCAAGTCTCCATAAATGTAATTATCATATTTTTATATTTAATTAATTATATTCATATTAATCATATTAATAATTTATATAATTTATATTAATATTATCTTCAATTAAGTATTCTTTTGTTGTGTTTGATAATATTTTATTTCTTAAAAATTAAATATTTAAACAATGTCTGGCGAAGTCGAGCAAGCAAAATGCTTCGATTTCCCAACTTCGGACATTGGCCTCATCCACAGAATGCGATGAGCAAAGCCCAAATAGTGCGACGTCAACATCGAACCATCCGCACACGGGCATTGACCGCAAACGCATTTCCGACCCTTGTCAAAATTAAAAATCAGTCTTGTCCTAGCATCGCGAACGATCACACCAAGGGGCGAACTCCTTGAAACTTGAGATACCTGATTCCGGAATCAGTCCATAATTCTGCCCGGCGTTTATCTTTTGTTTCAAGTATCGGGAAAAATAATCACAAGTACGCACATCTTCGTATTGATTATTCCCGCGGTTAGTTTTTGAACCGAATGATCTTGTGCGGTACCGTTTGACGGGTTGCAAAATTACGCGTTACGGCTGCAGTGCAAGATCGAGAGAGAGGACTCATATAAAAACAAACAAATACAAAATAGTGCAAGAAAGAAAATTAAAAGAACAATTATATAAATCTAAAACTAGTGTTCTGATTGGAGTGTGTCAGCAGCTGAAAGAGTGAGTAACCCTAATCAGGCTATTGTGGTAATATTTGGGATAATTCATTATTCTCTCACTCATATTTAGCGAATATCTTGTAGAAAGATCAAATTCAACTTGATGTGTTACTGTTTAGTCACATAAATAATCATTATTGTTATACTTATAATTATATGGTCTAAAATACATTCAATATCGTACAGTTCTGTGAGAGTTTATTTGAGTATTGATCCTCAATCCCTTCTATGAAACAGATGTGCCCAGCACTTTAAAGGTAAGGATTCACGCTAAACAAAAATAATTATTTTATTGCGCGGCTCCGAAAATTGAAACTGATATTTAAATACAAAATACCATTTCAATTTTCCATATCCAACACTTTTATTATTCATGAAGGAATTAATATAGAAAAATTTATTAATAAAATTTATATTTGCAAATCTTTAGTCATATATTGCAATAATTAACTAAGATTTGAGTTCATGAGTATATTGAAGCCACACTTAAAATTTTTTTTTTTTTGTGTATTTTAATATCATATTGTTTTAAATATTTCAGTTCCCAACAATCATCAGACGGATCACAAAATATTATTATTGAAACTGGACGTCACCCTGATCAGTTAAACACAAGGCATACTATCAATGTTGTGTAAGACTTTATCAATCGAATAGTACCAGACTATTTTATACTATTGCATCTATTGGAAATATGTGTTCTTCACATGTTAAACTACAAGACGGAAGTGAATTAATTATGATTGTAATATACATTTCACCTAATAACAAAATGGATCATCTCATTTCATTTTTACATGAAAGGTTATTTCCTTATAGTCAAACAGGTTCAATAATTCTTAAAACGAATAAACATAAACTACCATTATTTTTAGCTGCATATTTCAATGTAAATTTTGCAAGAGCTGAATCAATGCCATTAATGACATTTCTTCAAAAAGAATTTTAATGGCAAATCAATAACGATCCAAAAGAATCTACTACCAAATATGGAACAACAATAGATGCTGTATTTGTGAGATATCTTGATGGTGTTTCATCCAATACTTTTGTAACGTACTTTAGTTATCATCGACCAATCGTCACAGTAATACCGGCAGAGGAAAAGCGAATATAACTATTATTGAAGCCACAGATGAAAATATTTAAATTGTGGCAACTTGATACTAATATCGAATTTTTATATCATGTAAATAAATGTTTATTAAATAAAGTTACCATTTACTGTAAGAATCTCGTAATACTTCATTTTTTCATTAGGCTATATTTAATTCCTGTAATAATATTATCTTTTATGCATATTACTTGTACACACACGATGTTTCACATCTGCCAGGCGTCCCATGACGGCTCATTTTTTTCTAGTATTAATATTATATAATTTTTTTTGAAAACTTAACAAGCACCATTATCTTTGTTAACCATGATTTTTTTATGGAAAATACTTTCCACTAGAGTAGAGAACCGTTTTAGTAAATTCGGATGTAATTTTTCATGTGCAGAATCACTAGATTTTACTGAGGAAAATCTATAAAGTAACTATATTCAGGTCTCATAAGACAGTAGCAAATCGATCTAACAGATTTTAAATCATTTCCTCATGGGACAAATTTGAATTTGATGGATTGATCATTCATTTTTTTTTCCAGAGAAAACGGAGTATGCATGAATCAACAAACTAGAAATGAAGAAATAAGGTCGATTACTCTCTCAACGTAAAAAAATTCCATACATATGTATAGATATACATAGCAGTACATAAGATAGTAGGTTTAAGTTTCTAATAATCCTAATCTGGTCACGTCGAACTCATTGAGGAGTCCCCAATTTCATCCAGTCGTTTTTTTTCTACTGATTTTACAATGCCGAAAAAACCACAGTTTACGTGTGATCAATTATTTGAGCTTTTCAATGGTTGGTCTTTCATGAAAGATGGGCAGTACTTGCCGTACAAGGATCCTATTTGGCAGTCTGCAGCTAGGGCGACAGGCGATAAATTGCACAAAGACTATCTTTATCAATACATTACACAAAATCGTGGAACAAAAAACAAAAATGCTGAGACGGGGTTATCGTATCGACTTCATGGCAGTTCAATCTATATGAAAAATCGAAAACAAAAAAAAACTCACGAAAAGAATTCTAATTGGTCCATGAAAATTCCAAAGCCACACCACCAAGATCTGGAAGCATTGAGAGCGACTATTCACCTGAATGTGAAGGAATGGGATAAATTGGGCCTGAACTTAAAGGCATACAAAGAAAGAGTATATGAAGTTCTTGTCGACGGCTGGTGTGACCAGGTCTACTATACAATATACGAGCAGCTGAAGCTACCGTGTCCATTTACTTTCAAGTATGCAAAAATCGACAGATCCCCAGGTGGGATATTTTTAACTATCAAAGGTCACTGTCGCGAATGTCAAACAGAAATCCATCTATACAGTTCATCTGAGCCCACAGAAAATGGAATCGATTTTCACATATCAACCTTGGATACGAGAGGAGTCATTCACACGAAAAAGAGGCAACTTAGAGGAGATAAAAGAAAAGAGGTGGCACAAGAGTTGAGGGGAAAATCAGCATATTTGTGGCAACGAGAAGCAGCACAACGGCGGATGGGGTTTGGTGATGGTCGGCCTGCAGATATCTATTCATTAGAGGTTCTTCGTAAAGTAAAACAACAAGCAATAGAGGAAGAACTCGGATTAAAATCTGGAGAAAATGCTCTTATTTCTTTGTATAAGCTGGCACAATCTGCTGAGTAGTCAGCTAGCATCCGTGAGGTAGCTCTATACAAACCATACGTTATGTATTGGCTCCCTGAACAACTCACCATGTACAAAATTTTTTTAAAACGTGACAAAATTGGTAGTTGACGGGACCGGGACTATATCAGCACCGTTACCAGCAACAGCTGGTTCTAAGAATATAACTTTTATGTATCAAGCAGTGACAGGCTTTAACGATAAAATTCTCCCATTGTTTCAAATGGCGTCAGCGAAACATGATGCGAATACTCTGGCATATTGGATCCGGGAGTGGATGCGTTCAGGTGCTAAGGCTCCTAAAGAAGTGATTACGGATTTCTCATTAGCACTGTTGAACGGTGTAGCAATGGCTTTTAACGAATGTTCCCTACAAAAATATGAAGATCGATGCTTTTCGCAAGTTTCAGCGTCCAATGGAGCGTCCAAGATCGAGGATATGACTGTCTTACGCCTTGACATTGCTCATCTCATCAAATTCATAACTAACTGGTCGTGTTTTTCACAAAATCAGCCTCACGTGAAAGATTTTTTTGTACGCTCTGTAGTACTGCTAGTTCTTCAAACAAATCTAGAAGAATTCCAGAATCTTCTGCTAGCAGTTCTTACCGTAGCATTTTCTCCCAAGATACAAGAGGATAATAGTGAAAATGAGTGCTACAAATCACGGGAGAAGTTATTGAATCTGATCAAGATGGGCTTGAAAGATTGGAACCAAAATTGTCGTAACTCGGAGGATGATCCTTTTGCCGATCTCAGCAACATGAATTCGGATGATCTCGAAGGAAATGGAGACGACAATGAGAGGCCCATCGTGAGTTTCATTAATGTTATTGGAAAGAAAAGTAAGAAGAACGCAATATTGGAAGGGACTGTCAATAAATACACGTGCCCAAGTTTCGGGGAGAAGCTCATTAAATTATCCAGGCGCTTTGTATTGTGGACACACCTCATACCCAATCTTAATCGTCCGGTAATGGATCGTGGGATAGCTGAAATTGAGACGGCATCATCAGCACGTAGCGAATCATATTTTAAGGATCTCAAAAATAATATTTTGATGGGACAGAAGTGTCTCAGGCTTGACAAGGTCGTAGTTCAACACTTGAAAGTATTGAGTGGTACTGTCAACTTATTAGCACCCAACAAACATTCTAGAGTTCCGCCCAGAAGTTCTGCCAGTTCGTCTGATGAAGGTAGCGATGATGAGAGTTGCGATTCTAGTCATAACGAGAGCGCAGAATCCCGTGAACGATCCACACCATCTTTACAAACAAATGCACCATTTCATTGGATAACTCCGCTTACGAAGAAAGGAAGAATGTTTCATGAGAACATCCAGAAGATCCTCAGGAACAACCACCACAAAGCGTCTCTCCGAGTAACAAACGTCCATTGATGAGCCCTATCGATTTTTCAGGTGCTCCACATGAATCTACATCCGATGATTCGGCATTGATAAACAATTTATTTGATGGAAAAGCAATAACACGTAATTCTCCTTTGCTGGGTGGTCAATCAGCTATGAATGACATTAAGCTGAGTCTCAAGGAAGAATCGACTGAAATGGACGTCATCGATTTGTCTTCATCAGCTACATCTCCAATTCATCCAGTGTTGAAGAGAAGAAAAATCTGCATTTCGGAATCTGAGCACGACATACCTTCATCAACTCTCCTCGATTCGTGCTGTAAAAGTGATGCTCCTGAAAAAACCTCGCCATCTGTGTTAATGAATATTTCGAACAGTCGGAACGGAAACTCATATTTGAATGAGAAGGATGGTTGGAGAGGACTGCTTTCAAAGGAAACCGAGGATGGCGTCAACATCCAATGCTGTCCAGATATAGAAAATCTCCATTCACGACCAAGACTAAGTAAAAAATTACCCCTATTGAGAAATGGTAATCAGTTAGCTCTCATTCAGACTTCTCAGGGTTTTTCTCAAATTTAAAAATACGTGCGGAGTTGCCGCAATTTTCCATTGTATTCGAGCTGGATATGTGGATTGGGTTACCTACAGAGAGTATATCAATCAATCTAATCTAAAAGCTTTCGATGTTGTTAAAGTATTGTCAAGGAGGGGAAGAGTCCAACAGCTTTATAAAATCCGTTCCGAATTGATGCTGAGAATGAAAAAGCCTCATGGAAACATCGTGAACTGTGAATCCAATGTTGGCATAATTACTGAACAATTGTTGAAAGGAGAGCCCTCAATCACGACATTAACAATGTGCAATAATTGTGGCGAAGGGAATAGAAGAGAAAAAGTTGTATTGGAACTTGATCTGAATCCACTGTATAAGAGTGGTTTACAGGGCCTTCAGGAATCTCTCGATATCTACGCTCAGTCTCGAACTTCACAACTTTGTAAGGCATGTGTTAAAGAAAAATCCATAATTATTAGTTATGGGTCCCATTTATTTATCGATATTGAAGCTTTAGAATGGAGGGATCTAGCCAAGAGGAGTGGATATTTGAAAACTTACAGGAGTAATTTCACATTGGGTGAAATACCACTGGATTTGCGATGCGAAACCGACACTTATAAATTAGTTGGGGCGATCGAACACGAAGGACGTACGGACTCAGACATCCCAAAACATTATAAGGGACTCATTCTACGAAGTCGTAAAGGCCAAGGGTCCTGGCAAGAACACGATGGATTGACACCCAACGCTATACCTCATAAGCTAAAACGTAAAGAAATTAAGAGAGAAAAATCTCTTCACATGCTTTTTTATATTCAGACCACCCCTAGCAAATTGTGGAGCAGTGGGATTGAAAATTGATATATTAACTTGATCTCAATAAATAGTAGTTAATTAACATTGAATCTTCAAATTCCTTATGGTTTTCTCTTAATTAAAACTTTTTACCATTCCTCCATCCTTTCCCTCCTTTCCTAGAAGAATAGACCCATTGAAGGCTTAGGTGAAAACCAATCGGATAAAGATCAATCTTTGGGCTGACAATACTACTTGCACAAATAATTCAGTTCTAGTGGGAACAATATTAATTTTACAATCAACAACAAATAATTCCATTGGGGATTCAGCGTGATTTTCTACAGAAATAAAAAACAGTGTTCAATTTCCTTCTTCTTGAGATATCAACCGAATATTCATTTCAGTGCAACCGAGAAAAATGAACTCTACAATAGACTACCAATGGTTTCAGTTGAGAACCGAACGTCAATTACCCAATAAATGCGATTTTCGATGTCCTTCGTATCAAGAAATCGGCTGAACGACCAGTTCCATTCTGATCCAAGAAAAATCAATTCTATAATCCACTACAAACGATCGCAGATAGAAACCGAACGTTAATTGTCGCACTAGTGAGTTTTTCAATCCCCTTGTGTTTAAAAGGTCAATTAAACATTCAGTTTAATTCCGATTAAGAGAAATTATATTTTCCACTTGAATACTATCAACTGGTATCTCTTGAAAGATCAATTACACATACAGTTAGATTCAGATAAGATGAAAAATTTAGCTCATTAAATTACTGCTATCAACTACAAACGATTTAAGACGAGAATCTAATGTCCATTCTCCTAGGAATTTTCTCAACTCCGCTGCCGTAAAAAAAAATCGTATCGAAGATTAAGTTCAATTCCCATTAAAAAGAATCCCATTTCTCAATTCACTACTATCAGATACAAACAATTCCAAATAACAATCCAACAGCAATTTTCCATTGAATACGCTTCTTAGCCCCCGATCGTGAGGAATCAACTTCCGATTGCGAAAATTTCAAAACAACAAACGATTTCTGATGAGTGGTCAATGTCACTCCAGTTTACCCTACGAAATAGTTTCTAGTTATATTAAAAAATTGATTGAACTCTCATTTCTGTTCATATTACAAAAATTCCAAAACTACAATCAAGTACGAACGTTGGTCTATGACGATGGTTTTTTCCATTTTTTCCCACTGTTCGAAACAACTGCAAGTAATTCCTTTCACATATACATCTCGGCCATCTATCAACGCATTTTTTTGGTACATTGGAAATTTGTGAGCACTACATGAACGTTGGTTTATACAGTTCGTCATTTCTTTTGATTTTTTCCACGATTGGAAACCACTACAAACAAATCCTTTGACATATTGCAGTTCTCTAGCCCCCCTACCTATCGGTGTGTTGCGAATCTATGAGTACTACAAACAACTACAAACCATTTGAGACAGGAAACCAATGTCAATTTGCATATAGCTATCAATCATTTCCTACTTATGCTTTGAAAGTCGATTGCACGATAATTTCAGTTCGGATTGCAAAAATTAAAAAACTGCCATTAACTGCAAACTATTGCAAATCAGAATCCCACGTCATTTCAAATACAACTGTGTAATAGTTCTTCACTCTTTGAAAAAAAACCAATTGAAAGTTTATTACGATACCGATCGTGAAATTTCTAGAACTACAATCAAGTATGAACGTGGGTTCACAGGGATCTTTTTATGTTTCTTATGTCTTCCACCTTCAACCACAACTACAAACACATTTTTGCACATATCTGAACGACTTGTCACCGTTTGTTCATGGTACATTGAAATTCGGTCAGTACTACAATCAGTTGCTACTTATGCTCCGAAAGTCAATTGGACGTTCATTTCAGTTCGGATTGGAAAAGATAAAAGACTACAATCACCTACAAACTATTGCAAATAAGAATACCACGTCATTTCAAATACAACTCTGAAATAGTTCTTCACTCTTTGAAAAAAAAAACAATTGAACGTTTATTACGATACCGATCGTGAAATTTCTAGAACTACAATCAGCTACAAACGATTGCCAACGAGAATCCAATGTCACTCCAGCTGTAACTATGAAATAGTTCCTAACTGTGTTTCAAAAACGAATTGGTCGCTCAGTTTTCAACTACAAACGAAAAAAACGTTACTACTATTCCAAGTAGCTCAAAATCTATCAAATGTCAAATTTTCGTTCGAATCCCCCTAAGTGGGGTGCCCACTTCACGGAGCTCCCAAATCCGGGCCCGTTTGGCTCTAGGAGGCCCAGGAACCGAGAAAAACGCGAAAAACGAAAAAATCGACTTAAGAAAAATCCCGGACCCCTAGAAGAATCGGAAATCGTCTCACGAATCCAATGGCGCCAGCCAAATTGTCCTAGCTACGATATTTCCAATGATATGGACGAAAAACGATCTGATTCCAAATCCGGGCCCGTTTTGCTCTAGGAGGCCCAGGAGCCGAGAAAAACGCGAAAAACGAAAAAATCGACTTTAGAAAATTCCCGGACCCCTTAGAAAACTCGGAAATCGTCTCACGAATCCAATGGCGCTAGCCAAATTGATCTAGCTATGATATTTCCGAAGATATGGACAAAAAACAATCTGATTCCAAATCCGGGCCCGTTTTGCTCTAGGAGGCCCAGGAGCCGAAAAAAACGCGAAAAACGAAGAAATCGACTTTAGAAAATTCCCGGGCCCCTAGAAAAATCGGAAATCGTCTCACGAATCCAATGGCGCCAGCCAAATTGTCCTAGCTACGATATTTCCAATGATATGGACGAAAAACGTCAGAGTCCAAATCCTGGCCCGTTTTGCTCTAGGAGGCCCAGGAGCCGAGAAAAACGCGAAAAACGAAAAAATCGAATTTAGAAAATTCCCGGACCCCTAGAAAAATCGGAAATCGTCTCACGAATCCAATGGCGCTAGCCAAAGTGTTCTAGCTATGATATTTCTAAAGATATGGGCGAAAAACGGTGTAATCCCAAATCCGGGCCCGTTTGGCTCTAGGAGGCCCAGGAACCGAGAAAAACGCGAAAAACGAAAAAATCGACTTTAGAAAATTCCCGGACCCCTAGAAAAATCGGAAATCGTCTCACGAATCCAATGGCGCCAACCAAATTGTCCTAGCTATGATATTTCCAAAGATATGTGGGATATATCGGGTAAAGGATTTACAGTTGAAACGACACTTTTACACTAACAAATTTATTCAAGAAAAACGGTATACTACGATTGTTTACACACTAGCGTCTAATATTATATAACTCTAACTCTAGCTCTGACTCTAACTTCTAACTCTACATTCCACGCGCTGACCTTCTTCTCAAGGTCTCTCGACACACTCTGATGTTCCCCCTCCTCATAAGGGTCTATCAGGGTGCCCTACGTCGCCCCCCACTCCGAGGTCAACACGGTCAGTACGGGAAAGGTTTTTCCCCCTGACGTCAGCGGCATGGGCCGACGTGACCACCTCGTGTGCGACGTTCATGGGGAAGTCCCCATGGTCGTCTCTGACCTGGGTCTTCCGACCCGCAATATATTTGGATCGTTCGTCTATGCTTGAGTCCTCGGACCCATCATAAACGAACTACTCCAGCACTTATGGACAAATTGCTATTTGTCCTAATCCTAACTTACTATAAACTTACTCTAAACTTAAATTAAAAACGCATTTACGATACTACACTCGGCCGTCCTGACAGGAACATTTGCCCTCAAATGTTAATCTACTCATCATCAGAGTAATCAACATCAGGTAGCCATGGCTTCATGTAGTCAGCTGATGTGGATGTCTCTTGTGGACCTTCGTGTTCTCCTACTTTTCTCACAATGTATCGATCATTGCGTAATTTTCTCACTACACGATATGGAGCTAAAAACTTTGGATAGAGCTTCAACCCTGGCCCTAACTGAGTGCGTTTAATAGCAACAAGATCTCCCTCTTTATAATACTTGGCCTCTTTACGTTTTTTATCATAGTTCCTCTGATTTTCGGCCTGAATTTTACAAATTTTTTGCTTCGCGTCTTTTCTAATCTCATTGCGCTCTTCCTCAAACATATGCATCCACTCTTCCTCAATCATCGCGCGAACCTCGACATTTTCTTTTAAACGCATATTCACTCCGAAAAGCAACTGGAATGGCGTTCGACCCGTACTTCTATTTGAGGTCGCATTCAAAAACATCTGCGCTGTGTGAACATGTTTAAACCACTCGTCGGGTTTAGGAGCGGACAACTTCGTTAATAATGGGATCAACGTACGGTTTACCCTTTCCACTTGACCATTAGCCCTCGGAAGGCCAGTGCATACTAAGGAATGCTGAATATCATTCTCTAGGCAATATTCTTTGAATGCATGTGATGTGAATGCGCTACCTCGATCCGATACGATTCGTCGCGGATTACCAAAAACTACTGATTGCTTAGTTAATCTATCAATTACCTCGGCTGCATCTGTTGACCGAGTAGGATATAACCAAACAGAGTTAGAAAAACCATCTACAACTACAAAAATATGTCTATAGCGTTTCTTTGTAATTGTCATTGGACCAATATGATCGATATGGTAAGTGTCAAGGGGTTTGTCTCCTTTCTCTATGGGATTAAGAAAACCCTCTTGTTTCCCTTGCTTTCTTTCACTTACTATGCAATTTATACAACCCCGTACAATTCTCTCGATTTTCTCTCGCATTCTCGGAAACCAGTAATCTCTTTTTACAATTTCCTCAGTTTTAGTGATGCCAAAATGGCCCTGCTCATGTACCTGTCTAATAATTTGCGACTGCAAGACATGAGGTACAACTAGTAAAACATCATCTCTCATTCGCTTATATAATAAATTATTTTGTACAATAAAATCAGTGGTTTCACCATTACACACATTCTCAGTTAAACTTCTAATTTCTTTATCTTCAGTCTGGCATTTTTTAAATCTGGCGATTAAACTGTCATTTTTCTCTTCTATCAAAAGTGCTTCTGGCAAAGGATTTCGACTTAATGCATCTACATGTGACATGCTCTTGCCGGGACGATGCTCAATTTCAAAATTAAACTCCGGTAGGAGTAAAGCCCATCGTGCTACGCGTACACACAAGTCCTGCTTGTTCATTGTCATCGTGAACGCTTGACAATCGGTGACAATCTTAAAAGGAATACCTAATAGGTAGACTCTAAATTTTTTCAAAGATTTAATTATCGCGAGTACTTCTAACTCGTAGCTACTATATTTTTCTTCGGCTTTAGACGTCTTACCGCTCGCGAAATAGATAGGATGGAAAGAATTTTCGTTTTCATCCTTCTGTAAAAGGATAGCACCATAACCGAGCTTTGATGCGTCAGTATGGAGCTCTGTCTCTGCGCCTACACGATACAGCCGTAAAACTGGATGACTAATCAATGCATTTTTGAGGTCAATAAATGCATCTCTCTCATCATTTTGGAATTTGAATTCTACATCTGCTTTAAACAGATTCGACAAGGGTCTGGCTAAACGTGCATAACCGGGAATGAATTTACGGAAGTATCCGGTTAAACCTAAAAAACTTTGAATATTTTTTACGCATTTTGGCTCTGAGAATCTCACGACCGCCTTGACTTTATTCTCTGAAGGCTTCACGGTACCATTTTCAATGATGTGGCCAAGATACTCGATGCGCATCTCTAAAAATTTGCACTTCGACCAATTAATTATTAATCCGGCCTCCCGCGATACTCTAATGACAAGTTTTAGTCCATCTAAACCTTCCTGAATGTTGCATGCCGGAATAATAATATCATCCATATAAGTTAAGACGATATCTTTCGATATTAGATCTCTAAACACCGCGTTTATAAATTTCTGAAAAACTGATGGAGAATTACATAATCCGAACGGCATCTTTATAAACTCAAATTGCGCGGTCGGCGTTACAAACGAAGTATATTTACGACTCTGTTTTTCCACATCTACATGAAAAAATCCATTCTCTAAATCAAGGGCTGTAAAAACTCGCGCGCCCTGCAAACGATCTAGCTGGTCTTCAATCAATGGCAACGGGTATCGATCCTTAATGATTTTTTTATTCAATTTCCGAAAATCTACGCAAATTCTCGTTTTCCCGTTTTTTTTCGGAACCAGTACAATAGGGCTTGCAAAATCTGAGTTCGAGCGACAGATAATACCCTCTTCTAGCCATGCATCCGTTTGTCGATCTACTTCCTTTCTCTCGGCGTAGGATAATCGTCTAGGCCGTTGGTGAATCGGTGTTTCATCAGTTAAGATGAGTTTCATCTCTATCCCTACATCTCGCGTCTTCTCGGGCTTATAAGAATCTATTAATGCTTCGATTTCTTCACACACGCTACCATCTTTGATATGGGATAAATCTATACTCTTTTCTTCAATTACATCTATTTTTAATACTTCAGGCAATTCGGCATCGTCTCTAAGCATGTTCTCAGGAATCTTCTTGATAATGACTTTACCCGCGACTGACCGAAAATCTACCAGGTTCAAAAAATCGGCACCAATTAGCACGAGATACCTCATCATACTATTATCTACTACGTGAAAATTAATCTTAAAACGTTCGCCATCGACTGTTAAATCGCTCTCAAACGAACTATCGGTACAATTATTTTTCGCGCCTAGTCCATCAAACTCGATTCTATTGCCCAACACTGGCGATCCAATCTTATTATAAGTGTCTCTAGTTATTAAACTTAAATCGCTGCCAGTGTCAATGACAGCGGAATACCTCATATCGATGATTTTTACTTCCTTCAGTTGTTTTCCTTTTGACCCTTGGGATGATGCGTATGAAGAAGTCTTCTCGCTGCTCTTCTTGGTAGGGCACTCAGATGATCGATGACCCCAATCCTTACATTTGAAGCACTTCATGCCCTTCTCCTTGTTGGGACAAAAGCGTCCGATGTGGCCGTTCTCGCCACAGTTGTAACAACCCTTTCCGTCAGGTTTTCCAGCCTTGGACTCTGCTCCGGATCCTGTCTGGAAGTCTGTTCTGAACTCTGCCTTGATGTCGCTCCTCAGAATTTTCTTTTTATCTTCTTGTTTTGGTATCCTGCTCCTCATCTTTGCTTCATTCTTCATGGCTTCGTATTGAAGAAAACGGTCTTTCAGTTCCCGAATCGTCTTGGCTCCATATAACATTGTTTTATTATGTGGCTCATCTGGAATTCCTGTTATGATGTATCTGATGACTGCAGGCGTGTCAACGTCAGCTTGTGCTGCAATCTCCAGCATACTGTAAATGTAGGCTTGGAATTTCTCTTCCGGTTTCTTCTTGCGCTTCGATAGCTCTTGATGAATTTTGTAGCTATCCACTGTTTCTGCGAACTCATCCTTCAATGATTTTTTCGGCACTGACCACTTTCTACACTTTTCAAAATTAACAAATGTCTTTGCTGACCCTCGTAGCAACTGTTTTGCGTAGGCAACTTTCTGAATGTCATTCCAGTGACATGTTTCAGCTACTTCCTCAAAATCATTCAACCACCTGACAACATTGACATGGTCTTCACCGCTGAACTTTTCAAGCGACGCTTCTACGTCCTTAAATGATAACGTGTACTGATCACGGTGTTTACGCCTTCGCCTGCGTCTACGTTCATCATACTCATCTTCACTGTCCGATTGACTGGAACTCTCTGCTTCACTCACTTCACTGTTGACTTCTGGCTCTTCTCTGTGCTTCTTCCGATCAGGAGTGTTCTGCTCATTTTTTCTTTGTACACGTCCAGATGGTGGACGTTGTCCTCGTTCCTGTTGCCACACATTTCTCAATCTTATAATTAGCTCATTTTTATTCCCAGTCGTCTTCAGTCTTCTCTGGCGTAGCTCTTCTTTGATCTCTATTAATTTCATGGCTTCTAAGCGTGATTCTAATGTGGCTTCGTCCTCAGTGTCGTTAGCTACCGCTTCTTCTCGTTCTTCTGCGTTTTTCTCGCAGTCACTTATCATTTTGATCGCTGGTTATCACTCACGCACTTCTTAATTACTGAATCCTTTTTTCGATATCCCGGACGAGCCCCCAAAATTATGTGGGATATATCGGGTAAAGGATTTACAGTTGAAACGACACTTTTACACTAACAAATTTATTCAAGAAAAACGGTATACTACGATTGTTTACACACTAGCGTCTAATATTATATAACTCTAACTCTAGCTCTGACTCTAACTTCTAACTCTATATTCCACGCGCTGACCTTCTTCTCAAGGTCTCTCGACACACTCTGATGTTCTCCCTCCTCATAAGGGTCTATCAGGGTGCCCTACGTCGCCCCCCACTCCGAGGTCAACACGGTCAGTACGGGAAAGGTTTTTCCCCCACGACGTCAGCGGCATGGGCCGACGTGACCACCTCGTGTGCGACGTTCATGGGGAAGTCCCCATGGTCGTCTCTGACCTGGGTCTTCCGACCCGCAATATATTTGGATCGTTCGTCTATGCTTGAGTCCTCGGACCCATCATAAACGAACTACTCCAGCACTTATGGACAAATTGCTATTTGTCCTAATCCTAACTTACTATAAACTTACTCTAAACTTACATTAAAAACGCATTTACGATACTACAGATATGGGCGAAAAACGGTGTGATCCCAAATACGGGCCCGTTTGGTTCTAGGAGGCCCAGGAGCCGAGAAAAACGCGAAAAACGAAAAAATCGACTTTAGAAAATTCCCGGACCCCTAGAAAAATCGGAAATCGTCTCACGAATCCAATGGCGCCAACCAAATTGTCCTAGCTATGATATATCCAATGATATGGACGAAAAACGTCAGAGTCCAAATCCTGGCCCGTTTTGCTCTAGGAGGCCCAGGAGCCGAGAAAAACGCGAAAAACGAAAAAATCGACTTTAGAATATTCCCGGACCCCTAGAAAAATCGGAAATCGTCTCACGAATCCAATGGCGCCAGCCAAATTGAACTAGCTATGATATTTCCGAATATATGGACAAAAAACGATCTGATCCCAAATCCGGGCCCGTTTGGCTCTAGGAGGCCCAGGAGCCGAGAAAAACGCGAAAAACGAAAAAATCGACTTTAGAAAATTCCCGGACCCCTAGAAAAATCGGAAATCGTCTCACGAATCCAATGGCGCCAGCCAAATTGATCTAGCTGTGATATTTCCAATGATATGGGCGAAAAGCGGTGTGATCCTGTTGGATATACAAAGTATAATCCGCGCATGCGTTGTAATCGGAATAAATCACGTTGTGGTTTACGAAAAGATTATAGACCCGTAATAGCCTTCAGAGAGTGTGAATGTAGAGCTGTCGCTCCAAATTATATCTATCGTTGTTATTATATATTAAATAGTGTTCATATTAATTATAAAGTGCAGAGGTGTCTAAGCATTTATTTACCCCTTCCTAACAGGTTATGGGCCCAGAGAACGTTCTGGAAGAATTTAGGGAAGTTTAGAGTTGCGTTGTATGATTACAACGGTAAAAAGAAGTGTTCACCCGGGAAGACCGGTGAATCACGTTGAGAGTGAGCAAGACGGTTGGCTATCCAGGAAGACTGGGTATAAAGTTAAAATGAGACAGGCTGATGAAAGTTTTTTTCGTTCGCTTATTAAAGTGCAAATAGCTGAATACGATGGCGGGAAATGGTGGAGCAAATATCTCAATTGAGCCGTTAAATAAGGACAATTTTAACACCTGGAAAATTCAAATGGAAGCGGTGTTGGTAAAACACGATTTGTGGGAATTTGTGGATGGGACGTGTATAAAACCCGAGACTGGTGTTGCCGAGATAGCCAGTTGGGAAAGAAAGGACAAAAAGGCGAAGGCCGATATTGTTTTGGCTGTGAGTCGTTCAGAGATTAAGCATTTGACGGGTGCGGGTACAGCTCGTGAAGTTTGGTTACAGTTATCAAAAATTTTTCAATCATGTGGTCCGGTACGTAAAGCCACCCTATTAAAGAAAATTACACAGTCTAGAATAAAAGAAGGTGATAGTGCATTTGATCATTTTGGTAATCTGATGGATGCCGTGGATAAACTTGAGGAAATTGGGGTCGAAATAAACAAAGAATTGTTAGTAATATTACTGCTGAACAGTTTACCACCATCTTACGCCGGTTTTAGGACTGCTATTGAGTCAAGGGATGAGCTACCTTCGCCGCAGGCATTGAAAGAAAAAGTGTTGGCAGAAGAGGAGTCACGAAAAAATCAAGATAGTGAGGGCAGTGGAAATTCCAATGTCGTAAACAGTGATGCAATGTTTATTAAACAGAAAGGTGTGCGTAACGGCAATTGTAACGGGTTTTCGTTGATGCGGGGAGGAAGTGATCCATCAAAACATTCACTTAGGTCAAACGTTGGACAAGCAGGACATGGGTATAATAGTGGTGTGAGTAGTCATGATAACCGAGGAGCTCAAATGAGGTTTGGGCAATATAAACAAGGTGGTAGTAATTACAAAAGAGACAAGATTCAGTGTCACAGGTGCCGTCGGTTCGGACACGTTGCGAGAGGCTGCCGTGCTGTTGTTGGAGAGCATACCGCAAAATAAACTGAAGAGCAGTTAGCGAGAAACGGATTTGGCGATGAAGCTTATGAGGAGCATGCGTTTTTTAATAATCAGAATCTGGAACGAAAAAATATGTCGTGCCTCGATAGCGGGTGCACTTCACACATGAGTGCTGATAAGAACTTATTTCAAAATTTAGTTGCAGTGGATAAGTCACTGAATTTAGCAAATAATGACCAGACAAAAATTAATGGTGTGGGTCATGTAAAATTTCGTATCAACAATGGTGATAGCACGAAATTAATCAGTTTAGAGAAGGTTCTGCATGTATTAGATCTAAGAACCAATTTATTGTCGGTTTCGAAAATTGTCGATCATGGTTTTCAGGTAGTTTTTCGTGAGGATGAAGGTTTAGTTGTTGACAAACACGGAAGGATTTGTATGAAAGCCGATAGAGTCGGTGATTTATTTTATTTGAGAAATGTTGAAGAAGTAAATATTGCTGATGCGAATATTACGTCGAAAAATAGTATGCAGGAATGGCATTCAAAGTTAGGCCACGTGAATGTAAAAGATTTAATTTTGATGGCGAAAAAAGGTTTAGTTCATGGTTTGGATGTAAAATTAAGGAAGGGTTTTTCGTCTTGCAAAACATGTATTACGGAAAAGCAGACTAAAATTCCGTTTAGACTGTCGAGCTCTGATCGAACAGTTGATTTATTAGAAATCGTCCACAGTGATGTGTGTGGGCCAATGAGTTGCGGGTCGCATTCAGGAAGTAAATATTTTGTAACCTTCGTTGATGACAAGTCAAGATGGTGTCATGTATATTTTGTTGCGAACAAATCAGATGTGTTGCAGGTGTTTAAAAGGTATAAGGCAACAGTCGAGAATTTTACTGGGAAACAAATTAAGAAATTACAGTCAGACAACGGACGTGAATACTGCAACGGTGCCATGGATGAATTTCTTGGAGAGAATGGTATCGGGAGGAGGCTGACCACAGCATATACTCCGGAGCAAAACGGGGTTGCTGAAAGGGTAAATAGAACCCTGGTCGAGATGGCACGTTGTTTGATGAAGGAGGCCGAACTGCCTCCATCGTTTTGGGCTGAGGCTGTAAATACTGCATGTTACATTCGTAACAGATGCCCGACGAGTGCTTTAAATGGTGAGGTACCGTATAAGATTTGGACTAATAAGATCCCTTCAGTGAATTATTTCAAGGTTTTTGGCTCGAAAGCTTTTGTTTTGGATAAAACAAGGAAAGGGAAGTTTGATTCAAGGTCTTTCGAATGCATTTTCGTTGGATACTCCACTGAGTCAAAGGCATATCGGCTGTGGTGCCCTGGGGCTAGGAAGATTATTACCAGTCGAGATGTTCGATTTGTAGACGAAATGGGCTCGAAGCAAGGCTATCGGGAAATTCTACATGAAGAAGAGAAAGGCACAGGTACAGGAAAAGGGACGCCTCATTCAGAGGAGGAGTTTATCGAAAATCCTGTGAAAATTGTATTGGAGGACGTAGCTGGTAGCGAGGAGGTTGATGATAATTTGGATGATGTTTTTTTATCTCCTAAAGGACAGCCAGTTGCTGCGGTACAACTGGAAGACGGGTTTAGGCGGGGTCGTGGACGACCTAGATTACTACGTACTGGTTCGAGAGGACGGCCACGGAGGCTTTTTCATGGTAGTGTAGACACAGACGATTGTGAAACTGACCATGTTCAGACAGTTAATTTGGTTGTCGATGAAGATCCGTTGACCTGGGAGGAAGCCGCAGTTACTGGTGAGGCAAAATCTTGGGAGGCTGCATTGGAGGATGAGTTTTTATCTCAGATCGAAAATAGGACCTGGGAAATTGTAGATCGTCCGGAGGGGCGGAAGGTCATTGGAAGCAAGTTTGTTTTCAGAACAAAACCTGATCCTCTGATAGCTACAGGGAAAAAGACGGTGCGTCTGGTTGCAAAAGGATGTCACCAACGCCCTGGAGAGGATTTCCATGAGAGGTTTTCGCCTGTAGTAAGATCTACGTCTGTGAGAATGGTGGCAGCGTTATCTGCTGAATTGGGGCTTCAAGTGCATCAAATGGACGTGGTTACTGCGTATCTCAACGGAGAACTCGACGAGGATGTTTATATGAGGATTCCAGAGTGTCTGGAACAGACCTTATTCAAAATTATTACTGGAGAACGAGTTGGATCGAAGTGTGTTAATGTTGAGGACAAAAAGATCCTAGATACTGCTGCGAACTGGTATAACGCGATGAAGTGTGGATCCGATAAAGTTTGTTTGATACGGAAGGCGCTTTACGGTTTGCGCCAATCCGGAGCAAGATGGCATTATCGTTTAGTTAATGTGTTACGCGAAATGGGATTTAGTCAGAGTGTTCAGGATCCGTGTTTATTTATCGGGAATCGGAATAATAATATTTTTCTTATAACTATATATGTTGTGACATTATTCTTGCTTCAGGTGATATTGAGTGGATACAAGATGTCAAGTCAAGGCTTTCTGCAGTCTTTAAGATGAAGGATTTTGGATTAATTAAGGAATGTCTTGGAATAGAATTTCGACAAACTCTGGACTGGCACACGATAAGTCTTTCGCAGCGTCGATACACAGAAGCAATTCTGGAACGGTCCGGAATGGAAAATTGTAAACCGTCTTTAACACCGATCGAAGTTGGTGGTAGATTGGGTAAACCTGTATCACGTGATGAGAGGGTCATGGAAAAATACCCATATCAGCGGCTGATCGGGGCTCTTATGTACTTGGCTGTATTCACGCGTCCTGATATTGCGTTTGCCGTTAATTTTCTGAGTCAGTTTAATACGAATTATGACGAGTCTCACTGGATCGCAGCCAAAAGAATTCTAAGATACCTGAAAGGCACAATGAATTATGGTATCATATATCGGAAAACCGGTAAGAATTTATATGGTGTTGTCGATGCCGATTGGGGGGCAAACGTTTGCGATCGTCGTTCATACACGGGATACGCGTTTATTTTGGCTGGTGCAGCTGTGAGTTGGCAAGCACATAAACAGCGAACTGTAGCGCTATCAAGTACAGAGGCTGAGTACATGGCGATGTGCGAGGCGACAAAGGAGATCTTGTATCTTCAGGGTTTACTCAGAGAGTTGGGTATAGATTGCAATAACACTGTATTATTTAATGATAATCAGGGAGCTCAAAAGCTAGTAGAAAATCGTGTTTTTCATTCAAAGACAAAACATATCGATATTCGTCATCACTTCATACACAATGTCCTTGAACAAGGTAAAATAAAACTGTTGTATATGCGGAGTGAAGAAATGGCAGCAGACGTTTTCACAAAAGGCCTGAGTGGACCGAAAATCAAAAACTGTATCCGAAAACTTGGCATCGCAAATCTTTGCGTTTAAACTTTGAGAGGAGGTGTTGGATATACAAAGTATAATCCCCGCATGCGTTGTAATCGGAATAAATCACGTTGTGGTTTACGAAAAGATGATAGACCCGTAATAGCCTTCAGAGAGTGTGAATGTAGAGCTGTCGCTCCAGATTATATCTATCGTTGTTATTATATATTAAATAGTGTTCATATTAATTATAAAGTGCAGAGGTGTCTAAGCATTTATTTACCCCTTTCTAACAGATCCCAAATCCGGGCCCGTTTTGCTCTAGGAGGCCCAGGAGCCGAGAAAATCGCGAAAAACGAAAAAATCGACTGTAGACAATTCCCGGACCCCTAGAAAAATCGGAAATCGTCTCACGAATCCAATGGCGCTAGCCAAAGTGTTCTAGCTATGATATTTCCAAAGATATGGGCGAAAACCGGTGTGATCCCAAATCCGAGCCCGTTTGGCTGTAGGAGGCCCAGGAGCCGAGAAAAACGCGAAAAACGAAACAATCGACTTTAGAAAATTCCCGGACCCCCAGAAAAATCGGAAATCGTCTCACGAATCCAATGGCGCCAGCCAAATTGTCCTAGCTATGATATTTCTAAAGATATGGACGAAATACGGCCTGAGTCCAAATCCGGGCTCCACTCATTTAATATTTTTAAAATAAAAATTCGGGTACACTGAAGGACGTCGCCTTGGCTACCGCCTCTTTTGGTGGACTTAACTGAACGTCATCCACAATTATCACATATAATACCACAAGTGCTTCAAAATTATCGAATATTTCCCGATAGATTCGTTGCAAACAAATGAAGGAGTCAAGTTTATCAGGCTAAAAAATCACGAGTGCGAAGCACGAGTGATTTTTTTTAAAAAACTTGACAACTTCATTTGTATGCAGGGAACCTAGAGGGAAATTTTCTATAATTTTGAAGCTCGAGTGGTATTCAGGGGATTATTTTTCCCACCCAAATTTCAGCCAATAGAATTGCACCATTTGTTGATATTTTGTATAGCCTACCTCGAATATCAGCGATAATTTTTTGAATATTTTGGTAAACAAACGACACTTAACCAAATAAACCTCTTTTCATGTCATGGCACAATTCTCTTGGCCGAAATTTGGATAGGAAAAATAATCCCCTGAATACCACTCGAGCTTCAAAATTATAGAATATTTCCCTCTAGGTTCCCTGCATACAAATGAAGTCGTCAAGTTTTTCAGGAAAAATCACTCGTGCTTCGCACTCGTGATTTTTTAGCCTGAAAAACTTGACTCCTTCATTTGTTTGCAACGAATCTATCGGGAAATATTCGATAATTTTGAACCACTTGTGATATTATATGTGATTATTTTTCCTATCCAAATTTCGGCCAAGAGAATTGTGCCATGGCATGAAAAGAGGTTTATTTGGTTAAGTGTCGTTTGTTTATCAAAATTATCAAAAAGTTATCGCATATAATACCACAAGAGCTCCGAAATTATCGGATATTTCCCGATAGGTTCGTTGCAAACAAATGAACGTGTCAAGTTTTCCAGTTTAAAAATCACGAGCGCGAAGCGCGAGTGATTTTTCTGGAAAACTTGACACGTTCATTTGTTTGTAGGGAACCTTGAGGGAAATATCAGATAATTTCGAAGTTCGAGTGGTATTCGGGGGATTATTTTTTGCATCCAAATCTTGGCCGATAGAATTGCACCATGAGACATAATTTTCAACGAATTGCCATTTAATCTGTCAGATACAATTGAGGGTTACTTCAACATTTGCTTTTTTTTATATATAGCAACATGCAAAATTTCCAGTGAAATTTCCAAGAATTTCCGCTGAAATACCGTGTTGGCTATACAAAATAACGTCGAATGGTGCAATCCTATTGGCCAAGATTTGGATGGGAAAAATAATCGCTGAAATTCGAGATAGGCTATACAAAATATCAACAAATGGTGCAATTCTATTGGCTGAAATTTGGGTGGGAAAAATAATCAAGACAATCATTATCACGTCTCTCTCTATCTTGGGTTTTTTGAGTACGGTTTTTCCCAAGAACGTCGGGCAAATGCCAGAGAGGTTGGTTTCAATGACCGTACATTGTCATTGCCATTGAAATCACACGCATCAAAGAGGCTAAAATAATAATCCACGAAAATCAATTGACAACTATCGATAATTACCATCATCAAAGCCATCATCAAAAGAATTAATTCTACCGAACGAGGGGAGACTGCAGCAGCCGACGGGTGCCCGGGCGGTGAACGCCGGCACAATTGCAATCATCAACACGGGGACGACATCATCAACATCTCCAGGCGGTAAACACCGACGGCCAATGGATCGGAGCAACTTGTGATTTCATCAAAATAAAGACACTAAGTGAATTAACAAAAAAAAAATATAGAAGTCACCAGGACGTAAGTCTTTTCATTTTTTTATATAAAATGTCGCACAGGGATCTAGATGTACAGCTGAGTGCTAGTGGTCAATTCCAGGTAGAAATCTATGATTTTGTTCCTCCTCAGTCAAGTTTTGCGCCTCCTCAACTTCGACATATTCAGCCCACAAACGGTCAGACCGATGAAATAACACGATATAACCCTCTAATGACCTTCCAAAATTCGACACATTCTTCATCTCAGAGTGATTCACCGCGTATCTCTCATCCCCCCAGCGATAATTTATTCATTAATGCTGTTGAAATGGAGTCACCGTCTCACACTCAGTCATATTTGCCTTTGAAATTAGCTAGTGATATGATTCCTCGTTTCGATGGAAAAGCCGCGGAGCTAACCAATTTTTTGCAACAATGTAAAATCGCGACTTCACGCGTGAAACCAACCGATTGTATTAATTTATTAGCTCTAATTTGTAGCAAGATCGAAGGGCACGCTAAACGACTTATTGCAAATCAAGACGAACCTCGGACTCTTGCTGAACTGATCGGATTATTGAAGAGGGCATTCATTCGGGTTTTTGACATCGACATAGTTCATGACGAATTACGCAGTTTAGCTCAAAATGAAAAAGAAAGCATCGAAATTTTTGGAGCTCGAGTTTTGGAAGTTCTCGTTCGCGATCGTGAGGCAGCCAACGAAAAATATGATAATGTTCAGATCGTTGGAATAATTACACTCCTCAACAACTCTGCAAAGACATGCTTCACTCGAGGATTACGCGATCCATTGATGAGTACTCTTTTGGCAAAAGAAAAACCCTCTTCCTTGCAAAATGCAATCGATATTGCGACTAGAATCGAGGTAGAGAACGCCGAACGTACCCGTCATTTGCAAATGTCCTCTTCGAAGCCAATTACTGCTCACGCAAGGGTCCATAATGCAAATTATTCGCATCAGAATGATGGTCAACGCCAACCCCGACGCGACGGTTATCGTAACTCAGGGCGAGATTACGCACGTAGATGCGATTACAGATGCGACGGGCACGAACGTGAACGTGAACGTGAAAAACGTTATCAATTCGACAGACGACCCAACAATCGCACTAACAATTATTCGGGAAATCGTAGAGATTATTCTAATAATCACTCTCATTATCAGAAGAAAGAGGAAAATCGGGGATGTCGCGGTAATAATGACCAACATTTAAACTCAAAGGGGGCTCCGCCGGCCATCAACTCGCGGAGCGAAGTATTAATTGCGCGCGCAGAGCCCACAGGGTCTGTTACAACAGCGAGAGTGACGGGGCTGGAAAACTCCCAATAATCCCTTTGAACGACGTGTTATTTATAAAAAATGATTCTCAATGTTTAGTCGATACCGGGTCACAATTGAATTTAATAAAAAAAAACAGGCTTTACAGTCCGATGCGTTCTTTGATGAAAAAACTAAATTTTGGGTCACTGGAATCGGATCTGGCATGGTATCTACTCTCGGTGAAATCACTATTCCAGTAGGAAAAATAGACATTAAATTCCAAGTCGTGACTGATACTTTCCCAGTTAAGGCTGACGGTATTTTGGGTATCAAATTTCTCGTGCAACAAGAGGCAGTATTACACTTCAGAAATAAATGCCCGAGTAGTTTATGTCTGAGTGGTAGAGAATTTCTATTCGACTCTCATATTAGCCTAGAACTTCCGCCTCGTACGAAAAAATTAATTAATTTACTTATCAAAAATCCGGATAAAAAATCCGGTTACATTCGTAAAATAAATGCCGGTCCTGGGGTTTATTTGGGTGAGGTTCTGGCTCAGCATGAGAATGGAGTGGCAAAGATCTTCGCCATAAACTCCACTACTAGCCACATTACTCTCACTCTCCCCCCCGTTGAACTTGAGGATTTTAGTACAGTGCCCTCAACCCCTGAAAAAACTCGTGTCAACGACCCTATGAGGAAAAATCCTCAGGAAGTGGCACAAAGAATCGTCCAATTGACAAAATTGTTAAAATTGTCTCACCTGAATGAATCAGAAAATGCAAGTGTCCTCGCGACGCTCACTCAATTCCCTTATCAATTTTATTTCCCTGGAGATAAATTAGGCTCTACGACCGCCGAAAGCATACACTATTTACGACTGATGAAATCCCGATTAATACTAAACAGTATCGTTTCCCAGCTGTCCACAAAGAGGAAATTAAAAAACAAGTCGGAAGTCTCATAGAGAATAAAATAATCTCGCCATCAACATCCCCATATAACTCTCCCTTATGGATCGTCCCAAAAAAATCTGACTCGTCAGGAAAACCACGATGGCGGATGGTGATCGATTATAGGGCTCTTAACGAAAAAACGATCAGTGATGC
Organism: Diachasmimorpha longicaudata; assembly: GCF_034640455.1. Taxonomy (NCBI): domain Eukaryota; kingdom Metazoa; phylum Arthropoda; class Insecta; order Hymenoptera; family Braconidae; genus Diachasmimorpha; species Diachasmimorpha longicaudata. The sequence goes on from NC_087236.1 coordinate 3,108,617, forward strand.
TTATCCCCTACCCAATATTACCGATATATTGGATCAACTCGGTGGTGCTAAATATTTTAGCACTCCCGATTTAGCTTCGGGTTTTCACCAAATCCCAATGGACGAAAAATCTAAACATAAAACTGCGTTTTCCACCCCCTTCGGTTTTTTTGAGTTTAATAAAATGCCTTTTGGCCTCAAAAATGCTCCAGCTACGTTTCAACGTATGATGGATATGGTTTTATCCGGACTCCAGGGGGTAGAACTCTTCGTTTACATGGATGACATTGTCATCTATGCCAGTTCACTTGAGGAACACGCGAGGAAATTAAAAAATCTATTGGCACGGTTACGAGATGCAGGTTTAACTCTTCAACCTGACAAGTGTCATTTCCTCCGTCGTGAACTAATTTATCCGGGTCATCAAATTACGGATAAGGGTGTGAAACCTGATCCAGGGAAAATTCACGCCGTAAAGAATTTCCCAGTCCCCAAAACAAGAAAAAATGTGAAACAGTTTCTTGGTCTCATTGGATACTACAGGCGTTTCATTGAAAATATGGCAAAATTAGCCAAACCTCTCACTCGTTTATTGAAAAAGGATAACGCTTTCCTTTGGGATAATTCAGCTCGTGTCCATCAGTATCTAGTCCACCCTGGTCCGATAGTCTGTCGACTATCGGTGTTGTCTACGGACCGCCGCTTCAGAACCCCGCCAGAGGTGCGAAACGTGGAATGTCTACCGAGCATACCGACCTGATACCTGACCAGTATCTCAGGAAGAGGACTGCGGGCCCAGGCGGATGTCTCATCCACCAACGAGGGAATGGTGATGATATGCATGGGGGGGCAATCGAAGGCAGATTCATGGGATTGACCTCAGTAGATTGTTGTAACATAGAATCTAGTATTATTCAAACAAATGCAGACATTTATAATACAATTACTCCAAAACCATTTTCAACTATGCTCCACACCAAAGACCACTTATATCCCCCTTGACCTTAGAGTGACCTCAGAAATAGGACTTGAACTATTAAATAGGAATTTATTTTCTATCGATAAATTGACGGACGTATCGATAACATTGGGTCAGGCAATGACTTATCGAACCGACAGAAACCATTTCATATTTCATCTCGTAATTCACGAGACTTCTACTTCAAAAACAAATCTGATCACTCTCGAGACCGCTTTCAAATCATTAAAACAACTGATGGATCCTCAGGACGTCAAAACTTTCAGTATCGCCGCGAATGATACAGGATTAGATTCATTTAAATGGCCAGAGGTGGGGAGTCTTCTCAAAAATATATTCAATAACTCAGCATATATAATTACAGTTTGTACAGGTGAAATAGAAACACCACCGGTAGCCGAGAGAGAAAAAATTATACGTGAATACCACGAGTCAGTTTCGGGTGGACATCAAGGTGTTCACAAATTATATCATAGCATTTGCGAGCATTTCTATTGGGCATCGATGCGTAAACAAATTGCCGATTTTGTTCGCACATGTGACAGCTGTCAAAGGAATAAAATTCTCGCCAGTGAAACCAAACAACCGATGCGCATTACAGACACTCCCAAACGAGCTTTCGATAAAATTCAAATTGACATTGTAGGGCCTCTACCCATAACTGCAAAAAATAATCGTTATCTTCTAACAATTCAGGATAATCTCACCAAGTACTCCGATGCAATTCCTCTTTCTTCTATCGATTCCATTAGTGTCGCGTTAGCCCCCGCTGAACAATTCATAAGCCGTTTCAGTTGTCCTCGGGTAATTCACACCGATCAAGGCAGCAATTTTGTTAGTCAACTAATGAAGAATTTTTGCAAAATATTTAAAATCCAAAAAAAAAATTCTACTGCATTCCATCCAGAGTCTCTTGGTTCTCTAGAGCGTGCACATCGGGTGTTTGTGGAATACCTCAAACATTATTGTACTAAAACTGATTGGGACGAATGGATTCGGTTCGGCATGTTCGCGTATAACACTTCAGTACATGAAGCTACAGGTTTCACTCCTCACGAACTCGTTTTCGGTGTCAAAGCCATCATACCTTCCGAATTTGCCAGAGAACAAATTCCTCAAACGTACATGCAATATCTTGACGACCTTTTCACTAAGATTACCACCACTCAGGCTACTGCGGCATTCAACTTGGAAAGGGCCAAAGAAAAGAGTAAAATATATTATGACAAAAATGTTAATCCAAGAGAATTTCATGTAGGAGATCAGGTATATTTACGCAAAGAACCAAAAACTTCGAAGTTCGACTATAGTTGGATGGGACCATACGAAATAATTCGGATGCATGGAAAATTGAATGCAGAACTAGCTATTGATAAAGTTAAGAGAAAAATAGTTCATACGAATAAATTAAAGTTAGCATTTATAAGACCAGTAGACAACGATGAGAATCAAATAACTAATTAAGAAATAGATCAGGTATATTCTATAAGTCATTGTATGAATCGCCTAATTCTGATAATAACAGGAGATAATCATGTCAAAAAAAGCTGTTTATTAAACACCTTTTTATATAAGGGGGAAGGTGTCGCGTAGACCGCTACTTACCATATAGGGTCCCTATGACCTCCATATTATTACTAGATCTAGCGTCTGGCGTTCAAATATTGTATTCAATAATTTAAACTCTCGAGAAAAGGTTCAGGCCGTTTGTAATATTTTTAAACACTTCTGAAGATGAAAAAACAAAGCCTTTTGAAATTGTCAGTTTCAGAAACTTGTGAGCAGATACAAGTAATAAATCTTGTAATTTATTGATGTAGCTCAAGCCTCCCAAATAAAACATTCTTTGTATAATTTTTTGTTATAGAGTTTCCAAGTGTAATTTGAGTCCCACATCGAACCGTTCAAGTCATAAAACCTTTTCTCGGAGACAGTCTAATTTCGCCGAGAGAAATTCAACTATTTTCTCTCTCTTTAAAATCCACATGTGAGGCCCCTTTGTTAGAATAATGTAGCCCCGGAGTCAAAGCTAAGTAAGCCCAGAGGATCGTGGGGGTGTAGAGCCAACCCCCTAACTGAGCTCAAGGCCACGATTGGTCCCCTACTCCTTATTGTGAAACAGGGCCCTTCGTCTTGATACTTAGGATAAATATTGGAGGGAGATTGTAAGAGCAGATCGATTTTAGACGTGGAAACGTCCAGTCTAAGTCTACAACCTAATAATAAAAGTTTCATTATTATAATCCCATACATTGGTGTTTGTATTCATTTAATCAATTTCAAAATCCCGCACTTGTGGAGCAGAGTGGTTTTGCACTCCACGGGCATCGGACCTGCCACCTGGAAATTAGCAAACCAGACGGGAACGCAACAGTTTGGATTATTGAGCGCCAAATTTTGAAAACGGGATCCGTGAGCCGCTAAACCTCTGATGAGGACTCCACTGAAGTTGATTGGTTCAGGTCGAGATCAATTGAATTAATGAATAATTCAATAATAAATAATAACACAAGTGCCTAAGAGAGCACATTAACACGTTTATTTATTATGATCAAATTTGAGGAAAAGAACTTCACACTGGAACATATAATCCGTAGACTTTAATTAAACTAATGGATAGAAGCTTCAAGCAGAAGGCTTGTAAAAGAACTGACTTATCTTAGTCTTAAACTCTAAGGGTTGGGTCCAGTAACCCCCACTAGTCCAAAAGTGGCGCACGCAACCCTGGCCCAAGGGGCATATTAAATCATATGAGAAAGAGAGAAACAAGGAGAGCGCGTGATGTCACAGTTTTCCTCAGAGAATTCCAGGATTCTCTGTTCAGCAGGACAATGGACAAAGGAAAGCTCACATGTGTTAAACACATGAGACAGAGAAACGTTTGAAGTAAACAGTACTCGAGTTTTATGACTTCAGACCGTGACTTTTGAATTTACTTTGTCTTTATATTCTATGTTTTCGAGGAACTGCCTTTCTGCAGCGCGTTTGGGAGACTAATAAATTTGGATTAGAACTCAAATACTTGACACTTGATTCTATGTTTTTTTGCAATGGTTTTCCTCACGCCCGTAAATTTATTTCTCCCTTGTTCATTGTCCCGCTGTTTTTTGGCATTCCTTCTGACTTTCTAAAATTCCATATGGCGTTGATTTATTATTTTGCTCTTTATAACATTTTCAAAATTGGCGGATCAAAATGGCCGATAAATAGTGCCATCTATAATATTCAACCCCAGGACATCACATGCGAGTGATTTTTCTTGAAAAACTTGACGAATCTTGTGCTATTATATGTGATTATTTTTCCTATCCAAATTTTAGCCAATAGAATTGCACCGTTTGTTGATATTTTGTATAGCCTACCTCGAATTTCAGCGATTATTTTTCCCATCCAAATCTTGGCCAATAGGATTGCACCATTCGACGTTATTTTGTATAGCCAACATGGTATTTCAGCGGAAATTCTTGGAAATTTCACTGGAAATTTTGCATGTTGCCTATATAAAAAAAAAACAAATGATGAAGTAACCCTCAATTGTATGTGACAGATTAAATGGCAATTCGTTGAAAATTATGTCTCATGGTGCAATTCTATCGTCCAAGATTTGGATGCAAAAAATAATCCCCCGAATACCACTCGAACTTCGAAATTATCTGATATTTCCATCAAGGTTCCCTACAAACAAATGAACGTGTCAAGTTTTCCAGAAGAATCGAGCGCAGAATGGAGTGGCAAAGATCTTCGCCATAAACTCCACTACTAGCCACATTACTCTCACTCTCCCCCCCGTTGAACTTGAGGATTTTGGTACAGTGCCCTCAACCCCTGAAAAAACTCGTGTCAACGACCCTATGAGGAAAAATCCTCAGGAAGTGGCACAAAGAATTGTCCAATTGACAAAATTGTTAAAATTGTCTCACCTGAATGAATCAGAAAATGCAAGTGTCCTCGCGACGCTCACTCAATTCCCTTATCAATTTTATCTCCCTGGAGATAAATTAGGCTCTACGACCGCCGAAAGCATACACTATTTACGACTGATGAAATCCCGATTAATACTAAACAGTATCGTTTCCCAGCTGTCCACAAAGAGGAAATTAAAAAACAAGTCGGAAGTCTCATAGAGAATAAAATAATCTCGCCATCAACATCCCCATATAACTCTCCCTTATGGATCGTCCCAAAAAAATCTGACTCGTCAGGAAAACCACGATGGCGGATGGTGATCGATTATAGGGCTCTTAACGAAAAAACGATCAGTGATGCTTATCCCCTACCCAATATTACCGATATATGGGATCAACTCAGTGGTGCTAAATATTTTAGCACTCCCGATTTAGCTTCGGGTTTTCACCAAATCCCAATGGACGAAAAATCTAAACATAAAACTGCGTTTTCCACCCCCTTCGGTTTTTTGAGTTTAATAAAATGCCTTTTGGCCTCAAAAATGCTCCAGCTACGTGTCAACGTATGATGGATATGGTTTTATCCGGACTCCAGGGGGTAGAACTCTTCGTTTACATGGATGACATTGTCATCTATGCCAGTTCACTTGAGGAACACGCGAGGAAATTAAAAAATCTATTGGCACGGTTACGAGATGCAGGTTTAACTCTTCAACCTGACAAGTGTCATTTCCTCCGTCGTGAACTAATTTATCCGGGTCATCAAATTACGGATAAGGGTGTGAAACCTGATCCAGGGAAAATTCACGCCGTAAAGAATTTCCCAGTCCCCAAAACAAGAAAAAATGTGAAACAGTTTCTTGGTCTCATTGGATACTACAGGCGTTTCATTAAAAATATGACAAAATTAGCCAAACCTCTCACTCGTTTATTGAAAAAGGATAACGCTTTCCTTTGGGATAATTCAGCACAGAAAGCTTTCGAGATATTGCGCGATATTCTTTGCTCGGAACCCCTTTTACAATTTCCAAAGTTTTCAAAACCCTTTCTAGTGACAACTGATGCCTCTAATTATGCAGTCGGGGCTGTATTGAGTCAAGGGCCAATCGGTAAGGATCTTCCTATCGCCTATGCTTCCCGGACATTGAAGGATACCGAAGTAAATTATTCAACCACGGAAAAAGAACTCCTGGCCATAATATTCGGCGTTGAACATTTTCGGCCTTATTTATATGGCCACCAGTTCACCTGCGCAGGTGATTTTTAGACTGGAAAACTTGACACGTTCATTTGTTTGCAAAGAACCTATCGGGAAATATCCGATAATTTCGGAGCTCTTGTGGTATTATATGCGATAATTTTTTGATAATTTTGATAAACAAACGACACTTAACCAAATAAACCTCTTTTCATGTCATGGCACAATTCTCTTGGCCGAAATTTGGATAGGAAAAATAATCCCCTGAATACCACTCGAGCTTCAAAATTATAGAATATTTCCCTCTAGGTTCCCTGCATACAAATGAAGTCGTCAAGTTTTTCGATATTCGATAATATTCGATAATTTTGAAGCACTTGTGGTATTATATGTGATCATTTTCGGAAATTTTTATTGAGACACACAGGAAGATTTCAGAACATTTTGTCATTGAAAATTCGAAATCTCGTGGAGAAACCAAATAGAATAGTCAATTTCTGTTCCATATTTCCCTGAAAATGAACAGAAAACAAGGAAATTGCTGTCAATGCATTTTTGAATTCGGGGAACAGTGACACCGAAGCCCCTTTAGGACAAAAAATCAGGAAATTTACGATTTCATTGACAAATCAAGGAAATTGATCTCCAATATTCATATTAGAGTATAGATTTAAATAAATTACGAAAGTCTCACTTCCGTAGCGCTTAAAATTCGGGAATTTTACTGAAGGATAACTTAGACCGGAGATTTCATGATTTTCAAATGTGTAAAAAGCATTTGGTGCCACTGCATTGGTAATTCCCAGTGAACTATCCCGATATTAAATTTCTCTGATTCCGTCGTTCAAGTGGATACAATTGATCATGTAATTTGCTTTTTAAAAAAGTTGTAGCGTGGAAATTAAAAAATGAAATAAAATTCGTTGAATTTATTACCAACTAGCTGACCCGACAGACTTCGTCCTGTCAAAAAGATTTGTAATGTGGCAGTTTTTGTGCCTACGTATTTTAAAAAATTCTCCTGTACAGAACCGTCACCCTGGTGATAGGGCGTTGTGAATAAAAAATAATTAAATAAAACATATTGTTATATCCAGCGAAGAATAAAGAGGACACAGGTTGATAAATATTTGGGACGGTTTATTAGTTACAAAGAGTATTACGATGTGACACGTCAGAGCTCCGAAGAGAGACACACAAGACTGATATCATATCCAAAAGACAGTCGTGATTCTCCCGAAGTTCAGATCATAGACAAATGAATGAGCCTTCGAAGGGGGATACGTAACACTACTCCCCTCCGCAAAAAGATTGCCGCCCCGGCAATCACACCAGGGACTATTTGAGGTATTACAACTCTAGGATTTGTTGCTTTAATTTAAGACAAACTGCAAAATTTAAGCGTTGCAAGATCTCACATAGGGAGGGCCCCAGTCTGTTCTTTAGCTAAAACCTCCCAGAAATCAACGCTAAAGAACAGCCGATTAATATTTGTTTGATTCTATACAATCATAATTTATCGAAAGTGTTTGTTACAATTTTCAATGGGTTATGTTGAGCAAGAGGAATAAAGTGTTCTTAATTGACTTATTCATTAAGGGTGTGAATGTCAGTATTTGACTCGAACTTTCATTGTTCATTTTCTGAAACAGCAGAATGGTTCACTTGAAAATTTCCGTTATGGGTACAGTATCTGAAAACAACTCAACACAGAGATTTCCTCAAATTAGAAAAGAAAAGAAAAACATTTAAATGAGAATATCATTCAATGAAAATAACAAGCAACTACTTTTTCAAATTACTTGTCTGCAGACAACTACTAGCAACTAGTTTAAAAGCAACTACCAAAAATTCAAACTTCACAAGATTGCAGTTTTTCGAAAGCTTTCGAAATTATTACATGCATTATGCAAAAATAAGCGTATATAATTCATTTTGACACATACACACATTCATTCATCCTGAAATAACTCAAAGGTGATAGAGTAAAGTGAAACAGGTAAAAATAAATAATCAGGCCAGTCTGCTTCAACAGACACAAGTAATCAGGCCCGTCTGCTACAACAGACACAAGTAATGGGGCCCGTCTGCTACAACAGACACAAGTAATGAGGCCCGTCTGCTACAACAGACACAAGTAATGAGGTCCGTCTGCTACAACAGACACAAGTAATGGGGCCCGTCTGCTACAACAGACACAAGTAATGAGGCCCGTCTGCTACAACAGACACAAGTAATGAGGCCCGTCTGCTACAACAGACATAAGTAATCAGGCCAGTCTGCTACAACAGACATAAGTAATCAGGCCAGTCTGCTACAACAGACACAAGTGATGGGGCCAGTCTGCTACAACAGACACAAGTGATGGGGCCCGTCTGCTACAACAGACATAAGTGATGGGGCCCGTCTGCTACAACAGACATAAGTGATGGGGCCCGTCTGCTACAACAGACATAAGTGATGGGGCCATTGTCATAAAGCAAGAATGATCACTAATTTTTCCTTTCAATTCCAAAGCAAGGATTGGATCTTGAGTTTCATTTTCCACCTGAAAGCATCTAGAAATATTGAAATTTGGTTGAGTCAATTCGTCAATGAAGCAAATTTTGTCTTGCTTGATTGAGTCTAAATTATTGATGTGAGGAAAAGGATTAGCGTTAGCATGTGCAGCATCATTACAATTAGCAAAAGCAAAAGAGTGAGAAGGGAAATAATTTAGAATGTTATCTGTTGGATTCCTCGGAGGAGGGTATGGTGCTACTTGAACCCCAGGAGGAATCGGCGCTTCCGTTCCATGTTGAAGAGTCATGCCTAGGACTGCTGGAACTGATTGTGATGTGTTTGGTTCCCTTGAAGTACCCGGTTGCAGAGCCGACGAAAACATTATAGGGCAATGAGGTATCACTGTAGGTTGTGTTACATTTGAAAGTTGACTTGCATTAATTCTTGGAATGGTTGGATGAGGGAGTTCCCCAGAAAGATGTTGTACAGAATTGACAGGAACAGTTTGATTATTATCGGCTGTAAAATTTCCTGGGATCTCTGGGGTAGGGTTCTGGTGGACATCGACAACGATAGGAATTGCCTGATTTCCTGGTGTACAATTTTGAAGAATTCCATGGATATTATGAGTTGTTGAACTGCAGCGTCCCGTAATTGATTTTGGAATTCATTGCGAAGTTGATTGCCCAAATCTTCAATTTCTCGAGAACTCGGATTATGGTGGAGTATTTCGTCATCCAGTGGTGAATGAGGGTGATAGGGGGGGAACCAAAGGAGCATGACGCTCTTCCAAGGTGGCTCGTCTCCGCCTTCCTCTCCCCGACATAATTATTTAAATGAAGTGACTCACCAATAAAGGGAAAAAAATAATTTTCCACAGCTTGACGTCAAATTTAATAATTCCCAAGATTTGTTGACAGGAATCCAAAAGTAGGAAGTCCAGTTAACAGAGCCGGAAGGATAGAGAGATTTTCTAGGCTCGTAGGTTTTGATTAATCCCACTTCTGACACCAATGTTATATCCAGCGAAGAATAAAGAGGACACAGGTTGATAAATATTTGGGACGGTTTATTAGTTACAAAGAGTATTACGATGTGACACGTCAGAGCTCCGAAGAGAGACACACAAGACTGATATCATATCCAAAAGACAGTCGTGATTCTCCCGAAGTTCAGATCATAGACAAATGAATGAGCCTTCGAAGGGGGATACGTAACAATATATAAGGATTTAAAAGTAAGTAATCGCTTTATTGTTAATCATGTGAATCATAATTATTATTATTATCATTGTAGTGCTTTGTGGTACACGATGTTTTTTGTTTGATTACCTGGCGCAGAGATAAACAAATCTGATGGTTTTCCAACACGTGAACAGGCAACATACAATTGACCATGTGAGAAACATGGGTTTTCTAGATTAATACCACAAACACTTAATGATTGCCCCTGGGACTTGTTTATAGTCACATATAATACCACAAGTGGTTCAAAATTATCGAATATTTCCCGATAGATTCGTTGCAAACAAATGAAGGAGTCAAGTTTTTCAGGCTAAAAAATCACGAGTGCGAAGCACGAGTGATTTTTCCTGAAAAACTTGACGACTTCATTTGTATGCAGGGAACCTAGAGGGAAATATTCTATAATTTTGAAGCTCGAGTGGTATTCAGGGGATTATTTTTCCTATCCAAATTTCGGCCAAGAGAATTGTGCCATGACATGAAAAGAGGTTTATTTGGTTAGGTGTCGTTTGTTTATCAAAATTATCAAAAAATTATCGCATATAATACCACAAGAGCTCCGAAATTATCGGATATTTCCCGATAGGTTCGTTGCAAACAAATGAACGTGTCAAGTTTTCCAGTTTAAAAATCACGAGCGCGAAACGCGAGTGATTTTTCTGGAAAACTTAACAAGCTTATTTGTTTGCAGGGAACCTTGAGGGAAATATCAGATAATTTCGAAGTTCGAGTGGTATTCGGGGGATTATTTTTTGCATCCAAATCTTGGCCGATAGAATTGCACCATGAGACATAATTGTCAACGAATTGCCATTTAATCTGTCAGATACAATTGAGGGTTACTTCAACATTTGTTTTTTTTTTATATATATCAACATGCAAAATTTCCAGTGAAATTTCCAAGAATTTCCGCTGAAATACCGTGTTGGCTATACAAAATAACGTCGAATGGTGCAATCCTATTGGCCGAGATTTGGGTGGGAAAAATAATCGCTGATATTCGAGGTAGGCTATACAAAATATCAACAAATGGTGCAATTCTATTGGCTGAAATTTGGGTGTGAAAAATAATCATAGCAAAAGCAAGCCGCACTGGAAACTTTATTCTTTTCAACTCAAATGGCACGTCAGTCGGAATCATTGGTATGCGCGATATGAGAACATCTTCTCCTTTATACTTTCCTTTGAGTAGAGTTGCTTCTATCACTTTGTTTAGTAATTTTTTTATCGCTAACCGTGTACCGTTGCAAAGACGCGGTTGGTTGATATTTCGCAACATTATAACCACCGATCCAACCTTTAATTGAAGATTGTGAGGTGGCAATCCTGGCAAATCCAGCGAGTTTAAAAATTCCGGTGGATAGTTGAGTACATCATCTTGATTAGTAGTCGAATCAACTGATTTATATATCCTCAAATCGCCTGTTATTTGTTCTTGAATTTTGAAATTTAATTCATTTACATCTATGTTTTTTGCAGCCAGTATAGCTCGTTCGCTCAACCAATCATGGTTTCTGTAATTTTGAGAAACATCTGGAAACACCTTCTGAATAAGTTCATCTTTTGATCGGGTTAACTGACAAAAACTTTGAGGAAAGTTAATGCAGCCAGTCAACATGTCTATAGGAAATTTGCCATTACCAATGTCAATGCGTTGTTTCGAGAATATGTTTCCAGATTGGTCATTTTGCAACTCGACACGCATATTCTTGCTTAAATGAAGTACTTTGACATGTTTCCACAAATTGGAGGACTTTAGACATGCATTGAGTTCATCAGCTGGCGTTGATCGTGGAATCACTGGCAATGTTTGACGAAAATCTCCTGATAATAAAATCATTGCACCACCAAATCGGTTATTATTGCTCCGTAGATCTTTTAAGGTTCTGTCTAAAGCCTCCAAAGATTTTTTATGTGCCATCGTGCATTCATCCCAAACAATCAATTTACATTGCTGCAAAACCTTTGCCATTGCAGAGTTCTTCGAAACGTTGCAGGTTGGAGTTTCATTGCTTTGCATATTTAATGGCAATTTTAGTGCTGAATGGGCGGTTCGACCACCTTCAAGCAAAGTTGCTGCGATTCCCGATGAAGCGAGTGCAAGTGCAATTTTATTTTGTGTGCGAATTGTTGCTAATATTAATGAAATCAAAAAAGTTTTTCCTGTACCACCAGATGCATCTAAGAAGTAAATCCCTCCAGTTTCATCATTTGTTACTTTCATAAGAGTTTCAAATACATACTTCTGTTGTTCATTTAACAGTGGAAGATTTGTTTGAATTAATTCTTTCAAAGCGTTGAGATCATACAGTTTTTCTCGATGCAACTCTTGGTTAAAAGCGTCATGCATTGGACGATTGGGGCGGTCAGGCCTAATTGAATTAATAGTTTGTTTGACATTATCAAGCACATGTCCTCAATTGAAATCAATGCTTCATTGTAAATTTCTTCACTGATTTGTATATTTGGATTTCCCATTCTATTCCGTATTTGATACAAAATATCATCACACATATAATCTTTGTACTTGATCCACAAATCAATTGGGTTTGATGGGAAGCATGCAGATATGATTATAGAAAACAATGTTCGTATTTGATGAGCGTGTGATGATATTACAGCATCATTGAGAGTTTGATCCCAATGAGCGTCATTTTCAAGCAATTGCAAACGTTGACAGGCTTCTCTGTAGGATCCACACAATTCACCATCAACAGTTCGTAACTGTTGGAATGATGTTGGGCCACGTACATTGACTAATAGCAGTCATAAATAAAAACATTCATCATTGCTTGGATGTACTGAATAAATCCGGCCAATCGCATCGGTGGAATATACATCTGTATATCCTGGAACTGGTTTTCCTTGTTTCCTTCGTATAAATCTCCTTGAGGATTGATTCCAGGTATAATATTTTGGCATTTCAGAATATAGCAATGTTTGTGCGAAATCATCGTTTTGGCATGTCTCAACAAAACTGGTTAATGTAGTAGATGGTGGCTGAGCAGCTCTTTGTACTGCGTTCTGTGCTGTAAAATACACTACTCTTTGTCCATTTTCTAAATGCACAGCTAAGTGAACAACAGAAGGGTGTCTCTCATGAATAGGAAAAGAAAATATTCGCGAAACTGATTCATTACTACTGACATAGCGGCCCATTTGGTATTGGGTAACTTCATCATTGGAATTCTCTGCACCAATTCCAATCACAGCCATATCACTCCCTTTGGTTACATATTTGCAAATGTATTTAATAGATTTTATTGTTGCGAATTTAAAAGAAGGAAGAGCAAACAATATCTGGTTTGAGAAATAGTAGTGATTTATTTTTACTGTAATATAAAGACAACTCCTCTCTTTTATCGTCTAGGCTCAACTGACTAACAACTCTGTGTCTTCAACGTATTACGAGAATACTGTACACTCTCTCTTTTATCGACCCCAGATAACACGCGCTAAACTACCTCAATAGATTTCACTGAATGGCAAGATTCAACGTTGATGTGTGCTTTGAATGTCTTTGATAAAATGGGTGAATATGGAACAATCCAACGATTGATGCATTTTATCTCGCGTGCCGAAATTAATACAAAAGAAACGCGAGTTTCGGAACGCGACATTAAACTCCTCCAACTATGTATTCTGTGCTCCAACGCACACACGCAGATTGTTTTGATAGATATGATCTTTGACGTTAGGAACACACCTACATTGCTTAGACAACAGTGAGTGCTTGTAATTTAATATGAACTTTATACCATAGCAATAAATCTCAAATTGACTACGTTTTAGTTACAAATCATTTGTATGGGAAAAAGAAAAGGGCTATTTTTATGATTTTTCCAGCAATAATTCTAATTTTTCTCGCCGTAAAAACCATCCTTGAACTTCAACGAACATTTTAAAAAAAGATTTGGCCAAATTGGTCCAGGCGTTGTTGAGTTATGCGCTTACCAACACATTTTGCGATTCATTTTTATATTATAGATATAGATAACATGGAAACTTTGTTTCATGTGTCTATCGTAATATTTTTCCCTTGAAATTTTCCTTGACTTCATATCCTACCAATATAATTAATCTAATTCAAATGGATTCACTGGATAAGATTAATAATTCTCAGTGTATACTGGCGAACGAGTAGGAAAAGAAAATCTTAATAAGAAGATGATTATTCACAGTTGGTTAGTCCAGAACTGACGACACGTGCTTCTCACAGTCAGTCATCTGGTCGTCAAGAAGACCGGGTTATTAACTGCATGAAAAATGCAGAACATCGTGCAGTCAATATTAATTCAAAAACAGACTACATCCTGAAGAATTGAAAAATGTACTCATTGTAGTATTGGTCACATTTATTTCTTTATTTTCGCATTTTCATTGGCAATCAAAACAAGAAATAAATCGTTGACACTTATACTAGTTTCCAATTTATTAATTTATGAACGGAAGGCATGAATGAATGATCTATTCGAAAATGTGCAAACAACTTGCAACGTACTTGAAAACGAGAAACAATGTTCACTGGCGCTAAAACCAGGGAAATAAGGAAGTTCATGAAGTATGAATTAGTAAATAAAACTTTTTTTTTCTTCTTAACTAGCTGATTTGGCACGATTTTCATCGTAGATAGGCGCAAGGATTTTCCCATCTTCCATGATACTAGCTTTGAACGCTGCGGCATCTTCGAGTGGCTCTCCATTTATCGCACATACTACTTTTGGATTATCGAGTATTGTAACATGGTTTCCATCAAGCACATGACACTCCACCTTATCCCTTGTTATCTAAAAAACATAAATAAAAACAAATATAGCAGAAATCGATACTGAAATTTGAAGAAAATCAATAAGTATACCTTGCTGAGATCATAATCTGGAGGTAAATTCTTCAAAGTCTCAATCATCGGTTTCAAAAGAGTTATTGGAGTTCTGAGTGGTGGAAGACTAGAATGATCATAGTTCGCAAGGGCGAGTAGACGATTATAAATACAAGTGCAAATGTTTTTTCGTTGTTCAATGGAAATTCCCAAAGCATCAGCTTGTACACGTTCCATGAACAGATCCAACTTCTGCTCCCAAGTTTTGCACTTGTTGAGTTCTACCAGCAGAGTTCCGCTGTCATCAGGCGCAGCAATATCTGCTATACCAACGAGAATATTCGTTTGGAGCTCATCATTATTCTCCGATGCTAATTGTTGATCTTTGATGGCTTTCATGAATAGTGGAGAGCCATCAATGAGAATTAATTTTCCAGTGTAAGCTTCAGCTTCTAATCTTCTTGCTAATTCGATTGCAACGAGTGATCCGTATGAATATCCAACGAGGAGGAAGTTTCTCCTTCCTTGATTCCTTTCCAAAACGTACTGAAACATATTTCATGATGATAAATTGTTGAGAAAAATACGAAATAACCACAACTTTCAAATTATCCTGTATTTCGTGATAGAGTTTTTGCATCCAAACAAATGCATAAAGTTTGTCAGGTTTTTCCTGAAAGAAAATTCGAATTCGTTTGTAAGTAGGGAATCTATATAACTTCGAATATTGCTCTGAAGAGAGTTTTTCCATCGCAATTTCCGCCGAAAGAATTGCACTACGAGATAAAATCCATCTGTTAGTTTCAATAAGAAGATTTTCAGTACGAGTCAAGAAACAAAATAATACCCCAAAACATCTAAATACTAATATGAATTTCCCAAGTTTCTTCCGATTTTTCATTCGTTGTCGTACTCTAAGCATATACGAAGCACCAAAAGCACGAGAATACTTACTGGTAACAATTGATCAGCCATTTCCGGAATAGACTGGTATTCTGTATTCATATTATTCAGCTGCAAACTACTAGCTGGCGCTCTGATGTTGCTGGCAAGATTCGAAAATATAGCACCACACCCTTCAATACCTGGAATCATGAACACCTCCTGCCTTCCACTCTCCTCTTTTGTACATAACTGCACGCATAATTCCTCCATCGGTGCTTCCCCACCCAACAGTCTAACAAGCAATTTAATACCCATAGGTACCTCGCCTCCCATCCCCTTCATAGTTTTCTTCTTCAGTTCCAGATTCTTTGAATTCATTTCAATCAACTTGGCAAAATTTAGTCCGCGAATATCTTGCGCAGTTAGGAATACCTCAAATTCACGCTCCAAAGTTTGTCTGATTTCCACAGCCATCATGGAGTCCATACCAAGCTCAGCTAATGATGTATGTACACCAACTGACTTCAAGTCTTTAAGACCCATGATATTAAGTACAGTGCCGACGATATTGAGGGAGCCAGAGCCACCAGCTCTTTTTTCAGCCACAACCATACTTGCAACAATTGGAGAAGTTTGATTGAGGAAGCCATCGAGTTCATGAAGACAGGATGTTATTCTCTGCTGAAGGGTGCCACCAATCACAATCTCTTTATCGTTATCCTGCATATCTGCGACAAGACCTACGTCTCCAACAGTGCCCCACTGGATAGCAAGTGCTGGAAAACCCTCAGCCGCTCGTCTCTCGCAAATTCTCTCCATAACTGAATTGGACATTCCATAGTTTGTTTGTCCTATATTACCACGCCCACAAGAAACTGACGAAAAAACAACGAAATGTCGAAGTTTTGGACATAATCGTCTAGAAAGTTTGTCAAGACATCTTGTTGTCCAAGCTTTAGCTTTGAAGGACTCCTCAAACGTCTCTGGTGTTTGATTTTCCCAAAGGCCATCCTTGAGGACAACTGCGAGGTTGAAAATTCCATCTACCGGAGCTTGTTTCGATGCTATAGAGAGAATCTTCTCGCAGTCTTTTGGATTTGATGCGTCTTCTCCGGCGATTATAGTGATTTTTACACCATAACTTTGCCACAGCTTTATTCTCATTCGTTGATAGCCATCTTTGACTCCTGTCCGAGATGTGAGAATCAAATTTCTGGCGCCACGAAGAACCAACCAATCAGCCAACTCCAAACCGAAACCTCCAAGTCCTCCGAGGATTACATAGGAACGATCTTTGATGCACTGGTAGACGGGGAGGGCTGGCATAGGATGGTTCAAATTATTTTCATCTTGAATTTTGAGAATTACCTGTAATTACCAAAAACAATCGGGTTACAGTTGCCGAAAAATCAGTTGAAAACGGTGAATTTGATCGAGATACGCGGCAGCATATCGGCCAAGTAACTATTTTGAAAATCGCACATTGTCTCACTTCCTCCCTCACCAGGTCGAGGGCTCTCGCCTATGCATACACGAAGTAACTACCGCACCACTCGAGGGGCTATTCATTCAAAAATTAGACGACACAGTGATTGCTGATTTCATCTGATTTCGAGATGATTTCTTGAAATCGTCGATTTCATGTGATTGCCAGGGATTTTTTTCCGGTGATTTCACGATTTCACGATTTCAAATGATTCCATATGATTTCAAGTCTTTAATGCGAATGGGGCAGCAAGGGCGGTGAGGGCTGGTAGAGGAGATAAGTTGGATTCAATTAGATCTCCGGATAAAATACTAGCACTAGCAGCAGTTATATCCAAGTCATGTAATGACAAATACAAGGAGAAATATGGCAATCTTTTTCAATAAATCATTTATTCGACATAGTAAAATAAAGTATATCTCTGACATACTGAACTGAATTAAACTAAATGAAATAAAATCTTCACGTCTCAGTAAAGGACAAACAATTTAGAATTAAAAATATTTGACAACGTCTTTATATATTTTCTCATCAACTCGGAGACCATCTTTGAAAATGACTGGAGAGGAAATTGTTTGACGGTATTGACTAATATTTATATAGCCATGAGTAGTCATTGGCTGCATTTAAAAAATCTTTGTTTCTTTAAAATATACCAGGTACACAGTACACCTATTTCTTTAACATTACCCTGTACACGAGCATATGATCCTGAGAACTCTCGAGATTTTATTGTTCTCCCATCCAAATAAACAAAATCAACACCAATCCTAATAAACAAGTTTTATAATTCACTGATTTCATGTGATTTCATTTGCAGTCACCTGAAATCGATGAAATCCCAGAATTTCTCTGATTGCAATTAACTTCGACTGATTTCATGAGATTTCATGTGATTTCAAACATGATTTCAGCCCGAAGTGACACAGTGATTTTACGAATGAATAGCCCCTCGTCACCACTACTCCCTGATGGAAAGCCTCAAACAGAAATGAAAATGGAACTCAATAAACCAAAAGTGATACCACTTTTATCATATAGATCCCCTATACTCTTTTATCTAAATATTTTACATCTACCATGAATATTTAACAAAATATAGCCATTTGTAATTCGGCCGTTCCGATTTTTAGGGGATGTTCATTGCATTCTGCCCATTGAATCTGTGAGATTTGCTTTTCGACGCTGGCAGTGCCCGGAAGGGGGTTTGGTAGTTTATTATCTAGGGGTATCTAAGAATTATCTGGGCACCCGATATTTCACAAAGACAAAGTTGATGTTGTTTCCTATTTCAGTTATTTTAAAAGTTTTCACCATTAACCAAGTCTAAGGAATTTCGTATTCACTCAACAAACGCTATCTTCACAAAATAGTTACTTGGTTTTTTTAACAAAATTATTTTTGTTTTTTTGAGTAGAAAATTTTATCTATTAAAATTCTCTAAAAACTTTATTATGATTCTCTTACAGCAGCAGAAAATTCTGCTTGAAATTTTTCTTTAGTTTTCTGGAGATTCTGTGAAATATTTGCTTGGAAAGTACAAAGTATTGGGATTTACCAATACATCGTTTTTTATCAATGGATATAAGAAGACAATAATGAATGATCGAATCGAGGAATTCAATCTCTCTTGTCTGTCATCCAGACAATGGTCACACGATATCTTGTAGAGACCGTGGTAAGCAGTGCCCAACGTCTGAATATTGAACACTCTCAGCATGCGCTTGAATATCATATTAACCGGTTTCATATCTTTGCAACACGAAAAGACAATTAATTGTTTGACTGCGTAAATCTTGTATCAATATGATACAAGACAATATAAGTGTAGAAAACTGTGAGACTGCTCAGCTCAGCGAATTTCGACTTGAAAAGCTTGGACAGTTTCTATAGACTTCAAGAGAGTCAGAGTTCGAACGAGAGAAGACAAAGGCGAATCCCTGAGTCTAATACCCAATTCGTGATCGATTTTCATAACGCGTTATACCAACCCACTTGCCTAAAGAGTGTGTCTTTAAAGACCTATCCTAATTATACATTTTTGTAATCATCTGCGAGTATTCATTTCACTACCTCTTTCCCACCCGTCACGAGACACCCCTCCCATGTAAGTAAACATTAATGAGGTCACCGAACTACCTAGCCGGTCGGGTTATGATAGCCCAAGAAGAAGAAAAGATTAAACATCTTTGTGATTAGTCCGGAACGATTCGCATTAACGTAAGATCATCCAGGATTAGAGCAATCAATGATCTAATCCATAACTGCATGGAAAGAGTCAATAGATTGTTATTTCTTCATGTAAATATTCCCAAAGAATTTGTTCCATAAGCATGGAGCGACATAAATGTCCTATTTTTTTTTCACTCGGATCCTGCAATACAAACTGAAAATACTATAGTCGAAAAACGTAAAAATTTGGGGTCAATAATAAAGTTGAAATGAGCTCAAGCGAAAAATAAAGAAATTCATGGGATGCGATCATTTTTTAATAATGGACTCGCGTAGGAAATAATTTCACGAAAAAACCCAGTATTTTAATGAAAAAATGTAGTTAAATTTCTAGTAGGATTTTCTAACAAACTACCAACCAAAACATCATTATGCTACTAACTTACATATAGTTCCGGCTGCTTATAAAAACAAAATACGTCAACATATTGCATGAGAACAATCAAAAGAATTTAATTTCTTGCTCATAGAATGATTTGCCCAGAATTACAATCGTATGTTATTTTTTTTTCTCAAAATCACTCGATTGCAGCATGTTTTATCAAAATATCGTCACGATCATGTCGAGTATTAGACCCAGTTATCAAGGGGAATTCCGAGTCACTCCGAGGGGACCGAGTTATCAAAGGAAGAACATGTTGGATCTAAACTTTTACATACAAAAAATTTTCATTGAATACTCGAGCAATCAGGCCAAAGAATTCTATTGGGTTTCTATTGGAATTTTTCTTAATTTTTAGCCAATTGCATTGAATAGAAAATACTTTATAGCACAAATCGATAGAATTGGATTTTTCCGCATAAATTACCTGACAAAATGTCCTTAGTTCTACATTTTTGTTGACAGCAAGAATATCGAGCAAAAAAGGAATCTTCAATTACTGACAAGTTAATAAATATCTCAGTTGATTCAATTGCATAAAGAAATAGCATATTTCGATGCCAGTGCGATGGGGTGGTAACGAGTGGAAAGTTGACTGTCAATCACACGAATTAAAATACCCCGTCGCCCTTGTATCCGAACTATACTTTTTGTTAGTGATCTTACGTTCAGCGAGTGGCAAACTGTACTATTTCTTGACATGGGCTGAACGTAGCAGCAGTGACAAAAATTGTTTTTTTTTTTGACTGAACTAAATTGAATTCATTTTGTACTAAACCTCCGAATAATTATGAAAATTACGCCACTAGGTAATAATTCAATTATTTCTCTCCGCCAGTCAGCCCTTACCTTTCCGATATGTTTTCCAGCGGCCATGTATCTGAAAGCAGGTTCGATCTGGTCCCTTTCGAAAATGGTCATATTCAGAGGTTTAATAGCTCCGGTATTCAGGCCAGCCTGCATCATTCTATTGACTTCCATCTTTTTCTCCGGTGGTGCATTGAAAAGTCTATCAAGTAACACCCCATGGAAGCTAATTTCTTTGAGGAAAACAGCCATTCCCAGTGGACTATCATTAACCATATCGAATTTTCCAATCTCCAAGAACCGACCCCCATCAGCCAGGCACCTGAGTGATGCCTGAAGCTTATCATCAGCCAGTGAATTCAAGACAATATCCACTCCTTGTCCATCTGTATGCTCCATCACCATTTGCTCGAAGCTAGTGTCCCTGGAATTGCCAATATGATCATCCGGAATCTGTGGGAAAGTCTTCCTAATGAATGCCCTTTTTTCTGCAGTTCCGACAGTGGTAAATATCTCACAGCCCACCCAAAGAGCATGAGTGATAGCCGCTTGTCCAACTCCACCAGACCCAGCGTGAATCAACACTTTCATGTCCTTGTTGATCCCTCCGGTTGTGTAAAAAGCGTAATAGCAAGTGGCATAGACACAAGGAATCGTTGCAGCCTCTGACAATGTCCAGCATTGAGGAACCTCCCAGGTAAGTGTTGGATCATTAACTAAATAATTTGTTATTGCTCGATGAGTGTTCAACAGACCCATCACCCTGCGACCGTCTTGAGTTATTCCAGCAAATTCAAACCCAAGAACACACTCCGATGATGCTCGAGTCTTATCAGCAATGTCAGTCGATAGTTTGCCTGTAGCCATCATGATATCTCTGAAGTTCAATGATGAGTAGACAACACTTACGAGCTCTGGATTTTTATAGCCAGCAATTATGGGACCCTCCATCCAGGCGAAGGAGCCGAGGTCACCCTTGACCAGCTGATTCGCCCAAGCATGGTGGACTAGTCGAGGTTGTTGTGCAGGCAGATGATGATGTCTGTAGGATCCCCAAGTATTTTTTGATCGCAAAACGTTGATCACTAGGTCCAGTTTGATGTGATCGGCGTAGAGGGGATTTTGGATGGAGAATTCGGGGGATTTGGGGTCTTGGAGAAGAACTCCACGGATAATTTCACCACCAGGCTCCTTTCGAAGGCAATTGACGAGCCCCAGGAGGCCGTTTTCAAAGGTTCCGTCGCTTATGAGGAACACTCTGCTGGAACCAGAGGTCTCGTGCTCCACTTCAGCTTTGAGAGCTGCTTTCAGGCTATTCACCCAGCTAAATTCGTTGTTGTTTACCTGGGAAATTAATGAATTTTGATGATTTTATCATGATTAAGGTTGAAAAACATAATGAAAGTAGTTTATAATAAACTTTCTGTTTCTAAATTGACTACACATCATGTTTTTTGCATTTATTTTTGCAATTTCTCTTCTCCCAGCACAAAAGCACAAGGAGATTTCTCCCAACGTTCTAAAATATCCTCAGCGAATTTACAATTTGCACTTTCCCGCAGGATTAAGCCAAGAATTTTCAAGGGAAGGGAACATCTTAACTTATTGAACATATTATGGACATTTGTCCTTCCCTGAATGGGAAAATCCTACTCCCTTCCGCAGTAGATTCCGATAGTTTTTAAGGCCCACCCCAATTTAACTCAGAGACAGGAAGAACTTGGCATTCGCAAATCATTCCTCTGAATTTCGAGAGAATATTTTTGTTAAGGAGTTGCACGACACTGCGTATCAGTCCTTTTAATTTTACTAAAATTGCACACTGGCATCAGTTTACTACTTAAATACAAACTATTCATGATTAAAAAAGTACCATTGTTAGAGTGAAAAAAATTATAAACTAGCAATCGAATAAAGACGACAAATAATAATAAGTTGTAATTAATTTAAGTGAATTGAATTATTGGTTCAAACGTTTTGATTAACTGAAATATTCTAAACAGGAAGATTGTTAAAATGAAAAGGTTTAAAATAAGCTTGAGCATTCATGAATAAAAAAAATCGACAGAAAAACCTGGTACATTCAACAGAAAATGGCATTAGAATTCTATCAAACTTTGCTTGACGTTTTGCGTCCATTCTGTCAAATATTTGTAATAAAAATTCAATAGACTTTGATTTTTCTGGATGAATCTATTCTTTGAATTTATTTTATAAACATACTTGGGTATAAATTTCTTAATTATAATGTAACAAAAACCTCACGATTGATTTTTCCCATCGAGTAATATGTTAATAGACTTTCCTAGCAAATTGGATGAGATTTTCTATTCAATTTTTCGATACGTACTCTGATGCAATTGATTACACGTACCTGGATTATGATCGTATTCTTTGGTATTCTTTCAATCTTCCTGAGAAGGAAGAATTTTGTGTTGTTGACGAGTTTCTCCAGAATAATATTAAGTTGGTGACTCGCCAAGGAGAAATTGATATCGTCTGGAGCTGAAGATTCTAGAGTAATGACGAAGGCACCGTCTTTCAGACATGCTAGAAGATCGGTAAGGGCTGATCGTTTTTCAGGTGCTAGAAGATTTCTACCGGCCAGGATCATAGCATTGGTTTCAGCATTTAATTTCTTAACTTCGGTAATGCTGATGTTCTCGGGGAGTTCATCTTCTCCATAGGGATTTTCAGGGGTGACGATGCTCACATCTGCCTGAATCATTGGGAGATCTGCTAGGATGTCTGCGAGAATAGGAGACAGGAGATCGCCGACGGAATATTTTTCACCCGCTTGGAGGAACTCTAGAGTCTTTAGTTTGATTCCTTGGTGATTCTCAATGGAGAGATGAGTGGCCAGGTGAACTGCGTCCTTCATGGATATCTCCGCCCAATCTCGGTGGGCTACAAATTTGTAGGTTTCTAGGACTGGTTCACCTGCTGGTTTTCGTCGAGCAATGCTACTTGCTTTCAAGCCTCGGATTTGGACTCCACCGGAATGAATTACGTTGTGCTCAGTGCTAGTGTACACTTTGAACTCTGTACGGAGGATGATAATCACAGATTTATTAAAGGTTTGGAGTTTATAATTTTCATCTTGTCTGATAACATGTCGTCTACTGCGTGGTGAAAAGATCGTAATAATCATTTTTGAATTTTTTTGGGCCACAAAGTGGAAAAAGGTCGTACGCACCTCAACTAGAGAATATGAAAGCTAGATGATTTGAACTCTTTGAAATTAGGTGAATCCGACTTTGGAGAATATTTTTGTGGCGCACGCGATCTTGTCTCAGAAATGTGTCTCCATTGCTGGAAAAGGGGAAAACGATCGGTTTCACTGATTTCCCTTTTTATTACAAAAATTTCTGTGACGTACACGATTTGGGATAAAAAACGAATTTCACAAATACTCCGCTGCCTATTAGGACCCTCTCCTCCCCATTGAAGCCCGCCGTCAAAGAGTTATGGCCGACATCTTCTCATTACTCAATAACTCAAAATTTTTTATCATCGTAAGTCTGTTTTTTTCAATTTTTTGTAAAATTTAGTGAATTTTTGGAAAATTTTATTGGGAAACTAGGGAAATGCTTTCATAATTATGAAACTTCGTGAGTGCGAGTAATAATGAACCTTTAGAATCGTAAATTATTTTGTGTGAATATGATCAATCGATTCTCAGAAATTTGTTAAAACATGAAAAATGATAATACATCAGCAACAATCTGTTAAAGAACCGCTTCTCATATACTAAAGATATTTTTAATGTTTAGGTCTCCTTTTGTCGAGACACAGACATGTGGTATAGCTTTTGTCATCTCAATTCTTGCACTTAAAAAAATGTTTACGATTAAAATTATCATTTCTGTTTATCCCAATATTTAAGAGACATTTGTGGAAAAATTTTGAGAAATAAAATGTTCTCAATAATTGTGTGGAATGTGTGAAATTGATGACGAATGAATGAGTGAGTTCTTTGTTGTTTTAACTCTAGTGGACGTTAAGATTTGTTTAGACGTTAAGATTTTAAGGTAATTTGTGTTTTGTTTTAATATAAGGAATGCAAGGAAAAGGAGACGTGTGTGTCGAGTATGACAGGTTTGTTATAGTTATGTTATAGTTATGTTTCGAGTTCTAAGGATTTTTTCTAGGATAATGGTGAGTGTTGTCCGGCCATGTGGGGTTACTCATGGAACAGACCCTGCATTGTTGAAGGACTCAGGGAAGAAAACGCGTAATAAAAGAAAGGGACAGAAGACAGTGCTTTTTCGGGTGTGAGCTGCGGAATGAGATTTAGTTTAAGTTGTGATTTGACCGCGGACGCGTGAGGATACTCTTCTCATCCTCCTAAGATAATTTTTACTGTGTTTGACTTTATAATATTCTGTAACCTTCGTAAAATAAACTAGTCATTTATCCTTTCTTTTGATATTGATCCTACAATTGGGTCCCAATGATTCTCGAGAATCCAAATCGTCCAGATTTAATAATCCCTAGATGAGGTTTATATATTATTTACGTTCATATATTTATATCTAGCTCTTTGTAACCAACGACAATGACCGGGTGGGTTAAAGTGGGTTATCTCTGGAATCGTAATTTTTTCCTCAATTTAATTATCATTTCTGTTTAAAAAAAGTTGAAAAATAAGAACTTAACACGGTATGTTATGGGAGAAACAACATTTCCATTCCAGGCAAAGTTGAATTAAAAGTTGAATTTTTGCCCATTAGACAGAAGAAAATCAAAATATTTTTTGACACACCGTAAAATATGATCCACCGTTAGAGACAGGTTCTATTATTTGTTTACAAGAAAAAAATGTTTGAAAAAGTATCACTACTTCCTCAAATGTAATTTAGACGATATTAAATATGGATTAATTTTTTCCAATTTTACTAATGCAATTATTTGGCAAATTCGGTAAAATACCCATGAGGGTAGAGTTATATTCCAGGTGAAATGTTTATTTAAACAAAAACTAGTTCTTATGCCCTCAATAATGACTTTACCCACGGCCTTCATTTTAATTCCCATTCATAATTCATAATTCATAATTTTTCATAATTCAAAAAATTCATAATTTTTTTCCCCAGAATAATCATCTCACCCTACGAGATAATCGAATTGAAATTTTTAATCTGATGGTAAATTACGTGGTGACTTATCCGGTCACTGTGCGGAAGATCCTGAATTGGAATCCCGGCAGCATAATTCTTAGCCTTTTTTTAATTTCTCGATCCATTTTCCAGCGGAAGTCTCGCAAAACAGACGCCTATAGCTGGACAAGGTTTTTCCCAGGAGGTTTTCCCTTCGGTCCTTGGCGTAATTCGAATATTGGTGAGGGGGGGGGGGGGTCGACGAGAGAATAAAATGTAAAAACCCGAAAGAGTATACTCTGAGAAAAAAGCTAGATTTTGCCAAATACTCATTTACTTCAGAGAAGTATTTATTTTTTGCAATATTGTATTTCTTCAGTGAAGCCATTACACTAGCAATAGTCACTAGGTTTGAATTATGTTAATTAGATTAGTCGAGAACATGATTACGTTAGTAATAACCTTGTGTAAGCGACTTCAATAATTATGAGCATTAAAACAATCCTCTCAATTCGTCCGTTCAGACAATCAGAAATTTCGAAAAATGAAAATTCATTAACAGATTTCATTGAAAATTCTGTGCAACATAGTCACACTCGAGAGCAATAAGGTCGTCATTCTTGAAAGTTAATTAAGCTCCTTTAGGAATGACTGAATTCAAGAAATATAATTCTAAGAAATAAATACTTCTTTGTCAAGTAAATGAATATTTGACAAAAATAATTGTTTGTCTCAGAATACGTATCAATAAAGATAACAATATAGTTGTTGTGTTCTTATTTATGCGCAAAATGTTTGCGATTCTTCAACAGAATGACAAGCAAATAGTTTGCAAAGACTGTTCACAAAAAAAGTGAACTTGATAATTGGATAAATAGTGCATTACCTTTCTCATCATCCGGCATATCACGAATCTGCTGCAGATGTGTCTTAGTATCAATGGTAAGCTTTTGAATGGCAGTAGGTACGAGAAGATTACGCGTGTCCAATCCTAGAATCTTCATTTGCAGCATGTTATCCATGAATGCCACCCAATTATTCGCCCAGGCGAGTGTTCCTTTCAATCCATCAACACTGGCACTCTTGATGCCCTTGAACAATCCAGAGTACTGATAACCCCGGAGTTTGAGCTCTTTGTAAATGTCTTTCTTCTGCATGTCTTCCTCCACATCATCACTTAAACGAGGAAAAATTATTTGTTCTTGCTGAGGGTTTGGGGCGTGGTGAACGAACCCCGTGACAACTGCTGCTCCTCCTTCAACTACTTCAAATCTTCCAGTTCCTTGAAAAAACATGAATTCATTATGAATCGCTGATAATTGCCAGTTTAAAAAGTTGGTTGATGGCGTTATGAGCTGTGCGTCGCCCCATTTTCGGTTTTGAAATTTAAACTGCAGCAAGGGCTCAGCGAAATTTCGAAAAAAATTGATATCGTATTTTGAAGCAAGGAACGATGTAAAATGATCTGAAAGGTAAAAACAAACAGGCGACCAATGCTATTCGATGAAAGTGACTTCACTGATACTCGACTTGTTATCATTTTTTTCCTTGGTTTCTATCACTCTATTGGTCGTATGCTTCCAAATGAATCTGCACCAATTCGATTTCAACAATCAACAGATAGATATTCGCAATGTGAGTTGATTGTCGTGCTGACGTTTTCCTGTGGGTTTAGAAAGATATATTGAACCTATTAGTAACATGAACTTCAACGAAACAATAAATTTTGTAACAAACCACCCGACGGATTGCGCCCACCGTATGTGTGATGCTTTTATATCATAAAAGTAATGGCCATACTGAATAGCAACTTGCTCTATCAATTTTTTATTAATTTATTAAGCATAGACTACTGAGAATAGTAAAAAAAAAACCGGAAAAATGGTAATATCTTGCGATTTTTGCACGAACGGGTGCATATATTTTTATAACATTATATAGTGCCCACTGAGGCGAGTATTTGGAAAAGAAATTGGAATCTGTTGAGTGGTTCATGAGACCATCATTCGGCCGATGGTAGCTATCCAAAATAGCAGCTATAAGTGTAAAAAATTTCAGCTAGCTATTATTGAGAGTGTATGGTATGTGTGGACAAAAGTTAACCGTCTGTCTATAGCTCTGTTTAGTCCATGTCAGTATTTTATAGTTTTTTTCGCAGAAAAGTAACGAAATGTTTAGAATCGTTTTAATAAACAGAAACAAAGAAGGAAAGGAAAGAAATGAGAGAACAAGAGCCTCTTGTTGAATGGGTCCAGAGTCTGAAAACTTTGGTCACTAAGGGGTAGTTCCTCTAGAGACATCATAGAAGAAAGATATACCTTCTGCGTGCGATAATAAAGAGTTAAAATTTATAGCTAAATCGTTTGATATTATTTAATAAATCCCTATCCATAATCCAATAACTATTTCTATTTGTTGTTAATTTATGATGATTATTTTTCCCACCCAAATTTCAGCCAATAGAATTGCACCATTTGTTGATATTTTGTATAGCCTACCTCGAATATCAGCGATTATTTTTCCCATCCAAATATTGGCCAATAGGATTGCACCATTCGACGTTATTTTATATAGTCAACACGGTATTTCAGCGGAAATTCTTGGAAATTTCACTGGAAATTTTGCATGTTGATATATATAAAAAAAACAAATGTTGAAGTAACCCTCAATTGTATCTGACAGATTAAATGGCAATTCGTTGAAAATTATGTCTCATGGTGCAATTCTATCGGCCAACATTTGGATGGAAAAAATAATCCCCCGAATACCACTCGAACTTCGAAATTATCTGATATTTCCCTCAAGGTTCCCTACAAACAAATAAGCTCGTCAAGTTTTCCAGAAAAATCACTCGCGCTTCGCGCTCGTGATTTTTAAACTGGAAAACTTGACACGTTCATTTGTTTGCAACGAATCTATCGGGAAATATCCGATAATTTCGGAGCTCTTGTGGTATTATATGCGATAATTTTTTGAATATTTTGGTAA
This sequence comes from Diachasmimorpha longicaudata, assembly GCF_034640455.1. Taxonomy (NCBI): domain Eukaryota; kingdom Metazoa; phylum Arthropoda; class Insecta; order Hymenoptera; family Braconidae; genus Diachasmimorpha; species Diachasmimorpha longicaudata. The sequence continues at coordinate 3,137,122 of NC_087236.1, forward strand.
ACAAACGACACTTAACCAAATAAACCTCTTTTCATGTCATGGCACAATTCTCTTGGCCGAAATTTGGATAGGAAAAATAATCCCCTGAATACCACTCGAGCTTCAAAATTATAGAATATTTCCCTCTAGGTTCCCTGCATACAAATGAAGTCGTCAAGTTTTTCAGGAAAAATCACTCGTGCTTCGCACTCGTGATTTTTTAGCCTGAAAAACTTGACTCCTTCATTTGTTTGCAACGAATCTATCGGGAAATATTCGATAATTTTGAACCACTTGTGGTATTATATGTGATTATTTTTTTCATCCCAATTTCAATCAACCAAATGGTGGCATTTCCCGTCACCTAGTACAAATAAAACGGTTTTACTTGGATTATTTTTGGGATATTTCCCTGTTTGTTGCTAAGCCATCAAAATATCCGATAAACAATTTGTACGAGTTTCAAACCCCACAACTGTCATCAGAAAAAATCAAGTTGAAAGACTTTACCTCGGCATGGGCACAGTTGAAAGAGAATCCTTGGACATTATTGATCAAAAAATTTTAAAAATGTTCCTAATAATACGGTGAAGAGAAAAGCCACAATTTGGAAACAATTCTCTGCATTTTGTGCAGACAGAAAATATACACTGGAAGCCACAACTACCAGTGAAAAACCATACCATGACGTGAAATGCGACACATTTAATTGCTGGAAATTGGAAGGAAAATAATAATCCAGCAAGCTACCCCTCGACCTTGAAAATTAATCAGATATTTTTGAAGCTTTACTATTTTTGAAGTATTCCTACTGATAAAAACTAAAAACGGTGATATTTCGAAATTTTACCCAAAGAAATGTAGATATTTCGAGTGATACAGATAGGATGTACTGAGACGAGTACTTCGAAAAAAATTGAAATGCTTGCAGTAGTTTTTTTTTTCAGATATTGAGGAAAAATGAAATTTACAAAAGTTGATATATTCCAGGAACTACTGGGCCGATCGAGCTGAAACGACGCATCAAAGTAAAAGTTAATGATACCTATCATAAGTTAAAAATTGTTAGCTACAGATGTTATCGTATTTTTGTACAATTCTCTCAAATTTAATCTTCAAAATTGCCAATTTTCCAGCACATACACGCCTACATCATATAAAAAACATCATTTTTTCGCGTTTCATAACATTCTCTATAATTCGCAATGGAAATTATACAATCGAAAAATCGGTCAAATACAAGGGTTTCATTCGAAAGCAAAAATCGTATATTTAATTTGTGCGACAGCGGATTATCCAGTTATAGAGAACATCCCGAAAATACTTCATATCGAACCTGAATCAAGTCGGTGTATTTTTCGTGAAGTTTGAACGTTAAATTGAGTATTATCAGTATTAAAAGATCTTTTACCTTTCTGAATCATCAACGTGAGTTCCAATGATTCCTTAGAGACTGTAGTAGCCCTCAGAAACTTGACATCTTCGAAGACAACAGGCACCTCAGTATACATCTCTCCCCTCATCATCCCAACAGTCTCCCAGATGAGTGCTAAATACCCAGTGGCAGGCAGGAGATTCCTTCCATCAATAACATGCCCCGCCATGTACTCATAATCTTCATCAGCAAGCGTCAGCTCGACAATTCTTTCTCCAGAGGTAATTTTCTCCTGCATTCTGTACGAAGTGACATACCAATCATCAGAATGTTCCCACTTAACAAGTGGGGATATCATGGGTGTCCCCCTGGACACCGGAAACTTGACCTCAGGATACAAATTACTGATAACTGGCTGCAATCCAATATCATAAATTTTGCCAATCGCCTGAAGGAAAACCTCAACATTGTCCTTATGTCCACGTTGGGTGAGAGCAATATTAGTCACACCAGCATCAAGTGATCTCTTCAGGATGGCTTGAAGAAGCCCATGGGGTGCGATTTCAATAGTTACAGCGTCCTTTGGAATCAGTGCAGATGTCTCTTCAAATAGAACCGAAGATAGAAGATTGTTCGTGTGATATTCAGCTGAAGAGAGTCGTGCCTGAGGTGAGCCCCACTGGGATCGTGGTACAGATGTACTGAACCACTTGGAACTCCTGGGTTTGGGATCTGGAATGACTTTTTGGAGGTATGCAAGCAATTTTGGACCAGCTGCGGCGATGTATCTACTATGATAAGCAATATTGCTGCATGGTACTTCACGTGCGAATATTTTATTTGCAGTTAGGTGAGCGACAAATGCTTTCATGGATTCTGCTGGCCCGCTGATGGTGCTACTCTCGGGGCCATTGTGGCAGGCTACCTCGATGTCAGATGGACAGAGATCCTTGATTTCTTCATAACCGAGACCAACGGCTGCCATTGAACCTTTTATGGTGTCTGTTTCGATCGATGCTAGACCTCGGGAATATGCTGAGAGAACCATTTGCTCGGCTGTGAAGCAACCGTCGGCATAAGCACAACCCAATTCTCCAACTGAGTGTCCAATTATTGCATCAGGGACTATTCCCAATGTTGTCAGCAAATCGACCAGACCAATCTGCACTGCAGCTATTCCAACGAAGGAATGCAGGATGTTGTCGAAGGTCGATTTATCGGGATTTGTTAGAATATCGTATATGTCGACTCCATGGGGTTTCAAAACTGCGTCACATTTCTTTATTGCATTTGCGAAAACTGGGAGACGAAGAAGGGATGAACCCATAGTTGCCCACTGGGAACCCATTCCTGAGAAAACAAACCAGATTGGTCGCTTGGCTCCTGGATAATGTTCGATGTCTCGGATCTTCTTCTCGGAATTGGTTGTCCCCAGGACGGTGTAGCCTCGGTAAAGATGACCTGAGATATCCTCGGTATGAATCTCGTGGAGCAGGCGAATGAATTCCACGTCTACAGGACGACTTTCCACCTTTATTCATTTGGATGAATTAGAACACGAAAAAAGTTCATGGATAAATGTCGTGAATCCACTGGACAATACGAGGGACTTCTAAGGAACTTCATATCAGTTTATGAACGTTTCTATTCAAATGAAAAATATTCTATGAAGGTTTTATTTTCAAGTTTTTAATTTTTATGTGTTCCAACATACGTAAATAGCTGGATGGGATCTTTGCCGATTAACGAATTAATGGGCTGATAAGTGAGACTCTTTACTTGTGTGTGCAACACAAATATCATAGACCATTCGTTAATGATTAAAGAAACCTTTGTGTGGGATGAAAAATTTATTTTTCGGGTATTCATTGATCTATTCTTTTCACTAAATTTATTATACTGCTAAATAGGAGAATAGGGGGATGTTTTGGGACCATCAACTATCGATTCAATCAGACAATCATTAAATAATGTCCGTTAGTGCATTTTTTTCTGTATCATCAAATCATTTATCGTTCGAAGCAGTAGTTTCTTTGCGTTGACTGACAGTAAACCAGTAATAAGGTGTCGGTTTTAGTTCACCTTCGCCCAGAAAAGGTCACTGGAATTTAATTTTTCTACATGACTTCAAAGTCTTTCTTCTTTTTTTCCTCATTGGAACAATTACAAAAATAAAGTTGGAAAATTTGATTCGAGGAAATCTGGTAGAAAATATTTCAATAGAATAAGTGATCTCGAATTCTAAACTTTTGCAACTAAGTATTTATATAAAAGTTGGTAATGGAATCAACTTATGAGATAAAAAGCTGCGAAAAATTTCCATGAAAAAACTGTAGAATTTTCTGTAGAATCACTGCCGATTTTTTATTATCTTATCGCAGGAAAATTAAATTTAAAAATTTAAAAACTTTGAACCGAGGAAATTTTAACAAAAATATGTGAATGGAGTAAGCTGTATGGAAACATCAAACTCAATTTACTTTTGCTACGGAATGTCTTCTATTGAAATTTTCCAGAGAAAATATTTTGTAAAGGCTAGTAGACTTCGATTTTCTCGGCAATTTATGCGATTGAAAAATTTACAAGGCAGTGCCCAACGACTGATCGCAAGTTCAAGAAAAATCGAATGCAACCATTCAGTAACTTTTCTAAATGCTCTTATTACACAAATTATTAAAAAAAACCTCAAAGACGAAAAAAGTGAAACCTTGGATTAAGTCATTGATCTGTCAGAGGCTAAAGGGAAATCATAATTTGATAATAACTTCAATAACAAATGTGAATCCTCGTACGACATTACTAAAGTATCGACAGAACTCACAGTGTGCGTCAATAGAATTCGAGCAAATCAATTCAATTTGTACGTTTCTCTGTATAAATACAGTGAACTTGTGTGCATTAACAAATTTGGAATCGTCTTCAGAGAATAACGAAAAGTGGTACGTCATAAGTTAAACCTATTGAAAACCTATTGAAACTCTGTCATAAGCTTTTGATTTCAAAAATTGTAGATTAAAAATATTATAACTGATATAAGCAATATAATATATTTAATGTAAATAGTCATGCAGTGTACGGGTTTTTCCTATGAAAAAAATTGCTAATTCCTGATATTATGAAAATTTGACATCACCCTCTGATATTTCTAGACTTTTTAATCGTGAAAATTACTTACATCTGTCAAGATACTATTAACAGCCTCTTCAGTCCTCCCAGACGCAACCACAAGTCTAGGAAGATCATCTTGTGGTGCTCCACCATTGATCTTCTCCTTCGGATTAGACTTGAGAAGAATATGAGCATTAGCACCACCAAACCCAAACGAGCTAACTCCCACGTATCCACCTTTCCACGGTGTTGGATCAGACACGACCACTATCCTTCCTTCGGCCAGAGACTTTACACCCTCCCGGGGACGTTTGTAGTGTAGATTCGGTGGAATCATACCAGTTTCATTGGCAATAACTACTTTAGCTATTTGACCCATTCCACTGGCAGGCTCAGCATGTCCGAGGTTCGACTTCACAGAGCCAATCATCAGGGGCTCTTTTCTCCCCTGACAAAAGACAGATTCAATAGCATTCAATTCTTCGGGATCTCCGACTTTTGTCCCAGTCCCATGGGCTTCGATGTACGATAATGATGATGGTAGGACTCTGCATTCTTCGTAGAACTCTTTCAGAAGAGCACTCTGCATAACACTTGATGGGAATGTTATTCCCTGCTCTTTGAATCCGTCGCAGTTGGTTTTTCCGTGGATAACCGTTGCATAAATACGTCTTGCATCCTTGGACTTTTGGAGGAATGCTACACTAACGGTTTCACTTCTAGTGTAACCGTTGGCATCAGCATCGAAAGACTTGCAACGACCATCCGGAGCCAGAACACCTAGAATATTTCAATAGGTTCAGACTGTTTCTGACTATTTCATTTCCCATAATCGAAATTTTTCTGAACTGAAAACAGTTTTCTGAGTTCTTCATCTTTTTAGAAAATTTCCTAATTATTCTGACAAATAGAAAATTCTATAATTCTGCGGAACATTTAGAACATCAGAAATTTACTGGTCTGTCGTAGTGTTTCAGGGTTTGATTGGAAAAGTTTTAAGAGTTTCAAATAGTTTTGTAGATGATTTGCGAATTTTCCAGTTTTTGTTTCGGTCGAGATATTTCTTTAATCGTTTGAAGTCTTTCCTGACAGTCCGAGTGAATGTGGTGACTCAAATATTTTCAAGCACCAGTGGTCACATTAGGAAATATTTGCGCTACCAGAGAATTTATAAGAAAAATTAGCAGACTATATAAGTATAAAGAAAATAGCCCTAGCAAAGAAAACAATAGCATTTAAATGCGTCAAGTTTTCACTTTAATTTTTTTCACATATAATACCACAAGTGGTTCAAAATTATCGAATATTTCCCGATAGATTCGTTGCAAACAAATGAAGGAGTCAAGTTTTTCAGGCTAAAAAATCACGAGTGCGAAGCACGAGTGATTTTTCCTGAAAAACTTGACGACTTCATTTGTATGCAGGGAACCTAGAGGGAAATATTCTATAATTTTGAAGCTCGAGTGGTATTCAGGGGATTATTTTTCCTATCCAAATTTCGGCCAAGAGAATTGTGCCATGACATGAAAAGAGGTTTATTTGGTTAGGTGTCGTTTGTTTACCAAAATTATCAAAAAATTATCGCATGTAATACCACAAGAGCTCCGAAATTATCGGATATTTCCCGATAGGTTCGTTGCAAACAAATGAACGTGTCAAGTTTTCCAGTTTAAAAATCACGAGCGCGAAGCGCGAGTGATTTTTCTGGAAAACTTGACGAGCTTATTTGTTTGCAGGGAACCTTGAGGGAAATATCAGATAATTTCGAAGTTCGAGTGGTATTCGGGGGATTATTTTTTGCATCCAAATCTTGGCCGATAGAATTGCACCATGAGACATAATTTTCAACGAATTGCCATTTAATCTGTCAGATACAATTGAGGGTTACTTCAACATTTGTTTTTTTTTATATATATCAACATGCAAAATTTCCAGTGAAATTTCCAAGAATATCCGCTGAAATACCGTGTTAACTATACAAAATAACGTCGAATGGTGCAATCCTATTGGCCAAGATTTGGATGGGAAAAATAATCGCTGATATTCGAGGTAGGCTATACAAAATACCAACAAATGGTGCAATTCTATTGGCTGAAATTTGGGTGGGAAAAATAATCACAAGAAAACTACAATTTTAAAAAATTAAAAAATTGTGCCCGAAAATTTCTATAAAATCATCCCACCAAACTGAATGATATTGAAATATCATAAAATTTTTGGAAATGGGAAAATTGTAAAATTTTCTAATTATTCTAACAAGTGAAAAATTCTGTAATTCTGCGGAACATCAGAAATTTACTAAACAACATCTATGGCAATTTTTCCAGGTTTTCTTGGAAAAGTTTTAACGTATTTGTCCAGATGGTTTTCGAATTTTCCAAATTTTTTTTCGGTTCAGACATTTCTTTAATTTTTTAAAACCTTCCCCGATGGTCTGAATGAATGCGCGACTCAAATATTATTAATCACCGGTATCCACATGAGGAAATATTTGCACTATCATGAAATCTATACGGGAAATTAGCGGATCCTATAAGTATAAAAAAATGATTGACAACAGTAATACAGAAAACCCAATCACGTAAATTTATCAAGTTTTTAATTTAATTTTCTTCACTAAAGAACTGCTACAAAAAAAATCTTTACCTGGAAATTTCTATAGAAATAATCTCAATAAAATGAATTATAGCGAAAAATCGAAATGAAGATAAATCGATTTTTCCGGTGATATGCTTTATGCAAAAAACTGATCGATAAAGAAAATCATGAAACAACTTATAAGTTTCTTAATAACGGCCACTTAAAAAATCGAAAATGGAAAATTAAAGATTATAAGGAATACAAAAAAATCATGAAATAGGATAAACTGTACTTTGTCTAGACTGGTTATATTTTTAAACTTTTACCTAAACGAGAAAACTGCAAGGACACATAAGGATGTAAACAGAGATTAGCACCACCGACGATCGCAGCATCACACTGGCCATTTCTGATCGCTCTGTATGCATGCTCCATGGCGAAGAGACTGGAACTGCAGGCAGAATCGACGGTGTAACTCGGTCCCGTTATTCCAAGCCAATAAGACACTCGATTCGCCAACATCGCTCTACTGCATCCAGTGATACCAAAACCATTCACCTGTGTATGACAACAAAAATTAATCCCCTGGAGAACATTTCATTGAAAAAGTTATCACGTGCGCCGAAAAATTTATTTAGATTATCATTGTCATTGTATTTCCAATTCTGGAGCCTTTATGGCAAAAAAAATTTAATTCAATCGAGAACATTTCAATTACAATTACACTTGACATTACGATTGACATTACAATTCTATAGTCAAGGGGTAAAACGGAGTAAGTTGCGTGATATTTCTCTTGCTTTTTTCATGATTATTTCAATAATTGCAGAGAAAGTTGCATTTTTTATAAGAGCCTTTTTGTTGGGAAAAAGTTCTCTAAAAAAGTCGGCAGGATAATTCATTCATTGCTTCCAAATTTTGAGATATTTATCAAAAACCAAGACTGAAGGTGAGTTGACTCTGGGTCGGCTATTTCCTTCATTATACTCGTTTCGAAATTTTATCTATATTGTTTTTCATTCGGTTCTTTCATGGTATTTCATAGTGACAAAACATCAGTTTTCACTATGAAATTCACTATGAAATCATATAGATAGATATTTTTTTTTACTAGAATCAAACTTTTCAAAGAGTCTGTTTAATATTGAAGAATAAATAAAAAAGGAGGAGAAATTATAAAATAATAATCACTAATGCTAACGCGAGATGGGGGAGAGTAAGTGCCAAATCTTTCAAGGATTCCACATAGGTAATTATAACGATTTTTTAATTTTTCATAGTCTAGTTAATTAAGGATTTTCGGTGTTATCCATCACATTGGCTTCGAAAAAATCGTCTCTATTATCAGAGACAATCAGTACTTGCTATGTACTCAAGACATCCACTAAAAAATTGTTTCAAACTAAATATCTTCTAAAAATAGTTTCAATAATAACAATATTCATAATAATTGCACACCGTGGAAAATAGAGAGGAGGGAGGCATAAATTTAATTTATAATATGTGATTTCCCAGAAAAATTTTTATCGTAAATATTGATCATTCCATTATAAAAATTCCATCATTCCATCCTCCATCATCGTTTTCTCAAATAGTTTTCAGGAAGTATTTTTTAAAACACCACCACCTCTAGCTATAATATAGAATGTATTGCATTACTTTTAGCAATGAACATAATCAGCCATAATCCAGAAAGGAATTATGCCATCATGTCAGACAATTCCCCTAAACACACTGTTAAATCCAACCCGTTAATTGCCAAAATCAATGAAAAATATTAGAATCTAACGAAAAATGAAACAGAGATAAAATTCCTATGGAACCCTTCACACTGTGGGTTTGAGGGAAATAAAGCTGCTGACAGGCTAGCGGCGAACCCGGTACACGGTTTACCTGATGAATTCCCCACTCCCTACTCCGATTATAGAAATCATTTTAAAACAGAGGAATCCTTTAGTGCCACAAACATGATTCTAGCACAAGCAGCGAACCATGAGAAAAAAATGTGCTAATTACTTCGAATTATACTATAGACGATCTCCACACCCTCGGTACAAGCAATGTAAATTACCCAGAGAATATATTGTCAGTGTCAATAGTATTAGAGCAAACTATTGTCATCTAGGAGCATCATTACACCGGGTTGGAATTACAAATGATCCGCGGTGCTCATGCGGAGCAGAATCTCAAAATTTTTACCACATTCCGTGGTACTGTCCAAATTTCCAAAGCCAAAGAAACAAATTGTTAATCAGGCTGAGGACGTCTGTCTGTACTCTTCCCTATCCAGCGAACAACTTTGTAAATGGAACCAACATTAAGTATAAAGAAATAATTTGTCAATATTTAAAGGAATGTAAGTTAAGAATTTAGTATTAGATCGACAGTGTAAATAAATCTTATATACAGATTTCTACACTTTACATAATAATAATAGAAAAAAGTATTTTTGAAATTCGTGGTTTATGTGCGGAGTATCGGAAGATGTAGCATTTCGCTCGGCCCTATGTTGACGTTGAATGGCCATTATTTATCGTAGTAATCACGCCTTTGTAATGTTTTCCTCTCTTCACTTACTTTGCGACATTTTGTGAAAAAGTTTTTTGAAAATGTTCACATTTTTCTCTAGTTTTCGAAAAATAAATAATATTTCGCAGTGAGAAAAAATCAGTTCAATCGTCATAATGTTCCAAAAAGAAAATATCCGGGTTGAAATTCATTTTACAATTTCACTCCACAATTCTATTACTTTCTATATATTTTTTAACTATAAATAAATATTCCATGGGAAGGATGTAATGGCTGGAATTAAGTGATTTTTATCAAACGGAGTCTGTTTAAGTTTTAAAGTGAAATTTTTCAGTATAAACAATCTTTTCTTTAGTAAAAAATGTACTTATTCATAGTTTTATAACTGAACATGAAAGCTTTCATTCATACACTGATTATATAATTAACACTTTATGTGTCCCTCTTTGAATTTCCGCGTTGAAACATTACGAAACATTAAATTTTTGAAAAAAATCCAAACGCTTGCGTTTGCAGAAAGATATTTTTCCTGCTGCAATTGTGTTAATATTTTATACTTTTTCTAGAACTATTGATAAAAAAACAATTTTTCACCGAAAAAATCATTTGTGTGAAGACCTAACAAATTGATTAATGACTAAAACCCGCAATGTTAACATAGCAGTTTTCTCTTTAAATTTCGTTCCGCGTGAAACTAAATATTATTTAATATGATACGAAGAATCAGTAAAAGATGCTCGAATATTCTTTAATAAAAAACGATGAAAATTGTTGTTCACCTGCAGCTTCTCATAGAACCACGTCTTCTCCGACTCCGAAAAACATGCGCCGATAAAAACCCCGGTCTTAGTCCCTCTCAACTGCTTCGGATTAACTCCAGCATCAACGATAGCTTCATAAGCATGCTCCAACAGCATCCTACACATTGGATCCATAGTATGTGCTTGTTTGAAATGCACCCCGAAGAAGAGAGCATCAAATTTTGAGACATTATTAATCTTTCCCGTTCTCTGGGGAATTTCTGGATGGTCTGTGAAAAATTTCAAGTAAAAATCCATTATTCGAATGGGTAATCAGAATAAAAGTCCGGTGAATAAATTGACTTATTGTAAAAAAAATAGAGTGACCGACTGAGAGTGTCATAGTGACTTGATTGAACTCTCAAACCGAATTATCGATGTAAAAATCGAAGAGAAAATGCATGCATACGTCATTAAAATCCTTGAACATTTACACTTCATTTGGATCATGTCATAAATGACCTGAAAGAGTGAACGATTCCGATTCGCGAAATTAATAATGAAGTGTCGTTATTGATCTTTCATGAGGATCAAATACAGTTAATCAAAAAGTTATTTTATTTACCTAATTTCCAACGACGTCCGTCATCAGTCACAAGATCAACTTTATTCATCAGGTTCTCGGTGAATAATCTCATATTATCAGACTCCGGAAATCTTCCAGATATTCCAGAGATTGCGATCTCTTCCCCCGGTTCCACTGGAGCCTTGAGGAAGGGATTGTAGTGACGATGTACTTCGTTCGTCGTCATTTTCCTTGATATTGCTGCTTTTCACAATGTAAACTTGAAAACACTATCAATTCACCCAGATGATTTGAATAATCAAATTATTATTGGTTCTAGTTGGAATGAAGGGGAACACTTTTTGAAAATTCGCACTTTTCACAGGTAATAGATGTTGATGGAATAAGTCAGAATTGTTTCAGGGCTTTGGTGGGGAGTTTTTGAATGATAATAGAAATTTGGTAATTTTCCCCAACAGACACCCTGAATGGGGGAGACTGACACAATAACTCGATTCAGTTTGTCACAGGGGTTTTTATAACAGCGGTTGCTCCCACTCTTTTCGATTCTTTCATCGAACGAACGATTGACCCTCTTGGGTCAACTCCATACCTTTTACGATTTCCACTCAACTTATTTGAATAGAAATGAAATTTCAATATGACCTTTATTTCATGAACAGTGAATCTATAGAACAGAACAGTTACTGCAGATTTTCGCAAATTTTAGGATAGATACGAAATTTGATTTCGTTTTTATGTTTGAAAAATATGAATGAACTCGATGTTTTATTCCTTCAGTTTTTATTCAATTGTGAAGTGGTCGATCATTTCCCATCAATTTTATTTTTTGGAGGTGTCAAAAAAATATTTTAAAATCGAAGGGACGACAGATGTTTTCCATAAGATGGGAGAAAAAAATCATAGAAAAAAATAGGACATTTGGTAGAAAATTATATTGAGTTTTCGGTCAAATTTATTTTGTTTTAGTGGCAATAATTAAATCTCGCTATTTTAGTTTTCGAGGAACTCAGTACTTATTTTGAAACATGCTTCACACTCTTCAGAAGGATTAGATTTCCAATGGACTTTGTATTAGGTTTTAACCGATTATATTCAAGCGTTCACTTGAAAATTCAGATTTTTTCTACAGAGACTCCATTTGGCTCAAAATTTCTCGATTTTTCCACCCCACTTAGCTTTTCTTCTTGTCGAGACAATTAAATAGAGAGAAGTAAAAAATTTGAGTGGAAAATATTTCATGGAAATAAGTTTCAATAAAATAATTTTTTTAAAACTACCTCTTGATATTTTCTATTCAGCATTTTATCAAATTAGCTAACTAATTGAAATCAAATAGAATTGGATAGCGAATTAATCAAGTTTTTCTTTTAAACGTTCAAAAAACAGTCAATATTTATCCCAACTGAGCTATTCGACTCCTAGCCACTTCTCCATTTCAGATTTCTTGTACACCTCTGCCGTCCTTCCTGTGGCTGTAATTTTTCCCATGTAAGACGCCAAATTTATGTAGCGTTCCACATCTTATGACGCCACCAAAAATTGTTGAATAGGATTTTAGATTAGGTGGGGAGGGAACAAGTTATTAATGATGAATAATTGATTTGTTGTTTTCTGTAAAAGTTGTTGATGCTCCATTCAAAAATATACATGTTGATTCCTATGGAAAATACATATTCTTTCACAGAAATTTTCAATAATTTTCAAGGGCCAAAATTTTAAAGGTGAGTTGAAAAGGAGATTTCAGCATAGTAGTAGCTTTGAGAGGAGTGTTGGTGTATTTAACTCAGGAGACAATGTTATAAACATTGAAATTTTACGAGAAGCTCAAAAGAGTTTGAAGTATTTTACAAAACGATCAACTGCAAATTCGTCAATTTAAGGAAATTCTCAATTACAACATGAATATCTGTTACCAAATTGCATTTTCAATGCATTAAAATTCACTGATTTCAGGTTACCATTGATTTCTAGTTAAAATGCAAATTTCTCAAAAATATCAATTTTCAGCTAAAACTCAATTCATAAACAATAAAATGGATAAACTAATTACAAAATCATTATTATTAAATGTTTTTAATTTGATGAACTAATGGAGTCATCGACTTTTTCAAATTATTATTTTAGAATTCCGACATTGAAAATTATAGTGCTTTTATCAGTGGATTGCCACCAACAATAATGAACAGGAAAGTGTGTTTAAGTGAAATTAGAAATCCCACGCGCCTCAATAGTGCAGTGGAAAAAGAAATAATCGGACAAGACAGAGATGTAGATATTCTTTCCAGGACATTGAACTTGATTACGATTCGACAACATATCGATTCCTAGTGCGTTGACAAAAAAAAACCGTTTTTTAATAGTGTGTTCCCAATGAATATTCTCCGATGTAGCTCAGTGTCAGGGGTTGCCGGATGTCGCATTACTCTGCATAAATTATGCATATGTTAATGGGGATTAAATGCTCGCTAGTTAGTAGAAAAAGTCATTTATCATGCTTTCTTTTTCTAATGAAAAATATTTTCCACTAACTGACTGGACCAATTTTACGTATTTTTGCAGAGTTGAATTTGTGATGGAAAAGTTGCTGGTTCATTTTGTTATATCCGGTTCAATAGAAATGTTATTAAAATCATTTTTTACGGTTAATATTAATTTTTGTTCTCTGAAGAATGAAAATCAGGAGGACATAGTAGATTATGGCATGAAGACGATAGATCGAAGATTGCGAGGAGTGTGAAGTTTGCAGCGCTCGGCGTGGCAAGTCTACGCAGAGGTCATAGGGGAGATATGCAGGGCCAATCACGAGAGATCAACCACGAAATATCCTAGCGGTAGCGCCGGAACTAATTTTGCAGCCGGACTTGTCGGTACGGTACCGAACGTTACGGCTGCAAAATCGGAGCAGAGGAAAAAGTCGGTAACACAGATAGGAAATAAAACCAACGTCATTCGATGGCTCATTAAATCTTTAATGAATTGACGATGGTTTGATTTCTTCATCTCAATTAGAGGAGAAGATATGAATTTTTGAATCGTGGGGGGTTATTGGATATTCTCGTTCGCCGCCCCCGAGAACTAATGCGCGTCAAGCTGCATTTTTTCAAAATTCATCCCTCTCCCCCTAATCCGGATTAAGAAACGAAACCATCGTCAATTCATTAAAAATTTAATGAGCCATCGAATGACGTTGGTTTTATTTCCTATCTGTGTTACCGACTTTTTCCTCTGCTCGGATTTTGTAGCTGTAACGTTCGGTACCGTACCGACAAGTCCGGCTGCAAAATTAGTTCCGGCGCCTCTGCTAGGACATTCCGTGGTTGATCTCTCGTGATTGGCCCTGCACCCTGCGTCCTCGCAATCTTCCATCTATCGTCCTCATGCCATAATCTACTATTTGCGAGTTACAAATTTTTACGTTTACGAACTTTTTCATTACGAAATGTCGAGTCGGAATTCCAAATTGGTTGGTTTTAATTGCGACGTGTATGAATTATCATATAATCTCAATGAAGAATGCACACACTGTCATCAGTCATGTAACATTCGTTGATATAAACAAAAAAAACGGAATTCAATGCAAAAATAAGAGTACAATTATGTGAATATGAATTGGATGACACTTCACAGCATGACGTATATTACAAATCTTTATTTATCAAAAATCAGTTTTTTCCACGATCAATATATTATAATTACTCTATTATGTACTTCGTGACTAAGATTAACAAAGAAATGCAATATAAACTAGTTGAAAATGTAAGGAAAAATTATTGTGCCATCAGTACAAATGTATTCCACCAGTGGCTTCATGAATGATCTTAACATTTTAATGAAACAGAAATTTCATTATTTACCTACTTCCTTATCCAAAAATAATGAAAAACGGTGGAAACAGTGTGAGCGCACTCTTTCACTCATTTTACTTAATCAAAGAATTACATTTGGACAGTGAATACTACTTGAATTTTCATGTAATTAAATTATAAGTACGTCTACGCCTCATCCGGTAGTATTACGTATGGCATGGAAAATACTCTGTTATGTGAAACATATATGTTCAATAAATACCACAATTTGTAAAAAAATAAAAATTACACTTTTATGGCAAGAAAAACTTAGAACAAACTTATTTGTTAACTGTCTTTTTGCTCATTTTGGATCGTGGTCAATGACAAGAAAAATCTCATGAACAAAAACTGCAGATAAATGAATTGGTAGTGTAATTACAACAGAAAAATGCATAAAAATCAGTGGTCTAGGAAGCTAACTTAAGATAATCTTTTCTGCATAAAAATTAATTATCCACGGAAAAGATTCTGGTTACGAATTTCCGTCTGAACCCTCTAGGTTCAGAAAATTTTTGGAAATTATCTCCATATGCTTTCATGTGAATTTGGTAAAAATGTTTGAACTTTTTAGTTTGGAAGGAAAATCTAGAAAAATTCTTTCATGAAAATAAAAATTCTTTTTGGATAATTTTCTTTGAATGCATGTTTCAGAAATAATTGCAAGCAACTTAACATGTAATATGCAACCATTCTGATATAGAAATAGTGTACGGACCTAGAAAAGTGATTAAGCCCTGGCTAAACACGAAATTTCATAAAAATAAAACTCATTAGTGGTCCGTGGGGTCTGCAAAGTGCACCCTCTTGCAGGGATTGTCCAGAGTCTCCATGAGACTCGGTGTGAAACTGAACTCTGAACTGCTCTCCTCATTGTCATTATTACAGAGAGAATCCAAACTGCTGGAACTATCGCTCATTCTGGATAGGATCGAAGCAACACCATCAATTCTCTGAATGTCCAGTGTAGAATTTATCACAGCAACGTAGATTCCCCTGCATCCAGCAAGACCCAAATATCTTGGATTATTTAAATCGATCAGAGCCCTTTCTGGATTTTTTGTGGTCGATCTGAAGGTCTCTGACGTTAGTTTTATCACCTCAACCGACGAAAAATGGACGATGAAGAGGTAAGGCTTTCTGAACGCTGTAAAAATCCAGAGAAATTAACCGATTAAGTCAGTGCGTTCATTACAATGTGAACTTGAAAATGATTCATGTGTACTTATATGTTACTTATTTCTTCTCAGAACTTTTCCTACATCTAGAATACAGAAATGTGCGCCATTGCAATAATTGTTATCAACGAATTTCGAAAAGGCTTGTTCATTTCTCAGATTTGTCTTTGACGTGTGAACGGAATGATTAACTTGGTGGAAAAAGGAAAATTCTATTGATCCACCTTACAGTTTCAATTGTGAAGTATCTAGTACAAGAATTAGTTGATAAAAACATACTGATAATACAATGTTAGCAATTAAAAAATATAGGAAGAGCTATTGTGGTATTCTCTCTTTAAAAAAATTGTACACCACCTTTATGATTTTAATCATAAAATACCTCTAAGCACTTCATTAAACTAAAATATGAAATCACATACTTTGGAAACTAGTTTGCTTAATTTTCTGCAGATTCACTGTGCTGAGAATTATTGCTGGCATGACAGCATTGTTTGTAGATTGATGTACGTACACTATATAATAATACTAATTACGATAATTATACTTGTAAATTGCACAAATTAAATTACATAAAAGTAATTGCTTGAACACCCAGAATCTTTACTTTTTAGGTTTGGCATGGGTTTCTGATAAAATCATGGAATAAAGTCAAATTTCTGGCGATTTTGAACAGGGGATTTTCCTGATATAGATAATTGATTGATTATAATTTATTTGTAAGGAATACTCGTAATTGAACACAAGTGTAATTTTTAAATTATTTTATCAATCTTTCTTCAGATGTAAGATATCAATTTTCTTTCCAGATAATAAAAATGTATGAACACTTAATTAAATATTTGATGTGGAAAGTGAGACTGGGAGTTCCACTCATAAAGTTATTAAATATTCCAAAACGTGCACTCAAATGAAATCAGTAGTAAAATGACAAAACCATATAAGTCATGTTGAGTATTGACAAGTTTTTCATTAATATCTCGAAATCTATGGAAGATAGCTAAATTTTTATCATAACCTCTTTTATGGAGCGAATTGAGTACTACAAAAAATCTAATTACAATATTATCGCTATCTCTTGTAAATTCGACGATATCGCGCAAAAACTTGACTCACAAATAAGTGAAATCTTTGTCGTTGATCTGCAGAAGCAAAAAATTACGTGACTGCAAAGAAAAAGGCCAAAGTATTCATCTTTAAATAAAATTATGTAAAATTTCTTACCAAAAGCAAAAGGCAAATGACTCCAAGTAGGATCAACCGCCCTGGTCCTCTTTCCATCCTCATTAACGAAAACTCCAAACTCGTTATAACACAGGAGCAGTTCTACTTGACTTCCAATTGATACATTCAGTACAGCAACAGGGAAGATCCCCAGCCTGGCTACACCAGCAAGTGCAGCCTTCACTGAGCTATCATCTTCCTCAGGGAAGTCATCAATTCCGTAATCCTTCAGATCAATCTGGAAGAACTTCTGGCAACCTACGATGAGATTATGTTTGGTAAAAATGGCACAACTGCAGGGCTCCTGGGTCTCCATTTCCCTGATTGGAATAAATTTCCCTTTAGTCTCATCAATTATCCACTGAAGTAGCACAACCTGAGATGCAGTGGCAGCGCACAATAGATTCCCTTCTACTTGATAAAGATGACAGCTTTCAGACCGATCAAGAATGCTGTTAGTGGTGATAGCAGGTCTTGAACAATCAGCAGCAAGAGCATTGCTCTTCAGTTGTCTCAGATCACAGGATACCAACTGCCTGTCCTCTCCAGCAATCATCAGTGCTAAACCCAGATGAGGATGTACCGTCAATTGATGAACTCGTTTGACCCCTCTGATAGCAGTGAGAACCTTGGAGATAGCAGGTCTGTACGAATACAATCCTTCCTCAGCACCAATCAGCAAGATTCCCTCCTCCTCAAGCTCTATCACACAGTTTAAATCTAGTCTATTTTTTTCTAGTCTCACCACACTTTGAACCATCGAGTTCTTAGCAGCTCCTCGAACTCCATTCTGACTTGCCATGGTCTTCAAAGCATTCAACCAGCTCTTCCTGTCAACTTGACTCAACGCCATGATGTCGAGTCTGTTGGTGGGCCAACAGGTGTTGAATGTATTAGACTCAACCCTGAAGATAAAGGGAATGTCAGACTTTGCAGTGCCTGGTACCTCAGCCTGATGAACATCCTCGATTACTGTGAAACCATTTTTGTCCGTCAACTCCATTCTGCTGATTGGTGACATTCCTGGACTAGGTTCGTGCTCATAGACATTAAGGCATGATCCCTCAAGTCTCACATATTTACGTTCCCAAGATATTTTTCCACGCCCTGGAACCTTCACCCAGCTCTCCATGCTGATGCCTTCATTCTTCCTAATGTTTTTCGCCTCCAATTCAGCGTGATCAGGCTCATCAATGGTCAATGTCTGGACGCTGCCACTGAGTGTAGATATACTCTCATCACTGGCTTTCCAATCCTTCCCCAAATGCTTTGTCAAACCTCCAGGAAGTCCACAATTGGCAGGTATGAGAAGCGAGCATTTCAAATGAGTCATTATCTGGCATTCACTGCAGATAGCAGACCTTTTTCCAAATTGAATAGGTTCTAAACAAGCTGCACATTTTCCAGCTCGCATTGATAATTCTACGTTGAACCTATGAGGTATATTATGTCTGACTCGTTGTAGTGACGTCTGTCTGGATAAAACCTCATCAGGTTGCTCATTATATTGATATTTCTTCGTATCCTGACTGGTACAGTCCACAGATTTGTACTCTCCAATTGGTGAAACTGGGCCTGTTGTAACTGCTGCTGCTTTCAACACCAGTAGCTGCTCAGTAAGAGCCTTCACCTTGGCACGTTCCCGAGTCAATTGATTCTCCAGCTCTCTGTACCCAACTGGCATACCTGAACCAGTTGGAATCACAGTATCCTTCTGCTTTGTCCTGAATATCCTGTCGCAAACGGTCTTCTTCTTCTTGCTGCACTCTTCGAGCTTAAGCTGCAGATAATCGATCAATTTTGTTTGCTGCTGTCTCGTTCCCTCTGACTTCATCTCATGTTCATTGTAAAACTGTCTCATCTCCTCCAGAACACTCTCCAATTCTGCTATTCTAATTCTTAGCTCTTGTCCTTGATCAATACTGCTCTGGAGATCTGCCATCAGGTCCTGATTGATGTCCTTGAGTTCGTGGAGGCGAGTCAAGTGATCAGTACTTTCTTCTTTAACGATCATAGCCTCTGCACGTGCTGATTCCAGGGCTCGCTGCAGCTCCCCAATGTCACATTCCAGTTCTCCACATTTAGATGTCAATGAAGCAACTTGCTGGCTCAATTCTTGCGCGAGTTTCTTATACTCATTCCTCTGGGTGAGTAAATTGTCTCTCTCGGTTTCGATATCGTTGGTCTCTGATTCCAATCGTTGCATCGTCTTTTCAGAAATTAATCTCTTTGACTTCTCCTCATTCTGCCCTATTTTGGCTTCTCTCAGCGTCTGCTCCAGGGTTTCCAGCTCCTTCTGCAGCCTCATTTTCTCCTGCACTAGGGTATTTTCTCGAGTCTCGTGGTCGCTAGTCAGTCGTTCGTAGTCTGTCAGTTGCTCTTCAAGAACTGTACAAGTTTCTTTCAATAAATCAATATTGACTTTGTCAGCCTTTGCCTCCTGTTCCAGGGCCTCCAATTTAGTCTCCAGTGTGCTCTTTACTTCATTATGTTTGGAGATGGCGAAAGTCAGACGTTTGTTCTCAGCATTCAAGCTGTCAACCCTATCCTGACTTGTTCGAGCTTGCTTTCTCGCAGCATCTAGCTCCCTTCGAAGAGTAGCAGAGGAGGATTGAAGCTCTTCAATCTGTTTATTTGCTTGGATCAAAGCTCGTTGAGCTGAATCTGCCTGCATCCTGGTCCTTGAAACATCTTTAGTGATCTCAGTGAGGGAAGACTTTGCTGATTCAAGTTCAACTAGTAATTTCTTTGTTTTCTCCTCCTCGTCCTGATATTTTTTATTCAATCGATCTGTCAGTCGTTGTTTCTCTTCTTGCAAGGTTTTTATCTTTTCTTCAGAGGTTTTGGCTTCTCTCAAGGCTATTCTTTTGTCCAGATTAGCATCCGATAGTTCCTTCTCTTTCTTCCAGAGAGATCGCTGGGCTTGACGAGCTGCTTCACGCTCTGTTGCTGCATTCTCCCTAACGGTTTCCAGCTGTTTCTCCAGCCGTTCAATTTGTTGCTCCAGCTCTGTCACTTTAAGAGAATTGTCTCTGGTGGTGGAAGCTCTACTAACCGCAGGAATTGAACTTGAAGAGCGTTTTAGAACTGCATTTTCAGACTCTAATTTAGCTACACTCTGCTGAAGACGTTGAAGAAGTTCCTCCAGAGTGTCGACCTTCCGTAGTTGCTCGTCTTCTTTGGCTTTGGATTCCTGAAGACGTTCCTGAAGAGCTGCTTTGTCTTTTGCGGTTTTCTCGAGGTCATCAGCAATGTTTTCACTCCTTCTGAGATTCAATAATGTGTCATTCAGATCGCTTTTCGTTGACTCCAGTTGATTCTTCATTTGTTCATTTTCCATCTGAACTTTATCAAGTTGTTCAGTTAATTGGGCGATCGTCTGTTCAGCAACGTGAATCCCGTCCATTTGATTCAACTTATCTTTTAACTGGTTCTTCAGAGTTGCTATCTCCTGGTCTCGTGCTGGGATCATTGCCTGCGTCGATCTCAGCTGTTCCTGGAGATCTTTCAGCTCTGATTGTGCAAGTTCCAATGCCATATTCAGTCTCGATAATTTACAGTGATTTGCGTCCCTCTCGTTCCTCAAACTACTCTCCAATTCGGTATTTTTAGCTATTTCCTGTTCCAGCTTGAGGCGTACCTCTGCTAACTGATTGTGAGCCCTTACCGATATCTCCTCCAGTTTATTTTCAACTCCCTGGACACTCTGACGACGTAGTTCGCGAGTCTTAGCTAATGACTGTTTGTATTGAGCCTGGAAGCTTCTCAATTTCTGTAACTCTGCTTCAGCAGTTTCTAGGTCACACTGGACACGCTGAAGTTTGGAGGACATTTCGTTGTTACTGGTACAAAGTTCTGTGATTCGAATGGTCTGAGTCTCAATATGTTTAGTCAATCTAGAGAGTTTGTCCTTCTCTGCAGCCTCCCATTTTTGCTTAGCACTTCTGATGAGACCCAGGGCAGTTTCTTCCAGATCCTTTCTCTCCTGTCTCTCCAGCTGTAGGGTTCGTTGGGCTGAGGCTAGCTCTGACTTCATGGATGTTAATTGACGTTCAAGCTTGTCCCTCTCTCGATTAGAAGCTTCTAGTTTGACAGTTCGTTCTTCCAGCTGAAGTTCGAGATTTGTTGTTAACTGTGAATCATATTTATTCTGCTGGTGAAGCTCTAGGAGCCTTTTCTGATGCTCATTCAGCTCCTCCATATTTCTCTCGAGTTTCTCAGCCAAATCTGACCTCTCACGTGTTAATGTTAATCTTGTATTTGTACTTATCTTGTCTTGAAGCTCCAACATTCTCCTCTGTTGCTCCTGAATCTCTTTCATTTTACATTCGAGCTGGACTGCCAGTTCAAACTTGTCGTTGGTTAGATGCATTAAGCTTGAGGAGGGATGAGGCTTATCTGCGAGTTCTAATAAATTTTTCGACAGCTCAATGCGTTCCTTTCGTGGAGTACGAACTGTAACTGCTAATTCTAATTTTTCTTTACCCATTTTTGTCGGTGTCTTTGGTAATGCCAACATTTTGCAAGGTGTAAACACGATACCGATACCGAAGTTGGTTATTGTTTATTCATTTATTTATTTTGGTATTATTTTTATTTTTGGGGCGGGTATACACTTTGGGTGGATTAGAGAAGAGTTTTTGACAATTTTTTGAGAAATTTTGATCGCGGTATTACATTTTTGGCGCAGGAGAGCTCAAGTGCAGCATCTGCTGTAACGGTTACACGATAAACTGAACAAACTCCATTTTGAAACGTTCAAATTCTGTCCTGTTGCTGTTGAGAGTATTGGGGGTAACGCTCTTCTCTGATTGGTTGAGGGGCAATATGGCGGGCGACAGATGCTCATTCGCCAAGAGGGGGACGAGCCGCATTTAGAGCATTTTTGAGGTTTTGTGAAGTATTTGCGTTCATAACCGCGAGACAGTTATTTTTTTCCGATTTTCCTGTGAGAATTTTGATGTGGTGTTTGAATATTAATTTGTTTAGTGTTCGATGGAATGAAATTATGTTTTTCAGGTCGTTAGTGCATATATATATGTATATGTGCAATGGTAAACAGTGACGGTGGACTGTAGTGAGGTATGAGCACGTGGGCGATCAGTTTCGTGATATTATTTCGCGTTTTGGTGAGAAAAAAAATTTAGTGATTCCGAATAATTAACTGAAGTTAGCTGTTTATTTTATTAGAACTTATATATTTTTTTTTACAGTCTAGAAGAGAGTTTGAAGGAGAAATTGGAAGGACAAATGCTGTTCTCCGGGAAATAATGCCATTGGAGCAGACGGTCGTGTCCGCCATATTTGGAGATTTTTAGCGGTTTTATTTGAATTCCCAGTCGCTGATAATTTGATCTAATCTGTGTTTTTTTAGCGGGCGATGTATTTATTTATGTTTAATTGAAGAAGTTGGCTCTTTTCCGTAATTTTTTATTTGTGACCTGTAGCAATTTCTCAAACATCGTTCAAAAAAATTTTAAAGTTTCAAATCCTTACCTTGCGAATTGAAAAAAATGAGAGATTTTAAATTTTAACGTTATGTCAGTTTTTTTATGATTCGTCATGTTTATTAACGTTACGGAAAACTTTGGAGGTAGGAGATATATTTTTTCGATAATTCAAATTTTCCAACTTTTACTGTCAAACAAAAGCAATTTAAATTCATGTTGCGGAGTTTTAATGTTTTATCAGCTCTATGTGACCCAAAAAGTCCAAAAATGCAATTTTGAGTTCTTCGCTAATGAATTTATAAAGTTAAATAATTTATTTTCTTTAAATGCAAGTATTGCTCACGTCTATTCAATTTTGAGAATCCATAAACTTTTTGTGATTTCAAACAGAAGAATTTCAGGTGGAAAATCTCTCTATTATTTATTATTTATCAGAAAAAAATCGCTAGTTTCAAAAAAAAATTTTTTTTCATGTTTTATCAGTCTGCTTACAAAAGTAAACAATTTATTGGTTTTTTTATTTTGTGCTTTGTGATCGACCAATATGGGATTTGAATTTCCACCTGTGAAGTTCAAATAACAAAAACTGTTAAATGACCGAATCAGCGACTGGCAAATGTTATTACTTTTTCTCAATAATATTAGTTTCGTTAATATTTGCGTTTATATGTGGAATGTACATGCTCTAGTGGTACGCGGGATTGAGTAATGCCTAAATAATGAGAAGTTTTATAACTTTTAAATTGTAATTTAATTTTTCCAGCCGACAGCGCAAATTTTATTGGCTTAAATATGATTTTCTGTCCGACTTCTGTGGAAATTTTCAAGCGATTCCCAGAAATTTCACTCCATATCTCGAGAACTTTCATACTAACAAGATTAAATTTGTTCCAGCATGCGCACTAGATAAAATTACTCTAATGTAGAATAAATTTTGATCACTTTAGATCCATTTTTGCTAAGTTCTGATATAGAAATAATGTAACAATGACTTACAGAACTTTTTTATTACACGGTAGAGTAATTTTCATCATAACTTTATCTCCGTACATGAAAATCAGTTAAGAGGATACCATGGGGAAGATAAAAAGTTTTTTTTCACGTCAAACGGGCATTGGAAAATTTTTGGTATGTGGAGAGGTACCGTAAAACATAAAAAAAAATGTTTGGACTAGGGGTAAAGGGGGTGGAACAAGGCTTAAAATTACAATTTCAGGTTCTTTTTTATTCAGCAATGTTTTTGGACGACTGATTTTATTAGATTTGGGTGCTTATCATCTAAAAATGTTCAAAATATCCCAGGGTACAAAGCAAAGGATCCGTTCTAGGCTTCGATCAACACATCCTATTTAACCTTTTTATTTCATCTAATTTATTATTTTCGGGATTTTTAACTTGACTCATCTAAAGGTTTCGCTTTTCTATCTGTTATTGGTATCTAAAAACTTACTATTCATAATTGAAAATATTCTTTCATCAATCAAAAGTTTTGCAACTAAAAAATTCTGTCAGAAAAGAAAAAACAGCAAAATCAACTTCAATAAAAGTTTTACCCTGACGATAATTGAATTCAGCACCCCTTGCGCCTGAAACATCCGCCTGATCCACTATGATCTGAACCGTAAGAAGCGTAGATATAATCAGAAATAAGTATCATCAAAAAATTTAATAGAAAATTGAAAAATCGTCAGAAGTCAGCGGAAAGTTCGAAGAAATCAAAGGTAATGTCTACAGCAGGCGCATTTTAGGATCTACATTTTCTATAAATAAGACACTAATCTATTCCCGTTTTCGTTTTTATGATTTGATTTTCCCAAGAAACTTAGTCAACATTCATTCCCATGTTTTGTTTCCCGCTATTGGCTTTCAGGGGAAGAGGTCTGGCAATTTATAGATGGGTCCGATGATAATGTGCCATCCCCAGAGTTTAAAAACCATAAAACTTTATGAAACAATCGGGATGACATCATTTTCTCTGACTCTAATGAGAATAAGAATAAATAGATGTTACGATGATGTTGAAAAGCCCAAAAATAATAAATTACATTGAAAAAGAAGTCCTTCTCAGGATCTATTGCTCACAAATCAAAACTGGTTTTTAGCTTTGTACTCTGGGCATTATGAGACCTTAACGGTAAAGGACATTATGAGACCTTAATGGTAAAGGACGTTATGGACCTTATGCACTTAAATGCAATAAAAATTGTGGTTCAAGAAAATTTCGGAATGAAAAAAAATCTACAATCGTAATTTTGACCCTTATTTGACCCCATCTATTCGTTTCCCAATGTCTATACGACGTGAGAAATCAATTCCTAATTTCGTAGATGTATCGCGTTAAGAAAATACCGACTTCAATATCAGAATAAATATATTGCAAGTCCATTTTCACGTTATATTGTACCATTAAAATGTAAGGCAGCTGCCTTAAATAATTAAATTTCTTTTATGGAAATAATTATGAATCTATTCATTTTTATTAAGATCTTTCATTTATGTTAATTTTCAATTAGTCCAATCCATCATTTCTCTGAGCAAAGACGGCGAGATATCTTATACTTGATGTATAAATCGTTACCTCCAACATAACTATTGCACATAAAAATTTCCAACTATGGATTGAATAGTCGTTTACTATAGCTTAAAGAGTACTTGCATTTATTAATGAATTTCAAAGGAGGCTAATCACTGAATTATTGACATGCTTTCCATGACATTTCCAAGAATTTTTATTCGAGTACAAGACCCAG
This sequence comes from Diachasmimorpha longicaudata, assembly GCF_034640455.1. NCBI lineage: Eukaryota > Metazoa > Arthropoda > Insecta > Hymenoptera > Braconidae > Diachasmimorpha > Diachasmimorpha longicaudata. Next base: position 3,162,469 of record NC_087236.1, read on the forward strand.
TGGTTTTATGATTTTATGGAAGTCGTTATTTGAGAGCAAGAACATCAAGTTGCTCAATAAAAAACACATAATAATAGTTCATGTTGGATTTATTTTAAAATTTAATAACACTGGCCATTCAGTAGCGTAATGAACGCATTCCTATGATCAGACATTCATTGCTCCGTCGAATAATATGAACGATGCGAAAACAAATACAAAAGTTTTCTTTATATATCTAGATGATTGTTACGATATCATATATTACATTAACGTTGCTCGACCCTTTGAGTAAATTGAAAGATTATCCAAAACTACACAAAATTTTTCGAAAACTCGATCACACTTGGAATCGCTGTTCTACTTTGAATTTAATTATCTTCTCTCTTTTTCAAATGAAAAAGTTGAAAAATCGAAATTTAACAGTGTCTTATGAGGAAATAAATATTTCTGTTGTAGTTAAAGATTGAAATCTGAATTTTCGATGATGAAATGGAAAAAAAATGAAGAAATTTTCTAAAATTTCGTAACAAATAATCTACCGTTTGGAAGACATATTCTATTATTTGTTTATAAAAATGAAATGTTTTTAAAAATATCAATACTTTCCGAAATTTAATTTAGATAATAGACATTCTGTATTATTTTTTCGAATTATCTTCATGCAATTGGTTGGCAAATTTGGTAACTAAAAATATTCAAAAGCAGCGCATCCGGTCGGTAAAATACCGACCTGTTAATATTACAGTATGAAATACGATTGGATGTCAGAACGAGAGAAATTCATTCATTCCCACACGATGAACATTTTATTATTTTTATTTAATCAAATCTCATAAACGGATATCATTTAGTAATTTTTCCTCCGTTTTTTTTTGTTTCACTTGCAATATATCTAGAATGTTATGAAACCCAAAAAAATGATATTTTTCATATCATGTTTGCGTTTATTCCTTTTGTAAAAAGGACATACACCTCAAATCTCGAATCGAATCGAACATATCGAAATTCCGTTACACTTATTCGTAATTGGTAGATACATTCACAGCGGCAAAATTTGAATTTCACAAGTACACAAGTATCAAGTAAATCAAGTCAAAGGATGAGTTAATTAGTAGAAAATAAAAACTTAGTTAGAAAATGGAAATGAAACAAGTTACTCATCAAATGTAAATATCTATATCTTATCGAAACTCCTGTATTTTCCAAGTCGTTTTACAGCTTCAAGACATTTAAAATTTTGCATGTTGCCTACAAGTGGGAAATAGATCAGCTGTGAATATATCAGCAATTTTTAAAGATCCATGTTTACGAAATGATGACGTGTTCAACGTCATACGCGATTACTTCAGGATCATTTTGGTATAATTATTTTGAATTTAAATATTACATTGACTTTTTATATCCATATAAATCAACTGCTCTACTCATACAGTAGTTAAAATAAGGTGCGCTCACCGCAAATGTGACTTAAATAAAAAATATCATAACAATTAAGATTAACTAAATCGCGCGCGGTGGCGCGCGGCTATGTCTCGTGTTACTAATAGATCAAATATATCTTTCTGCACCCCCCGACGAATGTCAGTATCACGACTAACTCACGTCGCTAATATTTACTTTTTCATTTTCGAAATCGAATCGGTGCTGTTGAGAGTACATGGTATGTGTGGAAAAAAATTAATCGTCTGTCTATAGCTGTGTTCAGTCCATGTCAGTATTTTATAGTTTTTTTTCTCAGAACAGTAACGAAATGTTAAGAATAGTTTTAATAAACAGAAACAGAGAAGGAAAGGCAAGAAATGAGAGAACAAGGGCCTTTGATGAATGGGTCCAGAGTGATAACTTTGGTCACTAAGGGGTAGTTCCTCTGGAGACATCATAGGAGAAAGACAACGGTTCTGCGTGCAATAATAAAGAATTAAAGTTTATAGCGAAATCGTTTGGTATTATTCAGTAAATCGATATCCATAATCCAATCGGTGCGGATCTACTGAGAAATATACCATCAATCGAATTGATAAAAATGAAAAAAAATAACGCATAGAATATCGGTCACATCACTTCTGTCGAATAGCGTTGGTCGCCTGCTAGTTTCAAAGATACCATCCAAGTGACGGAAAGTTTGATACCTTCCCCGACTATATCTTCCAAACTTTCTGAGAAACTTCGTTAACGGCATTGCTTAAATTGGAATCAGCGGTTAATCCACAGCTAAAAAACTCACTTTATTTTGATAATCAATAATGTGATTGTAGATCCAAGAAGGTGGATTGGAGTCTTGAGTAAAAAAAAAATTGTCCAACTTCCCGAAGATCCAATTGAAGAAACTAGAAAAAAATTGTCTTTTGATAATCAATAGTTTTACCTGGAGAGAAAAATTCTTTAAAAATTACGTGTTTGTTCCATATTCTGCCAGTCAACACAGTACTCCGTAAAAGATACGGAACAGTAACACATTTTTTCACTGAACTTTTCACACTTTTTCTGGTACATTTTGGACTTTTTTCTGGAACTTCACTGAGAAAGTGCGTGATTGTTTCGTAATTTTAATCGAATATTTTTTTCATCCCAATTGCAACCAATCAAATGGTGGGATTTCCCGTCACGTGGTACAAGTAAAACGGTTTTACTTCAGATATTTTTCGAATATTTTCCTATTTGTTGCTGAGTAATGAAACTATCCGATAAACAATTTGTACGCGTTTCAAACGCCAAAACTATCATTAGAAAAAATCAATTTCAAAGACTTTACCTCGACATGAGCAGATTTGGAGGAGAATCCTGGGAGATTATTGATGAAAAAAATTGAAAAAATGTTCCTAATAATACAGTGAAGACAAACGCCACAATTTGGAAACAATTCTCAGCATTTTGTGCAGACAGAACATATACGCTGGACGCCACAACTACCAGTGAAAAACCATACCATATGACGTGAAATACCACACATTTAATTGCTTGAAATTGGAATGAAAAAAATAATCCAGCCAAATACCCCTCGACCTTCAAAATTAATCGGATATTTCCCTCCAGTTTTCCTGCAAAACTTATCCCTCTCGTTATTATGTAACGAAACTCTCGGGAAATATTCGATAATTTTGAAGGTCTTGGGATATTACTACTATTTTTTTGACTGGTAGATTACGGAAGTGGTACGTAATTTTTCCAGACTTTTTCTCGACTGTAGCTCAATAAAAAACTTATCTGGAATTCACTGGAGGTTGTAAATCAGATAATATTGCGTTTTTTTCCAAAATGAAGAAATTACTAGCTGTCAATGCGCCCCACGTTCTCAATCAGGAATTCAATGTTTAATTATAATATTCATCATTCCAACGCCGGATATGCGTGTTTAAAATGAGAGAAAGTGTGAATATATCAGGATAAAACCGCAGTGCAGTGAGATCACGATCATATAAGCGCGAGAAAACGAATTGGCTTTGATCACAACGGCTGTGCAGGACAGAATTTAAATGTCAGGGACGCAAGAATAATTCCTGCTGTTCAATGTTTTGTTTCAGATTTAATCTCAAACTCGAAACTTCACGATGAAAATACCACCAAAACTTCCCTACCAAGTGTGTTTACAATTTTCTCAGGTCGATGTAATTTCTACAATGGATTTAGTAAGAATTAGAGAGATGAGTTGAGAAGCATATCAATTGTGAAAGGCAGAATGTTTAGTTTTATGGAGTGGAGTGCGATGTCGACGCTCCCCGGTGATCTTTCGCTAAATGAACGCCCAGGTATTCAGTAAACCATTGAATTTGAAATGTTAAATCACATTGTGTTCTTTCAAAAATTTATGATCATGCAATGGGGGATCGACTTTCTGCTATTCCCAAGGCCTAAGAAAAATTGCAACTCGTCCAGAGAACACTAGGAAATTCGGAACAAAACGTGATCTATCGCCAATTTTGAGGTGTCACGGAGAAACATCTCATCCCGAATTAGTGGGTTAGTCCAGGTAGTATTAAACAGAACGGCCGATCATTGGAGCGAGGTCGGCATGGAGTTGGCCGATGATCGGGCGATCATGGGAACGTGTAACCCCGTGACGTTGAACGACACTGATGTCCGGCTCATATCGGTGCCAATCGTCCGCCAAACATTGTCGGCTCGATTCAGCAATGGCTCAATAAAATTGCTCCCATTGCGAGGGAATTGAACAATATTCAATTATCCACTAATAATTGATTACGACTGAGGTAATTACAACAGTAAAATAAAATAAACAGGAAAATCAAAATTAAATATGTATGATCGATCATTGGCGATGGATTTGCCAAAAATTAATGTTGAAATTAATAAGAACAATACAAACGGTCTCTATCATAAAACGAGAATGTTGTCAAAATTTCTAGGTGATATCTCTATCTTTGCGACGGCTTGAGCGCGTAAAACGCGGTGTTTTGGAAAAAAAAGAAAAGTGAAAATAGAAGATATTTCGGAATCTTTATACCGACGACTATATGGGTTTTCAATAATCTAGATAGAAGCTATTACGGCGAACATTTAAAAACCATAAAAGTTGAACCGACCCACTAGTTTTGCAAATATTTATATTAGAATATGGGTGTAAATGATCAAATTATTTGAGACCCAGTGAAATATTAGGAGTGTGAATAAGTCTTTCCCGTTTTTTTCAAATTTTGAGCCTTTATTGTGAAAAAATGGTTACAAATGAATTATTGAAAGTATTGGCCATCGTCTTCTTGCGTTTGACACGAATCTTCATCAAGCAAAGTCGCCAATTCTTGATCTTCAAAGATTTGCGGCCGCCCGGAACGCTCCTTGTCTTCCACGTCGAAATCACCACTTTTGAAGCGTCGAAACCATCCGCGAACACTTGAATCATCGACACAACCTTCTCCATAAGCTTCCTGAAGCAATCGATGCGCCTCGGCAGCAGATTTCTTCAAATTGAACCAATAAAGTGAAACTTCCCGCAAATGACGTCGACTCGGCTCAAATTTCGACATTTTCACGATATCAAAAATTTATGATGCGAAAAAATTTCAACTAATGTGTTAGTGTGGAATTGTTGACAGATGAATAAGCTTTGATTATGACATATGTAACCATTGAATACTCGCACAGTATTGGTGGCGGCATCTCTTACAAAAAACGGGAAAGACTTATTCACACACCTAATATTACTATACTTTTAATATTATTATACTTTTTTAGAATATTCTTTATTAGCACGAGGAAGGCACGTCTTAACTAGAGGACCGTTGTCCAGAGACTGAAAACTATATCAAAGGGAAAACGCTCTCAGGGAAAAGAAAAAACAATTTTATGACTTAAATGAACACAGTCCTGTTGTTGAAATTTCAGCATATGTTTAGGATTAAACCGTCTCGAAAGCGGAGTACAACCGATCGTAAATTAGTCCCTTAGTAGAGCTGTCTCCCAGAGAACTAGAAAGAGGTGTCGAGTGATTTTTGTAGGAGAATGAAAGAGCTGTACTCAAATATTCCAACAATTTACAACAAATGTTTGAAAATGAAATGTCTTTTTTTTCGGGAACTATTGGTCCTATCGGGCCGGTTCTGACGGGAGAGTTAATCCTAGATAGGGGAATACAGAAAAAACTCATCTCAAAATAAAAGATTTAAAACGTAATTTACGTGATTCTTAAGTATTCTTAAGCCGTAATTAAGATTTACGATTTTGAAAACGTAAATCACATCTCAAAATAACGTGTCCGTAGAGAAAAATTCTGTCGGTTTTCGGGGATTTCTCCGGGTACAAAATTCACTCTTTCAAAATTTTATTTTCTCATTTAACAAAGGATAGTTCCTTTGATTTTTAAATTTCCCTTGGTTGTAAAATCAAGGAAAATGTTCACAGTTCTTCCTTAGTTTTTATAACATTTGGATATTTCCAAAATACATCTGCTGACTAGAAGGGGTCATAAAAAGGAAATATTTCAGGGGATGGAAATTATATTACCCTCTCCGGGGCAACTGAGTCTAACTTGTAATATCTCTTTAGTATCTTGTAGATATTCATTGGGTCAAGTGCGTTCTGTCTGTCAAGTCTTAGAGACATTCAAAATTAAAATCATTTCCGAGAGTTAACAAATGTATTTGCTTATTTAATACCATAATCCAATGAATTTTTAAAAAATTACGTATTTGTGCCATAATCTGTTAATCAAAACAGTACTGAGTATAAATTACAAAATAGTTACGCATTATTCCACTGAACGTTTCTTACTTTTTCTGGAGCGTTTTGGACTTTTTCCTGAAAGTTCATTGAAAGAGTCCGTAAGTGTTCCGTAATTTTTATCAAATAGCGTTTTGACTGGTAGATTACGGCACAGTCATGTAATTTTTTAACGCTAGAACTACCGACGATTGACGTATACCTACTTCTACCGGATGTGTCAAAATGACTTGTTTCTTAAATTACTAAAAAATATATAAGAAAAGTCAGCAATTTTTACGTTTTTATATATTTTGTAATTTTATGAATAAAACTTGAATATCATCTTTTCATAATAGTAATATAATAGCAGCAATTTTTTGAATAATTATGCATAAAAATTGAAAACATTTTTTACAAAATACAGATATTTTAGCAGAACATTTACCACAGACTCGTTTATGGCATGTGCCACAAATGTTGTTCGTTTTATTATTAGTACAATGTGCTATTTGACACCGTTTACGTTTCATCGAAATATGTGTCTGATATTGTGACGATATAGATGATGATATTCCTTCTACTTGATCTGTAGATCTACCGGTTAGTTCTTTGTAGTCAATTGCAAGTTCTTCGGATAACTGGAATAAAAAGCCTTTTCTTGAAATATTTTCTCCTGTCGTTTCTTTTTATAATATCCATGCATTTATTCCGGCAAGATCTAAAATATTGTAAAACACTTGTAATGGCCATCTTCGGGATCCGGCTATCACAGTATATTTCCGAGCCATTTGATCCGTAACATCTACGCCAAATTTGGTATTGTTATAAAATGTAATCGTTTGAGGTAAACGTTTTTCATCTTTTTCAATTTTCACTGGCTTATGTTTTAAATTGAGCTCTAATACTTTTTTATTGGGTTTACTCTTATATATGGTCAAAGTATATTTTTCTGCTTTATAAAGCACTGTCGAGAAGCGAGACATGTTATCCTTTTTTGATTTTGCAAGTTTAGGTAGTTCTCTCTTATTTTGTCTTATAGTGCCAACTAGGGAAGTTCTTTTAGTTATTAGTTTTGTTTCCACGTTACAACAGAACAGCACCGAAAACCTTGTTCCGTGCGGGGTCAAAATGACCCATCTCGGTATATGTAGGTATACTGCATACTATTTTACAACATAATAATCAAAAAAAAGAAAACTGTTTTCCAGAATTAATTATTTGAATGTTTTAGAAAAAGTCGTACAAAATTTTCAGAAACAAAATGTACCTGAAATGAGTTATAATTATAAGAAATGTCAAACAAGTCATTTTGACCCCCTTGGTAGTTCTTGTATTAAGAACTTTTCGTTCCGGATACACTAGGAGATTGTAAACGTAAATTACGATTTTGAAGTTGTAAATTACGAGTTTCTATGTCGTAAATTACGTTCTTTTTCGGAAGGTAAAATACGAGTTCCAACCTCGTGATTTACACTGTTTTCGGGTCATTTACGAGACTTGAAACACATAAAATCGTTGATTGATAAAATCGTAAATGCTATCGAACACAAAAAACTTTTTTTGCCAACATGAAATTTCAACGTTTCAGATGACACTGAATCATCTGTCGCCAACTTTCAGGGACATTTTTTCAATAAACTTTCAAGACCGTTTGGAAAATATTAGGAAAGACGCTTATTAACCCAATCGCAAATTTTCAAGTGTCAAATTACACGAAATTTCTGCAATTGCAGAACGCTAATGGAAAATTTGAGAAGTTTGACAGTTGCAAATTTTTTATTTGTTTAGTAAGCGTTTTTCGCAATTGTCTTCAAATTTGTTTGGAAAAATGTCTCCGAAAGTTGGTTTTAAGAAGCGTAAATCCCGAAGTTGGACCTCGTATTTTACGTCCTAAGAAAGAACGTAATTTACGAAGCTGGATCTCATGATTTCCGTTTTTCAAAATCGTAATTTACGTGTTAAAATATAATCTAAATTACTTTTCAAATCTCGTATGTTACGATTAATTCTTTCTGTGTGTATAGCTCCATATGGAGCCCATGCTGTTGGATTTTTCATAAAATAAATAAATAGAAAGCAAAAATCAATCTCATTCTCTTCTGAGTGTTTATGCTTTAAAATGAAAAACATTTTTATGGACTGGAACTCCGAGAAGTGTGAGGCATGGTGTTTAAGTTTGATTGGAAGTATGTAGACAAAGTGGAATGAATAGGACTCTCTGAGAGTACGTGACCAAAAGGTCCAGGGTGTTGTTTCTCTTTGTAAATCTAGTTAGTTCCCCTGAGGAATCGCTACAGAGCGGATGTGTCTTCCAAGCACAATTATTTGGGTTACGTAATAAAGTAGAGAAATAGTTTCAATTATTTCCAGAATTATTATTTCAAATAACCCATTTCCAATACATGCTAAATGTTTAAAACTGAGGCATTAACTTCGATAAATTCCGAATCCTTTGAAAATTTAATTTCTTCTAATCTCAAATCAGCAGAACGGCTCGCCCCCCGGCCTCTGATTAGAAATTGTTGTATACCCACTATCATCTTGAGTAGTTTCGCAGAAACCTTACTTCTGTTAACCAGATGCTCCATGCAAAATCTCCTCCCCAATTATTTTATTTCTATAATCCGTACAATTTTCAATCCCTCACGTTCCTACTTAATTGCACTCTTCCGTCCAAATCCTACATAAAGTTCCCCAAAAGACCTTCCCAATACCCCAGAACCTGGCCTCCCTCATTTCTCCCCACCTCCCAATTTCAACCGTCAAAGGACATTCCCTCGCTAATTTTGACCAATCAAAGGTCTTGGCTTTTCCCCTTTCAGTTCCTCCAACCCGCCGACTCACTCACTGAGTATTTTGAAAAACCGAGTTCTAACACTAAGCCTGTAGAATGGTTGTAACCCTCGAATTGAGTTGGTCAGCTAGAGCTAAACTTTGTATTTCTTGAGTCTCAAAATGAAGATTTTGAAAAGAGTAAATCCTTTTACTTCTCTGGAATCCGACAAAATGATCCCCTTTTCTTTACCCTACCCCGTACTAAGAAAATTTGGAATTGTATTAACTTTTCACTAGATTCGTGAATTTATAAATTGGCCAAATTTATAAATTGCATTTAATGTCGCTCTCTTAAAAATTATCAATAAACGATCCATGAAGTTTCAATCTTGTTGTAGTACTGTTGCTGGAGTGAATCAGAGCATTGAATAAATAATATACCTTTTTTCTAATCATGTAACGGACGATTCTGTAATGAAGCCATCATCAGATATACCAATGATTCAAAAATTGTATTGTCATAACAGTTTTTGGAAAAATATAGTAGAAGATTTTTATACTTAATAATTTTCTCTCCCTGAAATTTGGAACTATAAAAACTTGGCAGTGGTAAGCCTACATTATAAAAACTTTAACTACCAGCCTGCGGCGTTGCACGGGTAATTTCTTTCTTCTGCGTCTCATTTTTTATTCGCCAATTATCAATTGTTGAGAATTTCTCCAAAATTTTTGGGGAAACCCCAACCTCCGTTGATTTTATTTTTAAACTGTATCTTTTCCTTTGTTATTTTTTAACACAGTATTGCCTCGAAATTATGTGAACGGCTCCAGGCAAATTCATGAATATTTTAGGAGACTTTTGGTAAATTCTAGAAAATTGAGAAAATCTTAGAACTTTGAACTGATTCCCTTTGTCGATAAAATAGTGAATGAGTGAGATTTGCCATTTAGAGCTTTATTAATTTGAGCTGTACGTTTATATATTAATCCTCTCGCTTTAAAATGCATTTTCCTTAATATCCACTAGATATTTGTTTTTTTTTAATTCAATATTCTTTGGTTTTAAATTTCCAGTACTATAAAACGGCATGCACTCTGCCCGGAGAGAAAGATTTAAATAAAAATGTGCGGTTTTAGAAAAAATGAGACAGCCCGTATAATGGGTTATTTACACTATCCTTAACGTTACACTAATTCGATTTAGATTTGGAAATTACAGTCATACAAATATTTACAAATAAATTTGATATATTTTTTTCGGAGTTGCATCTGCAAATTTTTCAATCATAAAAGGTCACGTACAGTTCGATTTACTTAGCTTGTCAACAAACTCCGATCATTGGTCTCAATATTTGGGATAATGTCAAAGGACGTGATGAAATGTTCGTCTTGCTGTTCCGCAGGAGCAGCTGGGATCATTATAATCAATAATTATTCCAAATCTTGCGAGGGCGACTGCTAAGTGGTAATGGTTGCCTGTAATATGATTGATAGTAACTATTCCTGGAAGTTTCGTAATTTTCATCTGAATCATCTGCGAAGAATTACAATACTGTCACTTAAAGTTTCTTAGTCGATTCCGTGATCGGAAAGTGATTTCAGAATTCCCTAATTTTTACTGATTATTTTTCCCATCCAAATCTTGGCCAATAGGATTGCACCATTCGACGTTATTTTGTATAGTCAACACGGTATTTCAGCGGATATTCTTGGAAATTTCACTGGAAATTTTGCATGTTGATATATATAAAAAAAAACAAATGTTGAAGTAACCCTCAATTGTATCTGACAGATTAAATGGCAATTTGTTGAAAATTATGTCTCATGGTGCAATTCTATCGGCCAAGATTTGGATGCAAAAAATAATCCCCCGAATACCACTCGAACTTCGAAATTATCTGATATTTCCCTCAAGGTTCCCTGCAAACAAATAAGCTCGTCAAGTTTTCCAGAAAAATCACTCGCGCTTCGCGCTCGTGATTTTTAAACTGGAAAACTTGACACGTTCATTTGTTTGCAACGAACCTATCGGGAAATATCCGATAATTTCGGAGCTCTTGTGGTATTACATGCGATAATTTTTTGAATATTTTGATAAACAAACGACACCTAACCAAATAAACCTCTTTTCATGTCATGGCACAATTCTCTTGGCCGAAATTTGGATAGGAAAAATAATCCCCTGAACACCACTCGAGCTTCAAAATTATAGAATATTTCCCTCTAGGTTCCCTGCATACAAATGAAGTCGTCAAGTTTTTCAGGAAAAATCACTCGTGCTTCGCACTCGTGATTTTTTAGCCTGAAAAACTTGACTCCTTCATTTGTTTGCAACGAATCTATCGGGAAATATTCGATAATTTTGAACCACTTGTGGTATTATATGTGAATATTGTACATTCTTCGTGTACATATTAAAGAATTAAAATAATAATGTTTGCATATATATTCAATTTAAATTAAATTGTTTATGGTATTTTAATGAAAGTCCAAGTTTATATGAAAAAGATCGGTAATGCAACATGTTATACTGCTTCTTTTCATAGAGAATTCTGAGTTTACGTTCATTTTATAATCAAATTATTGCATGGGATTTCCCGTTGACGTTAAAAATTCCGGCTCATTACATTTTTTATGTGCGATACCGCAAGAGACCGAGTAACCGAGTGGTACCCTTTTTCCCTGCGCAGAAAACTCTCACGACAGAATTTAGCAATAGTGATACTGTGACATCCATCCAGCGGCACTTCTCGGGGCTAAATTACTCTTTCAAATCACGGTATCTATTGATGGTTTTTCAATTTGCGGAAAATAATAAAAAATTCATGTGGTTATTTTTTTCATCCCAATTTCAACCAATCAAATGGTGGTATCTCCCGTGACGTGGTATAAGTAAAACGGTTTCACTTCGGATATTTTTCGGATATTTCCCTGTTTGTTGCTAAGCAATAAAAATATCTGATAAACCATTTGTACGCGTTTGAAACCCCAAGACTGTCATTAGAAAAAGGCAGGTTCATATACTTTACCTCGACATGATCACATTTGGAGGAGAATCTTTGGACATTATTGATGAAAAAATTTGAAAAAATGTTCCTAATAATCCAGTGAAGACAAAAGCCACAATTTGGAAACAATTCTCAGCATTTTGTGCAGACAGAAAATATACGCTGGAAGCCACAACTACCAGTGAAAAACCATACCATATGACATGAAATGCCACACATTTAATTGCTTGAAATTGGAATGAAAAAAATAATCCAGCCAAATACCCCTCGACCTTTACAATTAATCGGATATTCCCCTCCAGTTTCCTTGCGTAGCACCGATCGGGATAAGTTTCGCAGAAAAACCCTCGTGCTTCGCGCTCGAGATTTTTAATCTGTATAACGTATCTCTCTCGCTATTGCGCAACGAAACTCTCGGGAAATATCCGATAATTTTGAAGGTCTTGGCGTATTATTACTGAAAATGTAACGTTAAAATTGGTCAATGCAGCGTAACGATCAAACCGCAAAATGTGAGCGTAAAATTGATTCCATGGTTTTTAATAGTTGACTAATGGTTGGGGATGATACATGCAATGAAAATAATAGGAAAAAATGATATTTACCGAGGGGATATTTCTTAATAGAACAATTTCAAATGTGTCTTTCTTTCCGTCTCTTTTCAATCATAAAAATATATTTCCTGTAACTGTTCTTTTATGTTATCCTATTTATAAAAGCAGAAGCACATAAATGAAGTTCGTCCGAGTCGAAATTGCGTAAGGTGTTTCCCATTGGCCGATTAAATGAATGAAGTTTCGCGTTAGTCGAAAAGGCGAAAACGTTCGTGTTCCTAAGAGCATCCATTGTGGATCAAGTTATCTCACGATGGTTTTCCAAAAAAGTCGCATGGTCAGAATGGATGCAGAAACGGCGCGCGTAGCGCGCAGCCGTTCTCGTATTATATATAATGTAATGCATTGAGAAAATGCATGAAATTAAGATGTTCTTTCAATTGTTTAGGTGTTCCGCAAGTTAGTGATTGAGTGAGAATTACTAAATGATAACCCGGTTGAAGCCTTGAGACAATGTCGAGATATTTCACAAACGTCTGTTGACACTCTTAGAAATGGGATAGTTATAATAATTCAAACTTGTGAATGTTATTTTATTTTTTTTTTATTTTATACGCTCGAGAGGCACAACTGTTCTGGTTCGTTTCCTTAGAGGAACTTACTAAAAGGACTAAAGGGCCACAACACCCTGGACCTGATGACTCACATTAACAATGGTCCCTGTTTAGAAGTGTATAGGCATATGATACGAAACTTTCACACATTCGTTGGAATTGTGTATATGCTGCGTACGCGAAATTAGACGGATGTGCCTTGAAATAATAAAGGGAATGCTGCACTTGTGAGATATAAAGTTTATTGCACCAAGTTCGCATTGTGGACAATAGATTAGAAGAGACTGATTCTTCCTTCGAATGTTCGAATGCAACTAACTCAAAACTAATTTTACAAACCCATTCAGGGTCTCGCCTACTTCTTCTGGGAAGAGGGATCAACATTACGTTTTAAATTTTTTTGTTATTTGGTTGTATAAACCCATCCAAACTAAAGTAGTTAATGGTCAGGTTATGGTGTTACCTGACCCTCGGTTTCAAACGGGACTTTATGGTATGGTCTAAGTGAAGAACGCATGCAGCCAACAAGTCTTTTACAATATATCCTAGGAGACGAGCTTTGGAATTTTACAATTTAATAATTATTGCTTCAAATGCCACGATAATGAATATATAAAGAAATCACATGCACACATACAGGGTCTCAACAGTCCCACTCATGCACCTCTGTTTAGACCGAAGAAAACAGAGCATACACATCATACCCCAAACTTCTCAAAATTGTCACCCATAAAAAGGTTTTCCAATCTCAAGTGGCACCAAGAGAATAAAATAAATACAAATCGTACAAAGACCTATTCAATCCAACTGTAAATTAATTTTTGATAAACAGTTTGAAATGTAAACTCCAATACACTAATGAATAAATAAATTGGGTGGTGCTACATGGTATGACTGTCGGGGTTTCTGACATACCCGTCCCAGTACCTACGCAGTATACCCCAGCCCAATTCCCTACGCGCACTTGCCTCTAATTTATAAGCTCTTTATATCCATCTCCACATACTCATAACTAACTGCACATGCATTGGGTGAGTTTTCTGGTGACGAAAAAATCCTTCATCACCGGGATTCGAACCTACGCCCTGGGACGCTTTGGTTATAGGACTAACGCGCTGATATCGAGCCCAAAGACCCACTCGTGTTTACACGATTTGATAATCTTGAGTTCGCAGTAATTTGAATAGTGGACTGTATAATTCTTGATATGATAAAGCGTAGATATACTTAATCATATCTACGATTCTGATGTTTTGCTGATTTCGAACCTGATGTGTCCCCTGATTACTTAATAACGACCACCTGACGAGGCTCCTGAGACTGGAGCAGCAGCGGGTGTGTTGATGCACTGTGAATGTGACTACGTTGCACGGATAAAAAAATCTGCGAATTTTTATAGCGTGATTCTGATAAAAATTACTGTACTGCCTCACAATCTCGGCGCAAACTCTGTAACAGAGAGAAATTACTATGCTGTCTTGTAAAATTTCTTAATCAGCTTAGGAAAATTTCGATATCGACCTTGTAAAAATTCAAAGTCTAGGGAGTCACGAGGAGCCGGACGTTAAACGGCTGATGGAACAGGTCTCATGACGGAGTCCAATGTCGGCAATAATCGGATATTTTCGGGGCTCATCGTTAATCAATCGCAATGAGTTAACGAAAAATCGTGGTGCGACACAGCAAAAAATGGAGGAAGACTCAATAAAATATATTTATCTAAATCGGAATTTTTGAAGAATTCCGCTCAATTTTTCGTTCAAACTCAAATAAAAAATGATAGATCTTTAAATTTTATAGTGGTGCCTCGTAAATTTGATGAAGCCACATGTCATTACTTACAAAATGTATTACAAAATTTATGGTATTACTAGGAATTTTTATGTGTGAATAAAACACATTCCAGTATTCTAGTGGTTTGCACCTCGATTCTAGCGCCCAGTACAGTATTTTTTCCACGATTTTTCTCCCCCCGTGCGACTGGAAGCCGCGTTAGTCGTGTAGCGGGACCTCCTAATTATGACGATCTCATAAAAATCAAAAATAATTTTTGGAAAAAATGGGCAAGTCCACGTTTCAATGTATTGTGTTTTGCACGGTTTCGTTAACTTCACTGATTTCAAAAAATGCTAAAAATAAAAAAAATCCAAGTGTATAAATACACTTATTGACGAAGCCAGTAGTCACAGTACCTTGATCCTTCTATCCTTGGCCAGTCCTTTTGTTTCTCCTGGCCCTCCCTTATCTCCTCTAGCTCGTCTTGCCGTCTCTTTCCTATTTCTCTCGCTCTCTCTCTCTCTCTACCAATATTCTGGATCTTCGAATTTCCTCAACCTGAGAATCTGAGATTAGTCGAACATTGTTAAATATCGTGAAATTAACTGACGCCTAAATATCGAATCGTAAATGTCGAACAAGTGAAGTAACCTCTAAAGGATTTTCTGGAGCCCTTGTAGCCCTTGACCCAAGCCGCGCCAGGTGAAGACCTTCAACAGTATTGTCTTAGTTGTTAGAAAGATCGTTCATTATTCATTTAAATATCTATTAAGTCGAGTATTTATTATCCTAAAAAAGGCCTGTCTCAACATCAGTTCCAATAAAAATTAAGGAGTGTGAAAAATGACGGATGACAATGCTTCCATTCGAAAGCAAAAATAATATTAAGAAATCCACCATAATTTTCAATATTCGTTCTATTTGGAATTTCCGGAGTAATTTTCGAACAGAGCACAAATATGACTTCACTTGAGGAAGGGGGGGGGGATAAAGAGACTTATTGCCTTAAGTATTAATTGCACTCAATTTTTTATTCATCAATAAATATAATTTATAGTTTTTTAAAACCCTAATTATCAGCATTATTTATCCACAGAAAATTTTCAGATATAAACTATATGGGACTTCTTCGCACCATCAAGACGTGTAATATGGTACATTAACGTGCCCTAAAGTAATTCTAAATAATAAAATAATGATAACATAGAACGTCCCAGAGATGTTAATTACTCAATAAAATATGATATCACTAAATTGTTGTTGGCCAGGAAGAATCAGCAATTTTAATTACTCATCATCATGTACATACCGTCATAGCCGTAATATATACCGTTGCACATCCGCCAATGTGAACATAACGTGTTACAAGAGTGCGCGAGGACTCAGGACGATTTAAGTGTATCGGAGACGTATTGGCCTTTTTAGTTTTCATGGTTTATGATGGGTTCAGTAGCCCATGGGGCTCTTTAGCCCGCCCTCCCTGCCGCCGTCGCTTGCCTACCGACCATAGTCGTTTGGTTTAATTTACATAATTCAAGATGTCGTAAAATTTCAAGATTTTTCTTATTTTCGTATTTTTTCCGTATTTTTACTATTTTGCACTTAGGCTCTTAAGTATATAAGAATGTTCCGTATTTATTGAATATTTCTGTTGGTCAGTAACAACCAAATATTGATAGGTACACCCCCCCCCCCACCCCCACTCGCCCTCTGCCACTTTTTCGAATTCAACTTTTATAAAATTGAACAATAAATTGACACAGAAAATTCAAAGACTCTCAAATAGTCGATGAAGAATGAACTTTTTCTTCTTCAGGTGACGCAGTTAAATAAAAATTAATAACTAAATGAGCCGTTCGAGGTATTATTAAAAAATATTATATATGACTGATATTTTTGAAGTATAATTTTTTTCATTTACCATTTCTGTGAATTTTATTTCTTATTTTATAGTCAGTTCATGAAATCTAAGATTGGAATCTTACATTTTCTAAAGATCTTTTAAAATTTTCTAAAAGTGAATTTTCTAAAATTTTGGGGATGTTCATTTTCTAAAGATTACGGCTAAAGGAATGTCGTTTTTGGATGATATTGTTATGTATCCGGCTTTCAAACTGTCTTTGATGGAGTATTCAGTGAGGCCCTTGCACCATGCAAAAAATATAATTGTGAAGACCCCGCAGGTTTGGAATAACCACATGTCCGAAATTTCCATTTAAAAATTCACTTGATATTTCTAGCAAAAGAATATTTGTTTGGCAAGATTATATTTTTATCTGTGTGTGGTGACGACAGTCTTTTTTTTTAATAACAAGAGTTTTCCTGGAGCAAGAAAAAGTAAATCCACGAATTAGAGAAAACTAATCGTAAAATACGGGATTTAAAATGTAATTTACGTGATTTTTAAACACGTAAATTACGACTTTGGAAACGTAAAATAGGGGATCCGACCTTGTAAATTACGTCTTTTGGAGATGTAAAATACGAAGTCCAACCTCGTGATTTTCGTTTCTTTTCTCGTCATTTACGAGATTACAATCATGTAAAATCTTTGATTGGTAAAAGCGTAAATGCAGTCGAAAAAAATAACTTTCTTTGCTAATATGATATCTTCACGTTTCACATGATTCTGAATTATATGGGTACAACTTTCTGAGAATTGTTCAATAAATTTTCAAGGTAATTGCGAAAATATTGCGAAAGACGAACGAATTTTTATTATTCAACCAATACAAACTTTGCAAGTGGCATATTGCTCAACATTTCCATTAGCGTTCTGTAACTGCAAAGATTCAGAGTAATTTGACAGTTGCACATTTTTTTACTAATTTAATAAGCGTCTTTCGCAATATTTTCACGAAAAAATGTCTCGGAAAGTTGACCCCAAATAATTCAGAATCATCTGAAACGTAAAAATTTTATGCGGCGTATTTTATGCCCGAAAAACGTAATTTACGAGTTCGAATCTCGTAATTTGGGTTTTGAAAATCGTCATTTATTAGGAGTGTGAATAAGTCTTTCCCGTTTTTTTCAAAATTTGAGCCTTTATTGTGAAAAAATGGTTACAAATGAATTATTGAAAGTATTGGCCATCGTCTCCTTGCGTTTGACACGAATCTTCATCAAGCAAAGTCGCCAATTCTTGATCTTCAAAGATTTGCGGCCGCCCGGAACGCTCCTTGTCTTCCACGTCGAAATCACCACTTTTGAAGCGTCGAAACCATCCGCGAACACTTGAATCATCGACACAACCTTCTCCATAAGCTTCCTGAAGCAATCGATGCGCCTCGGCAGCAGATTTCTTCAAATTGAACCAATAAAGTGAAACTTCCCGCAAATAACGTCGACTCGGCTCAAATTTCAACATTTTCACGATATCAAAAATTTATGATGCGAAAAAATTTCAACTAATGTGTTAGTGTGGAATTGTTGGCAGATGAATAAGCTTTGATTATGACATATGTAACCATTGAATACTCGCACAGTATTGGTGGCGGCATCTCTTACAAAAAACGGGAAAGACTTATTCACACACCTAATATTTTTTGCTGAAATCATAATTTACGTTTTTTTGCATTGCACGTTACGAGATAGAAACTCGTAATCTACGTTTCAAAAATCGTAATTTACGTTTTGAAATTCGTAACTTACATTTCCAAACTCATAATTTGCGTTTTTTAGACGGAATTTATGTTTTCAAAATCATAATTTACGTGTGTAAAAATCACGTAAATTACATTTCCCATCTCGTATTTTAGGATTACTTTTTTCTGTGTGTACTCACTCTTGATAATTGATAAACTGCCATAGCCAGTTATTTATTGTGTTCTGTTTCTATCTGCGAGGAAAACTCAACAATATTAATCGCATGCTATGTGGAAAACCATTGTATCCATGATCTTAGATTCTCTGTCATTCATGCCATCAATAATTTTCTCAAAGATTGTAAACTAAAAATTTAAGAAATCAGGACAGTCCAGGCATTCATTCTATATGTTTTCAATTTATGGCTCATAAACTTTATAAATAAGTTTCAAATGCTTGATAAAAAGAAATGGGATGAAAATGTTATTGGTGACGAAAACGAGGTAATTCTCTACAATTAATTTCCAAGATGTTACCAAGGCGAGACCGTAATCATCGAGATGCGCGGTATCGATCAAGAAAAAGTTTTGAGTCTGAATTTGTTAGGAGGTGAATAATGAAATCAATCTTCTTCTTCTGGAGTTTGAAATTCCAGAGGTCTGAGTGGATACACTATCAACCTAACTGTTGCACGCTCAATAACGTCCTTGTGCAACTAGTTCAGAAGGTTTTTGAAACGGTTGGAGTGAGTGAGGATGTGATGGGTGAATATTGGAAGACTTGGATTTATCGGATCTAAACACTTCACTTGTTTTCACTACCTTTCCGTTTATTCAAAAAAGGGCACAGTTGTTACTAGATGGAACTAGTAAGAGGTTTTAAAATTCAACTAACTAACAATTTCGCAATATTAGTCTTATATGTTAAATAGTGGTGGCAATGCCCAACGAATGAGACTAAAGTTAGAAGTTTTCCCATTGGTGGAAAAATGCAAAGGAGGTGGGAAATAACTATCTTTGAGAAATTGGGAGGTTTTTTTCGGTTACGAGAGAGGTGGAAGGGAGCGGTAGCCTTGGGTTCGCTAGGGTAGGTGCAGCCCGTGATGAAGGATGATCGAGACGAACCGAGTGGTGCAAATAAACATTATTGCGGTTCGTCATGAAGGTATTGGATAGTTATAAACGACCCAAAAACGCAGAAATATTTGGATAAATGAGTATTAAAATCTGGGAAGAAAATTGAAAATGTGGACGAAGGGTCTTTTATAGCTGTTTCACGAGGAATTTAATTATTTCTAGATTTGGAGAAAATATCAATACCGTAACAAAACGATTGAGAGAGCACCTGCACTGAGGATTAAAAATAGTGAATATAATTTCGATTTATGAATTGATGAACGCGAAATAATTTCTGGGACAGCTAATTTGGGAAAAATAGGAATGAAAGGAAAATTATAAGAAATACCGAAAATTGAAGAAAACAATTGTTAATAATGATCTCCAGGTAGGGGCAATGAATTATTAGACGTCTTTCACAGTTTGCCAATGGACAGTTGAGAAAATACGCGCGTAGCAATTCGCAATATTCACAGTCTTACGTAGTAGACTGAAACACCCCAACCCCCAACATTGCGTGTAGCGCCCTGCCTCTTCTGGGGTGAGGTACTACGAGGCTGCTGGCGTCACTCAAACCCCCAGAACTGAGCCTCTACTTTAGTCACTCCCCTTTGGTCACACGATTTCACGTTATAAAATTGTCAGAATCAATTCGTGGCGTTGGCAGCACTGACCCATCCGAGTGGGAACCCTAAAGATCCGTACAATATTGACGTATTACTAACAGTGAATTTGAATGTGTTACGAACATCCAAATGAGTGAAATTGAAACTCGACTTTATTCAATTGAATTCTAAATCCAATTCAACAGAACAAAGTCCTTAATATATAAAAACTTGTTTTTTAATGTTAAAAAAATCTATGAAATCTGCAGAAAAAAAAAAAACTTTTAACAAAATGTATCAACAAAAAGTTTTATGTAGTGGTTCACTCTGAAATTAAAAAAAATAAATAGATCTAAAAAAGAACGACAAACAATGGCTTTGTATGGTGAAAAAAAATGTTCTATTGATAGTATTTCCTCTATGTCCTTGTCAATTGTTTTCTTCGTCATACAGATCTTTTTTTACGGCTCTTTTTTATTTCTATTTATTTTTTAAAAAGTTTCGGGGCAAACCACTACACAGAACTTCTTTTTGCCGCATTTCTTACAAAAATTTAATTTCGTTTTTTTTTTCAATATGGAAATTACATTCATGCTGACATTTTTGGTGTTTCTAAATTATTTATTTATAGTGACGATTTAACCCTCAATGGGGATTATTTACATTGCCATTATCTTAGACATTTACCTTTCATATGTACACTCTTGTTTTATTTTTTCTTCTATACATAATTTTCGCTATTATAGATTTGTAATTTGCAATGTTTTTTAAATTGGCACATTTCTCTAAATTTGTGGTCCAGTATTTTGTATCGGTAAATATTTTTCTTATAAAAGGTGTAGTGCAGTTTGATTTTTCTTATTTGTTCAGTAGATCTGTATATCATAGTATATGGCCTGCGTCTTGGACTTCAGCTTCACATGGACAACTCAGATCATTAATTATACTAACTCTCACGTGGTTGATAGTTACAATGGCCTCTCTTTTGAGATTGCAATTTATCGATCTTAGCTTCGCAGTCCTTTTAAACTACGTATTTTAAGTCTATGCCTTCGGCTTGACCCTTCGGAGATTACCCTTCGTAATCCTCACATGCATATGTGCCCAATCCCCCCCTCGACACCCCTTTAGCCCCCCCCATAACGTCGTCGGACCAGGACAGCATCTACAGCGCCTCTCGTGCCGGGTTAGCGTTTCCGTGATTATCACGGGGACTCCTCAGTACGCTTTTGTTTTCCAAAGCGTGTATATGTGCTTGATCACCTGAACGTTGTTGTAACGTTCGTAGAGTCATGACACCGAAAATAGTGATTAAACTCTAGGTAAGTACACGCCCTAGGCGAATAATTTTTCTGTTTTAGGTCGGACGAACAGCCTGTAAAGATACGATCAAATGTGAAGCGAGAGTGGGTGGAAATGGCGGTTAACCACGGGCAACGCCCGGACCCCCCCTCACCACACGTCTCGCAAGTTGGTCCCGTCGAGCGGGAACTAACCTCAAACAGCCTGTAAAGCTGAGGGACTGCGGGTTTCGCCCCGGTCCCTAACCTACAAACCTCCAATGTCGGCCAATCGACAAAGCGGAGGGACCGCGGGTTTCGCCCCGGTCCCTAACCTTGGAAGCTCCTAGTGGCGGTCTTTTCCGGCAATGGTATGCAGGCAGCGTTGACAGCCGGCTCCCTTGTTTGTATGTTGCAGATGGCAGAGGCACTGATGATCTCCCTGAAAGAGCTAGTAGGGGTAGCAGCAGACACAGAGGAAGAGGATGGAGTTTTGGATCGGTTGAAATTATCCGCAGTCTCGAGTCTGCCGGTTGGGTGGCAAGAGCGTCAAATACGCAAATTGTTCTTTGCCGAGCTCTTTGGTGAGGATGGTGTGGTGGACACCTTACTCCTGTGGAAAATCGAGTTCGCACTCCCCACAGTGGAGGTGGCTAGAGCATTTGATCCGGAAGCATCGGGGCTGAGTGACGACGAATTTCACAACTGCAAGGCTACGATGCTCCGCTGGCCCTTCTGTAGAGCCTTGATCATTAGCCCGCCAGTATTAGTGAATCGGATCTGGGGCTCCAAGATTGAAGCCCAACAATTCCTACACCTTTTAAAACCGGTGAGGCATCTGTTTGTCTCCGCCTTTGAGGCGGACAAAACCTTGAAGCAGGGGAGGCTGAAAAGAGAGCGACCTCCCTCAGGGGAAGGGCAGGAGGAGGATGACCCTCCAGTCAAGCGCTCGAGTCTAGCGGCCTTGGAGAAGCGGATGACTTCGCTTTTCGCGACACTGCTGGACAAGCTAGAGGAGAAGGACATTCAGCCCAGGGAGGACTCGGGGGACGCGAGGCAGGACAAGGAGAACCTTTCAGACTCCCCGTCGGAAGTTGAGGAGGATATGTCAGAGGAGGAGGAGCCCTCAACCCTGCACCCTTTGTTCCAAGAAGCAACAGTGGAAAATACTGGTGATAGTGTCTTTCTGGACCCACAGGTAAAGGAATGTGATCCCCTAATTCCCGAGCCAGATTCTGCGCTTAAAGCTCAGGGTATCAGTTGCCAGAAACTGAATTCCGCGGCGTGGAATCGAATCCGGTACAAGGAGGTGCAGAAGAGACTTCAGGCAGCCCCAGTGTTTGACACGCTCAAGATCAACAGTGAGCTACGCTCCATCGCCCCAAAAACATCTACCCAGAGCTTGCTTGGGAGATTTGATTCAATGACGGGCACCTTTGCCCACGGCTTGTTGTTACAGCGGAAGAGGTTATCGGAAGCTCTTGATTCGCTGCTGAAGAAGCACCCTCAAGTAAAAAATGACGTAAAGGCATTATTTGACAAGGATTCAGGGGTTCAATCAGTCTCCGACGACTTACTCCATTTCACCTGTGCACGAAGGGCGGAAATATTCGAGCTCAGAAGAAATCCATTCAAAGCTCTCGACCCTGGCCTGGCAGCGAAATTGGCAGAGATTCCCCCGTCGGAATCACATCTGTTCCAGCAGAAGCAGCTGTCAGAATTTCTGACTCAGAATGGAGGTGTGAAAAAGATTTTTGCACAAAGCAAAGAGTTTTTTCGGGAACAACTTCCAAGTTTTCCCCTCAAGGAAGCGAGCAATAATTACAGAGCCCGGAACAATACAACCTTCACGCCCTACGCGAGTAGGGGTCGACCGAGACCTGCTCACCCGCCCTCTCGCAAG
Source organism: Diachasmimorpha longicaudata (assembly GCF_034640455.1). Lineage (NCBI taxonomy): Eukaryota > Metazoa > Arthropoda > Insecta > Hymenoptera > Braconidae > Diachasmimorpha > Diachasmimorpha longicaudata. The sequence goes on from NC_087236.1 coordinate 3,185,822, forward strand.
TCAGGAGTTCCAGGAGGAGGAAAAGGCCGTCCGCCCAAAGCAGAGGCTCCCAAAAGACACCAGCGCCGGAGAGCATGACTACAGACTGATAGGGGGCCAGCTAAAAGATTTCATTCCGGTCTGGAGGGAGGCAGGAGCCCCAAAACACATCCTAAATGTCTTAAACGGATATGCAATTCCGTTCATCAAAAAACCTCCGACCGTGCCCTTCTCGGCCGACAGCATCAGAAAATACGCAACCAAAGCGACCCCCCAGATGACGAAAGAAATCGAGTTGTTACTACATCAGGGGATCCTGGAAGAGGCCACCTGGGATTCCGGTTTCTTGTCACCAATGTTTTTGATTCCCGAGCCGGGGGGGGGGGGGGGAGTATCGCCAGATTTTCAACCTTCGGGGTTTAAACGAATATCTCCTACCTCCCAAGTTTCGATTGGTGAATCAACGGAAAGTCCCATCATTCTTACATCAAAACGATTTTTTAGCCAAGATAGACCTCTCTCAGGCATACTTGCATGTTCCCATAAAACCGAGTCATCGGCGTTATCTCTGCCTATCCTTCAAGGGTCAACTCTACAATGCCACGTGTCTCCCTTTCGGCTTATCGACAGCCCCAGTGGCTTTCTCCAGGGTATCGAACTGGACAGCTCACACCCTTCGTCAGAAGAATATGAGGGTCCTGGTTTATCTAGACGATTTTTTGCTGGCAAATCAGGACGCCCGGATACTTCAGGAGCGGATTCTCTGGGTTCAGGATTTTCTCCACTCCTTGGGGTGGGTTATCAACATCCAAAAGTTGATCGTCCAGCCTTGCAACAGAATCGAATTCTTGGGAATTATCTGGGACACAAGGGTCAATTTAATGATCCTCCCAGAAGACAAAAAGGAACGCATACTAAAGCTATTGGAGAGTGTGATGAAGTCGAGGTCATGGAATTGGAAAAAAGGATCGTCTCTCCTGGGGATGCTGAATTTTGCGGCAATAGTGACACTCTTAGGACGCCTTTTTTGTCGCCAGCTACAACGAGGGGCGCGCCGATTATCACGAGTCTCTCCGAGAAGAAAATACCCTCTTCTGTCATTAGCGTGCATCGACTGTCAGTGGTGGAAAAGGAACATCAACCGGAGCCGACCTACTTTCCAGGCGGAATCGAACCTGTTTCTCTCAACAGATGCCTCCCAGGCAGGTTGGGGATTTCAAATGAACGAGGTTCATTACTCGGGGGAATGGTCACCATCCCAGTCGGATTGGCATATCAACAGAAAAGAACTGTTCACAGTGATGATCGCAGTCAGGATACTAGGGGATCGGCTACAGGGCGAAACGGTGATGCTGCAATCAGACAACAGGACGACACTGGCCTACATCAGGAATCAGGGAGGAACGCGGTCGCAGGTATTGTTGAGCCTGGTGAAGGACCTCCTGCTTTGGCTAGAGAGATACAGGATCACCTTGATCCCGTTCTTCCTCCCGGGAATGTACAACACCTGGGCGGACAGGCTATCCAGAAATCTTCCCCTGCCAGACTGGCACTTGAGTCCGGCGATTCGGAAAACGGTATTTCAAAAGTGGGGGACACCGGAGATAGATCTGTTTGCAACCTGCCACTCCAAGGTAGTACCGACTTACGTATCAATCAATGCGAGCGACCAGAACGCAGCATTCATGAACGCTTTCAGCAGGCCGTGGGTAGTGAACCTAGCGTGGGTGTTCGCACCCCCGCCTCTAATTCCAAAGGTACTACAACACTTGAACTCAGCCAAGGGAGTCTTTTTGCTGGTGGTCCCGCGGTGGGACAAGACCTTCTGGAGGAACACCTTGAGACGCAGAAGCCTGGATGCCCCGTTCCAACTTCTGGATCTCAAGACACATCTGATAGACCTATCAACGGGGGCTCCCCCTCAGAAAGTCGACCACCTCTTTTTAGAGGTTTGGAAGGTACGGGGTGAAGTAATTCAATAAGAGGTTTGGCAGAATCCGAGATTAAACTTCTAGGCGCGGCTTGGAGGAACACTTCCTGGAAAACGTACTCTTCAATCTGGAGTCAGTGGCGGGCCTGGTGCAAGGAAAAGGGGATCAAATCGGACAATCCCTCGGCACAGCAAGTGGTGGCTTATCTGGGCTACCTATTCAGAGAGAGGAAATTAGCCTATAGCTCCATCCTCACGCAGAAATCAGCAATTTGTTCCCTAGCTAAAGGAGGGGCCAAGGAAAGTTTGAGCGCCGATCCGTTGGTCAAAGCCATCCTGAAGGCGATCGGAATTCAGCGAGCGAGAGAGGTAAAACCTTCCAAGATAACCATCTGGAACGTGGAAAGGATGACAACCTGGTTCTCAGACCACCCGCCTAGGAAAGAAAATTTTTTCCAGACCTCACGTTTTGTGGCTCTCCTTCTGCTGCTGGCGTCGGGGAGGAGAATACATGATCTAACCCTTCTGTCAATCGATCCGGACTTCTACACAGTGGAAGACGACAAAATTATTTTTTGGCCGAAATTTGGATCCAAGACGGATTCGACGAATTATCGCCAATCTGGTTGGCAGATTTCACGATCGGAAGACCGATCATTCAACCTGGTGGAGTGGATTAAGATTTTGGTGAGCCTGTCAGAGGAGAGACGTAGGGCTAGGAAAGAACTCACAGCCCTTTTTATTACAACGAGAGGGGTAGTAAAAGCGGCATCCAGGTCGATAATCGCGGGCTGGATTGGCACGGCCCTCTCGGAGGCTGGCATTCAGGCTAGTCCAGGGTTAACACGTTCAGCGGTAGCTTTGCATAATTTTCAAAGTACAAGGAACATGGAAGAAGTGCTGCAAAGGTGTAACTGGAAGGGCCCTGATAACTTCATTAAGCATTATTATAAGATTATTGAAAAACCAAATAGTCCAGGACCAAAGAATTCTATGTCACGCTGCTTTAAGCCAATCTAATATATCATTACTGTCAGATGGACTTTATTATCATTAAGTGTTCAAAAATGATTAAACATTTATTTCTAAGAATATCTGTCTCTTTGAAGTCACAGTACAGCTTTATGGTGCCGGCAGATTCTAAACATCTCTCCGAAGGGTCAAGCCGAAGGCACAGACTTAAAATAGAACCGTTTTCCACCCCGAAGGGAAGAAAACGTATATTTTGAGTCTTGCCGAGGCTTGACCCGGAGCAAGGGCTTGCCGTCATTCGGAATAGCTACTGAGGAGTCCCCGTGATAATCACGGAAACGCTAACCCGGCACGAGAGGCGCTGTAGATGTTGTCCTGGTCGGACGACGTTATGGGGAGGCTAAAGGGGTGTCGAGGGGGGGATTGAGCACATATGCATGTGAGGATTACGAAGGGTAATGTCCGAAGGGTCAAGCCTCGGCAAGACTCAAAATATACGTTTTCTTCCCTTCGGGGTGGAAAACGGTTCTATTAAACAATTCTGTCCCTTTTTTTTCTTTGCATTTGTCGCCTCATCTACAATCCTGTTTTCTGTACTTGCAAGTTCTTCGCTTTTGAAGAAGCTCTTCAGGTCAGTGACATTCTTAGTTTCCTAGTCTACTATTCCACTACTACTACTCCTATTTCCTATTTACTTGGAGTATTTTTGATTCTACTGGAAAAACAACAAAATCAATTCACCGAATCATTATCAATTGTAAAGGAGCTTTGTTTTACGGCCTTGGAAATTCATTTCTTGAGCTTTATTATTCTGATAGCAGTATTATGTCATTATACAACTAATTAGAAAATAATTACCGATTGCATAATTATAATTATAATATTATAATTTCTCTTCAGAACAATAATTCTTTCATTATATAATTAATGGAATTGATTATAAATAATTGTACCACGTTAACCGTAGTGTACTCGAGCTATCAATCTAATATCAGTTGAGATGTTGATCTGTCACTGTTTAGATTCTGACAAAAAGTCGATGTCGGTTGAATTCCGTGTTTGGACTTAATTATTGCACTTGCCTTTAGTTATTGAAAAGAGGTGAACTAATTGGTGGAATATAGGATGACTGAATCTTATTGTAAATAACAAGAACACATCACACTTAAATTTGACTACAATCAATTAACTTTAGTTTATTGTACACCAGTCACTTATAAATTAAAAAAGTCTGTTTAATTTATTTTGTTTATGCTGACTGGCGAGTAGGCAAGAATTTACACTAACACTTTGTAAATTTAACGAATGGAGATATCTTCATCGTCTTTTAATTCGGCTGAGGATCACGAAAATTGCTCTGTCTTCCACGAGGTTTCCAGAGGAACTGAATTTCTCTATCCTTTTTGGTAAAATTTTTGGAAAAGCAGAGAGTCCTCGGAGGTGACCCTTGTTTCTGTCACCATATGTCCCTTCCTGAATTGACAAACTGAGCAATAAACTGATTTCGGGAATTTTCAAACCCTTCTGGACACCCAAAGGCTGACAAATCCATGATTTATGTGACGGCGATTTTTCCCGAAAAATGTCCAATGAAAGTTTGAAACATTTAGTTTATTGATGCAAAGTGCTCTTTCTTTAATTTCCCAGATTGAACGTTCTTCGATAGTAATTTCTGATGGAAGAATCCTCCTCCCTCTGCTTTTCGTTCTTCTCTTTTCTGTTGCTCTAATGATTATGACGATAGCCAAAGACTAAAAACTCATCTTCAAATTCTTTTTCTTTGCGTTGACGATGAAACAATAAAATTCCAATGAATCGATATAAATTTTATTGTTCATTTCACATCATTTTCAATTTGCCCTCCATCTGGTTATTTAACTACTATTATTGGTTATAATAGTTTCTAATTTGAGTTAGAAAGATCTTCATCAGGACGAGATCGAGACATGACATAACAAAATATCGTCTTGTCTCGTCTTGTGTGTATCCGTCGAATATTCCCGTCTGTGTACTTGTTGTGCAATTAAAAACTTATTTATTGATCCGATTGCTCTTTTCGGAAAATAATATTAATTAGAAAGTTGTATATTTATCGGGTTAATTCATACAACGTAACGCTAGACAAACGTGCCATTAACATTCAAAATTGAAATATTGGGAATTAGTGAGCTTTGAATAATTATTTGGAGAAGTACTTCACAATTTCTGGAAACCGATGATTATCAGTCTGGTGTTACTTCTCAGGAAATTTTACCGTGAAATTCGTTATGTCGGTCGCTTTCTTGAGGCTTCCAAACGGAATATCTGTGAGCATAACACTATCTCCAAATAATTTCTTGAATTTAACCTGTGGTGGTAACTGAACTAAACTGCTGTATTTATAACAGCATTGAATAATAGACTGAACATCTGAACAATTATTGTTAATGTATTCAAGTGATTTCGTGAATTTTCGATCCAGTTTAACGAGTGAGGAGAAGAAAAACTCCGTGAGACGAAAATCAATAATCAGTGAACACGTTATTAATGCGTCTAATGTCACTTTATTATTAATAGAGTGCGACTCGTATATTTGGTGGGTTAATGGGTATTGCAAAAATTGAAAAACTTAGCTTAACTCTATATCACGGCGTTCTACGCTAGACTAGCCCGAAGAACAACGCTCTCGAGAATCGAGAGCTACCTGGAGAGGGGGAGGGGAGAATCAAATGCGCTTCTAGAACGTTTCATGAGTGTCTCGCCTCCGATTGGCGACTAGATTGACGACAGACCCGCGACGAACGACTTCAATAATAATATTTATAAATAAATTACTTCAATTTACTAATAAATTTCTTCAATTAGAGATGAACAGAGAAGTTTTAGCCAGAACTCATCCGCGTATACGGAAAAAAATTATTGTTGCCAAATATCCATGTACTTCAAAAAAGTATTCATTTTTTCAAAATTATATTACTCTAGAGGACCAGTATTTTGGACGTGACCTTGAATTAACTCTATTAATAATGATTTAGTTCTTGAGGGAAGACTGTCGATGAATTATTTAATGTTCACTATTATGGCAGGAGTTTCCTCAAAGTTATATTTATGTATTTATTGTCAGATGGACACCCCTTCGGGCCATTACATTTTATTCTCCTCATTGACCATTGCATGCCCCCAGTAGCACTCAAAGTTATAATTAATATGATCATCTTCTAGAACACCAGAATTAACGCAATTTAAACTTAATCAGAATTGTCAGGGAATTACTCGATTTCAGAAATAGCGGATTCAAACAATAAATACTTCCGTCAAGGAAATGGATATTTAGCAAAAATAATTTTTTCTCGGAGCAGTACAATACGGAACTTTCGTATATCTTTCAGAAATGTGTGAAAGATTTTTCTCAATATTTTCCAATGATAAACGCGCGACAGAGTGTTTTAATTTGTACGATTGGTATGGATTGAGACCTAAGTCCATTCCTACGTTTTTCGCGTTTTCCCCAGCTGAGCCTCCTAGAGAAAAAAGGACCCTCGGATTTGGGAAGAGCCAGAAAATGAATGGGACCAACCAACCTTCGTTGTCGGAGACGACGGTCTTGGGGCAGGCACCTGGTCATCTTCTTCAGGTAACCCTGTCCTTGTCGGTGGTATGAATGTAGAGTCCGTGACAGCAGTTTTAGTTTTAAGATATGTGTTTAAAAGAGAGAGAGAATTCACCCGGTTACCAAGAGAAGAATTCGAGAACATTCGAGCCAAGGACGTTCCCTAGAATATTCCCAAACCTTGGGTTGCTAAGCAAAACAAAACAGCCCTTGGGTATATAAGGAGACTCCAAAATAGACAATTAGCTCACCTCTTTTCAATCAAGTTCAACTGCTACAAGTGAATTGGCAGTTTATTCGCAGTCACGTCACCGAGTTATCCTCAATCGAATATATTTATTCGCAATTCAGAACCGGACTCAATTCATCAAGAAATAGTGCTCTCTTTAATTACCAAACTGTACATCACCAATGAGAGCCTCTCGCGAATATAATTAATTATCATTTTGAATTATTCTGTTCAAATAGTGTACGCTCAACGCCCTGTAGAGGGATAAAAACCATCACGCTCTAAGATGCGTCCAATCAACGGACGTTTTAGCTAGTATAACGTACGCCAGTAACGGAAGCACAAGTGCGCCTTATAAACCTTCAAAGTTTAAGTAAATGCTCACTTCTCTATCGCGTAACATAAAATCTCTATTTGTTTAAGTACATCACCAGTGTTACGCTAAGTTAACTGTAGAATATCACCATTATAAAATTGACTCAAAGACGCGAGGTGACGCCTCAATCATTTTTAATAAAATCAGTGCATCCCCAATTAGACTCTCGTGTCCCGTGTTCTTTTAATTTCCCCACTGTGACGTTTGGGTGAGGCTACCCACTGCGATGATCCTTTGGATAGCCAAGTGGTAGTGAGATATAGTCCCAGACTACTCACTAAGGGGGTTATATATATATATTTCTCTGGATGCTACTAGCGGTTTCTAGTAGCTTGGTGTATATATATCCCCTCTTGGGACTGATGGTGATGGGACACTCCTGTGTCTTGTCCCCTTCTGCTGGGCCATCGTGCCCCGTGCGGCTAGATGTCGGTGAGCCCTTCGGGTTCACTCTTCTAGGAGGGGTATCTTGGTGACGGGTTGGGAACAACACAAATAACCTCACTCGCAGAATGTGTTAAATATGTATATATTTACTTTTAATAATATACACTCCTTGCGCGAGTGGGTCGGTAACGCGTTATTAGATGGTCCTGAGTTGGACTTGGAGCGCGGTTGCGAGCAGTGGAAAACCCTGTTTGGTCTACTACTGGAAGGTATCTGACTCTCTGCGAGTTTCTAAATCTCCTCCAAGTCCAAATCGCTGTTCTAAGCAGTTCCACGACTTTTTACACCAATATTGTCTTGTGTCATCATTGACGCAAGACTCATACAGTCAAACAGTATACTGGACGTGCCAAAAACTCTGAAACTGCTTTATTCGATCCCTGCTGCGACGTCAACTGGGTGCTGACAATGGCCTAAACATCCGTTGGATTGTTCAGTCTTTTGTCCAAATGGCGTTGCAGGGAGTAAATCGATCCTCCAAACATTGGGGCAGCTGACCACAGCGTCTCCAAGACGCCGTGGGACTGCTGACCAATGTCTGGGCATCGATACTCAAAAAACGACGCATTGGCAGAGGCCAATACGTCACACCACCTATCCCAAATCGACACCGCAAACTCGTCTCCATCTCAAACAATATGATTAGATTTATTCAATTAGGCAAAATCTTTCGACACACCAAATATTTTAAAATTATTTCACTCAAAACATCACGACTCGATATCTCAAACTCCGGTAACTAGCTAACTAATTTTTTCTTTCGCTCATCCCTAAATACTCAATTGTCTCCACCTAGGGCCCAAGCTGGTCTACGATTATTGCTTAACTAATCCCGGTATTGCCCCAAGGGTCTGCCACTATAGCTGTTTATCTCGATGTTGGTGTTTTATTACTTTTATAACACTAATAATCTTTTATAATAACTTTTATAAGTATAATCCCTAATATTCGTTCTCTTCACAAATGTTCTAGAGAATTCTTATCCACCTCCCCAATTATGGTATTCAAAAAATATAATTCCCAAATCAATGAGAATTAGCCTCAAAACATTCCCGGATTAGGAAGTGCCGGGAGTCAAGAGAAACCCTGGGGTCGACCTGAAGGTGTTCCGGACGGTGAATTCCGAAACCCATAAACACAAAAGGTTGTTTTCATAATTTACCAATTTCTCAATCAAACTTGCAGAAATGTCTACGAGAAGTCCATAGCGTCAGCTGGAATATGGAGATGGCAAGGGCCTCACACGAAGACGTTGGACACACACGTATATGTAACGATTATATTTATTCAGGAAGCGTAATTAAATTATAACGTATAATTCAAAAGGCGTGGGGTCACAGCTGTGGGGGTGTCCGTTAAATATATAATAAGTTTTTATTATATAAGTTGCTATTATATACCTAAAAGTAGCTCAACAACTAATACGACGTTTCACGGAGTCTCATCGGAATCTCATCACCTCGGCACTAGTATACTAAAGTCAGCATAAGTTTTAACATCGGGTATAACCCGAAGTCTTCCCCCTCCCTTCTTCGCGCATGCGTAATTTCAGGATATTACCGCGTTACCAACATGAAGGGCGAAGGGAGGGGAGACTTCGGGTTATACCCGATGTTAAAACTTATGCTGACTTTAGAATAACTGTTTACGCCATTGGCACTGGTGCGTACCTCCGTCGGTACGGTTGGACTCTGGTCGAGGCTGATCCACCAGAGGGACAAATGGACATGCCATTAACTGGGAGAATAAGGGATATTCCGTGTTTCAAAAAAAGGAAGTTGAATTACTTGTTGCTAAATTAAATGACTTTTTCTTGAAGGAGTTTAATTACTAAATTACTTGTAATTTAACCTCCTTCTTTTGACATTCAAAATGTTCCACATTTTCCCACTGAAAGGCGTTTCAATTTGTCCCCGCCGACGCTATGGGCCTCTCGCGGAAAATTTTCCAAGTTCGATTGAGAAATTGACTATTTGCGTACTGAAACTATTGAGGCCTCGGCATCGCCTCGGCCTGCCAACTTCCCTCGTGTTACTACTTATATCGAAACTTATTAGCACTCTTTCGCCACAAAATAACAATCTTAGTTTGATTATCGCCAAGTTGTAAATTTAGCTAGTTTGATGATTCAAAATTATTTTGGGGGAAACATGATACACCGAATGGGTTCTTTGTATCCCTTATGGGTTAACGATACTGGAGGGAGGGCCTATCGATCACTACCGAAATTGTTAATAATTATTGACCCACGCCCACACGAATTAATATTTAATAAGTTACAATTTATTCTAACTTCGGATACACTTGGATTTTGGTGTTTACACCTTTAAGTTGAGACTAAGACTGAGGGTTCTAAGATTTTTGTTGGTCTTTGGGAATGAGAAAACCCAGGTGTTTTTTGGAGGTAGTTGGAGGACTGAGAGGGGCACATTTGGAAGGGATTAAGACAATTTTTATGACAGAAAACAAAATTTTTGAATATTTGGAAAAATTTGGGGAATTTTTCTTAAGTGAGGTTTTACAACTGTTTTACAACTGTTTTTGAAGAAATTATTATATGGTTTTGCTCCGAGAAACGCCAAGCAACAAATGAATAGGAAATTGAGAGGAATGAATGGTCCGTTGAGACGTGAGTGAGATGAAGGAATGTATATTTTCTACAGTCATTAATTATAATTTAAAGAACATCTATTGCGTATGTCATCACGCAACAATCACGAAGTAAGTATTCCACTACTCGTTGAAATCTATTCAGTCACTTGCACCGATATTCCAATAGGTATGATGACATAACGATTTCCGGGATTGTGGATTTACAAATTCCGCATATGTCGGTGAAAAGAAAACAGGGAGAGAAATAAAAATACAAGAAACGAGAGGAGTGGTATGTATCGACAAATAGCGTGTGTTTTTACTTCTTCCACTCGTGACATGTCTACCGTGTTCTCTCGTTATACATTATGCATTGGTAAACGTGAACGGGATGATGAAGAACTTAAAAAAGATTCGCGGACGTTTTTCCATAGGTAGAGCTCGAGTTGACCCAGCGAAAGGTGAAGCTACTCCCATCCATGAATTTCATACTAAATGTTTTTAACTCATCTCATATCCTTTCTCCTAACAAGATTCCCCATTTATCGTTTTTTTAGTAATTAAACTGAGACTTTACGATTCGAGATTACATTATCTTATGATTTATGTCGATAGAAATGTGACACTAATTTGTAGAGTTGAGATACGGTAAAGAAATTAATGTAAGTAACTGATTTCCTTCTCACGCTTTTGGCAGAACTTCAGAGGTGAGTTTCTATTGTAGCCTGGGAGGCAATAATTTGTAATTTGTTGTACAAATTGATTGTTTGATTAGTGGATTGATAGGGGCTCAAGTTGTCCAAAGAATGTTCACTATGAACTGAACTAGCCAACAGACCCTCGTAAGGCCCGGAGGTCAGACTCAGAGGGCAATAGAGCTCCCTCCCCTTGTACCCATCCAGGTCAACAGACGTAAATGGGGAAAACTATACTGGATAATCCTCATGGGATTCCCCTTAAATTATGGTAGGAAGAGGGCTTCATAAACATATACTAATGCATATTTTTTATAGGTTCGAATGGCTTTATAGCAGGGTGAATTTTGCAGTGGAGAAAACTCCCAAATCCAACAAATATTCATATGATTATCAATAGATGATAACACTTTTAAAAAGCTTCCATTGCTATGTCCGGTCTTGGACATTTTTAGAAAATAACGTGTTCAGTTAAATTCCCAGAAAAGTCATAATTTAAGATCGACAACAGTGCAGGGAAATCATGAATTTCAATCTAATTTTTTTAATTAGTTTAAATTGACGAAGCCCTTATTTGCTATTCTATATTTGCCGCTTATGGTCTACACAGAAACGAATTTAGTTAAAAAATTGCAATGTTGACATTGCAGGGGCTGACCTTGGGATTTATAGACGTCCCAAAATTGTCTCCCCTCTGTTTTACATTGTAATTTTTCCAAGTTTTGTTTTTATCGCAGTAAATTTTAATTTTATATCTTTTATAAGATCTTTTTCAAAATCCCCTACAAATAACCTCAATAAGTACCAAAACATCAATTAAGTTTTGAAGTACTGAATTCTTTTTTTTACTTATTGCCGTATTAAAATTAAATTCTTCATCTTATACAAAATATGTATATTTCGTTAATTTTGCATGACCTATTCACCTTTCCTAGAAGATCCCCAATTATTCTTCAGGGTTTTCCCAACTACGTCTGGCCCAAACTCTTAATCCCGCCATAAACCCTGGCGCCACTACGAATTTTCCACATTTCCCATTTACTAAAGGCTAGCATCTGCATGCCCAAAATATAGTCATGCTTCCCTCCATCCCCTCCATTTTCTTCTTGCGTCCTCAGGTAAGGAACTGAGGACTCTGACATTATTTTTGTTAATCAGTTAGATTCCGAACTTCACCGAGAGCACTGAGTCCACTCTAAGATCAGAAATCTCTTCGAACACTTTAACTTAGATTGTCAACCAGCTTCTGTTTTTTATTTTAATTTAGTTCAGAAATCTGTGAAAGGGACTCTGAACTCATCTGAGAGATTATCAATCGCTTCTCCTACCCGGTCATGTGCTGCCTCATTTCTTGCTATTCTACAATGCAAGGGAATTCCGGTTAGGATTTAACCTAATTATTCCAGAAAAGGTACTGGAACAGGAAGAAGGAAGTTCAAAGAAATCATTCCTTAAAGTTGAGATTTCTTCAAATTGTTTGGCAATTTCTTCAAAAAAATTTGGGATCTTAATAGCTTCAAAGCCATTTCCAAAAACAACTGGAGAACGCGATAATCAACATTCATGTTGATTTGAAAATTCATAGTAATTGTGAAATTTTCGTCTTAAAATTCCATTTACTTTATCTAAAAAAAATAATGCCACCAGAATTGTGGGGTGATTGTTGGTTTATTTACAGTGAGAGAAATAACGGGGTGAAAATCAAAGAAATATGTCTCAAAATAATACCAAAACATTATTTTCCTGAATCATTGCAAATTCGTTTTCTTCGATGTATCGTAGGCCATTCCGGAAAATGTATTGCCTCAAAATACCACAAATACTACCGAAATGAAGAATAATTCCTTTCTTTGTAAGAAATATTTTTTTGCCACTATCCAAAAAAATATTTTTTTCTCTCACTCATGTTTTTGCTCAGGGCGCTTCTAATTTTGCATGGAAGTCGACCGGTTAGGCTAGGAAATCCTATAATATTTTCTTAACAATATGAACTAGCTAAAGAAAAGGCGATTAATTGACATGTTGAATTTTATTTTTCGTATTAGATCGTAAATCTTCATAAACTTCTTTCTTTAGTTCTACATATAACTCTAAAAACTAAAAATTTTTTTCCCCTTATTTGAAATGCCTTCCAATATGATAAATCATTCTTCCAATATTATACATCAGGGTTTTTAACCATTAGATTTACCCTTCTTTGCTCTCTAAAAGTAATATAGATTCAGATCTTTCAATTGCCCATCAGAATTTACTTTCTGAAATTGCAAAATGTGAACCTATAAAACTCGTCACGGAAAATCTCTTCATCCGTTGCTGTGAAAGAAGATATCTTCATTGATGTGAATTTATTTTATATCCCACAGTAGTGAATGGGATTTACGAATCTAGTTATCATGTTTCTACATTTTGCTAAGTTATTACATTCATTTAACTGAGTCTATTACATAAATTACATTTCTTGGTTTTGCTTTTACAATGTTTTCTTTTCATGAAAATAGTTATTTAGAATGAAAGAAAATTACGGTAGAGTTGCTGGCGCTCAGTACGTTTACCTAATTTATGACATAGAATATTGTTTATTTTTTCGCATTGACAGAACTTCTTCAGTTTTCAGATTAATATGAACTTTAATCTTTTTTCAGCTAATTCTTTCACCTACGACACTGTTATTTTTTTGCTCAAAAAATAGTTACGATATGTATAAACATTAAAAACTAGTATAGTGAAGTGTCCGATATTTGACGTGTGATTATTGTTTCCTTCATTTCTCGCAATTTGATTGGTAATATGCTTCCGAATGAATTCGAACCAAATTCCTTTCAAAAATGAAAAGATAGATATTTACGATGTGAGTTAGTTGTGGTACTGATATTCATCAAGGGGTTTAGAAAAATATATTTAATCTGAGTAACATCAACTTCAAGAAAACAATAAATTTTGAAATAACCACATGACGAATTGCGCCCATCCAACGTCCCAATTTTCCACCAAATTGTTGAGTATGGAATACTAAAGGGATTTAAAAAAACGAAAAAAGAGGAATATTTCGCGATTTTTATATTAATGGGCATACATATATTCATAGTTTTATACAGTGTATAGTGAGATTAGAATTAAAAAAAAAATTGAAGTCTGTTGAATGGTTCATAAAATATTTAAGGAAATGCATTTATGTAAAAGGTGTGATATTTCTGCCACCGCCGGACCGATGCCGTCCAGCCAAACTAGTAACCTTTTATGTTATGAGAGCTACAAGTGAACATAACTTCAAGTCGCTATCTTAATTTTTTTGTTAATTTATGATGTTCCCAATGTTTATGATGATTATACCAAAAGCAGTGTGTCTTGAAATTTTACCCGAAAAAATGTGGATTTTCCAATCGATATATATATAGGGCTCACTGAAACAAGCATTTTCCTATTCTAAAAAGGAGAGCCACATATCGTATCGAAAATTTCGAATCGAATCGAAATCTCGCAAAGATGTAGCCAGTATCCTATTGGTCGTTTAGGCGCACTTTAAAACATAATGTAAAGATCGTTATGATTCACCGTGAGAGAGAGATTCAAATGTTGATCACTCACTCGCTATGATTCAAGTGTTGATGTCAAATGCTTTCGGCCGAATCAAAGGTGAAGCAAATTGATTTTGTTAAAGTCTAACATGAGTTTAATTCAAATTCAATTTGTACGCCATTTCGCAAAACGTCTACGTCACTCGTGACACAACACCTGACCTCTGGCACCCTTTTCCTTTTTTTTTGAATACAGTTGGTATGAATGTGCTGTGAGAAAACCACGCGTTTATTCTGTATAATACGATCAATTATTAGATCCATTTGTTATAACGTGGTAATTAAAGAATCGTAACTGAGAAATGTTGATTGAAGTATAACTTTATCTAAAGTACCCTCTAGAGCCTACCAATCCTAACAGGTTATGGGCCCAGAAGCCAAAATAAAGAGTGTATTTTAGTGAGGTTAAAAGGTATGCCACGTGCCTCCCTTACTATTTGACTCTATATATACATATATATATATATTTTTATCGGTCATCAAAAGATAATGTCTGGTATCACAATTAGTGGTGCTCGTATCGAGCCGCTCTCAAAAGAGAATTATGATACTTGGAAAATGCAGGTTGAAGCCCTGCTTATAAAGTGTGATCTATGGGAGTATGTGGCTGGGAGTACAAATTGTCCTGATCCACCAGCTAATGGTGCTGATGCGTCGGTTATTGCTCGAGTCGAGGCTCAACGGCACTCATGGGTCACCAAAGATCGCAAGGCACGTTCAGAATTGATTTTGTCCATACATCCATCTCAACTGTCACACGTACGTAATCTGGAAACTTCACATGAGGTATGGGTGAAATTAGAGTCTATATATGCCTCAAAGGGTCCAGCTAGAAAGGCTACTCTTCTCAAGCAGCTGATTCTCCAGCGAATGACAGATGGAAGCGATGTGAGGGATCATATGTTTAAATTCTTCGATTGTGTTGACAAGCTTAATGCTATGGAAATCGAGATTAACAATGATTTACTATCAATTATGTTGTTGTACAGTCTTCCTACTTCATACGAGAACTTTCGTGTCGCAATTGAATCAAGAGACGAGCTTCCCAAGGTTGATGCCTTAAAGGTGAAGATATTAGAGGAGTATGATGTTCGTAATCAAGTCTCCTCAAGCAATGTGATCAGTAATATGGCGGTCAAATTCAACCCCAAAATAAGGAGGAATAAACCTAAAGGTAAAAATAAGCCCTCTGTAGATAAGTCGAGTGATATCCACTGTTTTGTATGCGGAACACCGGGATTCAAGAGTCCAGACTGTCCAGTGTGCCATCCTGATCGATTTAATAAATCAAAACATGCTGCGTCTCGTTCAAAGATTCCGGGTGCTGCAAATGCTGTTGACGATTCCTATCTGGCCTGCCATGTTGCTCCAGAGGAGAGTTATCAAGCTGTCAACTTATCAATAGACAGTCACCGTTGGATTTTGGACAGTGGGTGTACAGCCCATCTTTGTGGAAACAAGGGGATGTTCAATGTCCTGGATTCATCCACGAAGGGTAAACTAAATCTGGCCAGTAATGGTTCGACATCGGTGGAAGGAAAGGGAGTAGTAAAATTACCTATCTCCCATATTCAAGGACGCAAAGTCATTGAACTTCAGAATACCCTTTTTGTACCAGATTTAAGAACTAATTTAATGTCTGTCGCCAAGGTTGCAGATAAGGTCAGAGCTGTTGTCTTTACCAAGGATCATGCTGTGGCTGTAGATTCGGAAGGCAACATAAAATTGAAGGCTGATCGTCAAGGCGACTTATACATCATCCAGGAGGAATCTAAGTTTGCTGGTGTAACCACAACACACAATATACAATGTACTTCGTCTGCACTGTTAATGTGGCACAAGCGCCTTGGTCACCTGAATGTAAATGATTTAGTCAACCTACTCTCTGACCTTGGCTTTCCAGCACCACCCAAGGCTGAGATCGAAGCAGTAAGGCGGTGTGAAACATGCTTGAAGGGAAAAATGACAAATTTGCCTTTTTGTTCGAGTGGGCCACCAGCCAGACAGCTTCTCCAGATTGTGCATAGTGATGTTGTAGGTCCTATGCGAGTTCCTGGGACAAATGGGGCAAAATGGTTTGTCACCTTCATTGACGACAGTTCACGTTTCTGTGAAGTATATTTCCTAAAGCATAAGAGTGGTGTCACTGAAGCATTTAGGCTGTTTAAAAATCTTGTAGAAAATCAGACAAATTTAAAGATAAAGTCTGTGCAGTCTGATAGAGGAAAAGAGTACGATAACCATGAATTTGACTCATTGTTAACCAGTTGTGGAATTGAACGCAGGTACTCAGTGGCTCGAACCCCTCAGCAAAATGGGTTAGCTGAGAGGATGAACCGCACCCTTTTGGACATGGCGAGATGTCTCCTCATCGAGTCGGGGCTACCACCTAAATTCTGGTCTGATGCTGTCGCAACTGCTGCCCACATACGAAATCGTTCCCCAACAAGTGCCTTAAATGGTTTAACTCCATATGAAAAATGGACTGGATCGTCACCAACGTTGTCACATATGAGGACCTTTGGGGCTGAAGCATTTGTCCTTGACAAGGATCCAACAAAAGATAAATTTGCTCCAAAGGCCATCAAGGGTATTTTTGTTGGTTACCCTCGTGAAACTAAAGGCTACAGGATCTGGATTCCTGGAACTACCAAGGTAGTAGTTGCCAGGGATGTACGCTTTGTAAGAGAGCCAGAGCTGACGCACAGTTTCGATGACGCTAACTTTGAGACTTTGATTTTGCCACATGACGATGAGGAACAATACCCGAGGGAGAGAAACTCAAGTGTCAAATCAAATGATGGGTTGAGCAAAGTCTCAAACTCCGCATCATCAACTAGAGGTAGTTCATCTGCTTCACCTACGTCGAGTTCATCGTCGAATGTACTGGCAACTCCAAGACGTCATGATGCTCAACAGATTCCAGAAGATATCAGACGTGCCCCAGGTCGCCCAAGTTTGGTTCGTACAGGCCGTCCAGGTCGACCACGCAAGGTCTATAGGACAGTGAGCAGTGCTCCAGATGGACGGGCCCGTGGCTTGCCTGACATTGTTGATGTTGATGACGATGTCTTCGAAAATGTAGAAGAGGAGTTTGTCGATGCTGAGTCATCGTTCCTGGATAATTTTTCTGGTGCAGCTGAGGTAGACATCAATGAAGCACTAAATTGTGAGGACAGAGCTGAATGGACCAGAGCTATTATAGATGAAATTGAGAGTCTTGTGTCCAACAACACATTTCAAATTATTAAAAGGGGTGATTCTCAGAAGACAGTTGGATGTCGGACAGTTTTGACAAATAAGTATAACTCCGATGGATCAATTGCGCGCAGGAAGGCCCGAATTGTTGCCAAGGGTTATAGCCAAAAGTATGGAGTCGACTATCACCAAACTTTCGCTCCAGTGGCTAGGATGGACTCTATAAGACTGCTATTCGCATTATCAGCGCAATTGAGCTTGAAAGTTTGGCAAATTGATGTAGTTACGGCCTTCCTGAATGGCCACCTAGAGGAGAAAATTGTCATGGATTTACCTGACATGCTAGAATTCTTGCTGAAATGCATTATTGCAAAGACATCTACTCCGCGAGAAGTGAGGCAGCGAGCTGAGGTTTTTCTAAATGACCTACAATCAGGGGGAAATGCATGCAAATTGAACAAAGCCCTGTATGGCCTAAAACAGGCTGGAAGGCAATGGAACAAATGCTTGGACGAGACCTTGAAAAATATCGGTCTCCAGCCAACCAAGGGAGAACCCTGCCTGTATCAAATTCGTGAGGATAACAAGATCGCCTTGTTCCTGATCTATGTCGACGATTTGTTAATCGCCTCAAATGACGATGACCTTGTTGGTCAAATCAAGCGTCAACTGATGGAGAAATATGACTTGAAGGATCTAGGCCTCGCCAAAAATTGCCTGGGGTTGGAGATTTGTCAAGGCGACGAGGAGATTAAGCTATCACAAAAGGGATATGTGATAGGTCTACTTAAAAAATATGGCATGGAGAATTGCAACCCAGTAAGTACTCCCTCTGAGCTTAAGAGGAAGGAAGGAAGACCTGAGAAGACACACGAGGCAAATGATGCCTATCCATATCGTGAAATAATTGGCGCCCTGATGTATTTGGCTACCTGTACTAGACCTGATATTGCCAATACTGTCTCAAGGCTGGCGCAACACAATAATAACCCAACCAAGATGGACTGGATTGCTGCCAAAAGGGTTTTGAGATACCTAGCCGGGACAAGTGAGCTTGGATTGAGTTACAGAACTCCAGGAGGAAGTCTGATTGGATACTCTGACTCTGACTGGGGAAATTGCAGTGTAGATCGCAAATCTTATTCAGGCTATATGTTTCTGCTCGCCGACGGAGCTATTTCATGGAAATCCCAAAAACAACATACTGTGGCCCTATCATCCACTGAGGCTGAGTACATCAGTCTCTCTGAGGCGAGTAAAGAAGCAGTTTACCTTCACAATCTCGTAATTGAACTAAAGATCGAGGGTCTGAAGGATATAACCCTGTATGTTGACAATCGTGGAGCAGAGTTGCTAGCCAGTAACCACATGTATCATCCTCGAACGAAACACATCGACATCCGCTTTCACTTCATAAGAGAAGTGATCAATCGTGGATATCTGAAGCTGGAGCACGTGCCGACGACAGAGATGACAGCGGATTACCTAACAAAACCTCTATCAAAGGATTCGCACTGGAAGTGTGTGAAAATGAGTGGACTAAATTAGATAAATCAAGTATAGGCTATCTAACACTCTATTGATGGAAGGGAGTGATTATCGAATTCTTTTTGATTTTGTTATTATTTTCTATATATATATATATATATATTTTTTTTTTTTGCGTTTGTTAAATTGGCTCTAAATTGAGGGGACGTGTTAAAGTCTAACATGAGTTTAATTCAAATTCAATTTGTACGCCATTTCGCAAAACGTCTACGTCACTCGTGACACAACACCTGACCTCTGGCACCCTTTTCCTTTTTTTTTGAATACAGTTGGTATGAATGTGCTGTGAGAAAACCACGCGTTTATTCTGTATAATACGATCAATTATTAGATCCATTTGTTATAACGTGGTAATTAAAGAATCGTAACTGAGAAATGTTGATTGAAGTATAACTTTATCTAAAGTACCCTCTAGAGCCTACCAATCCTAACAGATTTATATGACAGAAACAAAACTCATCCTTCATTTTCCGCGCGCTGCAGCGCGCGTTCGGTCTCGTTTGAAAGAAAAAGTTGAAACCCTTAAAGCAGATTTAAAAGTATGGAGGAAAAACGAAATTTACAAAAGTTCCTATATCGCCGGGTCTTCTAGGCCGATCGAGTTGAAACAACGTATGAAAGGAACGAATCGAAATTGTGAAATTTCCAGCTTCCAATTTCCAGTTTTTAGCGTTTTATAACATTGTAGATGATTTGCAATTAAAATGAGACAGTCGATCAATCGGCCAAATCCAAAGCTTCCATTCAGAAGCAAAAACAATGGTCCTATAATGTTTTTATTCCATTGGAAAACTTTTGGTCTGTAGATACTGAGATTTTGGGATATCTGTATTGGCTACTATATCAAATTGTTGGATACCGCTTCAACTATTTTATAAAAAGTAAGCAAGGGTATTGCAACTGAGTATGAAAGCATCTTACTGATTCTTACTAAATCCGATCCTGATACCGATACCGATCCCGATCCTTAGCAAATAGCTTTTATTATCTAGTAATCTAAGTACTTTAATTCTTACATATTTCCAAAAAGGGAAAACTTAAGTACTGTTAGCCTCCATCTACGATTTCCCCAATAAATATCCTAATCCGAATTCTCCTATATACAATTTACTAAATAAACTTCATAAATGCGATTTTCTCCACTAATTACATGTAGCTGCCTAAACGTACATTTTCGACAAATAATACATACGCATGTAACGCCCAGAGCATCATCCCTCCTATCCTGACCACTCCAGAATATACTTCTCTCGAATATAGTACTCAGGTCTAAAGTCGATCACTTTTGAAAAATTGTAATACTTTCATTAAAATAGAAGAAATTTTAGGAAGTGAATTATTTTAATCGTGGAATACGCCAAAACATTGATTTTTGTTCTCATTGAATTTGAAGCTACTTTTCCTCGTTATCCGTATGTAATTTAATAATTATCTCTGCACAGGAACAAAGTTATTTAAATGACGTTAAATGTGAAAAAAGGCACAACCACATTTGCAGCCATCCTTAACCTAATCGACTCAGGTCGAGCCCTACCTGGGTATCTATACACGACACAACTACCCCCTCCGCTATCACGAAATGATACTTAACAATTATCTTGAGCAGGGGACAACGAATTAGAATAGTTTCCGTAGTTACATTATATAAATCATCTATACTATATTCAAAGGTCCATCTTTCATATTTTTTGGATAGCTAGTTGAGGAAATACGCCGATAATAACAATCCTATATTCACCTTCTCACAATTTCACATTGTTATGTCTTATGAATATGACCAGTAGGACGGTGGCGCCATTGAAAATATTGAGCGCCAAACTTTGAAGGTGGATCTGTCAATCGCTAAACCTCTAATGAGGACTCCATCGAAGTCGCTTTCTCTAGGTTGAGGTCAATTGAATTATTGGGTAATTCAATAATAAGTTAATAACACAACTGCTTAGAAGAGCACTCTAACACTTTTATTTGGTACAAACTAAGTGTAAATCGGATCCTTATATAAAAATTATTCTTATAACCGATCATTATCAAGCTCTTGAAAACTAATGGAAGATACTAACGGAGAAAAGCTGCTAGCAAAAAGTTTGTATTAGAACTAACTTATCTCAAACTTAAACTCCTAAGGGTTGGATCCGGTAACTCCCACCAGTCCCCAAAAGTGCCGTACGCAAGTCTTCCTCTAGGAGAGTCATAGATTTTTCCCTGTACAACAAGACAATGAACAACACACACAATGGATTCCACATGTGTTGAAGATGTCAACCAGAAAACCTTTAAAATAAGCAGTGCTCAAATTTCATGACTTGGGACCATGACCGTTGAATTGATTTTTGTCTCTAAACGTTGGTTTTTCAAAGAACAGACTTTATGCAAAGAGTTTTTGAGGGTAATAAATTAGATTAGAACTCAACAACGTGATATTTATATTTTCGTGCAACGGTTTTTCTCACGACAGTCAATGTATTTATCCCTGGCTCATTGTTTGTCATTATGGTTGTTCTTTTGGATTTTTCCCAAAATTTTCCTACGGCATTAAAATTTTATCTTGAAATAATAATTCAAAAACTCGCGGATTAAAATGGCTGATTAATGGCGTCATCTATACTATTCACTCCCAGGACTTCAAAACATTATATTATATGCTATTGGCCGATACACGGCATCCCTACATGAGAGACGCTGTTGGGTACTCGCCTTTATCCTCCCTCTTTTGCTCTCTCTAATAGTCGTCCGTAGTAGAGTGGGGTCACGTGGTCACCAGCCTGCGCGGATATGTCTGCGCCTTTCGCCATAGCGTTGAGTACTTTCGCCGTGTTAACACGCCAAAAAACTTTTGCTCGACATAGTCGTAATTTTTAGAAGTGTATTATTTCTCTTTCCTACGCTCGCAACCAGTCTCGAAATGTCACAGGAGTGTGATTGTGATATCGAAAGTGTGGTCCAGGACGACAGAGACTTGGAAAACCCCGAAAATTCGTAAAGCGAAAATTCTCCAATCAAAGATGGCGACCGAAGCATCGGTTCGTCCCCGGCCGCAAAACGAAGCCGTTATGATGACGAGGTACTGTCAGACCTCCTGACGAGGCCAGTGCAACCCAGAGTACTAGAGTTTGGTGAGTTGAAAACAGATGTTGATGAAAACAAGGCAATCAAACCCGCAGTGACGAAGCGTCTCGAGACATTGGCCTCACTGCAACGTTTCAACATCCCTGTTTTGGAGGAGGTAAGGTTCTCTAAAGCTCTTAGGTATTTTCAAGCCTACCCAGGGTTCACCGACTTGAAAATAAACGAGGAGCTCTGTCATCTCGACAAGAGGAAGGATTCAGTCGCCCCAACAGAACGAGTCCTCGCAAGTTCGGCAAATGCCGTTCTCAAACAGAAGGAATTATTGCAGGACGGTCTTCAGGAAGTGATCAATTGGACGTCCAACAACCCTACTGAGTTGAACCCAGACACGCTGTTCCACAAACTGGCTTCAACCTTCGGCCCGGAATCGAAGATGGCATCAAATTTTTCGCAAATTCTCCAGATAATCTGCGGAAAGGGGGACGAATGTGTGGAGATCAGGCGAGAGCGCCTGTTAGCAGAAGTCCAGAGTAAAAACGTACAGGCCGCCATGGGGAAAATCCCACCGAGTGTGGATTACCTCTTTGGCAAGGACAGTCTGAATTCCCAGATTCAATCGTTAGGAGGACCTCAGAATTGGCTCGGTACCCCATCTTACGCAGTCAAAAGGCCAACATTCAAACGTGAATTTCAAAGGGGTACAGGGAAAGGTACATCCTCAGGTAACACAACGAGGCCGAGTCCGGTGGCGCGTAACCAGGGCTTTAAACTAAGGAGTGACACTAAGAAAGTTCAGCCCAAGCCAAGGTCAAATGATTCCTTCCGTAAGCCAGAGGATAAATGACTACCCGACGGCTCAGCCGTTCTCAGGAGGCCAGTTGTCAGCTTTTGTACAGCGTTGGGAGGAGCTGGGAGCCCCACCAGTCAATTTTAAAAATTATCTCAGCATCACAAATCCCCCTGTGCTCAAGACCAACTCTCACCCCAAATTGGCACTCCTCTCCCTTCAAAACAAAGGTATCAGCAACCATGTCAAACCAAATTCAGTTATTGTTGTCGCAGAATGTTCTGGAGCGACCTCACAACCCTGGACCAAGCTTCATCTCCCGCATGTTCCTAATAACGAAGAACAACGGAGAGTTTCGACCAATTTTCGACCTGAGGGGACTAAATCAACACGTAAGGACCAAAAAGTTCAAGTTGATCTCACATTACAAGATCCCAGACTTTCTCCAGGACGGAGATTGGTTGGTACGAATCGATTTATCAATCGCATATTATCACATACCGCGGTGCAGAGCCACCTGTCGCTCCTCCGTCTGTCTTACAACGGGGAGCTCTACCAGATGACGAGCTTGTCCTTTGGCCTCTCATCTGCCCCTCACACCTTTGCGATGATATCGAGTTGGGTTGCGGAGACCCTTCGAGAACAATCTGGAACGCTGAGATCGTGATGAACTGGTTGTCCCGTGGAACGCCAGACCTAACCGTGTTTGAGCTCTCAAGACATACGGCAACACTGCTTCTTATAGCATCAGGTCGGAGGGTCCACGACTTGACCCTCCTGTCAATTGCCAAGGAGTCAGTTATCCACATGGGTGAGGAAATGATCTTTTGGCCATCTTTCGGATCTAAGACTGATCGGTCCACATTTAGGCAATCAGGGTGGCGCCTCTTAAAACATCCCAATCGTTGGTTGTGCCCAGTGACCATGATCAGAGCTATGCTGAAGCGCTCAGAACCTCGGCGTAGCACTGGAGAGTGCGACGCACTCTTCATCTCTCTCAAAGGATCTCTGCAGCCTGCCTCAAGATCCATCATTGGTGGATGGGTCCGCTCATTCGGTCTGCGATCGCATCTAGAGCCTGGCTGGACAACCTACCTCTTGAAGAGATCCTGGCCCGCGGAAATTGGAAATGCCCAAAAACATTTAGAAGGCATTACTGCAGGAGAATAGATACTCCAAAGATACAAAGAACTAGTCTAGTATGAAAAAATTTTGTGCCTATTTGAAAAATTGACAAATATGTATTTTCTTAACCAAAAACTAAGTTTTACAAAAGTCGTAACCCTTCATGTAAGGTTCAAATAGTTTAAACACCTTCATAGAATAATACTTTCTTCCAATCATATAGCGTTGAGTGGTCACCAGCAGAAATCAAACAACACTCTCATCTAGGGATGCCGTGTATCGGCCAATAGCATATAATGCTGGTGTATTGCACTCGAACAAAACACAGATTATATGCGGAAGCCGATACATGACATCCCGGTTGAAATCGGGAATTTGGAAAGACCCAAAGGTATCGCAAGAATTTGTCAGATTAAGAGAGAACTTAAAAATTTAAGTAAGAATATTATAACCAATAAATACGATATTATGTCGACAATTAATACAATTCATTAAGAAAATTGGGAGAATGTCTTCAGGCATCGACTTTTCAAACAGTTGATAATTATGTAATAAAACAACTTATTGCGACCTCCAAACATATGCGTTAGGATAATCGACAATTTAGGACATAAAACGATATCGATGACTCAATCTCGCTGGATTTTCTCCTCAAGCCTTGATGGAATTTAAATTAAAGGCGTCAATAATATATACGATGGACGGATGTAAAATAATGAAATATTATCGATTAGATATGATGGATGAATTACTGCTTCATAAAGAATTCAGAATAATTCTCGAAGGCTACTGACGTAAATATGCAGTGTAAAATCCACAGACGCATGCATAGGGTAGGTTAGGATCAATTAGCCGAAAGAGGGCAGTGTAGCGCGTCAAACACGTGAAATTGATTATTTATTTAGTATTTTTCCGTTCTCTTTTTTTAGTGCAATCTCAATTTCTACCTCCAGCGCATTCCCCAATAAACTCATAAAAAACTTAACAATTTCAGGCACATCTGTTAGAGTATAATAAACCTATAGAATTCTTTTGAATGTTTTCGAAATATTGCTCATTTTATCTTTCAGTAGATTTTTCTTTAAGATTTTACATCGTTTTATTAAAATAATTCTCCAGTCCTTGGACCCATAAGGAACCGTTCTAATCCCTTTATATCCGAAAAATATCCGAAGTAAAACTCTCTTACTTGTACCACGTGACGGGAAATGCCACCATTTGATTGGTTGAAATTGGGATGAAAAAAATAATCAATATAAAATAAAGTCAAGTGAAGTGACATTTTCAATTTTAGTCCTTTGTTCTATCGAATGAATGTTAATTCAATAGTTCGTTAATTCAATAGTTCGAGAAGTGCGTGGGAAAAGATAATTAATCTCACGCAGAACAACTCTAGGAAATTCAAAATTGAATGTGGTATTCCAACAAATATAAAACAGACCGAAACGGTCGGAATATTACAAAAAAATCCTTAAGGTAGTTTGGAGGATTTCCGAGGATGGAAAATTGTGTGGATGAGGAGTGCAAATTAATAACGCTGGTCACAACACCCACATGAACCCGATGCATAATCGGAAGGTCCCGGGTTCAAATCCCGGTCTGGACTATCCATTTTTTCAGTAATTTTCTTGCAAAAATTATATGGAGAATTATTCCCCTTCCTACCTCATCCAAAATCCTATCCAACGATTTCCTTTGACATCACAAAAAATGTGGAACGCTATATAAACTTCCCGTCTTGATGATCATTTTTCAAAGTAGAAATTTCCGCAGTGAAATTTGAAGAAGGATTCACCAGTTTTTTATTTTTAGTTGCATACAAATGTAATTTTTTTAACTAGTATCTGATGAGCAGAAAAAATTAGAATTCACGAGACAAAATTTCCAAGAGACTAATTTTAATTTATGTAAAGTGTTCTCTATTTTTTTGTATTCCATTCGGTTGGGCTCAACCGTTGGAGAGATCCACCAATTTTTGAAGGCTTTCACTGTGCGGAGGAGACCTTATGAAATTCATTATTTTCTGAAATCTTTAAGAGTAAACATTAGTTGTTAATTGATCCGTTTCTGATCTCATTTAAATTCGATATTTAAGGATATAGAAGACTGCTACATGTTCAACAAATCAGAAGGCACTGTCTGTATATTTTTGTTTAAAAAATATATTTTTTTGTAGCAGAATGAACCCATGGGCTTGAAGGCATAAACAAAAAAGAACCTGCAGAAGAGCGATGGAACTGAAGAGACTTGCGGTGTCGTGGCGATGGAGTTAGTGAGTTTTATTTTATTTGCTTGTGGTTCAATTTTTGTTCTTTTATCTGCTCTTTTTTAGACGTTGCTGTGGTAATACTGGATTTACTTATCTGACTGAGAGTATTATCGTAACTTTGTGATGAACAGAAATGACAGAGGAAAATAATCTCGAGATGCTTCGAGATCCGCGAGGCTTAACGTTGAAAGATATTGACGATTACAGGTAAAAAAAATTAATTAAAAAAATGGAGCGGTCTTGTTAGAAAATTCTAGTGACCGTTCTTCTAGTTTTCGCTTCCGAATGAAAGCTTCGTAATCGTCCAATTTTCAAATTTTCGAATTTTTCTTTGAAATTATGTAGAATGGTCTGAAATGTAAAAATACAAAATTTGCATGCCCTGTGTGTAAGTGCGCATGGCCCCCTCTTTTAAAAAATTAAGGGCATAACCGACTAAAGTTAACCAGAGAAAGGTAAAATTTCGTAAAATTACATGTATTAATAAGGACTACGCTCGATGGGCCCAGTCGTGTTTCATAAATTTCCATTTCGTTCTGAACCGGTTTTCGCAAATATCGCAAAAACTATCAAAGCGATTTCAATTTTTCATCTCTCAAAATATTCGTCTGGATCTATTCTATCAATCAAAATATGTAACAATCTATTCAATTCTAATCGAGTGGTTAATTCAATTAGTTGACCATACAAAATTAAACGTGGGAAACGTGATACGCCGAATAAATCTTTGTACCACATATGAAATTGATGGAAAGGGAGGACACGAGGAAAAAACGTAACACTCGAACTAGGAGAATAAAAAATGGTGGACACACAACACTTATTCAACAATTAAATATTACGATTTATTCACTGGAAATAGGATACACTTAATATTGGTGAAAATTGACGAGGCACTTCGGGGGTTGAATAATGACTAACTTAGAGACTAAAAATCTGGAAAAGTACAAATCGGACGAGGAGAAGGGGAAGAGGGAGTACATTTCGAGGATGAAAAATGAAAACGAAAATGTCATTGGTTAAATCAAAGAAAGAGGAGGGTACGATCGAAAAAGCGGGAAAGGGATTCGTTCAATTGGGTTTGCTATCAAAAATGCTAAAAACTGAATAGTGGGGCTGGAGGAACGCAGGGGCGCTGGTGGTTCAAGTGAGGGACTGAGGGGAGGTTTGGGCCTGTCTAAGCAGGTGGTAAAAATTGAAATGGATTTAAAAGGTTGGCGGATTAGGGCGATTTTATATACGTAAATTTTATGAAGAAATGGGAAATTGCAAGTAATAATCAGAGAGAATGGATGGTAAAATGATGAAGGACTCGTGGGTAAGTAAAGAGAAAGGAATTTTTTGCATAGCAAAATTGCCTGGGATTAAAAATATAGCTGGGGGATTTTTATTAATGAGCTCGAGGAAAGGTAGAGACGTTTTTCCCCATGTTGTATAAAATAATAAGGAGGAGAGATCGGGACGGTGTCCGAGCCAAGATGATATGAATATAATAATAAAAAGAGAATTCTATACTGCCTAAAATATCTACTCAATTTGCGATAAAATATAGTATCATTCGGAAGCTTGCCATCAATTTGGTGGCCGAGAAACTATACCCAAACACCTCCTTTACGAACGTTCCCCAATAGAACCCATCATTGACAGGCTTCACAAGGTGACACCTAATTTTCCTCTAAACTAAGTGGACCATATGCGGGACCTTTGCCACAAACGCAATCCTAGGATCTGGACTCGTTACAAATACCCTCGGCATACCTTACTAGAAAATCTCAAAGCCATCGGAATCGAAAATATGGGCCCTGGAGAAGCCTCAGATGGACAACAGATCCAACAATATATTGTATTATTCCGTGACTCCTCCCAAATCATTTCATCCATTCATATGGTATCCTCTCGCTATACACGCAATCTTGTAAAAACCTGTCAATAAAACTGAATATAATTTTTTTGTACTTACAGGCAGCAACTATCATGTATATAATACGCAAATACACCAACATTAGTCGGGGTATGATCTGACTAAATTTCTGTTAACACCCCCCCGCCCCTTCCCGCTATCCAGGTGTTCCATCGTGGAATATTTTTTCACGAGAATTTTTTCTTTATTATTATTTTTTCCCTAGGATTCCACAAATATTGTAATAAGATTCAGATGTAGGGATAATAAATTGATTATCACAAATTTAAAGTATATGTATTCCGGTAACTTCAGAGCGAACTAGAAAATATACATAAGACCACACTAGTTGGAGATTAAGTGAAAAAGCAAGAAAAATGTTAAATGTAACTCTGTCTTTCAAGAGTTTTTTTTAGAGAGACTGACGCTTTGGAACCTGTTGTGCCTTTTGGGGACACAACAAATTTTTCTAGGCAGTGAATAATCACGAGCTTTGTTAGTGTTCGGTATTTAATAAATGGATAACCTGATGTTTTATGACATTTTTACTTTATTTTAAAAACACATATTTTTTAACTGAATTTTCACACCATATGAATTTTAGGGATTTGCGCGGAAATTAATTCAAGGTTCACCCTGACTGTTTTAAATTTGAAAGAAGGCTAGCTCTTTGGACGAATTTTGAGACGTCGAAAGGGGAAAATTTGGGAAATTGGTTGGAGATTGTGTAGGAGGGGAGGGTCTGTTTTCGGACTCGACTGCTGGAGTAAGAAGGTAAGGCTGAGTGCAATAAAAATGTGTCACGGAGGAAATTGATTTATTTTTGGGATTGGGCTGGAGAAGATGGTCATTTAAAATATGTTCCATTAGAAAATGAGTTTGCACAGATGTGTAGAAAATTGTAAACTGCAAAAGGAGATTAAGATGAAACGATAATAAAGTTTGCGGCTAGACAAATTCAACTGCTTCCCAAAGTAAAGAACCGTAATAGAAGATTTAACTAATGGATTTTTCGCAAGTATTTTTCGATAAGAATAGTTATGAAATTTAACAAAAATTTAAAATTTGATTTCCCCGTTGAACATAAAAATGTATCGATTCGGAACAGAACCATTGGTGGAGAGCATTTTTAGGATAGAGGGAGGTTTCGTCTGTCAACTATACAAATGAATAATTTCTATTGGTGAAATTGAGACCCGTCCCTCTCGTTCTATTGTTCCATCGCCCGAAGTTGGGAAATTTGGACTGAAACCTCCCACATTTGAGCTATGATTTATATTGTTAGAGGGCAAACCCCTTTCTTCTGCTCACGGCTAGTAACAGATCAAGTCATAAAGCTGCGCGACACAGCGTCCCTTCCAGATAGACCTTACGACAGCTAGGTAGAAAAATTACTCAATAAACTCATCTTTGAAAGAGTTCTTAGCCTTGTGCTGAACCTTACATTTTTTGGGAGATAGACAAAAACTAAGAGTTCAGAGGATTGATGCGCGGGAGATTTTCCCCAACAAATACACGGTGACATTTGTCACCTTTGCTCAATTCCTTGAGTGGGGTAATTCCCATAATTTGTCGCATTAAAATCCTCGACGAGGGTTAAGGACAAGATATCTGCTCCCTCCACCTTTAATGTCTCTCTACCCCTCCCTATTACTCTTATCTTTAATGTTAAGCAAATTTAAATGGGGTAACAATTAATTTTCTTTTTAAAACTGAGATTCTAATTCTTCTTTTTCGTGGAAGACGAAATAGTAGGGTCGCTCGTGGATCGCAGACCATGAGGCCCCTAGTAAGACCCGATTATCCACCCTCGTTTATTATGGCCATGCTTCCCCCACTCCATTCATCCTTTTATGTGCGTATACACATTTGATGTTCAATTAGTTCAAGTTTAGTCTCCAACAACACGGAACTAATCGGTGCTTATTTCAGCCTTGATCGAAGCGCTTCAAATAGTCCCATCATTCCATTCAACAGTGAAGTTCCTCCGATTTTATTCAAATCCTACTTATAAATTTATAACTATTGTGACAGTGTTTTTTGTGTTTAAAAATAAAGATATCACGGGTTACAAAATATGATCGAGTATTTATTTTATTAACAACGTGATCCAATCGTTTGATTCTTCATCCAAGAACAAACACACTTCATCGCCGAACACACAAAACTGCGCCTTGTTATTTATTAGATTGCAAAAGCTGCTGTAGGTTTATTGTTCTTTACAATAAAATCTGTTCTAGCTTGCTCATTATGGGTATACAGGGTGTCCCAACACTCAACGTCCAAACTTCAAACTTAAGTTGGGGGTGAAATTCTGGATCGCAAAGTCCTGAGCGACTTTTTGATCAGACGCACGCCCTTCAACTTATTCAGGGTTGAAGTTGGACGAATCAGGGGCGGGGGATAACCAGTCGAACGACGGTCAGGAAAACGTGCGAGTGTGGTGGCGTCCCCACCATACGGTACTACTCCCCTGCGTCGGCAGAAAGAGATGACTGGCGGCGGGGGGTAAGAAGAAGGGGAGGGAAATGATAAAAATGAACACCCGCCCGCTACATAAAAATTATTTACTGCTCTCCTAATTAATGCCAAGAGATGAAACCAAGGGCATTCGATGGAGGAATAAATCATCAGCGATTGATCATTCTTTTTCTCCTTCGCTGAAAGAGAAAATGAAAATCTCATCTAACATTGATGGAGATTCCTTTTCTATCAATATTGAAAGGGACGGGAGATTGGCAGAACAGCGAGTGAGAAAGAGGGAAACAGAATTAATTTGCTTCGTTTCCGAGAAGATTTTGAAGTAGTTCAAACTCGATGTTTAACAACGATTAACACGCGGAGAAAACAGTCGCAATCGTCTATTGTTTCTCCCGCCACCCTACCCCCCTGCACGCGCTCGAAATCTCACCGTGAGATTCATTTTCGATGGAGTTTTCGAACGTTGAACACGCAGATATTCATTTTTATTACGGGTTATGTAGGGGGAACGGGCGTCTCGCGGCAGAGGCGTACGCTCGCGATTTTCTCAACCGTCGCCACCCGGATCATAGGGTTTTTATTGCAGTGCATAATCGTGCAAGGGAGGAGGGTCGTTTGACACCAGCTCATGGCGGAGGACGACCCAGGAACGTTGGTGCAGTGCAGCGAGAGGAAGCCATACTCGAGCGTTCGAGGATGATCCTCGTGCCAGCGTCAGAGTCGTGGCTCACCAGATGGACTGCAACAAGTCTGCCGTCCAGAGAGTGCGACAGAGGGAGCACATGTACCCCTTCCATTTTACGCCGGTTCATGAGCTCTTACCGGGAGACGAGGGAGTTCGGGTTCAGTGGTTTCCTCTGCAACATCTTCTGGACGGATGAGTCATCATTTACCAGGGAGGAAGTTTTTTACTACCACAACGAACATCATTGGGCAGTTGAAAATCCTAGGGTTTCCCAGACAAGAGGATTCCACTATCGCTGGGACTGCGTGAACATATGGGGAGGGATTTGCGGTGACGAAGTGCATCTGCGGCTCCTTCCGGATATCCTTGACGTAAGTTTCCTTTTCCTTTCTCCTTTTCTCACCCCTTTCCATCACCTTCATCATCATCTCATTCATAACAAATTCTCAGGGAGGAAACTATCTCGCGTTCCTCGAGGAGAATATCCCTCACATGATGGGGGATGGTCCTGCTGGCAGACTGGTCTGGTTTCAGCATAACGGTGCTCCTGCTCACAGTACTCTTGCTGTGAGGAAGTGGCTGAATGATTGCTTCCCAGATCAGTGGATGGGACGAGGTGGTCCTGTATCCTGGCCTCCACGGTAATTATCATATCTCCGAATCCTTTGAATCAATCCTTTTTCCAAAATGCAATAGCCTATTTTCATTTCCTTCGACGACCCTCTGCAGATCCCCGGACTTGACTCCGCTCGATTTGTTCCTCTGGGGCTTCCTCAAGGAAAAATTTTACTCGGTAGAGTTGGAGAATCGTGAGATGCTGGCAGAACGTATCCACGCGAGCGCAGCTCTCATAACACCTGAGATGCTGCAAAGAGTCCGCATGGAAGTTCTCGGCAGGGCGAGGATGTGTCTGCAGGAAAAAGGGCAGAAGATTTGAGCACCTCCTGTGATGGATTGTTGAAAAATGTTCTTTTTTGAACAATCCATGAAGCGGCCCTTTCAGAGTGTTAGGGGTTGAGGATTGCAATTAAACTTGAATTTTCTAGAGTTGTAAATTCTAGAATTCTACTCTGTAGAAACAATCTCAACTCTAACTACTGCACGCCGAATCGGTTCTTTGTGCAGTTGATTCAGTTTTTAGTAGTTATTTAATTGAATGTATGGAAAGGATGTGACAGGTGAATTCCCGGAGACTTTGGAAAAAATCGGGTGGAACACTTTTGTCTTTTTACTTTCCGTTTATTCACTGTAGAGAGCCTGCTAGAGGTGTTTAGACAGAGCCGTGAAGGATGCGGTGATAATGAACAATTTTGAAAAATGTCCGGCCTATATGCTATTGGGCGCAGGTATTTGGGAAGTAACCATCATTGGAGGAGAGAGGATAGGAGGCTGGCCGATTTGAGTGGGAAGAGGACAACTAGGGTTTTGGTAGGACCTCCTAGAGTGAGACTAGGGAAGCAGGTAGAGGTATCTGCAGGAAAGCAGGAGCAGGTAGAGGTGTTTCTCCAGGTTGGGGACGGACAACTTGGGGTTCCCCTGGAGATTTGGAGAATTTGAAGATAATGAGAAAATAAAAACGATTGAGAGAGCAGACGTGGAGGATTAAAATTACAATAAAGCAGAATTTGGGTGTCAATAAAAAATCAAATGAATTCCGTTAATCCGGAAAAATAGAAATAACTGGCGATACCATCTTTTTTGTATATTCTGCGTATTCCATACGCAACACACAGCCACCAAGAAACGGCCCTTTTCAGGGCATCAAATCCAGAACGAAGAAAATTTCGAGAATCGCTAAAATCAGATTGTGAATGTGCGATCACTTTTGGTTGAATGAAGTTTTTAGTTGGTGAGTATTTCATCACCACCATCATATTGATAGCTTTTTTTTCCTTTGAAATAAATAGAGGATGAAATAGGTATCAATTGATGGAGAATTCATGTAAATTTCAGCGCTGTTTTTTTTTTTCGATCAGTGTCCGGGATAAAATGGGCCTCACTTGATGGGGAATTTATTTCCACATCGAATGACCTTGGCTTTATCCCTTGGCGTTAACTAGGGGAGAAGAAACTGATTTTTAAGGGCCAATGGGGCTTTAGAAAATTAAATCGCCGAGTTTTTTTTCCAGTGCTGTAATTATCAGCGCTGGTTTTTTCTCTTTTTCGATTAGATTAAGGGATGGAATGGGCCTCAATCGATGGGGAATTTATTCCTCCACCGAATGCCCTTGGTTTCATCCCTTGGCATTAATTAGGGGAGGAGTAAATAATTTTTATGTAGCGGGCGGGTGTTCATTTTTTTTACTTCCCTCGCCTTCCTTTTACCCGCCGCCGCCAGTCATCTCTTTCTGCCGCCACAGGGGAGTAGTACCGTATGGTGGGGACACCACCACACTCGCACGTTATCCTCACCGTTGTGCGACCGCTTATCCCATGCCCCTGATTCGTCCAACTTCAACCCTGAATAAGTTGAAGAGGGCGCGTCTGATCAAAAAGTCGCTCAGGACTTTTCGATCCAAAATTTCATCCCCAACTCAAGTTTACAGTTTGGACGTTGAGTTTTGGGACACCCTGTATACCTGTACAGGGAAAAAAATTTTTAGTCGTTTAGAAAATGCTACCACAATGGAAATTACTATGTAACATCGTACTACAAAACCATACGTTAGTTATTTCAAAAATTTCACCGATTAACATAGTAAAATTCTAAAGTGCTACAGTTTATATTTGGGAAAATACAATTGTTTTTTTTCACGATTCGACAACGTACTTTTCATTTTGGTTCGCAGTATAAAGAAAGAGTGGTCGACAGGCACATTAAGGAGGAGGCACTGAGGGCAAACCAGATATGCCCCTCACAACATACATACCAAGCTGGCAGCTCAACTGAGACTGCATTGCACCACTTGGTAGGCATAATAGAAAACGCAAAGGAAAGGAAGGAGAACACCATCGGTGTCTTTATTGACATAGAAGGTGCCTTCGACAATACTCCCTTTGACATGATGAAAAAAGCGGCGGCATCATTTGGGATCGAGGCGTCGGTCACCGAATGGATAGCCACCATGCTCCGAACCAGAGTTGTCCCCTCCACCCTCTGGGACAGTGCGGTAAGGGCTGTGGAGGGGCGGGGCTGCCCGTGGGGGGGGGGGTATCTCCCCTCTGCTGTGGCTCCTTACTGGACTCGAGGAGCTGGGGGTAAGGACAGTGGCATATGCGGATGATGTGGCACTGCTGGTAGCTAGCAGGGACGCGAGCCTGCTACATGGCAAGATGTAGAAGGTGCTGCACTATGTTCAGCACTGGTGCACAGCGAAGGGCCTGAGGGTAAATCCAGGCAAGACGGAGATGGTGCACTTTGCAAGCAAAAGGAGCGGTATCGTCAAACCCCCCTCCATTTACAATACAGAACGGAACTTCTCTAGGGAAGTCAAATACCTAGGTATCTGGCTCGACAAGAAGCTCAGCTGGGAAAAGCATATCGCCATGCAAACGAACAAGATCACTATGACATACTGGGCGTGCAGGCGAATGTTCGGAAGCACATGGGGGCTAAGGCCGAGGATAGTCAAATGGATCTACACGGCCATAATGACCCCACAGCTTACATACGCAGCTGTCGTGTGGTGGACGACCTTGAATAAGACCTACCACAGGAATGCGGTGGACAGAGTAGGCAGCGTGGATTCGTGAAAATTACAGCAATTATCAATGGGATGACGATGAAGTTCTTGCTGAATTATTTAATCAGTTCGAAGACAATGATGCAACCGACAGCGATTTTCAGTGCAGTCTGCGGCCCAGCAAGTTGAGAAAACTCAACATTATGACTCCGGACCTTACTGCCATTTTGGATCGTGCCAAAGTCAGCGATCGTATGGCAGCGCGCATGTTAGCAGCTGCGCTGATCACAGTTGGAATTACTCTAGAAGACGTTCATTTAAGCCGAGAAACGATCCGCCGACAAAGACAGATACAGCGGAAATCTTTGAGTGACACAATTAAAGATAATGTCAAGAACGGATGTTCCAGTTTCATCACTGTCCATTGGGATTAAAAGCTAGTACCAGCGATAGAGAACATATTTGAAAAAATTGATCGGCTCTCCATTCTTATATCGGGCAGCGGAGGGGATCAGTTACTCGGAGTTCCACAGATTAAACGAGGAACCGCTGAAGAACAGGCGAATGCTGTTTTCGAGTGCCTGAAGGAATGGGAATCTGTCGACGATATATATGCCATGCTTTTTGATACTACTGCTAGCAACACAGGCAGTACAAATGGCGCATGTTTCCAACTGGAGAGATTAGTAGGAAGGCATCTTCTACATCTTGCTTGCGGTCACCATGTTCTTGAGCTGCTACTGAAATCTGCCTTTGACACTTCCATGGGGCCAACTTCAGGGCCAGATATTTCTATTTTTAAAAGATTTCAAGGGCAGTGGAAGAATATTGAGAAGGGAACATTTTCACGAGGAGTGCAAGATGCTGATGTAGAAGCAGCAGTCAAGGATGATATAGAAGAGGCCCTTGCTTTTGCTTATTCATGCTTAAAGGTCAGTTATCAATAATTACTAATAGTACTCATTATGAGTAAATGCTTCCCTTTTTCGTTAATCAATTGACAATGAGAAACCTAACCTCTTTTTCATTCATCACTTCACAGATTAATAATATCTGAAAGGACTACAGAGAGTTTCTGGAGTTGGTGATCATGTTCCTAGGAGGAAATCTGCAGAATGGCAATAGATTTCGAGCCCTGGGCCATATTCATCATGCTAGGTGGATGGCTAAAGCAATTTATTCGCTTAACATTTTTGTATTTAGAGAACAATTCCACATGACCTCCCATGAGATATCAGGCTTGAGAAATGTATGTATTTTTGTGGTTCCCGCAGGGGGTGTAATGACGGATAAAACCGCCCTTGCACACGGGGTGTGACGACCCCGTGGACCCTGAGTCGAACTTGGTGTAACGATTGGGATCCCCCTTTTGGGGGGTCTCAATAATTATACCAACAGGGGTTATGGGTGCAGGGTGAACCCCTGCGCCCAAGGGGGGGTTCG
The DNA here is from genome assembly GCF_034640455.1 of Diachasmimorpha longicaudata. NCBI lineage: Eukaryota > Metazoa > Arthropoda > Insecta > Hymenoptera > Braconidae > Diachasmimorpha > Diachasmimorpha longicaudata. The sequence goes on from NC_087236.1 coordinate 3,222,331, forward strand.
GCGGGGGAGGGTCGCGGATTTGTGGGGTGGGCCGGACTTCGGGAGTCGCGGCGGATGTCGAAATCGGCGGGTGGAGGGGTGGGTCCACGTGGTGGAGGGCGAAATCGGCGGGTGGAGGGGTGGGTCCACGTGGTGGAGGGCGAAATCGGCCGTTGGCGGGGCGGGAGACCTACCTACTGTGGGGTTCGGAGGGGGAGGGTCGCGGATTGGGTCACGGTGGCGTGGGCCGGACTTCGGGAGACGCAAGGGAGGGCGAAATCGGCTGGTGGAGGGGTGGTTCCACTTGGCGGAGGGCGAAATCGGTTGGTGGAGGGGTGGTTTCACGCATCGGCGGAGGTTCGGGGGGACAGGCTGCTTCGCAGTGCGAAGGGCATGGACGCTGTGGTTCTCGCAAGTAGTTCTAGCCACGCGTTAGTAGTCGGAACCTCCCGCAACGGTGGAGTCCGGCGAAAACGCGACGCCACACGTGGGGGTTGGGTCAGGGGGAGTGGGTGGGTATCCCTCGGAAAAGGAACGGTTCGGGGGGGGTGCGGGGGAGGGAGGACAGGCTGCTTCGCAGTGCGAAGGGCATGGACGTTGCGGTTCTCGCAATTAGTTCCAGCCGCACGCCAGTAGTCGAAACCTCACGCAACGGTGGAGGCCGGCGAAAACGCGACGCCACACGTGGGGCTGTGTCTCAGGGGGAGTGGGTGGGTATCCCTCGGGAAAGGGACGGTTCGCGGGGTGGGTCGTCGGGTCCAACGGGTGGGTTCCCCCTTTCTGTGGGTCTGCTCCCTCTCTGCTCCTCTTTCGAGTGGAGCCGAGGTGGAGCACTCCTGCAGCGCCTCCACCGGGCCCCGATCCGAGCTACCCAGCTCGGCGGGAACCGGGAGGCCCCTCCCAGGGATGGTGCCCAGCGTCCCGAGCTACGCACCGCACAGAGGAGCGCGCTGCTAACAGTGACAGGTGCGTACAGGACGGCCTCACACGAAAGACTCTGCGCAGCGGCGGGAGTTCTTCCTGTGGACCTTTTATTGAGGGAAAGAGCAGCGCGCTACCAAGCCCAGAAAGGCATTCCGGTCAGAATAGGTGATGTAGAAATAGACCCCGCGAATCCGCGCGTCGATGACAACGGCCGCCCGATCGAGGCCGTCGAGGATATAAAAACAGAGATCCGAAATATCTGACGGCGTAGGTCCGAGCGGGCTTCAACCGGGAGGAACGTATATGCGTTCTTCCCCGATACTGCGGCGCGCCTGGACGCTAAGTGGGTCGAGTGCGACCACTGGGTCTCGCAGGTCCTGACAGGGCATGGGCAATTCCGGTCCTATCTTCACGACCGTTGCCTTGCCCAGTCACGCAACTGCGAGTGCGACCACGCTGAAGACACAGTCCAGCATTTCGTGATGGACTGTCCGATATATGCACCACAGCGGGAGTGCATCGCGAATATCATCGGGAATCGCCCATGGCCCCAGGCGGCACAAGCGCTAGTGTCGTCCAGGGAATTCTTCGCCGCGTTCGCGGATTTTTGTAGGGAGTGCATGTGGCTGAAGTGCGTGGAAGCGTACGCGGAAATAAGAAACGGCGGCGACGATGAGTGAAGGAATGAATGCGACCAACCAGCTCTCGTTGTCGGAGACGAGAGTCGTAGGGCAGGAACCCGGTAACCTTTTCCGGGTAACCCTGTCCCGGTTGGAGATATGAATGAGTATTCGAGTCACCTCTTCTCTTTTCTTCCCCTTCTTCTATTCTATTTCTTTTTATCCCAAATACCCTTATCCACCTTTCACATTCTGGGTGTCAGGCTAACACCAAGGACCACCGCCCCGAGGTTCCCCGTGGGAGCCATGCCTGCGTGTCACTTGTGACCCGGCGCCGTCATGGTTGCTAAGTGTCCTTCGGCCATCTGAACCGGCCGACAGTATGGATTTTTCCAAACCCCCCCTTTGCAGTGGGTAATGGCCTAAGTATTTGTTATCATGTAAGTAGAGTAGATTCATAGGCCATGCGAGGTTCCGAAAACCATAACCTGGCAAGGTTGTTTTCATAATACCGCATTGAGTGTATTTTTGTGGTTTCTCTGTACCAAAAAGTTGGTTCACAGCTTCAAATACTGTTGAAGCTCCCAAGAATGACTTGGAGCCGTTGAAGCGATTAACAGCTGATCCGAGCATTCCATCATCGTAAGTCTGCAATGCGGTATTTGAAAAATTTGGGAATCATCTATGGTACTTATCGGAAGAACTGATAGCTCTCGCTTTTTTTGATGAAAATTTAGATGTAGACTGCAAGAGGAAAATGTGTGAGGCTATAAAATCTCGTCCTGCGCTTAAGAATGATCGAAGAAAGAGAAAATCAAGAATGAAGGATCGAAAATTTATCCAAGAATCGGATTTAGATTGATTTGTGACACAGAACACAATCGAATTTTTCAAAATTTTGAATCTGGACTCTCATTTTTTGGATGTCGATCCAACAACGTGGGCGCAAAGAGAAGATTATATAAAGGCTTCCAAAATTGTGAGATCACTTCTCGTGACAAACGATGTAGCTGAGAGAGCTCTCGTGAGCGAGTACAATGGTTTGCTCACGAAGAGTGAAAACAGTAAACAAGATGCTTTGCTCGTAGTGAAAAAATTGCGGGAATTAACAGCTGGTTGCACAAAAGACAGTTTGAAGTTTTCATCAGAAGACTATTTGAATAATTCATCGGTGGATATTGTCAGTGACACAAAATAGCCCTTCAGAAAATAAATTGAAAGCGTTCTGAATTGAGTTCAGTGTTGAATTTTCATAAGAAATCATGTTTCACGTTAAACTTAGAGTAATAAAAGTACAATGAACTATTTGAGCGTCAGTGACATTCGAGAATTGTCAGTATTATGTAATGAATTATACTTAGAATTAAGCTATTTTTACGATTCAAATTTTGTTGAAATTTCTGTAAATTGATGAAATTACCAATGTCTATTTTGTAATAAAAATATAAATAATTGAGAGATCTTCATATTCGAAATGAAATTATATGGCATGACTAGCTTAACGTACTAAGGGTTCAGTTCCTTTCCAGGAAAGGTCAGTCCGGCAGGCCAAATTTTTTTGCCTGAGTTCCATTTCATTTAGGGTTCCATTTTGGGTTCCATTCCATTTCGTTTGGCGCCTCTATTTTTTTGGAGGCGCCAAACTTCTATGGCAAATATTAAGGTCTGTCTGGACATTTGGGGACAGTTGAAACCTAATGGTTTTATTCGTTCAAGTGCGGACCCATTTGGTTAGGATGGGAACTAAGTTTGAGGCTTTAGAAGGTTTGGAATGTATTTGGGAAATTGAGGGTATTTCAGAAATAGAGTAAGGAAATAATGTGGGTATACAACAAGACAATAAAATAGTGTAGTATCGGAAAATTTTATATGTTTCATTTTGGATAGCATAATTTATGAAGGTCGAGGCATGAGGTCGTTTTGTTATTTTATTGAGGGTAGGAGAAAAGATTTTTGAGCCCTGCCTAGCGCATGCCGGTCGAGTTTGCGGACTTCGCCAAAATTGGAAGAGTGCCATTAGGGTCGCGGGATGTTTGCGGGCAAGGGAGGAGAGGTGAAGGGAAATTTTTTGAGACTTACGGAGGAATGCGGATCACTTAGGAGACAGTTCATTTTCAGCTGCAGTTTCGCCAAGATGTTCTTCCACGTGAGTATCAGAGGAAGTACACTTAAAGGAAGTTTAGACGGAACCCTTGAAAGAGGTAGTAGATAAAGTCGCGACAGAACCACAGTACAATAATAATAGTTTTTGTAATAATTTGTAAACTAGTGTAAAGTGACTAGCCCAATTAAATAAAGGGTATTAACCGTAAGATGTTTTATCTGTTAAAAGATTATTCCTCATAATAGAGTAGACAATTTTAGGAAGTTTTTGCATCCACACGGGAAAAAGCATATATTTTTTAGTCCCAAAGGGAACTCATCTGCAGTCGCATCACTTCAGTCCCCTGCTTATTACAAATCACTATGTTTCGTCACGAGTAACAATCTAATTGATTACTAATCAAGTTGTAAATTCAATTAGTTGTTTACACAAAATTAATCTTGGGAAACGTGATACGCTGAATCAATCTTTGTATCACATATGAGTTCATAGGGTGACACGAAGAACAATGAAACGTAATACTTAAACGGAAGAAGAAAAAATGTTGGACACACAACACTTATTCATCGACTAAATATGACGATTTATTAAGATAAGGACACACTTAATAGTGGTAAAAAGTAACACGACACTTCGGGGGTTGAATCTTAACTAACTTAGAGACTAAAAATCTGACAAAATAGAATATGACTAAGAGAAAGGAAAGAGGGAAGACATTTCGATGATAGAAGATGGAAGCAAACATATTATTGGGTAAAACAAAGAAGGAGGAGGATACTATCCAAAAAGAGGAAACTGCATTTGTTAAATAGGGTTTGTCATCAAGATTGCTAAAAACTAGAGAGTGGGGCTTGAGAAACGCAGGGTCACTGATGGGTCAGGTAAGGAACTGAGGGCAGGTACGGGCTGTTTCAGCGGGTGGTAAAAAGAAGTGGATTTACAAAGTCGGTAGAGTAAAGTAATTTTATATAGGTTAATTTTAGGAAGAGACGGAAAATTGCAAGCATTAACCGGGGAGAATGGATAGTAAACTGATGACGGACTCGTGGGATGCCAAGAGGAGGAGATTCTTGTTAGTATAGCCAAATTGTAGAGATTAAGAATGTAGCATGGGGAAATTTTGGTAATGGATTTGAGGAAAGGTAGAGAAGTTTTTCCGCGTGTTGTAAAAAAAAAACTCGTTACACTCCGGGAGTCCGGGCAGAAGTGAAAACTTGAACTTATGGCGCGTTGGGCACTTTTTTGGGTGAGCATTTTTAGATGCGCTCGCGACATAAGAAATTGTACATAAAAAATCAAGTTTATCAAAGCAATGTGGGCACTTTTTGAATGGGCATGAAGTATAATAATATAATAACTATATGCGAAGGAAGTAGTTTTATTTAAATGAGTAAATATTAGTAAATAGTAAATACAAAATTGTTCAATTCTCATCCATAATTTCAACAACTCTTACATCATCATTATCAGGATTTTCATCAAATTCTAAAACTGAAACAATAGGTCTATGGCAACTAAAGTGTGAAATGAACAATTTTGATTTAAATCTATTTATATTTATTGTGAATACTGCATCACTAGTAGTTTTGTATTTTTTTGTGCTAACATTGCGATCATTGGACATCGTTAAATCAAATTCTTCATATAAAACCGCATCCATTCTCAAGACAAATCTATAATCAAAAATAAAAATGTAGATTTTTTTAAAGCTATAATCGTAGCATACATGTATACCTATGCGTATACTAATAGCAGTACATTGTTGTTTGAAGTTTTTTTTTCAATTTTTTTTTTTCAAATGAACAACATCGAAATATATGCTTGGCGCATTTTTTTACAAAAACATTTTTTGTTTTTGTGTTTGGGGGGATTTCACAGCATTTTTTTCAAAATGGGCAAGAGATTTTACACTTATTTTAGTAAATGTCCACATGTCACCTGGTCTAACTCTCTCTAGACTAACATTAAACAGGATCGTCCTCAAGACAATTTCGGCTTCCGCCTGACAGACCGCGTTGCTGCTGTGGTGCTGCTGCTGGTCTCCGTCCTGGTGGCAGTGGTGGTGGTGGTGGTCCTTTTTTTGCTGCTGCTGCTGCTGCTGCTGTCAGTGGCGGCGAAAGCCGAGCGGCGCGGTTTTGGGCCAAAGGCAGCTAAAAAAAACATATAATTAATAATATACTCTAAGCAATTGGCAATAAGAGTGTGCTAGTCGTGTGACAGCAATGAAATTAGAAATATAACCCCTTTGAGCCGAAAGAGAGGGGAAAATACGTTAAAAACACTTCTCTACATTTCATTCTCAAAATTGAATTCTCTAAATTTATTGAAATGATTTAATGACATGAAATGCTCCGAGAATATGCACAATTAATCCTTTCCAATACGGAATTAGCTCATAGACGTTTCTAATACCCTACACATTAATATATTCATGTATTAGCAACTCCTACGCGCTAAGAATGTAATGACAAAGACTATTTGTGCATTTTATTGGGTGAAAAATTTTTTTTCTCAATCATTTTCAAAATAATGCATTTTCTTTTCAATTATTTTTGAAACATCTCTCGTTTTGGAAAAGTATAGCGTATCTCGATTGTCAAAAACCATTTTATACTTTACAGTGCAGTAAAGAGGGTTTTTTTTAGAAAATCTGTTTATTTACAAGGATAAATGAAGAAAAAAGAAAATAGTTTAGTCGTCAAACGCCATGAAATGCCAAATTATGCATTTCTGTTTTTCCTTTATCTCTGATCACTGACAATAAACAATTTAGAAAAAGTGTTTATTTCCCAGGATAATAGATCACTGAATCATTTATCACTGATCACTGAAAATAAACAATTTAGAAAAATTGTTCATTTCCAAGGATAAAAGATCACTGAATCATTTACCACTGATCACTGAATCTTTTATGACTGATCACTGAAAATAAACAATTTAGAAAAATTTGTTTATTTCCAAAGATAAAAGAACAAATTGAAAAAAATAGAAAAAGTGGGGTTAGGTGTCAACCGCGATGAGTATCCGTGAGATAGGAGCGTTTTTCTGGAGGATTGTCTGTCCCATCCTCGCGGATGATGTAGGATAGGGAGTCTCCCTCTCTCCACGTGTTGGGTGCTGTCTTATTCAACCGCATTGCCAGATCTGCATGTGCAGCGTAGATGCCAGTGTGGGCTTGTGGTTCACGAATCAACTTGTGAGTCGTCACCAGAGAAGGAATGAAAGCATCCAACATGGTATGTCTCTTCATTCTTGCGATTCCTTGGAGGTAGGTTTTGATATTGGAGAGTTTCTGCTCGTGGGTCTGGTCGCGGAAGACCTCATTCAGGACGTAGTAAACAGTGGTTTTGACAAGATCAGAAGAGTACGTATCTTTCAGGAGTTTTCCTTTGATTCCAAACGGAAACCAGTTGAGCCATCGGAGCGACGGGTGACGTAAAGACCAGTATAAAGTTTCCTGTTTGCTACGAGAACGTACTTGTAGGTCTTCTCATGCACCAGTTGGATATGGTGATACTGTGTTTGTACGGTGTCCCTGATTCCCTCAGCAATCTTCAGGGCTATGTCCAGATCCTTCTGTTTAGTATCTATCATCATCGAATCTGTGTCACCATAACTGACACCCTAACCTAATGATTCCGCTATGGTGCATCCCATCTTCAGACATTGCCGGCCTGTTTTAGTGATAGTAGCAGCCAAATTGGGAGCGTAATATCGAAAATGAACTGAACCAAGACATCCGTAGAGAGTGTTCACTATGGGTTTGAGGGCTAGTTGTTGGGTTTCATATGCTAGTTTCATTGATTGTGGGATGCATGGCGATTCCATCAGGCGTTTGGTTTCTGCGCGATTCTGGATGATTCTATCAACTAGTTTAGGAATCACTCCCGCCCGTCTCTTAGGGTCGACTTCAACATCTTCCAATTTCTTGTAGCAAACCCCCGGCATTGTCGAGAAGCAGAGGTTGTACTCCCGGATGATACTAGGGTAGAGAGACTTGTAGTCCATCATGAGGACTATGTCATCGTAGAATGCGACATTTGCATCCAATACTAAACCACCCGGGATGTCCTTCACAATCTTGCTCTCCTTTCGATCAGGGAGGATGTAACCTGCCTCGTGGAAGGCGTGCGTCAGCATATAATCGTTCATGTCGTTTCGCAAAAATCTCGGAGTCTTTGATAACACGTAACCCCCGACTTTCGTCATTTCCACCATGAGGGGAATTATATTTAGAAAACGAGTTACCTGCATTATACAGTCTGACTCTATTCTCGTGGTCTGAATGAGTTCAATCATGCCCTTTGCTGAGTTGAAAAACTCAATAACTTTCCAAGGAGCCAGTGGTCTACCAGTTGCAACTTTACTTCTCAAAATGTTTGAACAAACTGTGTCAAACTCACCTTGAAGTGACTTGGGGTTCACCTCCTTCAGGGCCACTTTGATGTCGCACGATGCAGGACATTGCTGGGTGTGCGAATTTGGAGCTGCTTCAGCTTCATCATATCATTTTTTATTCAAGTTTTCAAGCATCATCTTATCATTTTTTACTTCAAGTTTGACACAGTTTGCTCGAACATTTTGAAAATTAAAGCTGCAACTGGTAGACCACTGGCTCCTTGGAAAGTTATTGAGTTCTTCGACTCAGCAAAAGGCATGATTGACCTCATTCGGACAACGAGAATAGAGTCAGACTGTATAATGCAGGTAACTCGTTTTCTAAATATAATTCCCCTCATGGTGGAAATGACGAAAGTCGCGGGTTACGTATTATCAAAGACTCCGAGATTTTTGCGAATCGACATGAACGATTATATGCTGACGCACGCCTTCCACTAGGCAGGCTACATCCTCCCTGATCGGAAGGAGAACAAGATTGTGAAGGACATCCCGGGTGGTTTAGTATTGGATGCAAATGTCGCATTCTACGATAACCTAGTCCTCCTGATGGGCTACAAGTCTCTCTACCCTAGTATCATCCGGGAGTACAACCTCTGCTTCTCGACAATGCGGGGGTGTGCTACAAGAAATTGGAAGATGTTGAAGTCGACCCTAAGAGACGGGCGGGAGTGATTCCTAAACTAGTTGATAGAATCATCCAGAATCGCGCAGAAACCAAACGCCTGATGGAATCGCCATGCATCCCACAATCAATGAAACTAGCATATGAAACCCAACAACTAGCCCTCAAACTCATAGTGAACACTCTCTACGGATGTCTTGGTTCAGTTCATTTTCGATATTACGCTCCCAATTTGGCTGCTACTATCACTAAAACAGGCCGGCAATGTCTGAAGATGGCATGCACCATAGTGGAATCATTGGGTTACGGTGTCATTTATGGTGACACAGATTCGATGATGATAGATACTAAACAGAAGGATCTGGACATAGCCCTGAAGATTGCTGAGGGAATCAGGGACACCGTACAAACACAGTATGACCATATCCAACTGGAGCATGAGAAGACCTACAAGTACGTTCTCGTAGCAAACAGGAAACTTTATACTGGTCTTTACTTCACCCGTCGCTCCGATGGCTCAACTGGTTTCCGTTTGGAATCAAAAGAAAAACTCCTGAAAGATACGTACTCTTCTGATCTTGTCAAAACCACTGTGTACTACGTCCTGAATGAGGTCTTCAGCGACCAGACCCACGAGCAGAAACTCTCCAATATCAAAACCTACCTCCAAGGAATCGCAAGAATGAAGAGACATACCATGTTGGATGCTTTCATTCCTTCTCTGGTGACGACTCAGAAGTTGATTCGTGAACCACAAGCCCACACTGGTATCTACGCTCCACATGCAGATCTGGCAATGCGGTTGAATAAGATAGCACCCAACACGTGGAGAGAGGGAGACTCCCTATCCTACATCATCTGCGAGGATGGGACAGACAATCCTCCAGAAAAACGCTCCTATCTCACGGATACTCATCGCGGTTGACACCTAACCCCACTTTTTCTATTTTTTTCAATTTGTTCTTTTATCTTTGGAAATAAACAATTTTTCTAAATTGTTTATTTTCAGTGATCAGTCATAAATGATTCAGTGATCAGCGGTAAATGATTCAGTGATCTTTTATCCTTGGAAATGAACAATTTTTCAAAATTGTTTATTTTCAGTGATCAGTGATAAATGATTCAGTGATCTATTATCCTTGGAAATAAACACTTTTTCTAAATTGTTTATTGTCAGTGATCAGTGATAAAGGAAAAAATAGAAATGCATAATTTGGCATTTCATGGCGTTTGACGACTAACCTTTTTTCTATTTTTTTCGTTTATCCTTGTAAATAAACAGATTTTCTAAAAAAAACCCTCTTTACTGCACTGTAAAGTATAAAATGGTTTTTGGCAATCGAGATACGCTATACTTTTCCAAAACGAGAGATGTTTCAAAAGTAATTGAAAAGAAAATGCATTATTTTGAAAATGATTAAGAAAAAAAATTTTTCACCCAAGAAAATGCACAAATAGTCTTTGCCATTACATGCGCGTAGGAGTTGCTGATACATGAATATATTAATGTGTAGGGTATTAGAAACGTCTATGAGCTAATTCCATATTGGAAAGGATTAATTGTGCATTTTCTCGGGGCATTTCAATTTTGAGAATGAAATGTAGATAAGTGTTTTTAACTTATTTTCCCCTCTCTTTCGGCTCAAAGGGGCTATATTTCTAATTTCATTGCTGTCACACGACTAGCACACTCTTATTGCCAACTGCTTAGAGTATATTATTAATTATATGTTTTTTTTTAGCTGCTTTTAGCCCAAAACCGCGCCGCTCGGCTTTCGCCGCCACTGACAGCAGCAGCAGCAAAAAAAGGACCACCACCACCACCACTGCCACCAGGACGGAGACCAGCAGTAGCACCACAGCAGCAACGCGGTCTGTCAGGCGGAAGCGGAAATTGTCTTGAGGACGATCCTGTTTAATTTTAGTCTAGAGAGAGTTAGACCAGGTAGCATGTGGACATTTACTAAAAGAAGTGTAAAATCTCTTGCCCATTTTGAAAAAAATGCTTTGAAATCCCCCCAAACACAAAAACAAAAAATGTTTTTGTAAAAAAATGCGCCAAGCATATATTTCGATGTTGTTCATTTGAAAAAAAAAAAATTGAAAAAAACTTAAAACAACAATGTACTGCTATTAGTATACGTATAGGTATACATATATATTTTTTCCGACTATCTGAATTTCCGATCGTCGATTCACGTCCCTAGTGAAATTCTCTACTAAATTGAGTATATTTTTGATTTTTCGGGTTTTCCTACTTTTCCGGCTTTCGCATAATTTTTAATTCTTAGCTGAAATGAGCATACTGATAATTCTCCTAATTCCCCAAAATTTCGAGATTTTCTGTAATTTTGTAGAAATTTATCAACTTCAAACTTTAAATGCAGCGCATTTTTAAACGCTAACGCCAAACTTGTATTCTTTTAATGTAACTATTGGTAAAACAGGAAGTTGTTTCCCTAGCGGAAGAAAGGAACAGCTCATATATACCTATGCGGGGGGGGGGGGCTCCGTTTGTACTTGTTCAACTGTACAAATGATCAACTGTACAGAGAATTTTCAAACGGTGAGAGCACCACTGTGCAGGGATTCAACTGTCGAGACAAAAAGCTAAGCTTTATATGTGGCGCTGGGTCCACATGTACAGCCTAGCTTTTGGTGGTTTTGTGGTGCTCTCACCGTTTGAAAATTCTCTGTACAGTTGATCATTTGTACAGTTGAGAAAGTACAAACGGAGCCCCCCCCCCTATCCGTATACTAATAGCAGTGATGCCAGACGGGGGCAAAAATCCCACGCGTGGGGGTTTCATGGGCAACTCCCTCGCGCAACTACTGCTGCGGAGTGGGACAGTGGGAGACGTGTGGGTCCCGCATCTGGCATCACTGTGAAATCTCATCTGTCGCGAGTTCACGAGAAAATGCTTACCCACAAAAGTGCCCAACGCCCCATAAGAAGTTTTCACTTCAATAATAAAAGGAGAGAGGGAGATTGCGATGGTGTTACAAGCAAGATAATATGAATATAATAATTATAAAAAACAGGATCTCTGTACTGTCTAAAATATCTGCTTAGTTCGCGGCAAAATATACATAGCGTGTCGGCACGCAACACACTTAATAAGATAAACAAAATTGTCAATCAATTTCGCTAAAATGTTTGAATTCCTGGTATTCAGGGATTTTTACCTAACAACTAAAAATTGAGTTCCGTCTTCCATTTTCTTTTTATTGGAATCTAAACTCATCAATCAATGCTAATTAAAGAGCCGATTTTTTACAGATATTCCAAAATCACCAACACCAAGAGCATTATTTGACTGAATGTTTTTCTAAATTTATGTGGAGCATGTTTTAGATTTATCGAGGACTCGAGAAACTCGTGAAAATAATCCCGGGAAAGAAGACGTTAATCCTCATTGCAATGCCACGCACTAAGAGCGTCGGCTTAATCGCATGACAAATTCAAAAAAACAGGGATAGGAGACCAGTCGCGGACATTATCCCTGAGAATGAGAAGGAAGGCAAAGCGGAAGCGAGAGTACCAGTGGCTCTTCGTGATGGCGATAAGCCAAGTGCACCTGTCCGACCGACAGCTTTTCTTTTTCCGATGAATTTACCACGTGTGTGATTAAATGGTGAGAAAAACACGGAGTACTGGAGTTGGTATTGATTAGATGGGCTTGAGAAATCGATTATGAAATCATCAGGAAGATTCCACGGTACACATCGGCCACTAATAATTTATGACGTGGATTGTACATTGATAAGAAAATCGTAAAAGTTATAAATACAGTGTTGTAATAAGTCGTGAATGAAAAATTGAGAAATAGTTTTCTGCTTGAAAATTATTACTATTATTTGCCTTTCTAATATTTTATAGGATGACCGTGCAAACATTGTCGATAGACAATAAATATTGTGGAGGTAAATATGCGATGGACTTTGGCAAAAAATTTTTAGTGCGTGTGAAAAAATTCAATTGACGAATTCGTTAGAAAATACTAGGGAATTTCTATTGCACTTTCCATTAGTTTTTTATTGGTTTTGGTATTGAAATGCTGGTAAATATGAAGTAGCCTTTGCATGGAGAAAGGAAATTTCTTTCTCTATTTGGTTTTCTACCAATAAATCCATAGAAATATTTTCGAGGGACATGCTAATACCAAGTAAATGTTCTTGTAACTAATTTATACTCTCAGTAGACGAAATTACTATACCGTTTTATAAAAGTGTATCATCGTTTATATCATCGCTACATGCAGTCGTAATACCCCAAGACCTTCAAAATTATCGGATAGTTCCCGAGAGCTTTGTTACCTAGCAACGAGAGGGATAAGTTTTGCAGATTAAAAATCCCAAGCGCGAAACGCGAGGGTCTTTCTGCTAAGTTTATCCCTATAGGGTATTTGGCTGCATTATTATTTTCATTCCAATTTCAAGGAATTAAATGTGTGGCATTTCACGTCATATGGTATTCTTTTTCACTGGTAGTTGTGGCTTCCAGCGTATATTTTCTGTCTCCACAAAATACTGCGAATTGTTTCGAAATTGTGGGTTTTGTCTTTACCGTATTATTAGGAACATTTTTAAAAAATTTTTGATCAATAATGTCCGGCACTTTTTGACATGGGCTGAACGTAGCAGCAGAGAACTAGGCAACGATCGACCGATACTGGCCCAGTGTCGGCCAATGCTGGCCTACCTTCGGCCGACTGTCGGCCACTCCTGATGTCCTCCCAGGGTAACCGTTCATTTCATTGACTATTGACAAAAACATCAATTTATTTGGTCATATTCACCTTTACAATGGTACAATAGTGAACGAATTTCATTCAGATTAAATAAACTATTCTATCAGTGCTCTTAACCACAACTTCATTTTAATTTCCGCTTCGAGGCCCAAATTGGTGGAATCGTGCATAAACGATAATTTTTTCACTCCATTTGCGAAAAAAAATTATCCTATTTTTGATTGACCAAAAATTCTCTGATCTATTCCTACACATTATTTTCATTTCATCCCCTATACTTATGTGAAATCTTCGTAATATCTTCTATTAACACTAATTGCATACTCAGAACATACAATTAGCCCCACAAATGAGTCAACATTTACAACAATACTATAATAATAATGTCACGATTTCTCATGAATACCAGAGGACAAATTGGTGAAATGCCGGTGTCACTCAATTAAAACGGAACATCGCTAGATTCCTAATGCCTCATACCTCTCATCCACGTCTTTATGAACGAAATGTCGTCCGGATTTTTCCGGCTTGAGATATGCCCGAGCTCATCCGGTGTGATTTAGCTCTGTGAATAATTCGCTTTTTTATTCCATTTTCCATCATCAGTGCACCACGCTGGCGCAAAGAGCAACGAATAAGGATGTAGAAAGTCGCGGATACGTGATGTAATGCACGAGATGTTTATGGAATTCAATGCACGACACAAAAGTCGTATGTATGCACAATATACAATTGTATGAGTTCTAATGCACTCCTCTGATTGTAAAACAGTACAATCTATTTTCAAGAAATATTTGTCTGGAATTATTCCAACTGTGCCCTGATAGAACGGATTAGTTACTATGTCGTATTATGGAAAGAATTGTCTACATGGAAAGAAATTTTTAATAATTTATAAAATACTAACATAGTAAAAATTGTTATGAAACATCGCAATGCAGGACCATATGTCATTTATTTGAAAATTTTGTTGTTTACCCCAATATTTCAATTCACATTTTCTGTATTTTCCTAATCCCCCTGACAATTGCCCAATTGAATAACCCTTAGCAGACATACCTTAAATGAAATTGTCTGCAATAAAGCGTAATCCGGTGGGGAATTCCCAAACATTTTAGACCCTACGACACATGTCTCAAATCCTTCCCCTCCATTTTTTCCGCAGATCCTGAGACACATAAAACTGAGGACTCCTTTAATTTTATGTTAGTTCTAATTTGTGACCTAGCAAGGTAGTCACTCCGAGCTCCACAATTCTCTGTCGACTCGGTTGTTGAATAACTAGTGGTTCTCGATTAACATATCAGTTTATTTTAAGAATAAATCTGTGTTCAAAATTTATTTATCGAGAATATAACAATATCATATGTAAGATGATAAACTGCAGAAGTGCGACAATTTAAATTTTGGAAAATGCGATTGTTTTTCTTACGATTTAACATCGCACTCTTCATTTTAGTTTGCAGTATAAACACAGACAGTAGCTAGTTCCAAATCGATGAAAACAAATACTTTCAACAACATTAACATGTAGCGTACCAACATAGAGAGACCCATCTTAGCCGTAGTCATCTTAGGTCCAGAGGACCCCCGAACTAGTCCTGTTCACTCGCAACAGGGTCGGAACACTGAGGAGGTGATTGTGAGAGTTTTGTTGCAATTGTCTTAATTTTTTTCACGGATTTACACTTGAAAAAAATCACAATTACATTTAGCGGATCTCAAACAATTTTATTTTTCAACCGAAATGTGTATTATTTGAAAACTGAAATCTAAATTTAATTATATAGACAAGGGAGTGTAACCGGGAGCGATGTAACTCATAAACAGATACAGCTGATAGCATAAGTGTTGGAACTTATCCTAGTCTGATTAACTGGTGATTCAATAACTATAGAATCTTGACACTTGGATAAAAACGACGGAACTAACTAGAAATGAAATAAGACGAAAATCTTTATGTGAAAGCACGGACCATGGAGAGATCCTAAAAATTCATTTTCCTTATGATAGGGAGTAGCAATAATTTTTTTTTTTTTTATTTATTTATTTAAGGCATTAGAAATTCTACAGGGAACTTATTAGCCTAATAAAGAGAAAAAAGAAAAAAAAAGTAGGCATAGTACATGTTTTTAGATACAAGAATTGGAAAACAATAGTCAAATTATAATTTACGTCTATCGTCAAATGTTCAATTTGCATTCTTCCAAAAATTGATCTATTGCCAAAATTACTTTAATATTCATAACATTTAACATACTGTTCGTATTAATTGGCAATTGAAAATGCTTCTTAACTATGTTCAGTAGGTCTATTCTTTCATTTTGGAATCTATCACACTGCCAAATTACGTTGTCGATGTCTTCTTTCGAGTGTCCACATGGACACATAGCACTGTCTTTAACACCAATTCGATTGAGCGAGACCGATATATTGTAGTGATTAGCGCGAACTCTGTTGATCCAGACTATAGTTTTGCGTCGAAATTTGAATTTGTGGAACCAGGGTTTCGTTGTGCTCTTATGAAACATGGCGAAGTAGTTACTCCCTTTGGATGTGCTAAGGTCAGTCGCCTGTTTGACAGTATTTTCTTTTGCCGCAGTTTTGAAGACTTCATTTAACTCTGTGAAGGGTATTTTTGGAAAGTCGTGTTGAACTGCGTCTGTAGCCGTTTTGGCAAGTAAGTCTACTGTTTCATTCCCAGTAATGCCAGTATGTGAAGGTATCCAGCAAAAAGTAATTTCCCGATTTGTTAAGTTTGGGCTATTGAACTCATTGAATTTTCGACGGATTTCTAGTAGGAAATTGTTCGTTTTGACGTTTAACTGGGGGTGTTTCAAGGCTTGTAGAGCACTCAAACTGTCTGTGAAGATGAAGACATTTTTTTCATTTCTTTGAAGGGCGAGATCCATTGCTTCATTTAAGGCAATGCACACTGCAGTGTATATCGATGCCAGTGGATTAATGCTTTTCGAGATACGGATATTTTCTTGAGGACTGTAACATGCTGCGCCAACACTGTTAGCTCCTCTAGGCTTACTACCATCAGTGTAAATTTCGATGAAGCTATCAGTTTTGTCCTTGAGTACTTCCGATAGTATCCGAGATTGGTGAGTGGACTTTATGTCTCTTCCTATGTCAAACGGAGTAGCAATAAAATCATTCGACGGATCAGGAAAATTATTCGAATAATCAGGACCTGGGAAATACCCGTCTATAACGAACGAGTAATAGATGAATTTTAATCTCAATAAAATAATTAAAAGATTTGACCCTCAATCAAACAATTAGCGGTGGAATCGAGTAATAAAAATACAAATTATAATAATTTGACGAGACTATTGAATTTTAAACAAAAAAAAACCGTTTCAGCGACAAAACAAGTCCCAAAGATGTAATGAAGACACCTGCATGAAACATGTACTCATAGATTATTAACAACTCCACTTAGAAAGAAAATCCGAAGAAAATTTTAAAAACCCAAGGAGGTTGCAAACAAAATAATCAAATTTCTGAAAAGCACAAAACTTTACAGTTCCAGTTAAGAATAACCATTCACCTCCCAACATTATATATTTTCTTACAATTTTTTTACTCCGATCTCAAAGTTATACTGAAAACCAAAATTGTATTTTTTGTAATTATTTTAGGTTCTTTATCAAGTCTCTTAAGACTTGAGATATTATATAGCGACCTTAAACAAAACTATAACAAAAAAACTCGAGAAGAGGCAATTTCAGGACGATTTTAAATCTAGTATGATCCACCACTGCCATCCTAACACAGCAGTTTTAAGTTTAAATTTCTTTCCGTGGAGGGTTATGGTTTTTGGAAAGCTCGCGAAGCTCCTAAAGGATCTCTTCGGTCCTGGAAAAATTCAGATCTCCCAGCGAACTGGAATACTTTCACTACGATGCCACCACTTTTTTCAGATTGTCAACATCACACCCACGGGGAAGTAGTCCCTGGCATACCTCCAGACATATAGGACCTCACATCAGTGAGACTGTCCCTCAGTGTTCCATTTCCCAGATCCCCAAAAGATGTGTTATTATCAAAAACACATTGAATGTAGTATCAGGAAAAATGATGGGGAAATCCCCAGTGTAAGAATGATAATCTGTCGAATATAATAGCCAGATATCAACAGTATTTTATTAAGATAGGACTAGGATAAGATGGAAGGCTATAACATTATATTTTCTAGTCGTAGCGTTGCCCCGCAAATAGACATGGATTGATACAGAGTTGCAAGCCTGTATGATAGAAGCATTTAGAGGATCAGATTTTGTGGGTTTATGAGGCCAACAGATGTGACAGGCGGAAATCGTTACAGCCAGCGAGGTCTAGGGATGCTAGGACCACGTGATGCGATTAAGACCCAGTACAGCGTTGAGAAGAGAGATAGGGTCAGAGTTGGTTTTGAGCAAGAATAGACGATCGATGCGTGGTTAGACAATTAGGACTTAGACGTTTTGTTTTTGTACTGAAAAATGTGCTTAAGTGTGTATTAACTCATCAAGACAAATATAAATAAATATGGCTTAGAAAATCTTATCAATATTATATTGATCATAATCAATCGGAAGTTGTTAATCGACTGGTGGGAAATTGAGGGTGAACTTCAATGATATAATGAGGTAATTTAACGTCGCTAAGAGTAATGCCCTGTCATCGACATCTTTATTGTCGATGATGCCACTTGGTACCAATCTAGCATACCAATAGCCAATAGTGGCCGGCTCTTGGCAAATCGCATGGTCGATCATTACCTCGATATTTAGAAGATAATGCCTAATATAATTGAGGTCATGTCCGACCCAATTATGGTTGCAATCTTGGCTCATTATTGGGCCAAGACTGCTAATGGACAAAAGATTTAGTAATCAATTTTCAGCGAACGATGACAGGCTTAAACTGAGCCTAATATCACGCCAAGGAGCTTTATTGCACCGATGGTACCTAACTTTTCGACTAAAGATTTGTGTATCATTATTTTGGTTATTGATGATGGGCTCACCCTGATAAGAATTGCCAAGCATTGAGCAGCGGGCGAAGCTTAGTTGACTCTAAACTGACAAGCCTGGCATTTCCTAGCATGGATCTGCCTTCAACCGTGAAGCCGATCTGGGGCCAACGTTATTTCATTAGGTCACCCCGAAGACTGGTAGTGAGCCTAGTTGATAGCCTGGTTCAAGGTTGTTGTTGGTTTGGAACATTCAGAGTGGATCAGGGTGCAGCCAATGGTCATAGCAATGGAGCCATAAATTTATGGAACATTGATTGGAGTCGATTATTGTTTATGTTCATTTAAAGAATCAACAATTGTCCTACGTTAATGGTTGGTTAATTTCATGTTGACTAATTAAATAGGCATCACCTGCACGACTTAATATATGCAATACGAAGTTTTTTTAAACATCATATTGAAACAGGCCTTTTTTATTTTGGAATTTATTCAACAATATAATTTCTCCTCCACGATAATATGAAACAATTGTAGAAAGCCATCACCTCACGCAGCCTGGTTCAAGGGCTGTTAATGCTCCAAGAAATTCCTCTTAAGGAACAGCAAATAGTTCCAATAACATTAATTAATTGGGCGTCAGTTCATTTAACGAGAATTAACAACGTTTTTCCAGCAATCTCGGTGACCGGAGGTTGGAAGGCCCAGAGAGAGGTTAAGTCGATTGAGAGAGACAGGAGAGAATTAGGCAGTTGTTAACTCTGATTGTAACCCCAAGAAAATGGAGCTAGAAAAGCAGTTGGAACAATTAAAACACGTTTTGGCGGAAGAAGGGTTAAGACACAAAAGGCTAAGGAACATGCACAGGCGGGGCGGTGGCAAGCGGCGGAATTTTATCAAGAATGTGAGAGGCTTCGAAAACAGAAGGAAGCAGCAGAGCAGTCCTTGCGTCATGCCCGAACAACCAGTCAGACACCTCAATTTAATATAGCGCACAGTAATAACGTAAGTGAGCAAATTCTTCGAGGTTTGGCTGACCAAATTTTAAATTTACAACTAAACGCAAGAGTACCTCAGTTCAATGTCAAGTCAAATCCTAAGGAATTCATACAGGAAGTGAGAGACTATGTCAGATTAAAAAATATTAACGAGGATTTTAAATTGATTTTATTGGAGTACTTGGGGTCAGGCCGAATTAAAACACGGTATCAAACCAACAAAGATGAAAGGACAACTTTTTCAACTTTCGAAAATAAATACCCGAAGCAATTTTATTCAATACCCGCGAGAGTAGCGTATAAAAATCAATGGACCAATCGTCAATATCAGAGAGGTGATGGAACAATGCAGGAGTATTTCTATTACCAATTGCAAAAGGCGAAGTTCTTTGAGCCTCTTCTATCCGAGTATGAAATAAATCTTTCAATTATACAGCAAATCCCACCACCAACACAAGTGGTAATGACCACAGTAAATTATTCAGAAACGAAACTAGTTGCCCAGGGACTCGCACAACTGGATATTACCCAAAATCAGTTCAAGGTCGACCATCCTCATACAAGAGTTGCAAATCAAATCCAAGTAGAAGATGTCTTTCCGGGATATTATTGGGGCGTATTAAATACAGGTGTCAATTCGTATTAGGGTTTGGAGGTCCCTAAAAACCCTAACAAACCCAGCAGGTACAGAGAATACAAGTGAACCCTATTTGGAAAACTGTCCTCTTCGTTTTTTAATTGACCAGCTGATCAATTAACAATATGTGATTAGCCAATCTGCCCCACTTGACTTTGACTGACTTTTATTGCCGCTAGACGGTCCTCATTAGTCCTGAAGTACAACCAGCCTTTCGGCCATTTTACACTCTGCCCTAGCCAGCCGTCTTGTCGATAGTCTCGAGTATCTGTGCCCTACGCGCAAATACATATGTAGAGTCCCTTGATACCGTCCCTGTCGACATGTATATCCGCGCATGCGGACCCGAAAACCTCCCATCTGACTTCATCGAGTCCGCTGCATCTTGTGCATCGGTGAAGAGGGTCCTCCTCTGTCAACCCGCATCTATTGCATAGGGTGTCAGTCTCGTTGCCTATTCTCGATAGGTACAGGGCCAGGGACCAGTGCCCAGTGACCCAGGTGGGGAAATTCAAGCTTGAACGATAGGCGCTAGCTTGGACCAACCTAGGATACCAAGCCTTGGAATTCCTAGTTTGGACCAACCTTGATCCTATGAAATTACCATGGCTCAACCAAGCGAGGTAGTTCAATGAAAATACAAGCTTGGATATCATTTTTTCACTTAATCACCCATGCAATATTTAAATCATTACTATTTTTATGCTCAGGAATTATAATTCACAATTATTTTAACATTCAAGATATTCGTATAATATCATTTACGGAAATAAATATACCTTACATTAATTTAATTTTTAATATTGCATCATTATCTTTATGTGGAATACCTTTTATATCTGGATTTTATTCAAAAGATTTAATTATTGAAACTTTCACAATAAATCAATTTAATAGAATCATTTTTTCTTTAATATTTATTCCTATAAGATTAACAATTTCTTACACTTCTCGACTAATTTTTTACCTCTCTATAAAAAATAAAATATATTTTCATAATTTTTATAAATCCATAAGTTTAATAAATCATTTAAATCAGTCGATCATATGGTGCAGTGGTCAGCATTTTGGGTGGGGGAGTTGAGCACTGTTACGCAACATGTGAGAGGGGGAATCCCATGCCGCCAGTCGTGGGATTCCCCATTTTTTATTTTTGATAGTGACGAAAGAACACCATTTGACGATCCCCCCGTTTTAGGCAAACGCACGTGCGCGTGGTGTTCAGTTATAACCGTCGATTTTTACCAGGGCGTACTGGACTCGAGATTAATTTATTTAAAAACGTTTAAAGTTGAAATTAAAAAAAAAATACGTTTCAAGTAAGTATTTTTTTGTAAGTGAACATACAACTGTTTCTCTTCCCATTAGTGTTCGCTTTGTGGTATATCTTTTTTCCCGCCTAACCTAAAACGTTCTGAATAAAAATGTTAATTATTCGTTTAGCATGATTGACGAATCGACGGAGGTAGATTCCTATTGAATCGTTGAATTCTGTGGTGAACGCAATGAGAGAGGGCCAAAAGTGCTTGAAATTGTGGCTGTGAAGTGGATGTATAAAGAGGATAAAAATGCAAAACGAGGCGTGCTATTTCCCTCCGGAGAACGAGTATGAAAACTTCGAAAAACTTCTGAGATCTCATACTAATCCAAAAATGAGATGGGAAAAATTTGATGTGGAGATTTTGACTTCTGCCGGTAATGTACTAAATAATAATAATAATAAATAGTTTTGTGTTTTAATGTACATTTTGCGCAGCTTGATCAAATCAAGTTGTAGTGAAAATGCAGAATGACCGTTTTTGTTCGTGAAAAAAAGTCCCATTTTTTTTAGAGACTCTGCTGGTGAAACAACTACCCAAATAATAATTGATTCCGAGCATCCGTGATTTTATTCTTTTTGATCTTTTGTGGATTTATTAATTTTTATTTCTCAGACTTAAGCCTAATTTTCAATTGCAGACGTAGTTGAGCAGATTTATGAAGGAAAGCCTGAGAAATTGAACATCCAATCAGCAACTAGTTCGTTTTTGGCACTTTGGCGTGATCATGAAGGAGGATGTGCTGAGCGCCGCAAAGCTACTCGAAGTGAAATCTCATAGAATATTAAGATAATAATTTTTGTTTTTGATTCCTTTAAATTATACAGTCTAAGTGTTCTAGCAGTACCAAAGTTATAGCGTTCCTATAGAATACCTTATAAATGTACTAATATTATTTTATAGTCAATTTGTCATAATAAAAATACTAAATTGTGATTAACAAATTGTAACATTAAATCAAGGATTGACCAAGGTTGGTCCAAGTTTGAACACCACCCTCCATTGGGCCCTCACATTCAGGCTAGGACCAAGCTTGGCGTTCAAGCTCGGATTAAGCTTGGCATTGGAGCTCGGATTAAGCTTGGCATTCGAGCTCGGATTAAGCTTGGATTAAGCTTGGCGTTCAAGCTTGGATTAGCGTTACAAAACGAGGATTAGCCGAGCTAGATCCAAGCTTGGTGTCCAAGATCGTCCCAAGCTAGGTTAGCATCGGTCCAAGCTTGGTTCAAGCTTGGACCAATAGTAAATCCCTACCTGAGGATAAGCCCCACTATAGCTCGGAGCTTAGCCCTGCGTAGGCCCAACAGAGCTTCTGCAATCTTCCTTGTCTGTCCTTTCAAGCGGGATTTTGCGTGTCTGGCGCCCGTTTCCGAGCCCCACCTAACTACAATCCTCCTGTCCCCACGTTCCTTGACTAGGTCCTTCACAAAGTCAATGCCGCTATAAGGAAAAAACCCTGCCGGGTTATGGTTTCCGGAAAACGCAAATCCGTTGCAAAGTCTCTTCCGTCTTGGAAAAGTCCAGATCTGCCAGCAAGCTGGAGGGCTTTCGCTACAATTCCACCACTTTTTGCAAAGTACCGACATTACACCCACGGGGAACCTCGGGGAGGTACGCCCTGGCCTAAGCCCAAATATGTAGGACCTCAAGCATTACTGCCCCTCAATGGTCCATCTTCTAAATTCGCAACGGATGCCGTTACAGTCAAAAGAACATCTGATGGAATTTAGAACTCAGCGAGGTACCAATTTCCATGGTTTAGTTTCCATATTTATATTTGGTCATATGATCGAATCCCGGTGCTCTATATAATGTGTCCCCCCCGCAAAGGATATTTGCGGAGTATGAGCTTTTGGCATGCCCCTTTGAATGGTTTGGCAACCATGCACGCAACCAGGAACACACACCACGCACTTGGCATTATCCTTACTTCAAGTACCCCTGTACAACCTCAACTGGTGGTCCGGCTAGTTGAGATAGAACCATCTCGAGGTTTTGGTCCCCAGTGAGGTGCACACGGAGCACAATCATATTTCAAATGCGTTCGAGCGTGTCTGGAGGTTCCCAGTTGGACTCGGGGTCCGCGGGGTCGTCACACCCGTGTTCAAGGGGGGGTTTAACCCCCCCCCCCTTTGCCCCTGCGGGACCGATCACAAAGTCAGTGTGCACGCCTACGTGCTCCACTTCCCCCTGAGAGGCCCTCCTGCACCCAAACACCCCACAAGGCAAGGTATATAAGTACTACCGCCATATACCGGAGCTCATAGCCCTGAAGATGCAAACTGCAATGTTCATGAAACGTTGGCGGAGGATTGCCCCAAACGCGGCATTCATCTGGAAGTCAAAAAGAATATAATTCAAGGCCGCGAAAACCTGGAAACGAAAAACAAAAGATTTATTTATTGCGCCTTCTTCCCCTCCTCATCTCCACCTGCGTCGAAAGATCAGTCTTATCAGTTAATTGGTGCCTGAGCAGTATGGGCCCACGATAACACAACTGAACCTCTTCGAGGCGAAGGTGCCCAATATATTGGCTGCATCCATCGGCTCCGCAGATTCAACGTCGACTAGTGCGTGTCTAGCATATTTTAATTTGAATAGTAGGAGTGTTACATTACGATTACCCCGGTTTCTCTCTGTGCACCGTCACGGCATGAAGAAAAAAAAAACCAGAATGCGAATAAAGAAAAAAAGGGAAAAGTGAGTCATGACCCGACCGATATACACGTGTGCATTGTTGTGTTCTCCCCTTACATTTCATTTTATACTTGTCTCAGGTCTGGGCATCAGGTTCAACATTTACGCGCGGTGGAAGTCGCATGGGAATGAATGAGGAACGAAGAAATGCGTAAGTTAAAAGTAACAGAAAAATGGAAAGAGAAAATACGTTAAAAAATTTGGGGGGGGGTGGGAGGGAGAGGTGCGGAGAAATAAGTATCTTATGTAGCCCATAACCTACCTCCAGGGTAATTACACTTCGTGTTATATCCGTTGGTGTGTCAGGTGATAGCGGTACGGTATTTTCTGAATACCATTGCCATCCCATCCTTTTCGGTTACCTGATAATAACTCCGTAAAGACCGTAATTATCGGCAGATTTTCCGTTTATTTAATTGATAAGAATAACGTTATTTTTCAGAACTGTTTTTTCCTTAATTATTTTGTTAGGGTCAAATTATTCAGAGTAAAACAGATTGTTTATTGTGATGATTGTGTGAGAAAATTACGGCCTTCAGGTGATAAACACGGAAATAATTATGACGTGTGTGGTACTTGAGCTTTCAGAGTGTGAATGATACAGAGTTGAAGGATAACATGATTGACGCAGGAAAATTGATTGAAATATTCATCGTATAATTTTTACTGAGGATTATCATGATATTATTAATAGGAATCGCCGGTAATGTCGGATCTCATATTATTTTTTTTGTATTGGAGATTCGTTGTAACAGCTGCTTAGTTAGTGTGGTATGTTTATGGCGGCCAGATATATTGAAATTGAATCTAGACAAAAACGTTGATCTGCCGGGCGATTCTTTTCGGTGAAGGACCGCCCTTGACTACACGGAGAAAAGATTAGTTAATTTTTATACTGTGATTCCGATAAAAATTATGTTACTATGTTGTCTTACAGTCTCGGCGCAAACTGCTGACGGCAGAAAATAGTATATTTCGATACTAGTCCGACGGGGTGACAACGAGTGTGAAGTTGGCGGCCCGAGGCGAAGCCAAGGGTTGCCCGTCATACGAGTTAAAAAACCCCGTTGCGCGTGTTGTGATGTCCTGCCGCCTGAATTTCATAAATGGCACTATTAATTCACCATTTTATCCGCGAAATTTGAAAATGCATTCCGATGAATTAGAAACTTAAGAGCGCTCAGCTAAGGAACAATGAACAAGGGATGGAAAATAATTCCACTAATGTGAGAAAACTAGCGGAAATCATAAATTTCAATACTTGAGTCTGCTTGTCAAATTTATAACTCTCCAAAATGCATCGCAGAACACTTTCCTAGAAAAAGTCAAAATAACAGAGGGAAATATATTCGACGGTCTCGGTGGTAAAATCATAAACCCTCTGTTACTAGATATTTAGAAAGGTGTCTCGTTAAGCGTGACCCACACATGTTGTTTCTTCCTCTGTTCATTGTATTGTTAGCTCAAAGGGCCTGAGCTTCTCGCAACGCAAATATGCAATACATCCCTCTTTTCTTTTCCCTCTCCCATTTTCTCCTAGGAGTTGTCCTTCCTATATTTCTATACACAAGAATTGCGCGCGCAACTAATAGACTGGTGGGGGTGTAGGACCCACCCCCTAGATGTAATTTTTATTTTCGTTTCTGAGGCGCGGAAAGCGCTACCTACCGGACTGGTTTGAGAACGATAGGTTAAATATTAGAAGACGGGACTCCACCGAGATACATTACAGCTCCTAGGAGTGTAGGTGCTTACCTACCCTCCGCGATCTACTATGCCTCTAACGGAGACTGTCGGAACTTCAGAGTGACATGACAGTTGAGAGTTATTCATTTTTTAGCATTTTGATTAAGACTCTCCCACCCACCTTCTTGCGCCCCTTCGTCCACCCACCATAGGTCTTCGTAAAGAAAAACAGATTATGGCATGAGGACAATTGAGTCGTTTCGTCAATTTTCCAAAGCCACATATCATTAATTACAAAATTTATTGTAAAATTTACGGTATTGATAGGAATTTTAATGCATGACTATAACAAATTTCCGTATTCTAACATGGTGCACCTCAATTCTAGTACCCGATACAGTAATTTTTCACAGACCTTCCTCGTCGTGTGCAGCCTATCCCTCTTTTGCTGTTACCATCTGACTTTCATTTGATTATAATCGGAATCATCCCATTCCATCTATAGACTGCATTAGATAATCTCCTAATAAGTGAGTGGAATATTTTGAAGCTTATTTTATGAAGAAAGGCAAATCGCGGTTTAGTAACAAGAACCTTTCCCGTCGCATTGCTTAATGAGTAAGTAGAGCTCGAGCAAACTGTTATCATCTGGCTTATTCACTTTGGAGGAAAGAATTCACAGAATCTCCATGGACCTGGAGCACGTTCTGTGGCACTGTGATCAACATAGAGAGTCACTATGTCATGGACTCCGCCTCCTAGGATATTTCCCACAATATGAAGCACGTATATTGTTAAAAGCAATGAAAAAAGAATCTATTCAGATTCTGAGTAAATTTTCGAACGAATGTGTTTCATCGTCAACGCAAAGAAGGAGAATTTGAAAACGAATTTTCATTTTTGGTATATTCTTAATCATCAGAGCAACAGAAAAGAGAAGAACGAAAGGCAGAGGGAGGACGAATCTTCCAGCACAAATTACTGCCAAAGAACGTTCAATCTTGGAAATTAAAGAAAGAGCACTTTGCATCAATAAAATAAATGTTTCAAACTTTTATTGGACATTTTTGCGGAAAATCGCTCTCACATAGAACTTGGAATTATCAGCCTTTGGGTGTCCAGAAGGGTTTGAAAATTCTCGAGGCTCCATGAAAATTTGAAAAGTATTCCTGAAATCAGTTTCTTACTCAGTTTGTCAATTCGTGAAGGGACATGTGGTGACAAAAACAAGGGTCATCTCCGAGGGCTCTCTGCATGCGCTCGACTCAATTTGTCGTCAAGCACACGACACAAAAAAGGGGGTTTTAACCCAAGAGGGCCATAATTCAAAAGTAGAAAATGGGGATTCCCCATGATAAAATTCCCATTTTCCAAAGGGTGGGACCTAACCAAAGGGGATGGACCTTTGTCAGCCAATGAAATTCTCGACCGATTTGTGAATTCAAAGAAGAAAACCTCTCTCTGTTTTTCTAAAAATTGACCACAAAAGATAGAGAAGACCAGTTCCTCTGGAAATCTCGTGGAAGACAGCATCTTTTTCGTGATCCTTATGCGAGTTAAAAGACGATACAAATATCTCCAGTCTTTAAAATTACAAAGTGGTAGTGTGGATTTTTTCCTACTTGTCAGTTGGTATAAACAAAATAAATTAAGCAGACTTTGTTTACTTATCAGTGATTGGCGTACAATAAATTAAAATTAATTGACTCTGGTCTAATTAAAGTGTGATGTGTTCTTGGTATTTACAGTATAATTCAGCCATCCTACATCCCACCAATCAGTGCACCCCTTTTCAATAACTAAGTGCAAGTGTAATAATGAAGTCCAAACACGGCATTGAACCGACAGTAAATTTTTGTCAAAATCTAGACAGTGACAGATCAACATCTCGCGTGATATTAAATTGATAGCTTGAGTACACTATGATTAACGTGGTACACAATGTAATATTGAAGTCTAAATTGGTGGAAAAAAAATTTTGTATATAACTCTCCATCACTATTGTAGATCACCATTAAGAATTATCTTCCCTTTTGGTCTCATTATATATGAAGTGAGTTGGGTATTTAACTACGATAACTTAACTATCAATTATTAAATATTTATCGAAGATAAATTTATTGCGTGAAAAGATGTATACAAATCAAAGGTTAAATTTAGACTGCTCAATCTGTTGTTGGTCAGTCGCGATAATAATTCGGGTCGAGTGTTAGTGTATCGGTGTACGACAATAGGCGAAAGGGGCCGAATAATAACTTCGTCTTAATTTCGCGTCGTTGGTGTCGATGTGGTAGGATACCACATATATACCCTTCTTAAAACATATATGTAGATTTAGTTAAGCTCAAAATTAAAAAAAAAAAGATTTCATCGAATTCGTATCAACTTGCTCTGAAGAAATCCTGACGAAAAACGCCAACACATCTTTTGTCAGAACCTAATCCAATTATTTCATCACTTTTTGATCCATTATCACGCCTGACCTATTGCGATTTTGATCTGATCCTGATGTGAATTTCCAATATATCTATTATAGTACTCCATTCGCTCCAAAAAAGTTTTTAATAAAAATTTTCTACCTTCCCTACATTCGGAAATATTCATCAAAAACTGGTGATTTATAAACAGTACTGGGTACACGAGTTTTCGAACTCAATTCAAATGTGAACACCACAGAAAAACGTCCACTAGAGTTATCGAGCGAGCAACCAATAACAAAAAAGAAAAAAGATCCGAATATTTTCAGCCCTACTACACAGATACTGTTAGCAGTTTAAGACTAGGTATAAGAGCTGGAAACTTCAGAGAGAAACAAAAGTTACTATCAATGGTATTACAATCAATTACCACCTAGCAGACCTCCCTGGAAAGTTGGAATTATCAACGATCTCAGCTGCTCCTGTGAAGCAAGAAACCAAACTTTTGATCACGTCCTTTGGCATTGTCCTACATATGTAGACTCAAGACAGGAGTTGATTGACAATCTAAGTGAATCGAACTGTACACAACCTTTTACGACCAAAAAAGGTGCAAATGCAACTGATAAAAAATATACCAAATAGATAAAAAAAGAATAAAAAAAAAAAGAATAAAAATAAAATAAATAAATAATGTAAATATCTAAAAGCTTGTGCTTTACGCATTTAAATCAAATTAGGCCATAAGAGAAAAATGTATAATAGTAAATGTTTCCTTAATGATGAGTAAATAACCGAATATGAGCTACATCACTTTAAACTAATAATAAAGAAAAAAACAGCGAGTAGGTACCTCGAGGGGCTATTCATTCGTGAAATCACTGTGTCACTTCGGGCTGAAATCATGTTTGAAATCACATGAAATCTCATGAAATCGGTCGAAGTTAATTGCAATCAGAGAAATTCTGGGATTTCATCGATTTCAGGTGACTGCAAATGAAATCACATGAAATCAGTGAATTATAAAACTTGTTTATTAGGATTGGTGTTGAGTTTTGTTTATTTGGATGGGAGAACAATAAAATCTCGAGAGTTTTCAGGATCATATGCTCGTGTACAGGGTAATGTTAAAGAAATAGGTGTACTTTGTACTTGGTATATTTTAAAGAAACAAAGATTTTTGAAATGCAGTCAATGACTACTCATGGCTATATAAATATTAGTCAATACCGTCAAACAATTTCCTCTCCAGTCATTTCCAAAGATGGTCTCCGAGTTGATGAGAAAATATATAAAGACGTTGTCAAATATTTTTAGTTCTAAATTGTTTGTCCTTTACTGAGACGTGAAGATTTTATTTCATTTAGTTTAATTCAGTTCAGTATGTCAAAGATATACTTTATTTTACTATGTTGAATAAATGATTTATTGAAAAAGATTGCCATATTTCTCCTTGTATTTGTCATTACATGACTTGGATATAACTGCTGCTAGTGCTAGTATTTTATCCGGAGATCTAATTGAATCCAACATATCTCCCCTACCAGCCCTCACCGCCCTTGCTGCCCCATTCGCATTAAAGACTTGAAATCATATGAAATCATTTGAAATCGTGAAATCGTGAAATCACCGGAAAAAATCCCTGGCAATCACATGAAATCGACGATTTCAAGAAATCATTGAAATCATCTCGAAATCAGATGAAATCAGCAATCACTGTGTCATCGAATTTTTGAATGAATAGCCCCTCGAGGTACCTCCTTTTAACACTTTTCTCTGGAGTTTCAAAAAAAGATACGTAATTTTTAATGAGTGTTTCTCTTCATGAGCCTAAGAAAATGTAAGTTTCAAGTTCAATGTCCTCCGCGCTGTTATCTTCTCTCCTATTTTGCCCGTCGTTAAAAAATAATTGCAATTAGTGACGTAACGAGATCACAATTTACCAGGGAATCAAATGAAGTTCAATCCTACGGTACCCATCAGCTCAGTGGAGCCCGAAGTTTCACAATTCTCATCGCTGATTTAGCAGTCACAATAAAGACTCGTGGCAAAAAGGTGAATTGGCCGAGTTAAAAAACGTTGTCTTGAACCGTTACAATTTGCCTGACGATTCATAACTCGGCGCGTACACGTTTTCTCCACTGCATATCAATCACGTGTGAGGCGTTGGTGAATACCAGTGACAAGATTAATGCGAGGCCTTTTTAAATTCTCAATAAGTATCTGTGGATGTTATTTATTGCTGAGCGCAACGTATCGACAGTAATTATGATTTTTATTGTGTTCAAATTAGCTCGAAGGTTATTGGATAAGCGATCTAACAGAGAACGTTGAAACTTTCTTCGGAGATTAGAAGGTGTTCCGTTGCGGAATTGTTCATCGTGTCGGGGTAATTTAACATCTGAGAAAAATCAAAACTAATTTTTAGAAAAAATGGCCCAGTCCACTTTTCAATGTATTGTGTTTTGCACGGTTTCGTTAACTTCACTGGTTTCAAAAAATGCTAAAAATAAAAAAAAGCGAAGCTTGTATAAATACACTGCCTTATTTACGAAGCCTCCACTGTGAATACAACGTTTATGCCAGAAACGCCTGATATTTGGTCGAAAAAAAATGTTCAAAAAAACCTCATCAGATGAGAGCTGCTATGTAACTAAGGCCAGTTTTCATCTAAATTATCGAGTAAGTTTATCAACTAAGAAAAAAGGACTGAAGGTGGTGGAAGGGGAAGTTGTGTGGTGTATAGATACTTAGTAGCTTTCGGCGATCTTTCGCGTATGAAACGTGTACTTGGCCGATACGCTACCGCGTATCTCGATTAGAAAAAAATCCCGTTTTTTATAAATTTTACTTGAAATTATTTTATTACTCCTCGTCTCGAAAATTTTAATCGTTTAAAATATTGTAATTTTGCTGTCGTAAAGCCTACATTCTCAAATATTCCGTCAGCTAAAAACGAAAGTTTTATTACAGTCGAAATTTTAATCTTTGGAATATTTCTTAAAATTGAAAAACCTTTTCTTTTTTTTCGTATCCTATTTCTTCGGATCCGAGAAAATACTTCATTATTCCCGCTCATTTATTATACTTTTCACAAAATCCCCGAAAAATATTTAATTATTTTAAGCCTTTATTATAATCATCAACTGTCCTCTTCTTTAAGAATTTTAGGAAAAATATTCAACTGCTTCAGAGCTCGGATCATTTATTACTTGATTACAGTTACTCGGATAGTTCAGACCCAGACACGTTCCAAATTTACGACGCCCTTTTTCTTCCACCCTCCCTTCATCTCATATAGCAAATCAATGAAAATGTTCTTGTACTTTTTTTTAATCAATTAAAATTTAACAAATTTTACTGCACAGTCCACGTGGACGTTGAATATTTAACGTAGCACTTTGCTCCACATTTTGCAGTATTCATTTTTTTACTTGACAACTCAACATCGTAAAGTACCGACTCTTTTTTTCCGTATATTTTCGTATAGTCGAATAGTCACATGGCGTCGGTCCTACTCAAACATACAATTCCCATAATTTTAACGTCGTTCAGAGTCCATTTTTAATTTATATTATATTATTTCAAAATTCATCAAGTCTATATACAGTGAAAACATATATTATTTTTTAAAGTGAAGTGTCTTGATGTTATTTTCTTATTGAATTTTCTCTCTAGACTTTCCAACAGTTTGAATGAAAACAATCATTCTCACCAAACTAAACAGAAGGTTTAGTTGAAAATTCAAACTGTCATTTGACTGATAGATCACCTCGAGATTATAGTTATAATCGTCTCGATTGATTCTTGAAAAATTCATCAACTCCTCCTCGTTTGTGATGTTCCCTTGAGGCGTTCATCTGGATCCTAAATTTAAATACTACCTTTACACATATGTTGAGTTGAATGGATGGCTTTGGTGCATGATAATTAAATTTCAGAATGGGAATTTTCACATCAGTGTTGTATTACTTTCAAGTTTTTTTTTTCTCTAAAGGATTGAAACGAGGTATTGAAACATTGCGAAATACCCGAAAATCATAAAGTCCATAAATTTGTTTGAATTTCGAATAAACAGATGTGTAAAAGTCTTTTCATGTTAAGATTTGCAATTTTAAACATTTGCAAATTCAAATACAAATTGAAATAATTTTGCATTATGTTTAAACTTTTTAATGTCTACAAAATATTGAACAAATGTGGTAGGAAAAGGCTCTAATCAATGAAATTCTTATCAGTTCATTTCGACAGCTGGTGAACTAAATTATCATGTGTCATATATGATAATAATTGAAGTTATTAAAAAAAATGGTGTCCATATGTGTAAAGGGAAAAAGCAAAGACCCTCAAATTTTTTCCTTTTTGATAATTCCAAAACGATAAAAGATGACGAATTATCTGATCTGATAAGAAGCTGTTTGATCCTACAGATATTCAGGTGCATAAAGACTTTGACTCATGTTTGAAGTTTAAACAAATTTGCATTTTATCCCACCGTTTTGTAAATGTCTGAAAAATGTTTACAAAGATGTGGAAGGGAAAGAAGATAATCAATTAAAATTTTAGTTTATCTGTTAATGAACTAAATGATCATGTGTCATACATGATAATCATCGCTATTCCAAAAACCCTCACATTCATTTTTTATAATTCCAAAATCGCAAAAGATGGAAGATCATATCCTGTAATCAGAATTCCTATTATCTCAGAAATACTGAATTGATATCGAAATTTCGTCGTAAAGAGTTTAACTAGAATCTTATGAATTCCATTGTTCGATAAAAATTACGAAGAACCCAATAAAAATCTCAGAACGCTCCGTAAAAATTATGAAACGTAATTGCTGTATCGGGAAAAATTATGGGGAAATCCCAGTGTAAAAATGATAATCTGTCGAATATGAAAGATAGATGTCCTTCGTATTTTATTAAGATAGTTGTACGGCTATCGGATTATATTGTAGTCGTAGCGTAGGTGCGATTTGTGGGACAACCCCGCAACATGACATGGATTAGTACAGGGAGGGAAGCCTGTACAATAAGACTCCCTAGACCAGTGTCTCGCAAACTTTTTTAGTCTGCGGCACGCTAACTGAGGAATTTTTTTTCCGCGGCACACTAAGCTAAATAAATTTTCGGAAGAAACCGTACATTTAAAAATAATTCAAAAAAATTGTTTTACAAATAGGTACATTAATTAATATTTGGTACAATAGAAAGGAACATATTTTTATTTTAAGCTTAATGTGATGGACGGGCTTGTTTCTGGGAACAAATTTGCATTATTCGTGGTTCGAAATAGGACAAACACACTCGCATCTCTCCATCAATCATCTGAAGTCGCTCACGTTTTTTAGATTTAATTTCAGTCAATGAATCAAATGCAATTTCGCAGAGATAAGAGGAGCCAAATGGTAACAAACTTCGAAGAGCTTCCTGCGTTCTGGCTAATTTAGTTAAAGTTAAATGACTACTTTTTGGGTAATTTTATAGTTATCAGAAATTGGTTTTTAGATTAATCTCAGAATATCTAGTGCAACTTGGAAAATCTTTTGCGGCACACTTAACATTCTCCCGCGGCACACCAGTGTGCCGCGGCACACAGTTTGCGAGACACTGCCCTAGACAGTCATATTTTGAGGGTTTATGAGAGGTCCACAGATGTGACAGGCAAAAATCACTTCAGCCAGCGAGGGCCAGGGATGCTAGGACCACGTGACGCGATTAAGGCCCAGTCCAGGGTTGAGAAGAGAGACAGGGTCAGAGTTGGTTTTGAGCAACGATAGACGATAGACGATAGACGCGTGGTTAGACGATTAGGACTTACACGTTTTGTTTTTGTGTGTTTAAGAGTGTCTGAAGAGTGTATTAAGAGTGTAGTAAATAGTGAAGATATAGTGTATAGTGGTAATGTAGATTTAACCTTTTTCACAGAAAATAAACTGTCACTATCTTTTTAAAAACTAACCCTACATAATTGTTATCGAATATTAACTGTCGTTCCCAAATTCTGGGACTTCTCCATAATTTTTCCCAAATATTTCTCTCCGTGCGATGAATAAAAGAAAATTTTTTGTTCGGTGCTCATATTTACCCGACGACTTTATTTTATTTTTGCTTTTTTATTATTTTAGAGCCTCGAAACTCGCATATTAAGTTATTTACATTCCCATATACTACTGAATATTAATTCGATTACATTGTCTTATATCAATTTACGTCAATCGAACCTAAATTTCACAGTATTTTGAGTATCTGCATATTTCTCTCATGTATTTACAATCTGTCGGATTTACAAATTGTGTTGTATTGAATGGCCCAGCCAACGATGATTTATTCAGTCTCTTGCTAAACGGTTGAGGGTGTCGAAGTATGAAGCATGAAAATAAAAAAAATTCCACACCGACCAACCTAGATTCGAACCTGGGTTTCCGGACCGCCAGTCAGTCACTGAACTAACCCACTGTCATAAGTAGTTGAGGCGATTTAACCGAAAAACGCACTTTCGAAAAAAACATACTTATCCTAGTTTACCAATTCACCACAGCATTGGTAACAGTTGAGGCCCACATATGGGGGTTAAAAAACTGGGACGACACAGAAAACCGAATATCGAAATTTCACATACTTCTTGTAGACTCTCTACGGGCACTAAAAAAATATGAGGAAAATTAAAATGTTTCGGAATTTCAATCATGTGAAATGATTAAGTCTATTCGATTGAAGTTCAGACATTTGTTTTTGCAGTGAAGTCCCCCAAATGAAGGTCAATTGATATCATCAGTTCTTGTAGGATAATTTATTTGAAAATATTCTTGAAATTTCATCAAAATTCTGCCTTAATCATACGATCTGTCGCGCAGCAGGCGGGAACTGGGTGATTTCACCTTCCAGTGCAGAGAGAGACATATTCCACCAGATGAAAAAAAAATATATAACTTAATGATGAATATTATATACTCGACTTGAGAATATGCTTTATATGTAGGATAAGCGTCGGTTTTTGGGGTTTTCCCAAGTGCAAAATTCAACCTGCTATGAAATTATTTTCAATATACAGGAAATATTCATTAGTCTATTTTTGGGAGGCTCTCCTGCTAGAATAATTTAAGGGGAATCCCCATGAGGATTATCCGCTATAGTTTTCCCTACTTACGTCTGGTGACCAGAGAGGACCAGGATGGGTACAAGGGGAGGGAGCTCTATTGTCCTCTGAGGTTGAGTGTGAACTCTGAGCCTTACGAGGGTCAGTTAGCGTAGTTCATAGTGAACATTCGTAGTGTGTACTGCCTCTTGAGTGGATAGAATCAATAGTGATATTTTAAATATTGATTTGATTAAACCAATAATAAGTATATTAATATTGTTGGATTTTTTCATGAAATAAATAGAGAACAAAAATCAATCCTATTCTTTTCTGAGTGTTTATACTTAAATTGAAAAACATTTTTATGGGTTGGAATTCTGAGGAGTGTGAGGAATGGTGTTTACGTTTGATTTTAAGTATGTAGACAAATTGGAATGAATAGGACTCTTTAAAAGCATGTGACTCCAGGGTGTTGTTTCCCTTTGTAGACCTAGTTAGCCCCTGTTGCGTGCCAATACCCGAAATTAGTATTTACCACTTATTTATCTCTCGGCGCGTCTTGGGATATAAAAATCAAAAAGGGTCTTCTAATTTCATAGAGCTATTTAGCCATAAATTCCTCATTAACTAAAATTTTTTCTCCTTACAACAAGGGATTTTTTTTCGCCCAACCGTCGGTCTACTCTGTTAATGATTATTGACAGCAATTGGACTAATCCTCAAAATGTCTCTCTTAAAATTCACTGATCCCTTCTGCCTACTCCCTCTTCCCCTTCCACCATGCAGTTTTCCACTAACAAATTTTACACGGAATATTCAGACAGTTGAGAATGAACAGTGAGTGAAAGAACATTGTAATTAAAACCCCAAGTGTATCCGGTATTTTACTTCAATATAAAGCATTCCTTATCAATCGTCTAGCATTCCTTCCTATCCTCGTGGACCCTAGTGATACAAAGAACCGAATCGGCGTATCACGTTTCCAAATAAATTGATTTTGCATCAGCAAACCAACCAAATTTACAGGTTGGCTGGAATCAATTTTGATTATTAATTTGTGAAGAAACAGCCCCTCTAAGAAATCGAATTATTATTTCTGATAACCCATTTAGGACAATACCTGCTTCACGAATATTTTATACTGTTAAAAAATATATTTTTTAGTTAATCCTGATGTTTCCGAATTTCCATGAGAACATTGGTAAAATAAGCAGGTGACTGACACTTTTCGACAAAAGTGATGTGACCGATACTTTACGCAGTATTTTTTCTTCTTTTATTGTAGTATCGGGAATTTTTATATAGCTAGTAGTTTTGAGAAATATATTCTTAGAGCTTCATGGTTGTATTTTAGAGTAGGATTAAGAATCGTGGGATGAAGTTCTCCCAAGTGTAGCTATAAAATTTTATTGTAGACGTAGAAATAGGTGCTATTTGTGCGGAAACCCTGCGAATAGAGATCGATGGTACAGGGATGGGAGTCTGTACAATACGAGTACCTAGACAGTGATATTTTGGGGGTTTATGAGAGGCCCACAGATGTGGTAGGGGAAAATCGTTTCCAGCTAGCTAGATCCAGAGGCGCTTGGACCACGTGACGCTGCTAGGACCGACTCTGGAGTTCAGTAGAATGTAGTCAGAGTTGATGTCTGATAGTTAGAGTGTGGACGAGGTGTGGAAAGAGTACCACCCTAAGCATTTTATGAGAGTTGTTCTGTCGCAGAATTAGTCTCTCTCACATTAAATTTATTTTCCTGAAAAATATACTACATTCACAATTCCCAAATTTTAATAGTTGAAACTTTTCCCAGACTTTTAGTTTCATGACCAAATCGTTTTATTGCGGATTTGGCTAAATTGCAGAAATTGCTTGTTCCTTTTATTAACGAAAGAATTTTTCCCCTTGAAATCTGTCTGACGCGATTTTATTACCGTTAAAATATTTTCTCTCCAAATATTTTATTGCGATCGGACATTTCCGAAATTTTAATCCCGACACTCCAAATGGTTGTCCCATTTTGAGTTGGTCCATAAACTCCTACACACAGACTACTACACCAATCTACACGGTTGTAAAAATTCTCTATCGGTGCGTCGGTTTTCTCAACGCATCAGTCTCTCAATGCGTCTATGCCGCAGCGCATCAGTCTCTGTGTTTCCGTGCCTCGCGCAAATTCTGCTTTATTTTGTGTTGATTCAAAATTACCCGCCCTTCAAGTACATTGGTGCTTCATTTTTCTTATTGTTTAGTATCCTTCTTAAATTTCAATATTTGAACCTTAACAATTAAAAAGTGTGTAATCCACCTAAGAGAGTGTGGACAATAAATTAGACATATTAACAATTATGTTTAAATGAAAGAGAAAAATCAGCCAATTCTCCAGCGAAGAATTCGAGAACATTCAAACTGAGGAATTCGTCTCGAACCTTCCAAAGCCTTGGGTTGCTAATCCCATCAAAACAACCCTTGGGTATATAAAGAGACCCAAAAACAGATATACCTTCAGTCTAGAATAATTCAACGATCAACAGTGAATACGCAATAAGCAATTCTCGATAGAATATTCGCAAATTGGAATCGGACTCAATTCATCAAAAAATAGTGTTCTCCATAATTATCAAACTGTACATCACCAATTAGAGCCTATCGCGATGATAACTAATTATCCCTTTTAGTTATTAAAATTCAAATAGTTTCTCTCAAAATCCTATAGATGGATCAAAGCCTACCACGCGCTTAGATTCGTCTACTCATCGGACGTTTCTGACCAACAGTTAGTCTACAACGTTGACAAGTAACAGACGAAAGTGTTCGTAGTCACTCTCAGCTTAAAATCTCTGCAATCCTCTGATTTTCATTCGCGTAATTTAATAACCTCCATAAATGTATTAGTGCATCACCATAAGTGCGTGAACGAAAATTCATTACACTCCATTGTGACAAGATTTTCTCAAAGGACGCGAGGTTGCGCCTCAAATTGTTTTTCAATAAATTATACAGTGCATCTCCTATTAGTTACCGTGTCTCGTGTTTTTATTTATTCTCCCACTGATCCCAAAATCGGCACCGCAACCTCGTCTCTATCTCAAACAAATTATTTTGACATTTGTCATTCACCTCCACATTAACTCGACAGTGTGCGAGTGAACAAGAGTAGTGTAAACTAGAGTCAAGTTGTATTTTCATAATAATAAGTTGTAGTGTTTAATACTGTATAAGGATATAAATAAATATATATCTGTTAAAGGTTTGTGTCTTTGCGACAAACTTCCCTTGGCCCACAGATCCCACAGTAATCTTCAAAATAATGACACGATATGATTATAACGTTCATTTTTTCGGGTTTCATAATATTCTAGATAAATTACAATTGACATAAGAGAATCGAAAAATCTGTCAAATACAAGACTTCCGTTCGGTAGCAATACTCAATATGGCTATCCGTAATAAACAGATTGGGAATTTGTAGTTCTCACAAAAATAAATAATATCTCCTTTGAATTATGGCGTCCATTCAACAGGTGTAGAAGATTCTCAAACTCTATGTAGTCTTTAGAGCAGGGGATTAATTACTAAATGGTGAATTCCAAATATTAAATATTTCAGTAATTAATTATTCAGTGTCAACTACATACTCATTAGCCGCTCATTGATCAGAAAAGCCTCTCACCGGAGGAAAAACAGCCTCAGTTCTTGCATTTGAAATGAAGCTGGGACTCAATAAATTAAAAAAGCTACAATTTTTCATTTAACATTATCAAGAGTACTGGGTATGAGTATACAAAAATTAATAGTATTCCATAGCTGTTTCCTACCCACGTCAGTATTTTATAGTTATCCTCACGACAGCATCAGGAAAAATTCAATAATTTAGGTACAAGGGCCCGCTGCCAAATCGGTCCAGACCCTAAAAAATTTGCGTGTTATGACTCAGTTGACCTTGAGACGTCCTAGGACCAAGATCGACCTTCTTCATTCGTTTGAATAGAAATCGAAGTTCATGCTCCATTAATTTCGATATTATTTAATACTAGAAGGAAATGTAGACATGCAATACAATAATTTCTTATAGTTATGGCTGAAACTAAAGTAAATTAAAGTTAATTCAAATTTCTCCTTTTCCCTATAATATTTTCCGTACTTATATATGAATATATATATATTGTTTTAGGCTAGCTCGAACACAAGCCAATGTGAAATGAGCTTTAAGAGTAGTATGTAAGAATGAGACATTAAAATGAAACCATACGAATAGCGGTTAAAGGGAAGAGAAAACAAAATGTAAAAACCCGAAAGGGTATACAGATGTTCAATAACATAATCGGAAGGTCCCGGGTTCAAACCCCGGTCTGGACTATCCATTTTTTCAGTAATTTTTCTTGCAAAAATCATATGGAGAATTATCCTGTTCCCCTTCCTACCTCATCCAAAATCCTATCCAAAGATTTCCTTTGACGTCACAAGAAATGTGGAACGCTATATAAACTTCCCGTCTTGATGATAACCCCGTCCCGGCTGTTCGGAGTTAACAGTAGAAAGACGGGAGCTTAGTATATACATACATATATTGCCTGAAAGTAGTCAGAATGCATTGCGAAAAAATAATTGATGCGCCAAAAAATTTGTGCAACAGAAATTTTTTATATATTTTATACCACTTACCGTCATATAATAAGTTATTAAAAAGTATTGACGATTTTTTAAAACGTATTTCAGTTGGAACAAAGAAATTTATAGATTATTTCAACATTTTAAGCATATGAAAGTGCAACTCTTCTTGGATGTGCATCTTCCGCAAACATACTTTTTATATTTTTCACAAATATTATTTGTTCTGTTATTATGACAAAATCATATTTGACAGATTTTTCGTTTGGTAGAATCTGTTGTATTTGAAGATGTTGCAGTTGATAGTTAGTCACAATGACTGCTTTCGTCAATATAGGTATAACACACATATATACCGGAAATGAAGGAGGTCTGGGGAGGGGGCAACAACAATGATTACTTAACCCTTTTATATTGTAGAAAAAATCCCAAAATTATAAGAATTTATGACACTATTTAAATAATTATTTTTTCAATTGAAATTCAAAAGCATTCGACATGACTTGCCCGGGCAATCCAGTGTCAACAATCTCTGTCCATAATC
Organism: Diachasmimorpha longicaudata; assembly: GCF_034640455.1. Lineage (NCBI taxonomy): Eukaryota > Metazoa > Arthropoda > Insecta > Hymenoptera > Braconidae > Diachasmimorpha > Diachasmimorpha longicaudata. The sequence continues at coordinate 3,262,691 of NC_087236.1, forward strand.
CAATAAAAATTTCTTCTCAAAGTATCTTCGTCCATTAAACTGCGACATCACCACTCACGTGACTCCAGAACCTTTGAACACTCAAAATTTCCCCATTGCAAAAATAAAAATTAAATTCAATCGTCAATTCCATTCCGAAAATAGAATCATCACTCTGTCATCACCTGAACTCATTCCCCATAACTCCCGAGTTCATTCTTTACCGGTCACCCCGTATAAGCACCTGGTAGTCCTCGCCGTGCCCTGCTACCTCCCCCTCCTCCTCCTCCACCTTTCGCTGTTCCCCCACTCCCGGCCGATTCCTCCTGAGCAATGGGGGGGGGGAGAAGACACGATGCCGTCGACTTGGTACTTGGCCGATGCCACTCATGCACAGTTTTATAGAGTTTCTGTTCACTCGAGCCTCTCCACGCTCGTTTGCTCTTCCCTCGTATTTTCCACTCTCCTGAGGGGCCCCCTGCGACCACAAAAACCGCCTGAAGCCTCAAAATTCCGCCTATCCATTATCCTTGAAAATTCAAATTCCTCAGACAGATGAATACGTAAAGCTCAATCATCGAGGAATCTCGCTGTGCCTTGGCTTAAAAATCGATTATTTAAAAAAATTGAAGAAATTCACGTGCCCCGTGACAAATTCAATTTTATTATTTAAAGAGGTGCAGCAAGGTGTGGCGTGAGTGAGAGAATAAACTTCACTCGCCCCTCTCGTACTTCACGAGTACCAATTCCCTCTCTCTATGGGCCTTAAAGCACTATCCCCACCTCAATTTACTCGCTACCTTTCCCTCCAGCCGCAATTCCCAAGTCTGGTCGGCTCGAGTTCGGTCCATTTTGGTGTTTCGCGCCGTGCGGTAAACAACACCATCGTCGATTACCACCTGATACCGTTGAAATATTGATTGTAAAAAATTTTTTAATCAGTATTCATGATTTACGTTAGTGTGTACAATGTGAATGTTGGTTCATCGATGATAATTCATTCGAGTGTCAGTGATCCCCAGTGAATCAGGTGTTTTTTTTTTTTGTTACTGTAATACTCAGTTGTATTTACTCAATTATTTCTTGTTGTTTAACGTCTACTCATCTTTCAACTTCTCCTCTGGTTTTTGATGTTAATACTGCATTTATACCTCGGTACTTGCTCGAGCATCGTGCACAGTGCGCGTACTGTATTATTATTTTCTGGTTGAAAAAGGAAGGAGCAACGAAAGACAGAAAAGAAGAGAAGTGCATTCTCCGTACCGGGCATTTCAGGTGAGTTGCGTGCAGATCGACTTCTCATTTTTTTTTTATTTTAACATTCTTTTTTCGTCTTCTCTGCCCCCTCTTCGGTAAGATCTACCGGGTGAATCATTCCCCTTTGGTGATTTTGTTTTCATTTTTTTTTTTATTGGTTTCTTCACCGAGTTCTGCCGCTCATCATTACGATAACAATGTTTTTTATTTTCGATAAAAATGGGTAAACGTTTCACCTGCCATTTGCTCCTCCAGTTTTCCCGGGTCTTTTTTAAAACCGGGACGCGGTAAAAATGGAAGAATCTCGAGGGGGTGATTGGTGGTTTTTTTTTATGGAGGGTACCAGCTACACTGGAGTCGATTGGGCGAATTGTGTGGGAACCAAATGTAAAAGTCGATGGGTACGTAGGAAAAGGCTATTCCTTGGGTAAGATGGATAACATGAAAACGGGTTTAAGCGTGAAAGTAATTGAGGAAGTTGGACGGGTGCTCACGAACTACCTCGAGGTACGTTAGAATGGACGATCAGGGAATTTGTGATTTTTTTGTTCAGCTAATATGGATAATGTTGTGGGAGCAGTGTCGGCGAAGTTCACAGGAAGGACACGGAAAAACTAATATTTAAATTTCACACACTATTTTTTATAGATTTTTCGGATGATAGAAGACGTTTGAATGAAACGAATAGGTGACATGACTCCTTAATTCACGTTTGAAATTCAGAAACATTAATTTCATTCTATTCTATTCGTCTCATTTTATTCTGACGTTGTCTAGTGTCGTAAAAACACAGACAAATCAGTCAAAAAGAAATGATTTCAATTCTTTAAAAAATATTATATGAAGAATATAATATTTTAGTTTGAACGATGATAGGAGAGCACTTGCGAACAAATCAAACCGACAAAAATCTAAATTACGAACTCGTCACATCGGGATTAAAGAAACAAATTTAAACGCTCCAAAAATTATAGAGGAATTTATTATGAATAGCGAACAAAAATCTAGAATGACAATTGTAATGTACTTGGATACATAGGGTAAATTAAAAAATACCGCTGATGTAGTATAAATAAATGATTTATAGACACGATTATATGTGAGTGATATAGATAATTAAAAGAGAAGGAGTACAAGAGTAATTGTATTAGCGATTTTCATTTTTGATTATAAAACTGTAGGTTCCCTTCTATTGCTCGGCCACTCTCCTACCAAAGTCAATCAGTTTTAAGAGACCTGAATAAAAAATGTATAGTAACCATCTACAAATTTATTGAAACATTTACCATAAATATATAACTGATCGACTCCTGAACACATCATAAAGAAAAACCAAATTCTTCAACTTTAATTATATGTTGGATTCCCTCTTAATAAATTTACACATCCAATTTTATATTGGAATAAACTGATATTTATTATAGAAATCGTGTTGACACTTATACGTAGCGTGACACTTAGGTATTTTCTAAAGTAGATGTTCTGCTGACTACTCTCTATTTTTAACTAACTAATTTTCGCATGTCCTCAGTTTTATGTACCGGAGGGTGCAAGGAAAAGTGGAGGGGGTGAACGAAGCATGAAGGTTGTGTTGTGATCTCATGGGGAAATTTCTGAGGATTTTCCGAGAGTTTATTACGGTTTTGGCAGATCGAGGAATTTCTGTTGGTGGTGGGAATGAGCCCTAAAGACCAAATTTGAAGGAACTGATGGGAGAGAAAAATAAGGATCCGGATATTTTGAAGTACTAAAGGACCCAAAGGTTCATTTATGATCGTGTCGATTGTCCCAAGTGTCCAACAGATTTTGGAAAATAACAATTAAATGATTTGGGTGAAGCCCATGGGATTATTTGGGGAAAACCCTAGCGGATTACATGGGTAAAGAATACTTAAATATAATTAAAATAATAGGGTATACAACATATATCTGTATATACGTGTTTGCAGCATTATAAACCTATAGGTTTAAACAATCTTAAATAAACAAATTTTTAAAAAACTATAGGGTCGAAATGGTTGGGAATGAAAATAGTTATTTTCTGGAAGAAGACACTATATGAAATTGAGATGATGTTCTTTCAATTATTATGTATCATAGTCCGGAAGTAAGTGATCGTGTGGGGATTAATAAGTGATGACCCGATTTAAGCCCTCCGGCAATGTTTGTATATCTTAGAAATATCAATTCGTACTATTTGATGATGTTGAGGTCGCAGTAATTGAATAGTGGACTGTATGATTGCTGATATAGTAAACCGGAGATATGATAGTCAACTCCCGACGCTGTCCTGATTTCCAACCTGACGTATACGCCTGATTATTTGATAACGACGGCCTGATAGTGCACCTGAGAATGACCGCTGACGCCCTGTGATTGTAACCGACTGAATGATTGACTGTTCGTGAGTGTGATTGCGAGTATACTGACCCCCTAATTTCGACGATGTGTATATTAATAGTACATGGTACTATAGCTGTGTTTAGTCCATGTCAGTATTTTATAATTTTTCTTAGAACAGTCCCGGAATGTTTAGAATAGTTTTAATAAACAGAAACGGAGAAGGAAAACAATTACGGATTTCCGAGCACTTTTTAAGAGGGAAGAACGAATAGAGACAATTAGCAAAATCGTTGAAATAGGAAAGAAAAAAGGTGTACATTATTTCGTACTTTTTCACAAGGAGTCTGCAAGACCATGGTACGGAAAATGTAAGCTCTCTAGAGAATGTATTGTCACTGTCAATCGCGTCAGAGCTAATCATTATCATCTCGCAGCCTCTTTGGCTCGAGTGGGGATCTCCAATGACCCCAGCTGTTCGTGTGGAGCAGAAAGCCAAACTTTTGACCACATTCTATGGCACTGCCCCAAGTACGAGCAACAAAGAAACAAACTAGTAGATAGACTATTTGAAAAAAAATTTCCTAGGCCATATACGACGAAAAAATTCCTAGATGCGACAGATTTTGGGTACATAGAGGAAATATGTAAGTTTCTCAAAGACTGCAAAATACAAATCTAAATTAGAAATTAAGGAAAAAAAGAAAATAAAAAAAAAAACAATGTGTCAAATGAGAAATGTACCACTTCTGCAAGTGTAAACAACCCCTAGATTGGGTTCATCACTTTAAAATAATAATAAAAAAAAAGGAAAACAAAGAAATGAGAGAACAAGGGCCTTGTGTTGAATGGGTCCAAAGGGTGAAAACTTTGGTCACAAAGGGGTAGTTCCTCTGGAGACATCATAGAGCAAGATATAGCTTCTGCGGGCGATAATAAAGAATTAGAGTTTATAACCGAATCGTTTGACATTATTTAGCACTAAAAAAACAATAGCTTAGTATATACCTATATTGCCTGAAACTACTCAAAATGACTGCGTTGTGAAACACTAATTAATGCGAAAAGAAATTTGTTTAATAGTCATTTTTCATATATTTTATATCACTTACAGTCATATAACTAGTTATTAAAAAGTATTAACAATTTTTAAAAATGTATTTCAGTTCGAAAAAAAATAAATAATTTACACTTTATCTGAACGTTTTAAGCATATGACAGTGCAAATCTTTTTGGATGTACATCTTCCGCAAACATACTTCTTACATTTTTCACAAATATTATTTGTTTTGTTATTGTGACAAAGTCGTATTTGATAAATTGTTTGTTTGGTAGAATCTGTTGTATTTGAAGATGTTGAGGTTGATACTTAGTCACAATGACTGCTTTCGGAAATATAGGTATAACACACATATATATATATATATACCGGAAGTGAAGGATGGCTGGGGGTGGGGTAACTACAACGATTACTTAACCCATTTATATTGTAGAAAAAGTCACAAAATTATCAGAAGATGTGTCACTATTTAAATAATTATTTTGTCAATTGAAATTCAAAAGCAGTCGAAATGATTTACCTGGGTAATCTAAGTACATCCCTATCCATAATCCAATTGTATACCGATGTCTCCTCAGATGTTATTATTATTTTTCCTCCTCTGGTGTTATGCCCTTGCACCCGCCACTTTCGAAAACCGCCGTCTGAATAGCGTTTTATTAATTAGCCCGTTATCCATTAATTTATTTAAGATTGTCCCGCCTTAACGCTATCAGCCGAAATTAGAGGACCACTGCTAACTTTTTGAAGGTCCCACACGACTGCACGATCGACCGAAGGGCTCAACAGGTTACCGGTCACTCATGCCTCGGAAACGCGCGTATTGGGACGTCGATTTAATATTTTATTGCCCGACTGTTCTATGTGAAAGTGTCAGCTGTCAAAAGCGATACAACTAAATGTTGGAAACTTAGAACACAGTGTTGTGCCTTTTGGTGACACAACAATTTTTTGTCAGTTAACAATTACGACGTTTGTTAAGGTTCAATGTTTAGATAACGAATAACGTTATGTTTAAAGTCCTATTTTTATTTTATTCAGAAAAATATATTTTTTAATGAATTTTTACACCTTATAAATTTTTCAATGATTCACATGGAAATTATTTCACGGTTGATCTTGTCTGTTCTAAATTTTGAAGATAACTAACTTTTTGGACGAATTTCCCCTACGGTCCGTACGTGAAATTTGGTCGTTGGGGTTCGTTATATTCAAGGACACTCTTTACCAGTTGATCCGATCCCCTCGGTTTCCCCTTTGCGCAGGAATCCACAAAAAGGAAATGGTACAGAGCGAGACATATTCCGTAAAAATTACGGAACTCAGTTCGCTAATTGATTATAAAATAGACCAGAAAATTTTACGAGAGAGTATCGTAATTTTTGGCAGTTGATTCAGCAAAAAATTACGGAACTTTCAGGGAAATTTTCCTGGCAGTTCCCTAAAATTCTCGATGTTTAGAAGCGTATAATCATATGATACGAAACCTTCACACATTCGTTGAAATCGTGTATATGTTGCGCACGCGAAATTAGACGGATGCACTTTGAAATAATAAAGGGAATGTTGCACTTGTGAAATATAAAGTTTATTGTACCAAGTTCGTATTGTGGACAATAGATTAGAAGAGACAACTTCTTCCTTCGAATGTTCGAATGTAACTAACTCAAAACTAATTTTACAAACCCATTCAGGGTCTCGCCTACTTCTTCTGGCAATACAGACCCATATTAAGTTTAAACTTTCTTGTTACTTAGTTGTATAAACCAATCCAAACTAAAGTCGTTAATGATCAGGTTATGGTGTTACCTCACCCTTGGTTTCAAACGGGACCTTATGGCGTGGCCCAAGTGAAGGACGCATGCAGCCAACATTTCCTTTACAACATGTTCTAGGAGATGAGCTTTGGAATTTTATACATTTTAATAACTATTGCTTCAAATGCCACAATACTGAATATATAAAATAATCGCGTGTACACATGCAGGCTCCCAACACTCAACAAAGGTATTTCACTCCCGAATAACACGGAGAGAAAAATTGTGTAAAAATTACGTGCCACTTCCATAATTTGCCAGTCATCAAAATATTCGGTAAAAATGACGAAACAATCACGCACTTTTTCAGTGAAGTCCCAGGAAAAGTTCAAAACGCACCAGAAAAGCATGGAACTGCTGTATACCCCTATGTTTCACTTTATATTTTACATTAATATTGCTGCTTCCCATTCACCGTTCCTAAACGATTCCCAATTATTGGTCAGGGTTTCCCCCAACTACGTCTGGCCCAACTCTCAATCCCATCATAAACCCTGCCACCACTACGAATTTTCCACATTTCCCATTTACTAAAGGGTAGCATCTGCATGCCCAAAAAATAGTCATGATTCCCTCCACCTCCTCCATTTTCTTCTTGTATCCTCAGGTAAGGAACTGAGTACTCTAACATTATTCCTGTTAATCAGTTAGATCCCGAATTTCACCGAGAGCACTGAGTCCACTCTAAGATCAGAAATCCCTTCGAACACATAAATCTGTTGTCACAATATTTACACGTTGAGTGAATTTCCTAATAAATATCAGTTTTTATTTAAATATAACTTCTGTGTTTTTAATTTGTTACGGGAATTCAACAGAACGCTCAGTGAAAAAATGTGTTACTGTTCCCTAATTTTTACGGAATATTGTGTTGACTGGCAGATTACGGAACAGACACGTCATTTTTCGCGAATATTTCTCTCCGTGTACTGCTAAATTCATTATTATCTTGAAAATCTGTATATTTTTTTTTCAATTTTCATCAAATATCTCTTTTTCGTACCTAATTTTGTCGACTGGAGGCTCTGAGGTGCGCTGAGAGAATCGGAGAGTACAATGACCTTATGCCCTTCGTTAAGGGCTTGTGTTAGTCAATAGAATTGTAATTTCCAATGATTGCAAGTGATGTCCTATAAAACCGTCGAACTTAATATCCCTGAGCTCATATAATTTCACGAATTTCAAGTGATTTCAGTTCAGTCATACAATAATTTCCGCAATGAATAGTCACTTGAATTATGTATTGGTTTATTTACTCTGCAAAAGTTGTGTGTGAAATTTCGACAATTGTTGTGGCTGAGGGAAGGATCGATGGTTTTTGAATTTAGCTATGGAGATCGAAGATAACGAGCATGTCCAATTTTAGAGAGACTTGGGCTCATACCACGATTTATTTATGGTTAATAAGCCGATTCGTTTGAGTGTTTCAAGGTCCATTTGTTGATGGTTAATATACAACCCATTCGAAAGAACTATGAACTCCGAGAAAATATGACTTTTTACAGTTAACTGAAAGTTTTATTGCGACAACTCGAGATTCGTTAACTACCAGCCAGTAGATTTTTTCCAATTTCTCCTGTCAACTAAATCATCCGGGAGTTGATGGGAAATATTTGTTTCGTAGTATTCAAATCCATCAATAGTTTACCAAGCTTGTTAACAATGAATGAATCATCGTAGCCGATGCGCTGGGCGGATCGAACGTCAGTGACAATAATTTTGATTAAAAAAGTGAAAGGCCTTTGATTATTTTTAATTAACTTGATGATGTTCACTGCATAAAAAAGTGAATCATTACGATATTTATAAATGCATCAAGAATATTTATTCTGCTCTTTTCATTATCTTTGTTCTCAATTTTTAAAAATTATTTTGAGATTAATTTTAATTAAAGTCTTTTAAATTATTGGGATATGGGTAAAAGTAAATAAATAAATGTAGCAACAGAGTCAATTAATTTAACTTGAACTCTTTCTTATTGGCACGAGGAAGGCACGACTGACCTAGAGGACCGGTGTCCAGAGACTGAATTTTTACTATTTGAAAAACCTTTACTAAATTTCATTTGTTTATTACTCCAGAGGACAGAGTTTCCTTTGAATTTAACATGTGGTAAGGATTGCAATGCTCTCAAGTTCGGAGCACAACAGATCATAAATTAGTCATTTTCTGGAGACTTTCAAATGCATCATAAACCTTGTTGAGTGATTTTTGAAAATCAACAGAAGAGCTGTGTTCTTATTTTCCAACATAAATTTTCGACTTCTTAATATTTAAAGAAGTATTTCAAGAATTTGCCGACTCATAATTTTTTCCGCCTTTGAATTTAAGAAAAAGTTTCTTTTTCGAATATTATTAATGTTATTTGTGGAAATGTCAGTAAAACAAGTGAACTGGAGAATTTGCTACTGCATAAGTGAACACAATTAATTATGTTTAACGGGTATTCAATAACTCGCAAATTATTCATTAAACTTAATAGGCCATTGCCATTATTAGCACCTGGAATTGCAGAACACTAATACCGTTTTTAAGCTCTTTTCGAATAAGGAAGACATTAGAGCATACACCAACCTGATGACAGAAATAATCAGAAAAAGGAGAATTTATCATATCCAAGTAGTACAACAAAATTGTTGTTTACGAAAATCCCTTTGAACACTCGTGAGATATGTGGGCCAAAGACAGATTGTCGCAACGACAAACGTTTAACGGATATATATTTATTAATCACCACTATATACCATTAAACACTTCTAAATATTACATTTAAGTTATTATTATAAACACACGACTTGACTCAACGCTAAACAATACGCTACTCTTACAAAGCACTTCGGGTGGTACTCTTCCCACATCTCGTCTACACTCTCACTATCTGATCTCAACATTCTCAACTCTGACTACCTTCTACTCTGAACTCTGAACTGTAACTACCTTCTACTGAACTCTAGAGTACGCCCTAGTAGCGTCACGTGGTCAAAGCGTCTCTGGGCATTGCTGGCTGGAAACGATTTTCTCCTGTCACATCTGTGGGCCTCTCATAGACCCCCAAAATATGACTGTCTAGGTACTCCTATTGTACAGACTCCCATCCCTGTACCATCTATGTCTATTTGCGCGGTTTCTCCACACATAGCACCCATTTCTACGTCTCCAATAAAATCTTATAGCTACACTTGGGAGAACTTCATCTCACGATTCTTATTCCTACTCTAAAATACAACCATTAAGCTCTAAGAATATATTTCTCAAAACTACACGCTATGTAAAAATTGCCGATACTCCACACTTATGGAGGGGGATCAAGCGTTGCCGCCTAGTCATCATAAGATGCAACGACAACAGTCAAGTAAAAAATAATCAAAATATTTTGTAATTATTTCTCGGAATTTTTGCAACAATTTTACTTATTCATTATAAAAAAATTCGCATTAATGAATAATGATAAATGCACGATTTATTGAAGATGCGCAGCAAAAAAATTAAGGTCATTCGACGTAACTATGTGATCCTTAAGGAAGAAATAATTTCAAATTTTTTTGGAAAAATAGCGTACGTCCCTCGTAATTTGGCAAACGCTTACCTAGAGATCTCATCGCCTGGGTTAACAGAGCGAGATCAGGTTATTCATCTCACCAAATCAGTAGAGCGAATTGCAATTGTCAAGAGCAAGGAGTGCACCTGTAGCCCTAAAATTCAGGACATCAACGATATACTTGGGGAATGCCCTCAAGCTACAACTGGAAGAGATAAAATGGTTGAACAACAAATAAAAATTTAATGCCCAAGGTCATCTGCCATTGACTCACTCCGGTAGCACCTCTAAATATCACATTTGAAAAATATCACAACAAAAGATTACACCTAAAAATATCAAATATTTGAATATCGCAGCATAAAATATCCCATCTTAAAATATTATAGTGCTACAATATATCACAATGAGAAAATATCATGGGTTGAAAATATTATTATCATTATGTGAACAGTTAAATTTGATTTTTTTCCGTTTCGCCACTTTTACGAGTCGATGTTGTCCTTGCTAATACAAAGTTATTAATTTTACTGTATTGGACACACCTCGATATAGCCAGACCTAGCGTTTGGGACATTGCCGACAGTCGGCCGAGGGTGGGCCAACAGTCGGCCCAGGGTAGGCCAACAGTCGGCGATCACTCAGCGACGTCTCCAAAGGCTTCACCATACCCCATCTCAACCAAGATGTCATATCAAGATATTTTGACCTGGATATTATGACATGGAACGTTTTCCCCGCCCAGGACGGAAAAACGGATCTACAGTCCGACCACAAGGCGAAGACTTCTCATTTCTAGTTATGTAGTTTAGAAATAATGAGTACACGAATGGGCACCTGATACAAGCGAGAGGCAATATCTCACGTAATCCTGATTACCGTAAACTTGAATCCGATACGGGTTTATCGGAGTAATGAACTCCGCGAGTGAACCGTGAATGATTAACGAAAATGTGGGTATTAATTATCTAGCGATGTCTCTGGTTTTTTATATCATCTCTATATCGGTTAATTAATTGTTATCGAGATTCTCGATGGAGTCGTTCAGAGTTGATTACAGAATTTTTTCATTAATTTGCTTATAAGCTTCATTATTATGATAATTAATTCATTACCCGGAGGAAATGTGACGATGCATTTGGACGTCGCCGGGGGAAATGGAGTACTTAAAAATTTGTTGACTTTTATTCTGTTTTTCGAGTACTTCAGAATAAAGTATGGTTTTTTATGGACTCCATAAAAGCTTGAGAGTGTGCAAGGTTTAAGAAGGTTCGGTTGGGGACTGGTGTTCATGTTTTTCAAAGTTGTTCTGTGCCATAAGGTAAATCATCTGAAAGTGAACTAACTAACGTGAACACATCATTAATCCACTATTTCCATCTGAATTATTTAAATTGGATATGATTATTCGAATGGGCTCGAATTTTATTTATGTGGATCATGATAATTACCATTTTTTAATGAATAAAAGTCGATAAATGTGATGTTATGCTCTTTCAATTATTCCTGTCGAGGTTTGGTACATGTTATCCTATCTTCATCTTGTGATTTAAGTGATATGGAAAGACGATAACCGAACTAATTACATCGCGAGTGTCCTGTTATGTGATAAAATTATATTGGAAAATATGTCGAATTACAGGATTATATTTTTACCGGAGGGCCCAATTTTGGAAAAAAGAATTATCCCTTAATCCGTTATCCGTTGGGACTTCTGTGAAGGTTCGAGATAATACTTTAATTTATGGATTTTCATTAAGTTCGGTCGAGAAATGTTCGATCTTATTTTACTATTAAAGCGGAGATATTGAGATTTTAAAAATTATGAGCTTCTTGCGTCGCATGAAATGGTTCTGTTGGTCTGTTGGTTCACGATTTAATTAAGTGCAGGCGATTACGAAATGGGGGAGGTGAGATTTCGTGCCACTGTCTTCGAAATTTAAGATAGGAATTTAAGTCATAAGGCCTAGAGTGGATTTGTCTTATAAATTTAATCACAATATGCGCATTCGGCTTCGACGATAATTTACATTTCACACACAGCAAAAACTAATCGTTAAATACGAGACTTAAACCGTAATTTACGTGATTTTTCAGCACATAAATTACGATTTTGAAAACGTAAATTAAGATTTCTAAAATGTAAATTACGAGATACGACCTCGTAAATTACGTCTTTTCGAGACGTAAAATACGAAGTTAGACCTCGTGATTTATATTTCTTTTCTCGTCATTTACGAGATCTCAATCACGTAAAATCCGTGATTAATGAAATCCAAAACGCAATCGAAAAAAAAATTTGTCTTGTCAATATGAAATCTTTACGTTTCAGATGATTCTGAAGCATCTGGGCCCATCTTTCCGAGACTTTTTTTCAATAAATTTTTAAGGCAATTTCGGAAACATTGCAAAAGACGTTTATTAAACTGATAAAAAAATTTCAAGTGCTATGTTTCGCAAATTTTCTTTTCGCGTTCTGCCAAGATTCAGAATAATTCGACCCTTGCAAATTTTGGCTAGGTCAGTATTAATATTACTGTAAATTCAATATTATCAATTATTGTAAATAGGAGGGCTCCTCGTCATTGTGCTGGCCCTACGATCAAAGCGTCCAAGGATGCAGTGTCAAGTCCCGGTGATGAAGGATTTTTTCATCGCCAGTAAACGAACCCAGTGCATATGGAGTTCATTATAATTATAACGGTCACACCATTTCACACCACCGTTTATTTATTTATTACTATAAATTGTTGGATTTCGGGGTTTTCCCGGGCTTCAAAATTCGTTTTTCTAGAGTTTTTATATTTCCGGATTTAGAAAATATTTATTTCTTTGTTGGTGTGGGACCTTTTCTTTATGTTATAATAAAAAAGGGGGAAGCCCCAGAGGGACTTTCTCATTGCGGATTTTTCTCAAAATATATCTGGTGACCAGAGATGGTCAAGAAAGAAAAGTCCAAGGGTTAAGGGTGGAAGGAGAAATTATATTGCCCTCTGGAGAGGAGTTTAACGTGGGCCTCATCAGTAATGTTTAGTCAGTTCATTGTCAGTCTTCGTTCAGTAAAGTACCTCTTGACTGTCTAAAGTCTTATCATTTTTAATAATAATTTTGTCTTAGAAACACTCCAAGAGTTTATTTATGACGACCTCCATAATCCAATATAAATAAAAGTGTTGGATATGCAGGGAATAAATTGAGCAACAACAATCACGTTAATAAATAATACGTATATTACGGATTGCAACAATAAATATAAATATACTTCGAACACTGAATTTATACGTGTTCACTCGTTCGCCATTATAATCGACCAGTAACATTGACACTCACAGTGGCGAGATTACGATTTACTAATTACAATATATAGGTGACAGTAGAATCCACGGTCGGTAACCAGGCTGTCTTTGATAGCTCTTATCAACAAAAAGTTTGTGAAATATATCAACATTGCTTCAGGGTTTCAATCGGGTCATCATTAATTAATCCCCATCCAATCACTAACTTCCGAGCCATTTAAACAATTGAAAGAACATCTCAATTTCATACACAACATTTTCATTATTTAGTTATTGTATTTATCTTTGAAAACAGAAAAAAATCTAGAAGTTGTTGATTTTATCAATTTCTCAAATCCATCCTCTTTACTTTAGAAAATACAGACTTTTGACAAGACGTAAACAATGTCATGAATTATTTCGAAATAGTCGTGAGAAATTTTTTTTAATTCGACTCACTTAAAAAAAATCACGAGCAGAGAAACTATTAGGCGATAGTTGTTTTTTGTACCGATTTTTCGAAATTTCAAATCAATATTCAAATCGATCTAGCCCAGCCTCGTTCCTAATCGAGTTCATTTCATATCATTATTGAAGTTCTCCAATAAGTGTGAAGCACTTATGGGTGTAATTTAAGGTGTATTAAGACAATTTGTAGTGCAATTATAGTGATCGTTCGAATGACCCACACATTCATATTCATTTATAGAACTAATATTTAAAACTTCACTCGTAAATTAACAACGACAAAGTGAGAAGAGGATGACTTCGTTGTCTCAGTTTCTTCTAGATTTTGTGGTAAACAAATTACGGTGAAGACGAAATTATCAGATATCCCAAAGCATCTCGTGGAATCAGTGATTACAGCGTCATAATATCTAACGAGAAATGACTAACGAGTAAATTTACAACAATTATTTGAACAACTGTTGTCTAATATGTTTTGAAAATTTACAAACCGTTTATCGACGGATAAACAGTCCGGAAATTTGCATTTCTCATGAAAAGCAGGTGAACTTTCAGTTATAAATATTTAATTCTACACACAAAATACAATAAAACAACAATAAAAAAAATTAGGGAATCGAGAAATCCGTCAAATGTAAGGCAGGAAGCAAAAAAGTCGTCAAATTGGAAGGAAAAGGCATTAAAAAACAATAATGCAGAAACTGCATTTGTTTTTAAAATATGAGAAAGAATCAGAGCGACGGAAAAATAAGAAAACGTCTAATAAATTTTCATGAGGTGCTTTCAACATTAAACTCCGAACTCTATTTCATCAAGTTATTGCTGCGGAAATATTGTTGCGTGATGACACACGCAATTGATATGTTTTATATTATAATTAATAATTGTAGAAAATGTCCATCCCTTCATCTGACACACGCCTCAACGCGCCATTCATTCCTGTCAATTTCCTGTTCATTTATTGCTTGACGCGTCGTGGGCCAAAAACGTATGGTAATTTCTTCGAAACAGTTGTAAAAACTCAATTAACAGAAATTCTCCGAACTTCCCCAAATGCTCGAAAATTTCGTTTCCTTTCAGAAACATCGTCCTAATCCCTCAAAAATCGAAAAAAAATCAAAAATCAAAATGAAAATTCAGGTCAACATTGTTTTAATCCCTTCCAGATGTGTCCCTCAGTTCTTCAATTGCCCCTAACAAAGTCCAGGGTTATTCCAGTCTCAAAGACCAATAGAACTCACCTTATCTTCTTCAGTCGAATTTTTCCCTCTTCAAGTTTTCAGTCAATGACTTTTCCACTCTCATCGATGATTCCTTTAACCTACTCTCTACCTCTCTTATCTTGGCAAATCTCTCTCAACAAAAATCTTACAACAAATTCAGTATTAATTTAAACTTAAAGGTGCAAACATTAAAACAAAAACCCAAGTATATCCGGAATTAAAATAAACTGTAACTTGTTAAATATTAATTCGTGTGTGTGTGTCAATAATTATTAACATTTTTGCTAGTTATCGATACTTCCTCGTCTCGTTAATCCCTCCCTCCAGTATCGTTAACTGATAAGTGATACAAAGAACCCATTCGGCGTATCACGTTTCCTCCAAAATAATTTTGAATAATCAAACGAGCCAAATTTACAACTGGGCTAGAATCAAATTAAAATTGTTGTTGTGTGGCGAAATAAATATTGTAGGAATTATTGATAGAAAAGTAAGATCAATATCTTCTTCAACTTCTAAAATTTTGCAATCTATTTCCTCTAAAAAAATCCTCAGATGGAGCCCTTGAAGGAGATAAGTTATCCGTGAAGCAGCGAAGTTGATGGATTTATTGAATGAACTGCTAGAGTATTTCAAGACCTGAAAATTCTCTCAGGTGACATTTTCTTCGAGAGCCACTTATCCTCAATACATTTGCATAATTAACAAAATTGTCACGTTTACCTTGACACAGCTTCATCTGTTTAAAATTCCATTGGTTAACGCATTTTTAATTTCGCTCCTCACACGATTCCCCACCTGCCTCTCAAACACAATCATTTAAATAATAACATTCAGACGATTTCGTATTGAAAAGAGCAAAAACAATTCGACGGTCTTAAACTTATATAAATGAAATTTATTACTAATGTTTACAAAATAATATAAGCAAGTGACTATAGTCAGTTCAGCCTGGAAGGACAGAAACTGTACCACGTCAACCGTAGTGCACTCGAGCTATCAATCTAATATCACTCGAGATGTTGATCTGTCACTGTCTAGATTTTGACAAAAATTCGATGTCGGTTGAATTCCGTGTTTGGACTTGATTATTATACTTGCACTTAGTTATCGAAAAGGGGTGAACTGATTGGTGGAATGTAGGATGACTGAATTGTATTGTAAATACCAAGAACACATCACACTTAAATTTGACCAGAGTCAATTAATTTTAATTTATTGTAGACCAGTCACTTATAAATAAAGAAAGTCTGTTTAATTTATTTTGTTTATGCCGACTGACGAGTAGGCAAGAATCTACACTAACACTTTGTAAATTTAACGAATGGAGATATTTTCATCGTCTTTTAACTCGGATGAGGATCGCGAAAATTACTCTGTCTTCCACGAGGTGTCCAGAGGAACTGATTTTCTCTTTCCTTTTTGGTAAAATTTTTGGAAAAGCAGAGAGTCCTCGGAGGTGGCCCTTGTTTTTGTCACCATATGTCCCTTCCCGAATTGACAAACTGAGCAATAAACTGATTTCGGGAATTTTCAAACCCTTCTGGACGCCCAAAGGCTGACAAATCCATAATTTATGTGACGGCGATTTTCCCCCAAAAATGTTCAATAAAAGTTTGAAACATTTAGTTTATTGATGCAAAGTGGTCTTTCTTTAATTTCCTAGATTAAATGTTCTTCGATAGTAATTTGTGGTGGAAGATTCCTCCTCCCTCTGCCTTTCGTCCTTCTCTTTTCTGTTGCTCTGATGATTATGACTATACCAAAAAATGAAAATTCATCTTCAAATTCTCTTCTTCATCTTCTTGTTTAGTTCAGTGATTGCTATCGAAGTGAGAATATATCGACTGAAATAGTTCAACTGAAGCGAAAATAATACAAGCTAGTCATCCACTTTAAAAAAATCCACCCTAAAGTTCTATGCTATGGGATTAGATATTTTGGGGAGTGAGCAATCCGAAAATTTTATTGATGATTGCTCCCTTCCTTCGTCCGGTCATATTTAATTCTGTACTAATTTGCCTAGTAGTATTGTGTCCAGCAATATTTCTACATAATATTCTGTCCTGTAATATTTAGAGAGGTGCACTGAGAAAAGAATTATTTTTCCCAAAAATTCATTTACGCCAAAAAAACATTTTTTTTTCCATTCTTCATTTCTGAAATTGTGGCACTCCCTAAATTGCGTCAATCACATTGTTCTAAAATATCATCATATTATTTATAACCTTCAGTGACCTCCTTCAATAATTATGAAGATTAAATAATTCCTCAAAACTCTTTCCTCACGAAAAAAAAAATTTATAAAAAAATAAATAGTTATTAATAAAGTTGATTCACGGTTACATAGAAAATACTCATTTTCTAAAGTCATATATTTATCACAATTTAAATCTAACTCTCCCCCCCCCCTTAGTAACGATTACACCGAAGAAATAGAATTTTGAAAAAATGAATATTTCACAAAAATAATTTTTTTCTTTCTTCGGATGATGTGTTATCGTCCAAAAACGATGATTTTCCCTGTCACCTCAGTATTTCGCAAATAAATAACCAAAGAAAATGTATTTTGTTGCAGTCAAGCGATGGCCTTGAGGCTTCGCACCAGCAAAGATGTCAAAAAAAGTTCCTACTACGTATGGTACCTTGGTGCTAGGGAAGCAAAAGGGGTGGATGCAATGCCCGGTGCCATAGCGTATCTCCTCGAGCGTGAACGGCTTCAAGAGCCTTTCAAGGTCACACTTCAGGTAAAACAGTTATCATAACGCCCACAAATGGTCAACCACCGAATAAGAGTTGGACTGTGCTATTTATAGAATTTATATCTACCCATCCCTGAGTCATTAACGAGCTAAATAGAGCCGGTTCCACAGGGACTCCCGTGCAAGGCGTCTTCACTTTACATAAAAACAATAAACCTTTCGCATTTATACGGCAGATTCAGGCCTCAGGTCTCGCTTATCGCATTCTAATTTTGTCGCCATTCGTTTTATTTCATTTTGTATCGAATGCTCGCCAAAACCTTCGCAAATTCAATGCAAAGATTCTCGGGGCCCATTACTGTTATTTATTTATGGGTGACGCTGATATTTTGAAATGTCCCAACGAGTTTTACAGAATTCCTGTCGTCTATTTATCTGAATGTGAGGTTATGTTTATAATCGAGAGTTGTTTTCCATTTGACATTTCTGCGCGGAAAAAATTCTGTTTATTGAAGACCTGTCAGAAAGCTTCAGAAAAATTATCAAAAGATTTTCGGAAGATTCCCCTGGTGATCGTAGAAAATTCGGAGGGTTTTGGATGACAATATTTGGTTCCGGACGTTCTGCGTTGAAAAATTTCTGTGTGGAAAGTGTTCCAGAGATCTTCAGAAGAGTGATTATTTTTGGAAGATCTTTTCGGTGATTCTAGATGATTTTTTGGAAGGTCTTTAACAAAGAATTTTTGGTTAGGTCTGGCCTGTACAGAAAAATTTTGATTTGCCGAAGATCTTGTAGAGATCTTCAGAAGAATCATCCTTTTTGGAAGACCTTTTCGGGGATTCTAGAAGATTCTTTGGAAGGTCTTTAACAAAGAATTTTTGGTTAGGTCTGCTCTGCGTAGAAAAATTTTGATTTTCTACGCAGAAGATCTTGTAGAGATATTTGAAGATCTTGTAGAGATCTTCCGAAGAATCATCATTTTCAGAAGATCTTTTTGGTGATTCTAGAAGATTCTTTGGAAGGTCTTTAACAAAGAATTTTTGTTTAGGTCTGGCCGGTGCAGAAAATTTTTGATTTTCTGACGATCTTGTAGAGATCTTCAGAAGGATCATCATTTTCGGAAGATCTCTCAGGTGGTCTTAACAGATTCTTTGAACGGTCATCAGAAGTCAATATTTGTTTAGAGATATCCAGTGTAGAAGAACTTCTACCTGCTATTGAAGATCGTGCAGAGATCTTTAATCGAATCATCAAAAGTTTTTCGGAAGTTCTGCTTGATGATCCGAAAAGATTCTTTGGAAGGTCTTCGAGAGACAATATTTGGTTACAATATCCCGCTTAGAAAAAATCCGTCTGTCGAAGATCTAGTAGTGATCTTGAGAAGAATCATAGCAAGATCTTCGGATGATCTCCGTGATGATTCTAAAAAATTCCTTCGAAGGTCTTCAGAAGCCAATTTTTGTTTAGAGCTGTCCAGTGTAGAAGAATTTCTGTCTGTAGAAGAACTTTCAGAAATCTTCAGAAGAATCCTATGAAGATCTTCGGATCATCTCCGTGGTGATTCTAAAAAGTTCCTTCGAAGGTCTTCAGAAGACGATTTCTGTTTAGAGGTGTCCAGTGTAGAACAATTTCTGTCTGTTGAAGATCTTTCAGAAATCTTCAGAAGAATCATAGCAAGATCTTCGGATGATCTCCGCGATGATTCTAAAAAATTCCTTCGAAGGTCTCCAGAAGATAATTTCTATTTAGAGGTGTCCAGTGCAGAACAATTTCCGTCTGTGAAAGACCTCTCAGAAATCTTCAGAAGAATCATATTAAGATCTTCGGATGATCTCCGTGGTCACTCTAAAAGATTCCTTGTTAGGTCTTCGGAGCACAATTTCTGTTTGGAGACATGTTCGGAAGAAAACTTTTGAAGAATTATTTCCAAAGTTAAATTCCGAAAATTAAAAAAAAATGTCTTCCGAAACTTTTTGCGGATCTTTTGCGGATTTTTCTGAATGAATCTTCGATAAGCAATAATTTTCAGTGGAATTACGATAGGATAAAGATGAGCAAAATTCTTTACGGAAGATTGAAAGAAAAATTGTTAATAGCTGAGTAAAGTTTAATTAATTCATCCAATAATTTTACAACCTTCATTCAAATATTTTTACGCGAAAACTACTTGAATTGATTTCAAAACTGGTTTTCTCGATCCGAACTAATTGCCTTCAGTGTGTAACGAAGTATTAAATTTCTTGGCTTAAGATTTGTCTCAGTTTCGAATGATGTGCACCTCATAATTTTCAAATCACGAATTTTATTGTTCAAATAAACGCGTATTTTTCAAAAATTCTCATCTTCCCAGTGTGGCTTATCATCATATAATCATATCTTCAGTTCGACCACTTTATAATTTAGTTTCTAGCACAAACGTTTTTCCTATCGTTATCTATTATGTGGCTTCGAACTCTTACTTAGATAAGAAATGTATCATCTGAACAAATTCATGAAGAAAAAATCGTACGATGAAGTAAAGGGTCAACTAATAATCAAATTTCTAGGCCAAAAAAATAAAATTCAAAACATTTTCTGTCACCAAAACGTCGGATCAGGGTATTTTTTGCACAAACTACTATTGTTGTTTTAGAATGGAAGCCTTGTATTTGACCGAATTTTTGAATTCTCCAATTTCAATTTCAATGCATCTAGAATATTATGCAACATGTGCATTTCTGCTGGAAAATTCGAAATTTTGAAGATTAATTTTGAGAAAATTGTAAAAAATATAATAAAATTTGTAGTTAAAAATTGGGATTTTCAACTTATGATGGCTATCTTTAACCTTTACTTTGATGCGTCGTTTTGGCTCGATCGGTCCAGTAGTTAAGGCGATATCACAACTTTTGTGTGAAGGTATTTTCTTGAATATCTCATGAGCCACTCAACAGATTTCAATTTTCTTTTTTTCAAAATACTCGTCTCAGTGAGTACCATACAAAGTTATGAAAATATGTACACCTATTGGTATGAAAATCGCGAGATATTGGGATTTTTTCTGTTTTTTTATATTTTCAGTATTCTATACTCAATAATTTGATGAAACATTGCAACTTAAACTTTAATATGATCATAGCTTTTATCATATGAAAGCATCAAACGTCAGATAAGCGCATTCCATTGGCTACTTATCAAAGACTTTATTGTTAAATTGAAGTTCATGTTACTAATCGGTTAAATATATTTTTCTAAAACTCCTGGCGAATGTCTGTACCATAAATAACTCACATCGCGAATATCTACTCTTTCATTTTTGAAATCGACTTGGAGCGGATCCGTTCGGAACCGCACTACCAATCGAATTCGTAGAAACGAAGAAGAAAAATAATAACGCGTCAAATATCGGACACATCAGTTCTGTCGAACAGCGACGATCGCCTACTTGTTTAGAATCTCTTTTTAGAATCAAATGAAATTTTTTTATTGAATTCTGAATAACATTTTATTTCGTTTGAATTCATTTTGGCAGAAATAAATATTCCTCGTGTTTAAAAAAATCACATTTCCATGAATTCTGTGAATAAGTGACTTCAGTGAAAGTGTTTTGATTATCTATATTGAGTAAGATCGTATGAATCTAATCAGAAAACACGAAATCTGGACGATTTGACTTCTCTAGAATCATTTCGATGCCATTTTTTGTTACGGTACTCACTGTAGTGTAATCGACGTTCTTTCATCATCTCCCTGATAGTGAAACCATGGAACAGACATCTTCTCCTTCTCCCCACGCCCTAAATGTCTCACGTGATGTATGCGCAGACCCGAATCGCATGTTCCCATCAGGCGTCAAATATCGGTCACATCACTTCTGTCGAATGGTATTGGTCGCCTGCTTTTCCTGATGTGATTGGCGTTATGTGTCAACAAGAATTCCAACTTTTTATTCATTTTATTTATTTTATTTATTGTTCGATCTCGTGTCCTTTGGCGGGAAAATGAATCTGGAGAGGGAGCCCCTGTCGATTGCTAGATGCTACTTTCAACTGTGAAATGAAAAAAATTTATTTTCGAAAAATATTCGGCAATTCTACTATTTCTTCCGGAGGCGATTTCCAAATCAGTTGCAAGTTCTCATTTTTCACGAACTTTCATCGACCGGTAATTGAAAAAAATAGTGAAAGGAGTGACAGAAAGTGAAATGATGAAGTGTTTTTCAATTATTGGGACCAATTTTGAGAAGAAAATTATGACGATTATCTGTGATTCGTGGGCTGTTTTAATTAATTTTGATTTTTTCGTGCTGACAGCACTTATGTAAAATAAATTAGTCATTTCGACTAGTAACGTAATCATTTGATATTTTTCATAAAACTCCCGGAAACACTACACAATTTACAGGCGGGAAATTTCATCACCTTATTTTTTTATGAAATAATGAATTTTTAAATCCGATTCTTTAATGGACCATTGAATTTCAAAATCATGGGATTTTGAAAATTCTTGAAACTTCAGAATAGGATTGATGATACTTTTAAATTGCCACTTACCTCTTCTGAATTTCAAACTCCACATTATGAAAATGTTGTGAATGTGATTCAATTTAAAAATAAATTAAAAAATTGATTGATCTTCAATACATTCAACGACACGTGGAAAATTCTCAGACAGATTACAATTACATGTGTATGTATGTATATGTTATGGCCAAATCAAACTACTTCCAAAAAAACATCGAACAAAAATCGTTATTTCATTTATCTTTCAGCTTTTCAAAATAGCGTAGTAATAAAAATGATGAACTGGAATAAGTTGGAAAATAGGAAAAAATAAAGGTATGAAATGAGTTTCTTTAAATTACTTTAATAATTGAAGAAAAATAGAGATAGAGCCGTGAAAGTATTTAAATTAACATTAACAAAGAGAATACTGTGGTGCCCTCACGAGAAACGTCTTGCTGGCAAAAAAAAACATTTCCGTTTACCACTTGACTATTTCCAAAATTCCTTCGAATCATTTTATTACATGTCAACCGTTGTCCCGTTGGTAAATGAGTTTGCACGGATGTGGAGAAATTTGTAGACGACAATAGGCGACGACTACAAAACGATAATAAAGTTTTAAGACGCAGAAATATTCAAATACTTCCCGAAAGTAAAACCGTTATAAAACACAACTGATGGATTTTTCCGAGTAGATATTCGATAATAATAATTAATAAATGTAACAAAATTTAAACTTGTTTCTCCGTTTGAACATAATAAACGTTTCGATTCGGAACACTCACTCCTCCCTTATTGTTTATTTAATTTCGACCTCCTGTAGGGATTATTTTGACCGAGGGGCTATTCATTCGCGAAATCACTGTGTCACTTCGGGCTGAAATCATGTTTGAAATCACATGAAATCACATGAAATCTTATGAAATCGGTCGAAGTTAATTGCAATCAGAGAAATTCTGGGATTTCATCGATTTCAGATGACTGCAAATGAAATCACATGAAATCAGTGAATTATAAAACTTGTTTATTAAGATTAGTGTTGAGTTTTGTTTATTTGGATGGGAGAACAATAAAATCTCGAGAGTTCTCAGGATCATATGCTCGTGTACAGGGTAATGTTAAAGAAATAGGTGTACTTTGTACCTGGTATATTTAAAAAAAACAAAGATTTTTGAAATGCAGCCAATGACTACTCATGGCTATATAAATATTAGTCAATACCGTCAAACAATTTCCTCTCGACATTTCCAAAGATGGTCTCCGAGTTGATGAGAAAATATATAAAGACGTTGTCAAATATTTTTAGTTCTAAATTGTTTGTCCTTTACTGAGACGTGAAGATTTTATTTCATTTAGTTGAATTCAGTTCAGTATGTTAGAGATATACTTTATTTTACTATGTTGAATAAATGATTTATTGAAAAAGATTGCCATATTTCTCCTTGTATTTGTCATTACATGACTTGGATATAACTGCTGCTAGTGCTAGTATTTTATCCGGTGATCTAATTGAATCCAACTTATCTCCCCTACCAGCCCTCACCGCCCTTGCTGCCCCATTCGCATTAACGACTTGAAATCATATGAAATCATTTGAAATCGTGAAATCACCGGAATAAAATCCCTGGCAATCACATGAAATCAACGATTTCAAGAAATCATTGAAATCATCTCGAAATCAGATGAAGTCAGCAATCACTGTGTCATCGAATTTTTGATTGAATAGCCCCTCGATTTTGACACTAGTCCGAACCACCGACCCATTGTAAACATCACCGGGAAATCCAGAAACACTTCGGCCGTTTATGACCTAAACAATCCAACACGTGGACAACCCAATAGACAAAAGGGCCTTATCGTTGGGTCAGACCGCTCACCCTGGACGAACCGATTGCTACGACACCTTCAAACAGTCTCTCCACCAAACCACACGGGATATTCACCCCAGTTACTTTTTATATCGAGTCTTCCCCTAAAATCGCATATGTTCTACACCGGAATAAAGATTGTGTCATATAATTAAATAGTGGAAATTATTTATTTCTTGCATTTCGCACAGGGAAAGGATATTTCCAGATAAATAAAATCGAAGTGAAATAGAACGAAGAAATACCATAAACCAACAGCGAATAATGAGTAATGAAATGTAATGGTTGTTTGGTGTTGTTAAACCTCAGCAATTAGGAGCCATCTGCAATTTCATCTTTCTTTAAAGTCCAACGAATCGTGCTGCCTTATCCGCTCTATTCACCTCAATGTAGGTCTTAGATTCCACACGAGAATTCCAAGCGCTCAATGATTGGAGATAGAATAACCCTGGGATTTTTCTTTCACCTCTTTCTTTGGTTCGAAAATCAAAGGAATTGAATGGTTGTATTCATCGAGCAAATGATGCGAGGGGAGAAATGAGGTAAGAAGGGGGGAGGGAGGGAAAAGAGAAATGCGTAAATGTATTCGGTGTTTCGATGCCATCAACTCGGTGGACTTGTTTTCTATAGGTAGATGTGTGTGCTGGGCATTCATAAATGAGGGGAGAGGTGGATTTAAAACGCGTGCGCATTGTATTGGAATCTGGAAAAGGAGATAGTGGCCCGGTTAGGCCAATTGCTGGGGTGCCACTTTACGAGTAGAAAGGGATAAAACACGACTGGTGTCATGTATTTCGATAGGAATTTCGACAATTTTCAATGTGGGCTCGTCCGTCCGAAGAATTTATGCTATTTACAGCTCCAGGAGTCCGGATGAAATGAGATGAGACGATGAGATGATTTTGTCAAGTTCGTCTCGGTCTAGAAAAATAAATTGACAATTGAATAATCGGTCAAAAATAAAACTTCCAGTTGGAAGTAAAAAAAAATCTTTAGTATTTTGTGTAGAATAATTACGGTGTGCGAAAGATGTTCTAGAGTTTTTCAGAAGAATTGGAGAAAGTTTTTCGGAAGAAAATTTTTTTTTTGTGAAGATGTTCTCAATTTGATTTTGGAAAGTATTGGAATGTTTCGATAAATTGGGGGAATTGATTTGAGTAAGAAATAACGATTACGAAAATAAGTTGGCGGAGAAGGTTCCAGAGTTCCTAGGCAGTTTACATAAACAATTAGACAATGATTTCATGGGAAGAAAGAACAGAGAGGTTTTTCATTAAGTGATGAATATTCTATCGGTCTTTGTTACCAGTCTTTAGCCTCTTAGAGATATCTCCGAAGTACAAACGTTTGTTCTTCGTCTTATTTTTAAATAGAGGGAAATTAGTGAAGTAAATCTATTGTAAAGGGTGTCTCAAAATGATTTTCGTTTTTAAACTCTAATTAACATATAAAAACGAAAAACATTCTGAGATACCTGATATTTTATATTCAATCAAATCCTATTTCCAACACGAAATATCCTGAGAAAACTTATTAAAGTTTATATCCCAAACTGTTTATCAAAAATTAATTTTCAGTCGGACTGAACAGGTCTCTGTACGATTTGTATTTTTTTTATTCTCGTGTGTCCACTTGAGATTGGAAAACATTTTTATGGGTAAAAATCCTAAGAAGTTTGGGGTGTGATGTGTATGCTCTGTTTTCTTGGGTTTAAACAGAGGTGCAGGAGTGGGACCAGTGTTAATATGAGTCATCAGGTCCAGGGCGTTGTGACCCTTTAGTATTTTTAGTTAGTTCCTCTAAGGAAACGAACCAGAGCGGTTGTGCCTTTCGAGCGTATAGAATTAAGAGAATAAATAACATTCACACGTTAAAAATCATTATTACCATCCCTTTTTTAATAAAACTCCCTTCGAAACATATTTCCAAACAGTAATTTTTCCTATTCGTCTATTTTTTTCTTATTTTTCTTATTCTTTTTTATTCTTCTTTTTATCTTGATCTTAATGACATCAATATCATCTCGATCTCGTCCTGACGAGATGGCTCTAACTGAAATTAGAATGTTTTTCAATCGAAAATGATACTTATCTAACAAATTGGATGAATTCAAAATTATGTTAAATGGATCATAAAACTAATATTGATTAATATTAACTTCTTTCATGATTTATAGTATTAATATATAATAAAAGCATTGGTATATTCAAAGAGAATCATAACAGTAGCATTTTAATGTGATACGCTATAATTTAGAATCATTCTCTAATTATTTAATTGTATAATTATACTGCAATACTGTAACTGTTGTTTTGTCGTGTACTATATTATTTTACACTGGCCGCGGCTATTCACACGAGGCGTGAAACACGCAACGTGTCACAAGCATCATCCATATCAGCTTTTCCCTTCAGCATGTTTCACACACTTCGCAGAATTTTTTTGGCGTTTTTCAAAGCTATCATAAGCCTTAAGCGAAATAAGTCTGCGACGTATTTCTCGCACATTCGTTGAAATCGTGTATATGATGCGCACGCAAAATAAGACGGATGCGCCTTGAAATAATAAAGGGAATGTTGCACTTGTGAGATATAAAGTTTAGTGTACCAAGTTCGTATTGTGGACAATAGATTAGAAGAGACAACTTCTTCCTTCGAATGTTGGAATGTAACTAACTCAAAACTAATTTTACAAACCCATTCTCGCCTACTTCTTCTGGCAAGAGAAATCCATATTAAGTTTGAATTTTCTTATTATTTAGTTGTACAAACCAATCGAAACTGCAGTAGTTAATGGTCAGGTTATGGTATTACCTGACACTTGGTAACGCCAAACGGGACTTTATGGTGTGGCCTAAGTGAAGAACGTATGCAGCCAACATTTCTTTTACAACATGTCCTAGGAGATGAGCTTTGGAATTTTATACAATTTAATAACTATTGCTTCAAATGCCACGATACTGAATATATAAAATAATCGCGTGCACACATACAGGATCCCCACACACGCCAAAGAGTTGTTCCCAATGTGTGTGAAAGGCTGTGAAGACTTCAGGCTTCTGTAGGTGAAACACGCGCAAGACTTAGGAATGATCTACGTGGAGATGCAGATGAGTTTGACTTATGGTGCGGGCAATACTTTATAAAGTTGTGTCAATGTCTGTAGAAAAGACCGAGGTCTCATGCTTATTATTGTGCCGGAAACACGCCGGGGACTTAGGCATGATGTGCGTGAAACACACTAAAGACTTCAACTTAATGTGCGTAAAATACTTCAAACACTTATTCCAATTTGCGTGAATCACGTTCCCTACTTCATCCCCCATTCGAATAGTCAGGGTCGATCTTTTAACAGTAAAAGCAAAACTCTTCACACGACTCCAACAACATAAATCATTCTTCATTGCAAACACAAATGTCGATTCATACAAATTTCTTCACATAATTTCTCGTACTATTTCTTAATTTAAAATATTTGTACAGTTTCGCAAAATTATAGGTTATAATCTTTAATCGTAGTTTCAAATCTTCCGTTAAACCATCCTAACATTTAGATCATGTGCTCTGGCACTGTCCACTTTATGAGCGATATATGTAGGATTACTTTTTAAAAAAATAAAAACAGTTTATTTTCTATGAAAAAAGGTACAATTGATATTACCATTATCTTTAACACACTACTTAAGGGGTTATTCTCATGTGAACGCCTATATTTTACCACTTTTTCGGAATTTTTTTTTTATGCGACAACAACCTTCAATCATGTTGATTTTTTAATATATTTTTATTTGTATTTTGAAATATACGAAAAAATTTTTTTTTGGCGTTTTTTACGTTTTTAACATATATTTTTTTTAAGTCAAAGTAGTCCCCAACCAAAAAAGGTAGTTCACTGGTCAAGGTGATAACAGCTATTCATGTTGTCTGAGATAAAAAAATCGAATGGATTATTATTCAGTAGATATGTGGCTATCGTCCCTACCAAATATAATCAATTTCATTAAAAACAAAAAAAAATATCGAACTTCAAAAAAAAAATCACGAAAATCTCCTTCTTTTTCGTTACAAATCGTTTAAAAAAAATATGAAGATATTGTCGAAAATAAACAATTGTGGTAGGGACGATAACTATAAATGAGTAGAAGAACATATGTAAATTTTAAAGCAATCGGTTGAATACTTTTTCTTGTAGGACCTTGACCGTTTCAGAAAATGATGATTCGAGAAAAACGCGTTTAAAGTTTAAAGCCTG
Organism: Diachasmimorpha longicaudata; assembly: GCF_034640455.1. Classification (NCBI taxonomy): domain Eukaryota; kingdom Metazoa; phylum Arthropoda; class Insecta; order Hymenoptera; family Braconidae; genus Diachasmimorpha; species Diachasmimorpha longicaudata. Next base: position 3,290,953 of record NC_087236.1, read on the forward strand.
GTAGACAATCGCTTACGACGCGTCGGCGACTATGAGCTGTAACTTATCAAATACTATGAATTTCGGCCTGAATTTGTCACAGCATGTTTGCAATAGGTTTTACTGTCAAAATATCAAACAAAAAAAAATCGATTTTTTGAAATGCTCACATGAGAATAACCCCTTAATACACACTTTAGTCCTTTTGACTCTAAGCACAGAAAACCGAAACGTCTAACAATCCTAACAATTCTAATCGTCTATCGCTCCGCAGATTCAACTCCAACCCTGTAGTCTAAACCCTCTTTTCTCAATCCTGACTACTCTCCCCTCCCTGGAGAGGGCCCTAGTGACGTGACATGGTCCTAGCGTCCCTGGACCTCGCTGACTGGAAACGATTTTCCCCTGTCACATCTGTAGATCTCTCATAAACTCACAAAATATGACCGTCTAGGTGCTTCTATGGTACATGCTTGCATCCCTGTACCAATCCATGTCTATTTGCGGGGTTGCCCCACAAAGAGCACCTACACTACGACTACAATATAATCTTATAGTCTTACATATTATCTTAGTACTATCTTAATAAAATACCGTCGACATCTGTCTATCATATTCGACACATTACCATTTTTACACTGGGAATTTCCCCATAATTTTTCCCGATACTAAATATAGTTAAAAACATTAATGGACTGTAAAGTCAAAGCTATTTTCCACCTTATGAGCTACGCTATTTTCGGAAAACTTTAAAGATAAAGATTACTTTGTTAAATGATTAGTTTCTCATCTCATGTAAATTAGATATTTAAGGATATTGAAGATTACTAAATGTTGAAGAAGTGAGACAGCAATTTATATATATATTTTTTTCTAATAAAAAAAAAGAAAAAAAAATTTTTAGAGCAGAATAAATCAATAGGTTTGAACACATAAAGAAATAAAAACATCCGTTACTTCTTTGAGACAGAGCGGGAGCTTACCATAAGTAGCTTCGTCAAATTCTAAACATTATTAGTGGATTATGTCATAAACAATTCTTATCAAGCGTTTGGAATTATATCAATAAAGTTGAGGTGTGAAAATACTGAAAACCGATGTTCTTCAGAAGTTCCTCGGTATTTCGATAAATTTGTAGTATTTTTCGTGTTGTAAATTAGTTTATTCATTGAAAATTTCAAATTTTCATGAATTTTCTAATCCAAAATGAAGACGACACATTATTCCAAATATTTTTATCTCCAAATTCTGGAATAAATTACTGTGTGGTAGGATTTCGGTCATAATTCATGTGACTACTTCCTTTTCTTTATCTCGATAACTGGGTGAATGAGAGGAAAGTAGTGAAATATTCTTAACAAGTATATGAAGTCGTACACATTATGATAGATAAGAGTAGGTTGAAAGTCCTCGACATTCTTGAATGGATATAGCTACGGTCATGGGAATAATTGTCACGAGAATTTTTCCAATTACTAATTAATTCCAAAATTTTAAAATACCGTTGTCTTAGGAAGCGTTTCTAAAGTATCTTCACTTTATTAGACCGCGATGACTGGATAAAAGTAAGATGCTTGAAGAGATACTGCGGTGAAACTTCGAAATCAAATACTTTGCATTGGACCTTCTCCGATTACAATCTATAATTTTTTTTATGTCTGAAAAAAGAAGGGACTTATGGTGGCAATGAAAACTTCCAGTTTTGAATTATTTAGCGAGACATTGGAATGAGACAATTTTATTCTAAAATAAAAATATTTTTTTGGAAAAAATGTAACAATAAAAAGTTTAGGGCAGTGGTGTAGCCTGAAATTTTTTTGAAAAATAAATAGAAATAAAAAAGAGCATTGAATGAAAGTTCTGGATTATTACAAAAAACATGAACAGAAAATAGAAAAATAGCTAACTATAAAAATATTTTAAAAATAAAAAAAATGGGAAAGAAAAGAAAAATAAAAAATCATAAAATATTTGGAACATAAAAAAATATCACTATAAAATATGACAATAAAAAAACATGAAAATATTTAAAAAATGAAAAAATATGAGAATAAAAAAGAAAAATAAAAAATCGTAGAATATTTGAAATATAAAACAATATGACTATACAATATTACAATAAAAAATTTAAAAATAGGAAAATTTTTTTTAAATAGAGAAATATAAACAAAATATACAAATATAAAATTAAGGAACATCGAGGTTTTTGTAGCGGATTTTTTTCACGTACTGTCTCTGTCGAACTCCATAGCATCAATTCAATTCTCTAATTTCCAGTCGGTACACTATTTTCAACTTAAACACTATTTAACTGTCACTGCTCTAGTCACTACTGAGCAACTCATTTCAGACGTCGTAATTCACTTTCTTCTATTATTCAAACCTAATTGAATTCTGAAGTCTAATTTAGCTAATTTAGTAGATTAAACAGCTGTGAACCAATGAGGAATTAGTGTAACAGACTTTCGAGATATCGATAGTTCCGATGTGTTCTTTTTATAATTAGAAAATAAACATTTATGGAAAAGAAAACTGCGGTAAAAATTGAATTTCCGAGTTTTTCACCATAAAAACTTGGTTAACTCTATAAAATTATATTTTTATCTGAAAATTCACAAAATTTCTCATGAAACATGCCATTTTTGATAGTTTTTCCCACAATAAAATTGGTATAGCCCAGAGAAAAGTGAATTTTAAGATAAAAACAAAATTAAATGATTTCTCGCGTTAAATTCTACAAAAGCCACTCGAATTTATTTTTTTTCTTTAATTTTGTTTTCCATTAGTTTAAAGTGATGTAGCTCATATAATGCCTTATTTACACTATCAATAACGTTAATAATTTAACTATTTTCCATTTTTCCCGTATGGCCTAATTCGATTTGAATTCGTAAATTACAATCTTTCAACTATTTACAAATAAATTTGGTAAATTTTTTATCAGTATCATTTGCAAATGTTTCACTCGTAAAATCGCGTACAGTTCGATTTGCCTAGATTGTCAATCAACTCCTGTCTTTGGTCAACATATTTAGGATAATGCCAAAAGACGTAATCAAATGTTTGTCTTCCTGCTCCTACGGAGTAGCTGGTCTATGGAGCAGCTGGAGTCCCTCTAGTAGAGCTGAAAGACCTCTCACCCTTTTTTCTTTTTGACATTGTTTGCTACCTCTATAATCGTCACCAACGTCTCTCTCTGATGTTCACATTTAAATTAATATTAGGTCTATGAATAAGTCTTTCCCGTTTTTTGTAAGAGATGCCGCCACCAATACTGTGCGAGTATTCAATGGTTACATATGTCATAATCAAAGCTTATTCATCTGTCAACAATTCCACACTAACACATTAGTTGAAATTTTTTCGCATCATAAATTTTTGATACCGTGAAAATGTCGAAATTTGAGCCGAGTCGACGTCATTTGCGGGAAGTTTCACTTTATTGGTTCAATTTGAAGAAATCTGCTGCCGAGGTGCATCGATTGCTTCAGGAAGCTTATGGAGAAGGTTGTGTCGATGATTCAAGTGTTCGCGGATGGTTTCGACGCTTCAAAAGTGGTGATTTCGACGTGGAAGACAAGGAGCGTTCCGGGCGGTCGCAAATCTTTGAAGATCAAGAATTGGCGACTTTGCTTGATGAAGATTCGTGTCAAACGCAAGAAGACGATGGCCAATACTTTCAATAATTCATTTGTAACCATTTTTTCACGATAAAGGCTCAAAATTTGAAAAAAACGGGAAAGACTTATTCACACTTCTAATAAAATAATGTAAACAAAATAGCCTCAAAAATGATGAGGCCAGCTCTTTGCCCAACATCTGGTGGAATGTCCCACCCAGGAAGAACATGAATTTTCGCTTTTTACTAACAGTCGACCACAACAATAGAAAAACATTTTACTGCTTTCAAATGGGCGAAGTTCTTGGCAAATTTCTAAGGAGCGAAATGTAAAATTCAAAAAGGACAATTAGAAAAAATTTTTACAAATGAGTCTCGACGGGTATTTACTGTACCATTGCGACAATCGTAAACTTTCGCTGGATTGCGTGGTGATTATTGTTTGAGCGTTAACACGCTCGCGATCAGATAACAGAAGCGTTTGTTACGCACGTGGGAATAATCCCCATAGCTCAGCGCAGATTGGAAATTTTGATGATCCTATCTCCTGTGGAGAAGAAAAACATTCAGATTGTATTTCTTTGTTTCTCCTCAAATGACATTTTTTCTTCCCGTTTCTCATTGGTTTGGGAATTTCTCCTTCGTGTTGAACCCATCGGATGAACGTAATCTTGTTTCTCCTCATGCTCAACTGGCCATCAACCAGCGGATCTACAGTCTAGATCGTGATCAGATTCATTTCGTTTGTCGTGGATAATACGATGGAAAATTGTGCGTGACCTGTTGGTTTTTTATGCTCATCATACAAGGGAACATTATCAGTAAATGGGAGGAATTTATTGCAGCCTCAGGGTAACATGCAATAACATGTTCATAGAATTCCGAATTAAAGAAATTTATAGATTCCCTGGTATTGTGGAATAGAAGGAAATGAGGTAGCAGGTAAACTGGGAGGAGAAGTCACTAATAATCTCAAAGTCCCATTTCTAGATTTCCGAACTCAATTCAAATGTGAACGTCCACTAGAATTATACAGGAAGCAAAAATGTCAAAAATAAAAAAAGGGTCAGAATTTTTTTTTTTAATTAAGCATTTTTCAAGCTGGTGGGTTTATTTTCATACAAATGGTAGGATACAAAGCGGTTACATTGATCTGAAATTCTTATCGAACATTTTTTTAGAAATTCGATAATGATCATCATGGATTTTTTCTCTAGTCTGGCCAAAAATTCCCCAGAATAATGGGGTAGAAAGAACTTTTGGTCGCATAATTTGTTAATCATTATTTATCTAGCCAAAGGGTCAGAATTCTTTCAGCTCTACTGAAGGGACTCTGCTAGGACTTGGGATAAGAGCTGGAAACTTTTGAGAGAAACAATAATTACTATCAATCATATTAGAGCCAATCATTACCATTTAGTAGATTCCTTGGAAAGGGTTGGAATAATCAATGATCCCAGACAAACATTTAATCACGTCCTTTGGGATTGTCCTAGGTATGTAGATCAAAGACAGAAGTTGGTTGACTATTTAAGTAAATCGAACTGCACTTGACCTTTTATGAAAAAAAAAATTTTGCTGATGGAACTGACAAAAAAATATACCAAATTTATTTGTAAATATTTGAAAGAATGTCATGTAAATCGAATTAGGGAATGAGGAAAAATGTAAGAAAGGTAGTGTAACGATAATGACATTGTCGATAACCGATTATTCGGGCTACATCACTGTTGGGACCCTGTATAGATGCACGCGATTAATTTATATATTCAGTATCATTGCATTTGAAGCAATAGTTATTAAATTTTATAAGATTCCAAAGCTCGTCTCCTAGGACATATTGTAAACGATATGTTAGCTGCATGCGTTCTTCACTTAGGCTATGCAAGAAGTCCCGTTTGGAACCAAGAGTCAGATAATACCATAACCTGACCATTAACTACTTTAGTTTGGATCGGTTTATACAACTAAATAATAAGAAAATTAGACCTTAATATGGGTCCCTCTTGCCAGAGGAAGTCGGCGAGACCCTGAATGGGTTTTTAATATTAGTTTTGAGTTAGTTACATTCGAACATTCGAAGGAAGAAGTTGTCTCTTCTAATCTATGGTCCACAATACGAACTTGGTACAATAGACTTTATACCTCACAAGTGCACCATTCCCTCTATTATTTCAGGGCGCATCCGTCGAATTTCGCGTCCACAACACATATCCGATTTCAACGAATGTGTGAAGGTTTCGTGTCATATGCCTATACCCTTCTAAACAGTCATTTTAAGCAAAATTAAAAAAAAAACATATGATAAGATTCATTCTGTTGGACTTTTCATGAACTAAATAGAAAACAAAAATCAATCTTATTCTCTTCTGCGTGTTTATACTTTAAATTGAAAAACATTTTTATGGATTGGAATTGTGAGAAGTGTGAGGTATGTTTAGGTTTGATTTTAAGTATGTAGACAAAGTGGAATGAATAGGACTCTTTGATAGCATGTGACTAAAAGATCCAGGGTGTTGTTTCCTTTTGTAGATCTCGTCAGTTCCTCTAAGGAATCGGTACAAATCGGATGTGTCTTCCAAGCACAATTATTTGAGTTAAATAATAATGTAGAGATATAGTTTAAATTACCTACAGAAATATTATTTTAAATAATCCATATCCAGCACATTCGTCAAAAAATGTCGTCAACACAGCAAACTAATCTTATCTGGTGGAAAATTTCAAAAAATTTTATTGTCTCCCAATTGCTTTGGAATTTCGAAAAATTGGATACTAAGAGTTCAGCATTTAAGCGAAATATGAAATAGGACTGTAAATTTCCGTTCCATTTTTCCCTGAAAATGACTTCCGATTCAATTTCAAATTAAATATAATTTGATACCGAAGGTTTAAGAGAAATTTTTTTTTTATGACAAATGCACGAAGCAAAAGGTTTTTTTCCGCAATTTTTCTCACGTTTATATTCTCGCTTGCGAATGACGGAACTTGTACATAATTTTTATTGAATGTTTTTCTCGGTGTAACAGAAATTGTTGAGAATTCTTGAACACTCAGGTGTTCAGAAAGTATTTTACTGTCGATATATATCTGGCACTCCATCTAACCCTGTTTCGGACCAGTGAGCATATATTTCATACTACAGGCAATTATAGTTGATGATGATAGAAGAGATTTACTCATCAGGAAAACGGGAATGAAATAAAATCAACTGATGCAAATCAACGATCAGCATTCCTTATCACTTATCTGAAACCAGTTAATGTTTATGACTACCATCAGAGACATCCAGGAAGGAAGTGGATTTCTTACGAGTAATAAACCAATAAATATTTTCTTGAACTCATGGAAAAACGAATCGAGATCGAGACAAATCTCTGCAATTAATTTTTGAGCGGAGACAGACACTAGAATTATGAGTGCAGTATCGATACTGCGGAATGTCGATATTTTGAACTTCGATATCTGATTTTCAATATCGATATTTCCTTGTTGCGGTATTCGTGGGTATCGATATTTATGTCCGATATCGTGGGTATGGATATTTTCGACCGTTATCATGAATATCGATATTTTTTTCGATATCTTAGGTATCGATATTTTTGTGTGATATCGTGTCTATCGATATTTTTGTGCGATATCGTGTCTATCGATATTTTTGTGCGATATCGTGTATATCGATATTTTTGGCCGATATTGTGCCTATCGATATTCTTGTCCGATATTCCTATTCTAAAAAGGAGAGCCACATATCGTATCGAAAATCTCGAATTGAATCAAAACCTCGCAAAGATGTAGCCAGTATCCTATTGGTCGATTAAATTTTAGGCGCTAATTTTAAAACATAATGTAAAGATTGTTATGATTCACCGATATTTATATATATGAATTTAATTTGAATTTCACATTCCATTATTTGATGGTCGCAGTTCGCAGCAAAATGAAATGGCAGTGAGCTTCAATACAGATTTTTATTTTATTTTCAAAAATGTGTTGACAAATGCCAGAAATTTTTTAAATATATTCAAACATTTAATAGTGGTCCACATCAAGATCGCGGATAATTTTATTCATAATAAATTTCCTACGTGTTGATGTCAAATGCTTTCGGACAAATCAAATTGATTTATATCACAGAAACAAAACTCATCCTTCATTTTCCGCGCGCTGAAGCGCGCGTTAGGTCTCGTATTGAAAAATTAGAACACAGCTCTTCTGTTTGTCTTCAAAAATCACTCGACAAGGTTTATGACATGTTTGAAATCGTCTCCAGAAAATGACTAATTTATCATCTGTTGTGCTTCGAACTTGAGAGACTCTGTCTTTTGAAGTCATAAACGTTCTCTTGTTTTTTTTCCTTTAGTAATAATTTTTCAAATAGTAAAAATTCAGTCTCTGCATACCAGTCTTCTAGGACAGTCAAGCCTTTTTCGTGCCAATAATAAAGGGTTCAAGTTAAAGTAATTGATTGTGTTGCTACATTTATTTATCTACTTTACCCAAATCCGAATAGATATCGCTATTAATTGACGGAAAATGCAGGTGGATGCAATCGCACAAATATCGAGATAGTTACAGAGCAGTATCCAGCGATAAACGTTGAGAACGACAAACATATATCTATATACCTTGTTGTTTTAACTCCTATTCATTTTCTGTTTTTTCCGTTTACTTATTGACTAATTGTTTTTATTCCGACCTGCTACTTGAATCGATTAAATATCAATATTTGTGGTAGCGATATGGTTGGTATCGATATTAAGGTATAGTTGGAGGGGGTCACGTGATCATGAAGCGCGAAGACAAATAAACGGTCGAAATAATAGTTTTATTAGAGTCAAACATAATTACCACGTTACGGAAACAATAAACAAAGGCTGGTAATTGGGTTTGTTAATTATCAAATAATTATGCTCGTTGCAATTTGTAGGGGCAATTTAAGATTGTGTAATATCGACAATTTAGGGAATACCGATATTGTTTGGATATCGAACATTTCTAACCTCTATCCTCAGGTCGGTACCGACCGGATACGATGCCTTTGAATATTGTCAGGTGCCAAATTTTTCACCCAATTGCATCACTAAAATTTAAAAAAAAGTATCAGTATTATCCCATTAAGGGGTTATTCTCATGTGAGCACTTCAAAAAATCGATTTTTTTTTTTTTGATATTTCGACAGTAAAACCTATTGAAAACATGCTGTGAAAAATTCAGACCGAAATTCATAGTATTTGATAAGTTACAGCTCATAGTCGCCGACGTGTCGTAAGCGATTGTCTACCAGGCTTTCAACTTTAAACGCGTTTTTCTCGAATCATCATTTTCTGAAACGGTCAAGGTCCTACAAGAAAAAGTATTCAACCGATTGCTTTAAAATTTACATATGTTCTTCTACTCATTTATAGTTATCGTCCCTACCACAATTGTTTATTTTCGACAATATCTTCATATTTTTTTTAAACGATTTGTAACGAAAAAGAAGGAGATTTTCGTGATTTTTTTTTGAAGTTCGATATTTTTTTTTGTTTTTAATGAAATTGATTATATTTGGTAGGGACGATAGCCACAGATCTACTGAATAATAATCCATTCGATTTTTTTATGTCAGACAACATGAACAGCCGCTATCACCTTGACCAGTGAACTACCTTTTTTTGTTGGGGACTACTTTGACTTTAAAAAAATATATGTTAAAAATGCAAAAAATGAAAAAAAAAATTTTTTCGTATATTTCAAAATACAAATAAAAATATATTGAAAAATCAACATGATTGAAGTTTGTTGTCGCATAAAAAAAAAATGCCGAAAAAGTGGTAAAATATAGGCGTTCACATGAGAATAACCCCTTAATTAAAACATTAATTAAAACTCCCGGAAAGTATTAATAATCGAAAGTTGTTGTTATTTTTTACAAACGCTTTCTTCTCATAAACAAATAATACAACTTGTCTTTCAAATACTGGATTACTTTTTTGGGAGTGTCAAAAATTCCTCAATTTTTTTAGTTCTCATGATCAAAATTCAGATTTTAATCTTTGCCTACAACGGAAATGTTAATTGTTCCATCAAACACTGTGTCTTCAGATTTTTTAACTGTTTTTTTCAACGGAAACGATAAGTCAATGGATGAAAAAATTAACTATTCCAAATGCGATCGAATTTTCTAAAAAGTTGATGTATTTTTTCCATAATTTTGGAGTTTACTGAAAGGACAGAGTTGCTTCGATTTTTATTTTATGAAGCATTTGAAACTTACTTGTAAAGTTTATTAGCTATAAATTAAAAACATATGGAATTAATGTATCGACTGTATTGATTCCTTAGATTTTGAGTTTTCCATCTTTCAGAAATTTATCGATAGAATCAATGACATCCAAGGCCATGTAGAATATCTAACATTCTACAGAGGAGTATAAAATAATTATTAATTTTCAATGTCATCATTTTTCACTGATCTTCAAATCGTGAACATTACCACATGATGTGATGCATTGGATTATGGTATTAAATAAGCAAACACATTTGTCAACTTTCAGAAATGATTTTAATTTTGAATATCTCTAAGACTTGACAGACAGAACGCACTTGACACAATGAATATCTACGAGAGACTAAAAAGGTATTACAAGGTAGACTCAGTCGCCCCGGAGAGGGTAATATAATTTCCACCCCCTGAAATATTTCCTTTTTCTTTTTTATGACCCCTTCTGGTCAGCAGATGTATTTTGGAAAAATCCAAATGTTATAAAATCTGATGAAGAACTGTGGACATTTTCCTTAATTTTACAATCAAGGGAAATACCAAGGGAACTATCCTTTGTTAAATGAGAAAATCAAACTTAGAAAGAGTGAATTTTATACCCGGGGGAATCCCCGAAAACTAACATGATCTATCGATATCGATATCTTCCTCCGCATAACTGCAATTACACTGGGAGACAAATATAATTTTGTCAATCATATTTGTTTTCACCCAACAAATGCTCGAAATTTCCAACGGAAAATCCGTTTTAACTTCGTATCAGAAAAATATTGAATTGGCAAAATTATATTTTTCTGTCAGTGCACATAAAGAATCATTTAGACCCCAATCCTGGGCAGTTCTGGGCACCTTTAAATTCTTTCTCCTAGCAGTCTTATGATGTAACGGAAGTATTTGTTAACGGCACTAAATAGCAGTCAGGGCATGAGCCTGATGACTCCAAAATAATTACTTAATCATTTCATATTTTACTGCATATTTTTTACTGAAATTCTCCCAGAACAGTAAAAATATTTAATAAATTTTCTAACTGTGACCTCTCCTTTTGCGAAATTCAGGAGGCGTCTCACTGACAGTCAGCAGGGCTATTTACTATTCCCTAGCCACAATAAATAGCAGTGAGGATATGAGTCTGATGAGGCCAAAATAATTGACTGATCATGTCACATTTTACTGAATATTTTTTACTGTAATTTTCCAAGGACAATAACAATATTCAATAAATTTTCTAACTGCGACTTATCCCTTTTTTGAATCTTAGGAGGCAGGTCTATTGACTATTTACTATTAATCCTAAATAGCAATCAGGGCATAAGTTGGATGAGGCGAAAATAATCAACGAATTTTTTTCTATTTTACTGTAATTGTCCGAGAACAGTAAAAATATTCAATAAATTTTCTAATGATCGCCTATCCTCTTCAAAACTCCGACGTCTCACTAACAGCAATCGGGTCTATTTACTATTTACTATTAACATTAAATAGTAGTCAGGGTGTGAACCTGATGAGGCTAAAATAATTAACTAAAAATTTCATATTTGACTGTGTATTTTTTACTGCAATTTTCCGCGAATAGTAAAAATATTCAATAAATTTTCTAACTACGACTTATCGTGTCTTTTGAAACTCAGGAGGCGTCTCGCTGACAGCAATCAGGCCTATCCAACTTTCTCGCGTAGCAGTGACACCCAGTTGTTGTCGTAGTTGGACGGTTGGAGAGCATTGCAATTATAATTGCGCAATTTAGAGGCGAATGCATCCATCGTACTCTCGCATTTTCTACTAGTACAATTACCCATGCGACTTGTGTTGCCGTTGCGATAGGATTGCGGAAAAGGAGGAGACGAAACATTCCTCAGATTCTCCTGTCTTTTATCGAGGGATCCTGTGTGTGCTGTGTATCTTCGTCTCATTAAAGAAATCGTAAAGTTCGGTATTTACTTAGCTTGATAACGATTTTTTAATCAATTTGAATTATCGGTAGGAGGAAGTTTCAATTAAATTCAATAATTTTCGTTATCAGAGGTATTTCAATACGATTGATAGGAACAAATAAATAAAATAAATGGAAAAATGATAGTGTAGGGGATATATAAGTGATTTCCACTAGTGAATTAGAAATGTGTTTTCGAATGGTTGTTTTAGCCATCACGTGTTTTTATCGTTGATAGCTAATCGTTTAATTTTATCCATTTGACTGAGATTTCATTTCCACGCGGAGAGAACTAAGGAAAAAATCATTTCTGTAAAAAATGCGTTAAGAAAAAGTTTTGTGTGGGAGTCTACTTGAAAAATGTGTGAATAATAAATAGAAATAACAAAAAGTATCAAACAAAAATTTCGTATGGTGAAAAAGAAATGATAAAATCATATAAAAATAAAACACTTAAAAAATATTTTTAAAAACTTCATTTTTTCCCGCTATACAAAATTTTTATTTGTTGTTTTTTTTTATTGCTATTTCCTTTTCGGAAATTTGGAGGGTAGTCTACCCAAAATTTTTCTTGTCGCATTTTTTCCAAAAATTTATTTGAATACAGATTTCGTAAAATTTTTTCAAAACAAAAAAAAGGCAGATATTTGACATTTTCGAACTCATAAATAAATTCCTGGCCAGATCCTTCTGAAAGTGTATTCGGCGTATGGGTGCTAGTGAAGTTGGGGAGTTTCCCACTATAAATTACGGGTTCGGAGGTTGTTGGTCTCCGCGCGATTTTAGGGTTGATAACAAATAGTGAATTGCTGAAGAGCTGATGAGTTTTGAAGAACAAGATTTTTCCCAGATGACCAGTAGCTTTGTCCAAATTACTAGGTCGTGATTTTCTCTGGAATCGCCGGATTAGACGAATAAGAAAAAAAGATTAAAATTGCAGTTATTCGCGTCCTCTCTCTTCTTTCGCTCTCCAAAATGTCTGGGAATTTAGAATATTTCCCTTTTCTAGAGAATAATAAATTATAATTAAACACAATTATACCATAAATAAAAATAGAGTTGTTGGAAACGAAAGACTGGTATTTCAGTTATTTTCGTGATTGAAATCAATATGGAGGAAACGAAAAATCAAAACTAATATAAACAAATGATATATTTATTCTATACAAAACGAGACCAACATGACACCAACGATTTTCATTAATTTCGCAATCGGGACGAGACTTCACAAAATATCGTCTTATCTCGTCTCATGCCCAGACCTTAACGTTTTTCTCCGTTTTCGCTCCTGAATTGCGAGTTTTTAAAGCAACGAATAAAAAGCCATCGATTATGTTTTTGCCAACTCCTAATGCAATACTAAAAACGTGCTATTATCATCACCGAGTCCCGCTACCTCTCACCTCTCGTCCTCTTTTGCGGCCAATAAATACCGATTAGTTGCCCGGACTTTATAAATAAAAACAGCTCACTTCAGATTGCGCTTAACACTCCTAAACTCGTAAAATATTCAACTTGCAGTGGGATGTTATTCACAGCCTCAGTTCTTCATTACTTAATTCTGTTCCAGGGGCTCGTTCCTTAATTTTTCCTCGGGCTTTTTATCGTGCGTTGATCATGTGCCGTATATGTATAGATTGGCCGCTGCATCCTGAGAAAAATCCATACCCGATTTTAAAGGCGCGTTCGACATTAAAAAAAAATCAAAAGCAGTAACTGCGCTTGAACGTCAGGTTCTTTAATTAAGGGCAGCGCCATTACTTCATACATTCTGGCCTTTGAATTCATATTTTATGACATTAAAAAGTCTCGACCTTGATTCAATGGGGCCGTGGTTTGGTTGAACTTTTTTGTTTATTGTTATTATTTAAAGTGTTGAAATCTGTCATAAGATTCATCTACACTGTCGATGTAATACTAAATAAATAAATTGTTAACATACATTCCTTTGAATATTGACAACTGTTAAAATGATATAGCAAATTTATTTGTAAATATTTGAAAGACTAATTTAGGAATCTAAATAGAATTGGGCCATAAGGAAAAAACGTAAAATGGCTAGATGATAGAAAAATGAAAAAAATAAATAAATAAATAAAAACATAAATGGGAAAAAATTGTTTTAAATTAAGAAAAAATATTGACAAATTGTTTACATATGATTAAAGTCTCCTCTACTTGCAAATTTACACGTAGTATACGGAGGAGTGCAGATAGGTCTCTTTAGTCAAGTTAATAATTTGTTTCTTTGAATTTCAACATTAGGGTAGTACCATAGGATGTGAGCCACCCGGGTCATTTATAACTCCAAATCGATGCAGTGATGCTCCTAGATGACAATAGTTTGCTCTAATACAATTGACACTGACTATAGATTCTCTGGGTAATTTACATTGCTTGTACCAGGGGTGTGAAAATTATCTAAAGTATAATTTAGGGATGTTGGAATATGAGGAACAAAATGATGGAAAACACACAGTTAATATTCCAACACTAAACTTTAATGTATTATTCAGACTCTACTTGTCAAGAGGACACTGTACACTCTATGAAATCTTAGAAGAGATTGAAAACTAAATTACTAGTGAAGCCCCGATTCCCCTCTACTTAGAGAGGGCAATAAACTGTGCACCCCCTGAAAATTTGAAAATAAACTGTTTTTTATCTTTTTAAATACTAACCCAACATTTAAAGTATTTGGAGCTTTTTTTCTTATGGCTTGGTGATTGTGCCAGAATCATGATTGTTAAACTAGAGGATCCCTCTGTTGTAAAATGATTTTGATAATCTGTGTAGGGACTGGGGAGTCCATCTAATAAATCGTCTACCGGGCTCGTCGCTAACCTGTCAGTTGTTTCATTTCCCTCAATCTGACAGTAAGGGGATCCACACGAATTTCATCTCGGTTCCATTAGAGGATTTTTTTGTTAGATTCTGTTGGATTTCGGGGTTTTTCGAGCATAAAATTCACTCTGCTATCTAGTATATTTTGGAATGAAGAAATTTAATTCGCTAATTAAGGTCCCCATGGGGATTATCCGCTGCAGTTCTCTCCAAAATACATCTGGTGTCCAGAGAGGATCACGACGGGTGCAAGGGGAGGGAGCTCTATTGCCCTCTGAGATTGAGTGTAAACTCTGGGCCTTACGAGGGTCAGTTAGCTAGCATAGTTTATAGTGAACATTCATAGTCTGTACTGCCTCTTGAGTGGATAGAATCAGAAGTGATATTTTAAATAATAATTTAATATAACTAACATTTAAAATAGTGTTTATTCTTTTCTACCCCATAATCCAATAGAAGCCGTTCTCAT
Source organism: Diachasmimorpha longicaudata (assembly GCF_034640455.1). Taxonomy (NCBI): domain Eukaryota; kingdom Metazoa; phylum Arthropoda; class Insecta; order Hymenoptera; family Braconidae; genus Diachasmimorpha; species Diachasmimorpha longicaudata. The sequence continues at coordinate 3,306,062 of NC_087236.1, forward strand.
CCCTTTATTGACGCTAAACTCTGCGCGTGGAAGTACTTTATAGATTGTTTCCCCCAATTGTTATATTGTCGACTGCAATAATCATTTTTCGGCCTACTACAAGATTCTGTCCTAGCAGAATTATTGCCTTTTCTCGAACTTGAGACATTTCAAAATTCATTTTCCGCTTCCATAATGTTTCCTCCAGCTAGTATTGTCGCGACTTTCATCGCATAAACATCTCAACAGAGATCTTTCCCTTCCTTACGATATCTGTACATTGTAGTTCACCTTTAGTTTATAAAATATTTTTGAAATTTTGTATTGAAAGTGTTGTGTGTAATTCAAGTAAATTCCCATTCTCCTGAAAAGAACATAAAACAGCTACACAAAAATTACTTTGACGTGTAGCAAAAATTACAGATACTATTCTGTATAGGTCAGATTTCTGGAATTTACAACAGAAAATTAAAATCGAACGCAGTAATCCTCAGCAATATATTTCAGACGGTAGGAGTTTACGCCAGATCCACTACTAACAATTAACCTTTAGATATATAGGTGTTTAACAACATTATCAGTCGCTTCTTCTGTCAATTTGTCTGCTGCCTCATTTCTTCTAATTCCACAATACGAGGGAATCCATAAAAGGGAAATGTCGGTTAAACGATTTTCCGTTTGTATTTCTCCCCATTTTAATGTTCCTTCTCAGCCGACCAGGACTGTTTTGGGCGGTAGAGGGTATAATAACGTGACTTGTGTTACTCGCCTATTCGGCCGGGAAAAACGGCCCAGCGTTGTGGCGCGTCTCCGTGTCACGCCGGATGTTATACAACATACGGTTCCCTCCCTGTCACCTTTATGGCCCGTGTCGCTTTTCCCCTCATGGTCAGAGGAAGGGAAAGACCAATATAACCCCTCTTCCGTGAGACGCAGACACATTCAAGTCACAGTGAATGGATATCTCTGATAGGAAATGAGGAACGGGACAGGGTTATTCCAGTGCTGACAGTATTGGCCCAGCACTCGGCCAACCATGGGCCAACACTGACTCGTTTTCCATGTCCGCGGATTCCTACTCGGTATTTCGAAAAACATTTTCATAGTCCTGTCTCGGTATCCCCACTCTCGAATTCAGATATGAATCGGACCCTTCCCCCCCCCCCTTCCTCACGGGAGGGTTACCAGCTGACGATTTTTTTGGAAACATTTTATTGATTTTGAGTCATCAACATTAATACGATAGAGTCGATGCCGCGAATGGTTAAATTTTTGTGAATGACGTCAGTGATATTTTATTGAGATTTCACCACGATGTACCTTATTTTAAGGAAATCGAAGAATTCTGGAAAAAAATTAGCGGTCTAGTCACCCCCTCCCCCTCCGCCACAGCTAATCTAAGAATGGCCGGCCGACACTGTTCTTACAATGTCTCGACATTATAAAAATTTCTGTGTTGGTAATTTTTGGACCAAAATGTACCTCAAATTCGTTACTGTGAAGTTTAAAGTCTAATGGGCGACGAGAAGATGGACGCTAAATGGCTGATGCAACAGGTGCCATGACGAAGTCCAATGTCGGCAATGATCGGATGTATTCGACGTTCATCGTTAACCAATCAAAATCAGTAAACGAAAAATTGTTGTGGGGCACAATAACGAATGAAAGAAGGCGTAATAAAATAAACTGATCTGGATACGAATTTCTAAAGGATTTTTATCAATTTTTCAGCGCAACTTAAACTAAAAAATGTGGACCTTCAAACTTTCCGTTTTACGAACCCACATGTTATTAACAATAAAATATGTTTAGAAACGTATAGGCATATGATACGAAATCTTCACACATTCGTTGAAATCGTGTATATGCTGCGCACGCAAAATTAGACAGATGCGCCTTGAAATAATAAAGGGAATGTTGCACTTGTGAGATATAAAGTTTATTGTACCAAGTTCGTATTGTGGAGAATAGATTAGAAGAAACTATTTCTTCCTTCGAATGTTCGAAAGTAACTAACTCAAAACTAATTTTACAAACACATTCAGGGTCTTGCCCACTTCCTCTGGCAAGAGGGACCCATATTAAGTTTAAACTTTCTTATTATTTAGTTGTATAAACCAATCCAAACTAAAGTGGTTAATAGTCAGGTTGCTAACCTTTTCATTATACTAACCTTTTCATTTTTGAAATCGAATTGCTACGGACCCATTCGGAAATACACTACTAATCGAATTGCTAGAAATGGATGAAAAAATGATAATAATGTATAAACAATAATAATAACAACGTATCCATCACATGACTTCTATTGAATGGCGCCTGTCGCGCGTTGGTTTTTGCTTTGATTCTATAACACGTCGATAGATAAAAGTTACTGAATTTCCATTTACCCCTATAAATACCTATACTCTTACGATCCTTCACTGGACGATATATCGGCTCACATTCGATCTATCGATTATATGATCCCATGACTCTACCGAGACTCGACCCCATCGATGACAGTTTCCAAAACCAACTTCTGTTATAATAAATAGAAGCCTTTTAATTAGTTGACAATTATATATTTTTATAAACTCATGTATTACAACTGTTCCAGCACTGCTGTCATGTTATGACTAACTTCAACGACTAACTCAATCTCCTTAGTAACAGCTCGTTATGTTTTTTGCCCTGTGAGGGCTCCACTTCCCAAATACAAATGTAGTCCTATTCTACCAACTTGAGAAAAATTAATTTCTCACTGCGAATTGGTTGAATTGTTCCGTAATTTCAACCGAATATCTCCCTCTCCCTCTCTCAATACACAATGAAACGTTTCCTTTCTGATTTCATTGATAAAATTTTTTCTCGTTTATTCATTACCCTTGTGCCTTTGAAATCACGTCTGGCAATGTTTTGGTAATAAAAACTAGTTCCAACACACGCTCCAAGATAACCCAGTGGAGTTAACGGTTGATTCGTGGCTTCTTCGATCCCTTTTTCAACCTTCATTCCGTATGGTGCACAATGAATCGGCAACCGGCTCTCGAATGAATCGTTGAGACATCCATCGGTCACGAGCCATATTACGACACGCCAAATGCCCACAGGGAGTGGAGAGTAAAAAAGGGAAGGACAGGAAAAAAGAGTATGTGTATTGAGAAACTGGCCTGGAGCATTGCCTTGCGAATGTTTGGTATGTCTGAGGTATTGGGGACTGATCGGTTGGTTGGAAGTGAAGCCAAGTCACCACAGTCCTGAAAGAGATTCCTTGTCGGTGGGTCTCCTCGTTGAACAACAGGGAAATCATTTCTGATGGGTGATGCATTTCGCCAAGTGTACGTTCCCGAGTAGAATTTGCATTGGGTTGGAGTCCTCCTCGGGTTTACCCGGCCTGATCATCGGGCATCATCGGGTAAATCCGACGTGGGCCCGATCGCAGCGCCACGCAGTTGCCTGATAGGGAAATCATCAGGGCGTCCCCGATCGAAAGGCGATGAAGTTTTATTTATTGTTCTAAATTGTTGAATTCGACTGGAATACGGTTGGCGGCGGTTAATAAACAAAATAAACGACAATAGCACGTCAAATATTTCATTCCAAAGTGGAATATGAAATTTGAAAAATTGTCTCGAGGAGACTTGAACTTGTGTCCAGCAAATGCTAAACTGACACCTTTTTTTTCTTGTTTAACCAAGTTCTGTTATCAGAAAAAAATAGTATTTACAACATTTACAGCCTTCAAAACTAGTATAAAACATTATTGGATTATGGAGGTCAAAATAAATAAACTGTAGGAATATTTTTGAGACTCAGAGTTATTATTAAATATTATAAGACTCTAGACAGTCAAGAGGTACTTTACTGAACGAAGACTTACAATGAACTGACTAAACATTTCTGATGAGGCCCACGTTAAATTCCTCTCCAGAGGGCAATATAATTTCTCCTTTCACCCTGAACCCTTCGACTTTTCTTTCTTGACGATCTCTAGTCCCCAGAGGTATTTTGGGAAAAACCCGCAGTGAGAAAGTCCCTCTAGAGCTTTCCCCTTTTTTATTATAATATAAAGGAAATGACCCACAGCAACAAAGAAATAAATATTTCCTAAATCCGGAAATATAAAAACTCTGGAAGAACGAATTTTGAACCCGGGGAAAACCCCGAAATCCAACAAAAATAATCGACAGTTGTGAAATATTTTAATTTTCATTTTCGTGACTGCGGCGCGGAAAGTGCTTCCTACCCGACTGGTTTGAGGACGATAAGTTAAATATTATAAGACCGGACTCCACCGAGATACATTACAGCTCCTAAGAGTATAGGTGCTGCCCTACCCTACCCTCCGCTAAACGCGATCTACAATGCCTCTAACGGAGACTGTCGTAACTCCGGAGTGACATGACAGTTGAGCAACACAACAGCATCAAATGAGTGAAAATTATTAAAAAGGACAATGAATCGCATTATTCCTGAAACTTCAGACGACGTGCTTTCTAGTGAAATGTGCAGTGAAGAGCAGCATTCCACTGATTCGGTTGCATCAGCTCATGTAACTTCTCTGGGACACCAGAACATTTCAGAGACAGATCCGAACCTCAACCTCAAAAGTTTTCTCATCAAAAAGCATTTTATAATATTACAGCATTATTCATTTCTTAGTATTTCGATTAAGATCCCCCCCCCTTCGTACGCCCCTTCCACCACCCACCATAGATCTTCATAACGAAAAAGAGATTATGGCATGAGGACGATGGGGTCGGATTATGAGTCGTGTGAAGTTTGCAGCGCTCGGGGTGACAAGTCTACGTCTCGTGCTGCAAACCTTACGCTCCTCACAATCCTCCACCTAACGTCCTCATGCCATAATCTACTATTTTTGCAGATGCACGAAAAGTTTGCTCATGATGGGCGGACAAAAAGTAAGCACTTTCCGTCCTCCGGTAAAAATTACCTGAAAGATTGTAATTATTGCAAATGAAATGCATAATTTACTGCTCGATCGTATGCACGTGAAGTATCTTCTTCTAGTCTAGTCAAGAAAATTTCTCAAAATTGTATCGATAATCGAGTACAACATTAAAATAATGTGTTATAGGCCATCTACGAGGTGAACGAACTTCAAAAAAATGTGAAAACCAAAGAGGACATGTGGACCCGAGGTCTATAAAATTCCCCACTAAAGAGCTCTCCCAATAATTTATTCAATCATTTATCACTGCGATATTATAATTAAACAATTATGATGCTGAGTTATGAATTTAGAAAGTTAACCAGCGCTACCGGCAAAATGAATATTCATGTTGTTTACTTGGCTACGATTGATAAGAAAATCATGAAAATAATTTGCGAAAGATTCGATATCAGAAAGATTGCGATAATCTTCTTCTCACTGTCGAACCGTTCGAGAGATAGTCGCGGAATTTTATGTCCATGCAACAGATAAAATGGACTATATCGACTCGGTGGACTTAAAATTTTACACACAAATGAAATTCAATTATATTAACTTCGATATTTTGATGTTATTCAAAAAACGACAAGGACGTAATTTGAGGTAGCTACAAGGACCATCGGGAAACTTCGTGTATTAGACCAAAGAGGATTGACTGAAGTAGAGGGTCAGTTCTAGGGGTTTGAGTGACACCAGTGCTTCGTAGTACCACACCCCAGAAGAGACAGGATGTCTGCCCGTTTTTAATTCCAAATAATTCTCAATCCCTATCTTACTCCACAAAATTCTCATTTTCAGAGTTTCTTTGAAACCGCGAATCAAGAAACCATTCGATTGTTCTGTCAGAAAGTTGAAAACAAAATTGGTAGAACCAAACTCGGTAGTTGGGTTTGGTATGACGTCTTCCCAATCTCCTTAATTTTAAGTGAAGCATCTTCATAGCCTCCTTTCTGCTCATCCTAATGTTATTTAATTTCAATGGAAAAAAAGCATTTCGGGGAGGCAGAGAACTAGATCTCCATTTTTAACTAGTCCCTCTGACAGCGGGACTGTTATTGAGGAATTGTTGAGTCGGCTGATGGGCAGACACCCCAGGAGTGCGTGTGGCGCTCTGCCTCTTCTTGGGTGAGGTACTACGATGCCACTGGGGTCACTCAAACCCCCAGAACTGACCCTCTACTTCAGTCAATTCTCTTTCCATTAGATATTTTCCTCGTTGATCAATGTAATTGCCATCTGATGGTCATTTTCGAGGCGGGAAATTCAAATACGGCACGCAAAGCGGCATATTTCTCCTCTCTGTTTTATTGGTAATAACCAAAGTGTTCAAGTGAATTGTGATTAATTCTGTCTTTCATTTATACCTCTTATAACCTCGTCGCTTTCGGGTTAGTCGCCGTTAGTGATAAATATCGTTAAAACCATTGACGTACCACAGAGTATATCTGAGTCTAACAAACTCAGGGAAGGGTCAGATCTCAATTTAAATTAAATTCGACTATCGCGTCAATCAAACGATAAAACACATTAACATAAGACAATTGTTAATGTTTTCAATGAAAATAAAAAATAATCGACATCAATCAATTTTCCATAATTTTCTGGCTCCATTGGTATGATCATTGGCTGAAGTCTGGCCCACTCTAGAAAGTTCCAACCATCATACAGACTATGAACTAGGCTCACTACCGGGGTTCAGGGTGACCTAACGAAATATCCCGGAGGGGGTGTAAGGGGGGGGGGGGTAAAACCACCCTTGCACACGGGGGTGACGACCCCGCGGATCTCGAGTCCAACCAGGAACCTCCTGACACGCTCGACCGCATTTGAAATACGATTGTACTTGGTGTGCACCTCATGGAGGACCAAAACCTTGTGATAGTTCAATCTCTACTATCCGGACCCCAGTTGAGGTTGTACAGGGGTACTTGAAATAACGACAATGCCAAGTGCGCGGTCTGCGTTCCTGACAGCGCATGGTGGCCAAACCATTCAAAATGGCACTTTTCCCAAAAGCTCAAACTCCGCAAATATCCTTTTTCGTGTGTTTCAATATTTAAATCACTGTGACTCGATAATATTACCAAAAATGAATATGGATACTAAACCATGGAAATTGGTACCTCGCTGAGGTCTAAATTCCATCAGATGTTCTTTTGATTGTGACGGCATCATTTGTGAATTTAGAAGATGGATCATTGAGGGGGAGTAATGCTTGAGGTCCTACATATTTGAGTATATGCCAGGGACTACCTCCCCGAGGTTCCCCGTGGGTGCAATGTCGGTACTTTGCAAAAAGTGGTGGAATTGTAGCGAAAGTCCTTCAGCTTACTGGAAGATCTGGATTTTTCCAAGACCGAGGAGACCCTGCGGCGGGTTCGGACTCTCCGTAAACTATAACCTGTTGAGGTTGTTTTCATACCAGGCATCGTCTAACCTAACGAAATAATGTTGGCCCTAGATCGGCATCACAATCGGTTGAAGCCAGACCCACACTAGGAAATGTCAGATTTGGCAGGTTAGGGTCAACCAAGTTTGGCCCCATTGTCAATGCTGGGTAATTCCTACCGCGGACAGGACATTGATATTCTTTAGATGTAAAAATGAGTGAGAGTATCTGCAAAGCGACTTGTTGAATATTTCAACAACTTTTGCTGAGAATCACCTACTTCTCTTGTTTACAGAATTTATCATTCACCACCTCGTTGAATAAAATCATTAATAATACATTAATCATTAATATTTAAACAGGTAAGCAGCAAGGGACTGAAGATCATTCAGACGGTTCATCCGGGCGCATCGACGAGGTCTGCGGTGAAGCATCTTGTGCCAGGTCATGCAGTTCTTGCTGCCGTACAACGGGAGGATGTTGTCGCCGCCACGCTTCTTCTTCCCAATCCAGCCACCAATAATCCTGTTCATGTTCACGCTTACAGGTTTGCCTCTTAGAAATTTTTTCACTCTTTTATTCACCATTATATCAGTATGGTGTTGAAGGTAACGAAATGAAGGAAAAAAATTAACAAAAAGAAATGGTGGAAAAAAAAACAATACCGTTGAGAATTGGACCACAGGCACTCGCAATCTTCATGCAGTCATGCAGAAATGGGTGGAAAAAGTTGTTTACCACTGAATGCTGGAAATTGTTTGGTAGTCCAGTGATATAATTCTGATGTTCAGGATAAATTTGAGAATGTCCTGAATATTTGCCTTTCATTTCGTATTTTGATCTTCGATAAAATCATTTTTGCTTCTGAAGGGAAGTCTTGCATTTAGCGGATTTGGCGATATTGAAGTGGTTTGTCACGAGTCTGTCTTTGGTCTGTTTACCAATCGGATGAGGGATGACCATAGAACATTCTCGAAGGGACTAATTTATTTTCTTTCTCCTTCTCCGGGTGGCTCTCGGCTTTCGAGAGCTTTGTTCCGCAGGTCAGTATGGCGTAGGACGCTGCATTGAAAAGTCGTGCTAAGTTTTTCTACTTTTTTTGATACCATACGCGTTGACCCACCCGGTCTACGAGTACCACTCACATATTAATAATGGGGGCATTAATTAATAGTGATAACGTGTCCAATATTTATTGACCTTTGTCTAACCGTTGTTCTCTTCTCCTCATTGGTCAGAGGAGATAAATCGATAACTTTAACAGGCGATTTTCTAATTTCAATGGCAAATAATCTAGAAGATGCAGTGATTTATTTGAGGTATCGTTAACTTATTAATGGACAGGAAAGTCAAAGCTATTTTCCATCTTATGAAGTTGGCGATTTCCTCAAAACTTTAAAGATGAAGATTATTCTGTTAATTGACTCGTTTCTCAGCTCAAATAAATTAGATATTTAAGGATTTTGAAGATTACTGAATGCTCAAGAAGTAAAACCATAATTTTTGCATTTTTTGTTAAGGAAGAAAAATATTTTTTGTAGCAGATTAAACCGAATGTCTGTGTGGATGTGCTGGAAAAGTCGAAGTTTTGAAGATTAATTTTGACAAAATTGGAAAAAAATACTGTAGTATTTCCACCTAAAAATTTGTTCTCACTTTTTTCTAAAAATTTCTCAATTTTTCGAGTTTTTTCCATCTCTACCCGGGGGTGAATCATGAGAAATAGGGGTAGAAGGCTCAGGACCTTTTTTATACAGAATTACATACTCTACAATGATGTTTACTACCTCTTACTTCGTATTTCGGGCCGTTTCCCAGTTATTTTGGATAAACCATTTTTGGAGAGACTAAGTCCCAGAATCATAACGCATTTACGGCTTAAATCTGCACTTGGCCAGAATTTTCTCTTAAAAAACACTAGCCTGACTGCTAAAACCACCTATTTTTCGATTCGTTCACTGGACTGAAATTCCTGATACATCGAAACGCTCATGATAATTATTGTCATCAGTCGAAGACTTTCAAATGTTTCCCTGGTTCCCCTTCAATAGCAAGAAAATTTTCCGACAGCCGATAATTTCACCCCTACATTAAAACATCAGTTAATCAATCAATCAAAGTTACTCGATTATTGAATTCCCGGAAATGAAAATATAAAAAAAGCCTAACCAGAGTGATTTTGCAGCAATAAATATGAAACCGTAGCATTCAATTCGCTCTCTTATAATTCAAGTCTTTTCAAAGAAAGAAAGACTGTGATAATCGTTGAAAAATGTTGTGAAAGTAATTTCTTCATCAATAGAGCCAATACACTGACTGAAACTGAAAGTAGTTCTCCATTTCTTAATGATCCCTTGGATTCGATGGGAATTAATATGAAATTGATGGTTGGAGAGTTAGAAAGGCCACTCGAGGTCGTCGAGTACTTGAACATAATTTCTTTACGTAGAATCATTTGACCGTTTTATCGAGGGAAATAAAATTTTTGCGACAGGATACAGCCTGTGAATACAATGGTAGATAACATGGTACAGTAACCGAGAATTCATTGAACTAGAATTGAGTAATACTGGGACACGATGGTCTAACGTAAAAATGCAACGATACGTGGAGTACAATAGTGGAGTTTGCTGCTGTTCTAAATCCAAATTTTCTCACTGATTACCGCAACTTAAAATTGCGGTTAAGTGTGGAAATATGTGAATAGGTTGCAAAGAAAAATGAGAAAGAGAAAAATTTACAGAGAATTGTTGGAAACCTTAAATCTGATAAAGAAATCCAAAACTGTTCGGGGGTCTGTTGGAATATGAGGAACGAAAATGATGGAAAACACACAGTTAATATTCCAACACTAAACTTTAATATATTATTCAGGCTCTACTTGTCAAGAGGACACTGTGTTCGGTCGCAGAATTAGTCTCTCTCTCATCAAACTTATTTTCTTGAAAAATATACTATATTCACTATTGGAATATGGGTGTAAATGATCAAATTATTTGAGACACAGTGAAATACTCTTTAGAATATTCTTCATTAGCACGAGGAAGGCACGTCTTAACTAGAGGACCGTTGTCCAGAGACTGAAAACTAGATCAAAGGGAAAAAAACAATTTTATAACTTAAATGAACACAGTCCGTTGTTGAAATTTCAGCATATGTTTAGGATTAAACCGTCTCGAAAGCGGAGTACAACCGATCGTAAATTAGTCCCTTAGTAGAGCTATCGCCCAGAGAAATAAACAAGAGGTGTCGAGTGATTTTTTGTAGAACAATGAAAGAGCTGTACTCAAATATTCCAACATTCACAATTCCCACATATTAATAGTTGAAACTTTTCCCATAATTTTAACTTCATGAAATAATCGTTTTATTATCTTTTTATTAACTATCTTTGAGAAATTGGGAGATTTTTTCGGTTAGGGGAGAGGTGGAAGGGAGCGGCAGAGTTCACTCGCACAGGTTAGAGACACTGAGGAGATGATTGTGAGATTTGTTTTTATTAATTATACTCGATGAAATTACCATTATGTTTAATAGATCTCAAGCAATTTATTTTTAGCAAAATTATTATTAAAAATTGAATTAAATTTAATTAAATATACGGAGGAGTGTAACCGAAAACGGTGTAATTCATAAACAGACAGCTGATAGAATAAATGTAAAAACTTAATCTGACCAACTCGAGATTCAATAATTATAATGTCTTACTTGAGTAGAACTACGGAACAAACTTAAAATTAAGTAAAACGACAATCCTTAGGCGATCACACGGACCATGGAGAGATTCTACAATTTCAATTTCTTTATGATAGAGCGTGGTATAAACCCTTCGAAGGATTAGGACCCATAAATTGATCCACACTAAAATCATTCGGAGGAGTAAAACCATAGCAATTGGTCCACCATAAAATCCTGGGGAAATCCCGACTCTAATGAAGGAATAAGAGATGAATTTTATTCCCACTAAAATATTAAAAGATTTAACCTTCAATCAAACAATTTCGGGGGAAATCCCAGTCGAATAATAAAAATACAAATTATTATAATTTAACAAAATTATGAAAATTTAAACAGATAAACAATCCTTTCTGCGACAGAACAGGCAGCCTGGGGTTTGCTAGGGTAGGTGCAGCCCGTGATGAGGAATGATCGAGACGAACCGATTGGTGCAAGTAAACATTATTGTGGTTCGTCATGAAGGTATTGGATAGTTATAAACGACCCAAAAACGCAGAAATATTTGAATAAATGAGTATTAAAATCTAGGAAAAAAATTGAAAATGTGGACGAAGGGTCTTTTATAGCTGTTTCACGAGGAATTTAATTATTTCTAGATTTGGGGAAAATATAAATACCGTAACAAAACGATTGAGAGAGCACCTGCACTGAGGATTAAAAATAGTGAATATAATTTCGATTTATTAATTTATGGACGCGGGGAAATACGTTCTCTTTGAATAAAATAATTTCTGGGTCAGCTAATTTGGAAAAGAGAGGAATAAAAGGAAAATGATAAGAAATACCGAAAATTCAAGCTTCTGCGAGATGGCACGTCACAAAAACACATGTGATGAGATGAAAAACAGAGAAAAAGACGACAAAGAATTAAACTCTAGTCTGACTATATCCAGGAACTTCTTTAATTGAGGCTAATCGTTGCAGCGAGACTATTTATAAATAAAAAAAATTCGAACAGTGGAGGAAAAAGGAAAAAACTGAAGTTCAACGGAGTTACAATTCTTGAAAGAATTACGACATGGGAACTGGTGTGAGATGAATGTAATGGATCAATTTGTCAAATTAGTGACCGGACAATTCAACACAACACATCAACGCAACTCACAAACAATCGGACATACGGACAACTCACTACATATGCAATAACAATAAGTTCTAATATATATGTACACTCAGAAAAAAAAATCATTTTTGCGAAATATCCATTTACGTCAGGGAAATATTTATTTTTTCGATCCTTCATTTCTGAATTCGAGTAACTCCCGGACGACTATGATTACATTTGAATTGGGTTAATTATATTGTTCTAGAACATGATTATGTTAACTATAACTTTGAGTGAAGTCCTGCAATAATTATGATAATTAAAAAATTCGTCGAAATTCTCCCCTCAAGAAAATGAGAAATTTTGAAAAACTAAATAAATATTGATAATAAATAACAAATATATATTGATAGACTTCATTCAGGGCCAGGTAGAAAATACTCATCTTCTAGAGTAATATGATTATCGTAATTTAAACCTAACTCGGTCCCCCTTGACAGTAATTTACCGGAGAGATACAATTTTCACATATAATACCACAAGTGGTTCAAAATTATCGAATATTTCCCGATAGATTCGTTGCAAACAAATGAAGGAGTCAAGTTTTTCAGGCTAAAAAACTTGACGACTTCATTTGTATGCAGGGAACCTAGAGGGAAATATTCTATAATTTTGAAGCTCGAGTGGTATTCAGGGGATTATTTTTCCTATCCAAATTTCGGCCAAGAGAATTGTGCCATGACATGAAAAGAGGTTTATTTGGTTAAGTGTCGTTTGTTTACCAAAATATTCAAAAAATTATCGCATGTAATACCACAAGAGCTCCGAAATTATCGGATATTTCCCGATAGGTTCGTTGCAAACAAATGAACGTGTCAAGTTTTCCAGTTTAAAAATCACGAGCGCGAAGCGCGAGTGATTTTTCTGGAAAACTTGACGAGCTTATTTGTTTGCAGGGAACCTTGAGGGAAATATCAGATAATTTCGAAGTTCGAGTGGTATTCGGGGGATTATTTTTTGCATCCAAATCTTGGCCGATAGAATTGCACCATGAGACATAATTTTCAACGAATTGCCATTTAATCTGTCAGATACAATTGAGGGTTACTTCAACATTTGTTTTTTTTTATATATATCAACATGCAAAATTTCCAGTGAAATTTCCAAGAATATCCGCTGAAATACCGTGTTGACTATACAAAATAACGTCGAATGGTGCAATCCTATTGGCCAAGATTTGGATGGGAAAAATAATCGCTGATATTCGAGGTAGGCTATACAAAATATCCACAAATGGTGCAATTCTATTGGCTGAAATTTGGGTGGGAAAAATAATCAAAAATAAATACTTCTCTGAAGTAAGTTTTCTCGCATTTCATAACGTTATACATAATTTGCAATTGAAATTAGAAAATCGAAAAATCGGTCGAATACAAGACTTTCATTCAGACGCAAAAAATCGCTATTCATCTTGAACCTGGACATATCACTCAAAAAATCGACTCAGATAATTTAAATTATCTCATTTTACCACTTCACTATTAAATTCCCTCCTAAAATAATTTTTCCTCTCCATGTGAGCATCGAGTGTGAGAGTATTTTTTTCATTCTTCTCACATGCGTGTAGTAATTCGTGATACAACAAGGCCAACCAGTTCATCGTAAGATCTTTCTCTCTTGTTTGGGGTCGTTCGTTTACATGACCTCGCCTATCTCCTTAATTAACGATTTTGCACGATTGTAACGGTACCGGCGCCTCATGCTGATGATGCCCAATGCACATCCACGCCATTTCCATAATTTGAGGAGTAACAAGGGCCCAATTGTGAGGACTGGGGAGTGGTGGGAATGACAGAGAAAATGATAATAATGGATAGACCTGAGTTGCTGGGTGCATTCAAGGCTCGTGGGGCCCATTGCTGAGCGAACAAGTAAATGCTGAATTTTCTCACACATTGTTGAACTACCACTTGGAAGCTAATGGGCCAGGCCAATAGAACCGGTGTATTACTTTGAAGGATTCTATATGTGGATAGCTATAGTTACAACTCGATGAGGAACGACTGGTTCACCGAGTGAAGAGTCGCAGAAAAATTATTGCATCGGGCCCAGAATCGACGTACCAAATGGTACAATAGTGAAATATAGGAGAAACGTAACTAAATAACTAAAAACAAAATAAAATTTCCGCGATTTATTTTTATTTTCCTATCGCCCTAATTTTTAACTTAAACGTAACGACCTTTGGCAATTCACGCGAGGTCAACGGTCGTGATTGCTCGCGTGACCTTCCACCCTAAAACTCAACACAAAATCCATCCTACCCCGTAAATCCACTATTTGAGCGGCAGCGTTTCAACTGCTCCTACACGTTTCCGCGAAAACAATAGAAGGGTTTCAATTCAAATAAATTACGTGGCTCGGTAATATTTTGGCCTAAAAAACGTGATAATTCTCCTTGAACCAAAATCGTAAAACCGCGAGGCGCGTCAATTATCCGCAAAATTTAATAAACATAATTCCTAATTTTAATTCTCGAAAACGCAACCTGAGTTCACATAACTAATGTTTTCCGAAATCTAATCAACTCAAAGCGCAAAATATATATATCGGATTCCCAAAAAAAAAAAAAATTAATTTAATTAAATTCCTTATTCGTAATTTTGAATGACTTAGTTTCTCTCTCTCTCTTTTTTTACTCACAAAATTAGGGTTAGACTAGACCTCGAAGGGATTCCTTCAGAATTCCTTACAGTTTAACACGCAGCACTTTCTTTCACTTTTTACTGTGCCCCATACAGTTAACTCATTCATTAACTCATGGTGATTGGTCAACAATGAGCACCGAATATATCCGATTATTGCCGACGTTGGACTCCGTCATGGCACCTGTTGCATCAGCTGTTGAGCGTCGAACTTCTCGTCGTCCATTAGGGTTTGAATTTTGCGAGGTCGATATGGAACTTTTGCGAAGCTGATAAAGAGTAATTTTCCTGGAGCCTTTGGCGAACAAATTGATTATTTCCATGAATTGATGCTTGAAACAATTAGGAAATAATTTGGGAAACTTTGGGAAAGCCTTTTTATAATTTGGGAACGAAAAGTTAATTAAGAATCATTAAAAACATTTTCAACCGAATACCGAAATTTGACGGCGACGATTGAAATCACACGATAAAAACTCATATTTTTCTCTTCGTGTGAGAGAGATGACATCGAAAATGGGGGAATAGAACGTCTCGTTGCGAGAGAATCGAACCATTCACATTTTATCGTCTTATTCAGGTGCTTAGAGAGTTGAAGTTGTGAATTATTTATGAGGCACATGACCATATGGTTCTGTTCAGTTATTGTAGTCGGGAGGAGGCGGGATTCAAAGGGATTTAAGGAGTTTATCAGGTTTACGCTGGGGAAATTATCGTAGAGGAAGCGGTGAAGGTCTCCGTTGAATGTCAGATGGGGAGATCTTTCAGTTTATTATGAAATCTCTTCGTTATTTGGGAAAATTGATAGTTATGTGAGTGTGGGATTTCGTTATTCTTTATGTTAGGTAAATACCACGATTATCCAACTGGAAATAGGAGATAGAAATAGCTTCAGATGAAGTAAGTCATTTTGTTATTGTTCAAGGGCCTTGACATAGCTCTGCCCTTTTAATAAATTCAAAGACTAGAAAAAAACAGACAAAATGTTCTGAAAACTCGATTGCATTTGGAATGAAATTTTTTTCTTCAATTTAATTATCGTCTCTGTTTATTTAAAAAAAGGAGGAAAATCAAAACTTGATACAGTGTTTGTTGGGAAAATCGAAAATTTCGTTGGAGGCGAAGATTAAAATCTGAATTTGTTATAATTAGACGAATAAAAATTAAGAAATTGTTTGACATTTAGAAAAAGATAATTCACCGTTTGGGGGTCGAGTTCTATGATTTGTTTATGAGACGGCAATAATAGAAAAAATACCAGCACTTTCGAAAATTTAATTTAGATTTATGAGAAATGGCATCGTTATGTTGTATACTCCATTATTTTAATTATATTTAATTATTGTTTTCCCCAAATAGTCGCATGGGCTTCACCCAAACCATTTAATTGTTATTTCCGACATCTGTTGGACACTTGGGACAATCTACACGATCATAAATGACCCTTTGGGTCCTTCAGTACTTCAAAATATCCGGATCCTTTTTTTTTCGTTCCCATCAATTCCTTCAAATTTGGTCTTTAGGGCTCATTCCCGCCACTAATAGAAATTCCTCGATCTGCCAAAACCGTAATAAACCTCGGGAAATCTCCAGAAATTTCCCCATGACACCTGTTGGTACAAAAATCGCGAGATATTGGGATTTTTTCCGTTTTTTTATATTTTGAGTATTCTGTACTCAATAATTTGATGAAAAATTGCAACTTAAACTTTAATATGATCATAGCTTTTATCATATGAAAGCATCGAACGTCAGATAAGCGCATTCCATCGGCTAGTTATCAAAGAATTTATTGTTAAATTGAAGTTCATGTTACTAATCGGTTAAATATATTTTTCTAGAACTCCTGGCGAATGTCTGTACCATAAATAACTCACATCGCGAATATCTACCTTTTCATTTTTGAAATCGAGTTGGAGCAGATCCGTTCGGAACCGCACTACCAATCGAATTCGTAGAAATGAAGAAGAAAAATAATAACGCGTCAAATATCGGTCACATCAGTTCTGTCGAACAGCGACGATCGCCTACTTGTTTAGAATCTCCTTTTAGAATCAAATGAAATTTTTTTATTGAATTCTGAAGAACATTTTATTTCGTTTGAATTCATTTTGGGAGAAATAAATATTCCTCGTGTTTAAAAAAATCACATTTCCATGAATTCTGTGAATAAGTGACTTGAGTGAAAGTGTTTTGATTATCTATATTGAGAAAGATCGTATGAATCTAATCAGAAAACACGAAATCTGGACGATTTGACTTCTCTAGAATCATTTCGATGCCATTTTTGATTACGGTACTCACTGTAGTGTAATCGACGTTCTTTCATCATCTCCCTGATAGTGAAACCATGGAACAGACATTTCCTCCTTCTCCTCACGCCCTAAATGTCTCACGTGATGTATGCGCAGCCTCGAATCGCATGTTCCCTTCAATCGTCTCCGATTTAATTATGACCCCAAGGCGATAATAAAATTTTCGTATCAGATACATATTTTTACAAAGTTACTCCAGGAAAATTTACTCAACGTAACAATGATTTTTACCGAAAGTGTAAAATTTGCCCTGCAGTCCACAAAAGGTATCTCAGCACCTAAATTTTCCTAGTCACTTCCGTAATCGATAACCAAACTCGACTTCCACAATTTGTACTGAATATTTTTCTGGATGTGTACATAGTAATTATCGTGCCATGAATTTCTCGGTGGAGATGAAGTAAATTTTTCAAAAAACTTATGCCTTCTCGGTGTAGAAAATCTTAATTATAGTCTATAAAGGTGGAAAAAAATACTTTATATTTCTCCAACGCTTCCCATCTCCAAAAAAAATCTGAAATTCTGTAAAACTTCGCTTCGGACTTTGTTTGCTCAACTCGTTCGACTATAATTACCGACGTAAAACAATTTTCGTATGCCTGAAGATCTTCAAGAAATGTTGGGAATAATCATGAAAAGACCTTCGAAAGATCTCTGTGGTGACCAAAAAATATTATTTCAAAGTTTTGATTCTGGAAGTCTAGCACTAACTACTGACTCAGGCCGAGCGTTACTTTTTTTAATGATTATTTTTCCCACCCAAATTTCAGCCAATAGAATTGCACCATTTGTTGATATTTTGTATAGCCTACCTCGAATATCAGCGATTATTTTTCCCGTCCAAATCTTGGCCAGTAGGATTGCACCATTCGACGTTATTTTATATAGTCAACACGGTATTTTAGCGGAAATTCTTGGAAATTTCACTGGAAATTTTGCATGTTGATATATATAAAAAAAAACAAATGTTGAAGTAACCCTCAATTGTATCTGACAGATTAATGGCAATTCGTTGAAAATTATGTCTCATGGTGCAATTCTATCGGCCAAGATTTGGATGCAAAAAATAATCCCCCGAATACCACTCGAACTTCGAAATTATCTGATATTTCCCTCAAGGTTCCCTGCAAACAAATAAGCTCGTCAAGTTTTCCAGAAAAATCACTCGCGCTTCGCGCTCGTGATTTTTAAACTGGAAAACTTGACACGTTCATTTGTTTGCAACGAACCTATCGGGAAATATCCGATAATTTCGGAGCTCTTGTGGTATTACATGCGATAATTTTTTGATAATTTTGATAAACAAACGACAACTTAACCAAATAAACCTCTTTTCATGTCATGGCACAATTCTCTTGGCCGAAATTTGGATAGGAAAAATAATCCCCTGAATACCACTCGAGCTTCAAAATTATAGAATATTTCCCTCTAGGTTCCCTGCATACAAATGAAGTCGTCAAGTTTTTCAGGCTAAAAAATCACGAGTGCTTCGCACTCGTGATTTTTTAGCCTGAAAAACTTGACTCCTTCATTTGTTTGCAATGAATCTATCGGGAAATATTCGATAATTTTGAACCATTTGTGGTATTATATGTGACAAAATTTTATTAAAACAGAACATTATTAATATTTTTATAAATATATGCCTCAAACTTGGACAATTAAAACACAGCTCTTCTGTTTATCTTCAAAAATCAGTCGACAAAGTTTATGACGTGTTTTGAAAAGTCCAGAAAATGACTAATTTATGATCTGTTGTGTTCTGAACTTAAGAACGTTGCAATCCTTATCACATGTGAAATTCAAAGGAAACTCTGTCCTCTGAAGTCATACAATTTCTCTTGTTTTTTCCCTTAGTAAAGTCTTTAGTTTGGTAAACAAAAATAATTATTTTTATCTGAACTGTACAAAAATCTAGGGGTAAAAAGTCAATAGAATATATCACCAAATCACTTCACCTTAAAAATTGAATATATTTTCACTTTTTGATTACACTTGAATGCTTTTCTACTTTTGAAAGTAAAAGATAAAAAACTATTAATTGGACTGTAAACGGAGTTAAAGTTGCGGGAGTTAGGAATAAAAGCGCGATCTATGTGACAACTATACAAAAGAGAGAGTCGATACTCTACGATCTTGCTGCCGATTGCTTGAATACTGATTCTTGTGAAGGAAAATGCCGAGTTGGGGGTTCAAATTCCACGTGACCTGTGGAAAAAATTTTGATGAATTTCAATTAATTAAGAGAAATGTACGGACATTTTCATTTGTCCATCTATTGTGAGGGTGTAGTAGGTGGAGATCGAAAGGGGATCGTAGATGGGGGAAAGGGCGTCATGAGTTCGGAACCTGGTTGTGACTGAAGGACGATCATAAAATCATAAATGATCCGCGGGTTGAAGCGAGCAAATAATTTTCCCGACTTGAAGGATAATATAAAACGAACAAAAGTTCTTGAAATTGGAGAAAAATCGGAAATTTATATTTGTTGCTACAATCAACCTGTGGTCGAAAACGAAGAGAATATTTTCAAATGGCGGATGATCCGGAATATGGCGTTTATGGTTGAAGTATGTTGGAATATGAGGAACAAAATGATTGAGAACACACTTTTAATCGAGGGGCTATTCATTTGTGAAATCACTGTGTCACTTCGGGCTGAAATCATGTTTGTAATCACATGAAATCTCATGAAATCGGTCGAAGTTAATTGCAATCAGAGAAATTCTGGGATTTCATCGATTTCAGGTGACTGCAAATGAAATCACATAAAATCAGTGAATTATAAAACTTGTTTATTAAGATTAGTGTTGAGTTTTGTTTATTTGGATGGGAGAACAATAAAATCTCGAGAGTTCTCAGGATCATATGCTCGTGTACAGGGTAATGTTAAAGAAATAGGTGTACTTTGTACCTGGTATATTTTAAAGAAACAAAGTTTTTTGAAATGCAGCCAATGACTACTCATGGCTATATAAATATTAGTCAATACCGTCAAACAATTTCCTCTCCAGTCATTTCCAAAGATGGTCTCCGAGTTGATGAGAAAATATATAAAGACGTCGTCAAATATTTTTAATTCTAAATTGTTTGTCCTTTACTGAGACGTGAAGATTTTATTTCATTTAGTTTAATTCAGTTCAGTATGTCAGAGATATACTTTATTTTACTATGTTGAATAAATGATTTATTGAAAAAGATTGCCATATTTCTCCTTGTATTTGTCATTACATGACTTGGATATAACTGCTGCTAGTGCTAGTATTTTATCCGGAGATCTAATTGAATCCAACTTATCTCCCCTACCAGCCCTCACCGCCCTTGCTGCCCCATTCGCATTAAAGACTTGAAATCATATGAAATCATTTGAAATCATCTCGAAATCAGATGAAATCAGCAATCACTGTGTCATCGAATTTTTGAATGAATAGCCCCTCGCTTTTAATAATTCAACACTGAACTTTAATATATTGTTCAGACTCTACTTGTCAAGAGGACACTGTACACTCTAGGAAATCTTAGAAGAGACTAAAAACCAAATTACTAGTCAGGCCCCGATTCACCTCTACTTAGAGAGGGCAATAAATTTCACACCCTGAAACTTCACTGAGAAATTCCATCTTGACCATGTCTAGTCACCACATGGTTTTGGGGAAACCCCTTCGGAAAAGTTCAGTAATAAAAAGTCCCAAGGAAAAGGCTCCGACGACAATTAACTTATAAAACATTTTCTCTAATCTTAAATATAAAAACTCTGGAACGAGTTTATTTTGTATTCGGGGAAAACCCCAAAATTCAACAAAATATTTTGAAAGAAGGTATAAATCAAAATTTTGAGATATATATAGTAAAACCTATTGGACATAGGTTATTTAAAATAATAATTCTGGAAATAATTTAAACTATTTCTTTACTTTATTACGTAACTCAATTAATTGTGCTCGGAAGACACATCCGATTTTTACCGATTTCTTAGAGAAACTAACTAGATTTACAAAGGGAAACAACATCCTGGACCTTTTGGTGACGTGCTCTCAACGAGTCCTACTCATTCCACTTTGTTTACATACCTAAAATGAAACCTAAACACCGTACCTCACACTTCTCAGAATTCCAGTTCATAAAAATGTTTTTCAATTTAAAGTATAAACACTCAGAAGACAATGAGATTGATATTTGTTTTTTATTTAATTGATTTTATGAAAAATCCAACAGCAAAATAAATAGAAATGAAAAGCAACGCCGAACAAAAGTTCTCAATAATGAAAAACAATAATTAAACAAAAGTTGAGGTTCTTGACGCAGATTAGAAAATGAAGAATTAATTTGACGCCAAAAAATCTCCATAAAAAATCTGCTTTTTAACGCCCTAAAAAAATAGTTTCCAAACTAAAAATCAGAACATTCGGCGAAAAAAAATCCCCATCAAAAAACTGTTGAAGACTCTTTTTGGGTCACACTCGGGGTCACCAGACGACTCTTCCGATCCTTCGCTGATAGTTCTGAAGATTCCGGAAAGATCCTCAGCAGACAAAAATTTAATTCTTCGTGCACGCTTTTATGAAATAAATGTCAAGTTAACTGTCGTCCTAATTCTGAATTTTTAATTGCAGATGTGATTCAGTGGAAACTGCCGAACTTCTGGGTGGCCAATTAAAAGCCCTTGCCTCACACTCGGACAATTCGACGAAGGTCAACGCCACAGACACCCGAGTCCGCAGTAATTTGGGTAGCGATGGTAGGAGTACCCGTGAATCCGAATCATCAGAGGGTAGTGGTGAACATCGGCACATACCACCGCAAACTGCAACAATATACGAGTCACTTGCTGCTGAATTGCGGGCTAAACTAGGTATGTCCTGGTCCAATTGCATTTTATATTTACTGATGGGGAAAGTCGGTTGTACTGTCCCACATATTTCAACTCTTTTTTTTTATATTGGAGTAAAATTGTGGAACAAAAGTTGGCCTTGTGCACTCACTAGTGAAAAAAGAAGACGCGAGAAATGCGGGAAACGTGGAGAGTGATTAAGGTTTTTTAACGAATATTTTTTTTCGAACGTTTTAAACAAATTGCAGAAGATAAAATCGCGGATTTTATGGACTGCAATTTACCGTTTTTTTATTACTTAGATCCTTCACCGTAGTTCATAATACCCCGGTTTGTTCATGGACTACGAGGCCCCATAAATTTTCTTATTGGAATTTACGTTTTTCATGGGGCTGACGCCAAATTTCGAATTAACTCACCCGAAGGTATTTTTAGATATTTTTCATAACAATTTAATATGACATTGAATTCCCAGAAGCGCAGGTTCGAGTCCCGATGATGAAACATTTTTTCATCGCTGGAAAATGAACCCAGTGGGTGTGAAGTTAGTTATAAATATCTGGAGTTAGTTATAAATTAGTTTAAAGGCAACTGGTTGTAGTGAATTAGGCTGAGATACTGCGTAGATCCTGGGATGAATAGGTAAAGGAACACAACGAGCACATCATCTCGTACTACGCAATATAATAATTATCTCTGTGTTGAAAAAAGTTATTTAAATGACGTTAGATTTAAAAAAAAAGGCACACCTATATCTGTAGAACTTCAGGCAGCGTATTGTCACTGCGCACCGGTGGCAGTACGATCAAAGTGATTTTAATGAACTCCAAACAGCTGATCGCCATTAAGATGGAAAAAGTCGATGTTTCCTCCTAAAAATGGGCCCAAAAAAGTCTCAAAATGGACACCAGTCAAGGAAAACAAATTTATCTCCGTGAATTCAACTGACATTTGAACCAATTTTGATATGACTTGGAATGAAACTAGTTTAATGTCTGTAAGGCCACTTTTTAAAAAGATAAAAACAGGTTATTTTTTATGAAAAACGGTACAATTCATATTAACACTATGTTTAACATACTACTTAATACACACTCAAGTCCTTCTGCCTCTGAGCACACAGAAACGCAACGTCTAGCAATCTTAACAATTCTAATCGTCTAATTACGTGTCTATCATCTATGGCTCCTCAGATTCAACTCTGACCCTGTAGTCTAAACCCTGACTACTCTCCCCTCCTCGGAGCGGGCCCTAGCGGCGTCACGTGGTCCTAGCGTCTCTGGACCTCGTTGACTGAAAACGATTTTCGCCTATCACATCTGTGACCTCTCATAAACCCACAAAATATGACCGTCTAGGTGCTTCTATCGCACAGCCTTCCATCCCTGTACCAATCCATGTCTATTTGCGGTGTTGCCCCACGAACTACAATATAATCTTATACCCCTAGTACTATCTTAATAAAATACGGAGGACATTTCTTCATCACATTCGACACATTACCATTTTTACACTGGGGATTTCCCCATTATTTTTCCCGATACTACACAAGTTTTTACTTTTCGTTTACTTAAGTAAACGAAAAGGCACTTTTCGACACAAAAAGTCTGTGAAATTCAGAGATGCCTTTGTGCTGTACAAAAAAAAAAGAGTTGCCTCCTAAACATTATTAATATGATACCTTAGACAATGCTGTACCTCACAATTGCATACCAGTATTTGTTTTGTCTCATTCATCGACGTGCTCTTCTTGGCTAATTAGTTTTCCACGTAACTACTATCATTGTGACTAAAGTGTTTATCTATCCTCGCATCCTCAGCTGAGACCACGAGTGGATCACCGTTTTTGAGTGGGTTCCGAACTGTTTAGAAGCGTATAAGCATGTGACATGAAAGTTTCACTCACTCGGTGAGATCGTGTATATGTTGCACACGCAAAATTAATTGGATGTGCCTTAAATAAATATAGGGAATACTGCACTTGTATAAAACCTTAAGTTTATTGTACCAAGTTTTTGATTTGACAATGGGTTAGAAGCGAGTATTTCCTCCTTCGAATGTTATAGTGTAACTAACTCGCCAGCTAATTCTACAAATTCATTTCGAGTCTCGACTACTTTCTTCTGACAAGAGGGACCCATATTAAGGTTTAAATTTTCATACGAATTTGGTTGTGTGAACCTACCCAAACTAAAGTAGTTGATGGTCAGGTTATGGTATTACCTAACCCTTGATCTTAAACGAACTTTATGGCATCGCCTGAGTGAAGGACGCATGCACCTAACATTTCCTTTACAACATGTCCTAGGAGATCAGCTTTGGAATTTTACAATTCGATGGTTTATTGCCTCAAATGCAAAAATACTGAACATATAAAACAATCACGCGCACACGTACAGGGTCCCAACACGAACCACTGGCGTTTGCGATGTACATTAATCCGTCCGCGGGCTCATATCGTTGTGGGGCATTTAGCCAACTCGATGGAGAAAGAAAAATAATAGGAAACAAAAATTATTCACCATTAAATTTCACATAGAATTAGTTTTATGATGTTTTTCCTGCGTGATGGGGCAAGTTACTGAGACGGCTTTTATTTATTACAGTTTCACGAGTGAACGGTTTAAAATATGGAGAAAAGTTCCGCATCGAAATTCGTTACTCCATCAAAAATATATAGATTTATTCTTCCGTTTCGTTCGTATTTCCATTATTCACGGAGAGAGTGTGGGTTACGACATTGAATTTCATTGGCGCCTGGTAAGCGTGTGGACCGCCTGCGCTCTCACTTCAAACTAGTGTAAAAGTGCCTTGAATTTTTAAGATATAAATCAGAAATAAATTCCAGACGAAAGTTAATATGAATTGAAATATTCTAGGTGGGTTTGTGTCCAATGGGCAGTCTACTTTGAATCTAGAACTAAATCTAGAATAATCGTAATCCATCTAAAAGTGCAATAGTAATGCTGTTCCATTGCTGAGAAAATCAACTCTTGGAGTTTACAAAAATGATTCTAATCTAGAAAAATTTATAAAAAAATACTAACAGTTTTATTCTTAATATGAAAATCCTGGCAATTTAGCAAAGTTATATTTTTCTCTCAGCGTACAATTTAAATTATAAGATATGTAAAAATGAGTAACTACGTTACATTCAACAGAAATGCAACAAACGACAGTGTAGAAAATTCAAATTAGAGTACAAACACTTTGTACCACGTTAACCGTAGTGCACTTGAGCTATCAATTTAATATCACGCGAGATGTTAATCTGTCACTATCTAGATTTTGACAAAAATTCGATGTCGGTTGAATTCCGTGTTTGGACTTGATTATAACACTTGCACTTGGTTATTGAAAAGGGGTGAACTGATTGGTGGAATGTAGGATGACTGAATTGTATTGTAAATACCAAGAACACATCACACTTAAATTTGACTAGAGTCAATTAATTTTAATTTATTGTACACCAATCACTTATAAATAAAAAACGTCTGTTTAATTTATTTTGTTTATGCCGACTGACGAGTAGGGAAGAATCTACACTAACACTTTGTAAATTTAACGAATGGAGATATTTTCATCGTCTTTTAATTCGGATGAGGATCACGAAAATTTGCTCTGTCTTCCACGAGGGTTCCAGAGGAACTGTTCTTCTCTTTCCTTTTTGGTAAAATTTTTGGAAAAGCAGAGAGTCCTTGGAGGTTATCCTTGTTTTTGTCATCATATGTCCCTTCCCGAATTGACGAACTAAGTAATAAACTGATTTCGGGACACCCAAAGGCTGACAAATCCATGATTTATGTGAAGGCGATTTTTCCCCAAAAATGTCCAATGAAAGTTTGAAACATTTATTTTATTGCTTCAACGTGCTCTTTCCCTAATTTCCTAGACTGAACATTCTTCGACAGTAATTTCTGATGGAAGATTCCTCCTCCCTCTGCCTTTCCTCCTTCTCTTTTCTGTTGCCTTGATGATTATAAATGTACCAAAAAATTGAAATTCATTTTCAACTTCTCCTTCTTTGCATCAACGACGAAACACACTTTAAACAATAAAACAAAAAAAGAAAAAAAAATTATCTTTCTTTCATCACAACAACGGATCGCATTCGTAACGACTTTAATTAAACGATTAATTTCGGAAGTTTTCAATTTTTAGTCTAAAATGATGATGTGAAATGCCTCAAAATTGAGTGGATAAAATTCGTCTTTTAATCAAATAATTTTCTTCTTGTTTGATGTAGGTCGAGGTAATGCAGGTGATAACGACGTAGGCCCAATTCTTCTTCCGCCCCGTGACTACGACACAGTCCATCGGCATCGTGGTAATCTAGCGGGGATTGAATTTCGTCGTTGTTTGAATCAAACAATCGTGGGTGGTAATACAGCCATCGACAGAGGTGGTACACGTAGTGCAGCGAGTAGTGGTATCGGTTCGGACAGCGCAGCGACACCGCCCCCCTACCAGTCACATCATCCACTCGGTCCACGACCTTCTCGACCGTCCAGGGACACCTCCTCGGGTGAGTAAACTCGTCCCACGCATTTATTATTTTTTTTTTCACCGACACTTGACCAAATAAAAATCTAACGGAGTTTTTATGATTATTCTTTTTCATTCATGCCTCTTTCTCTGGAGGATCAGCGGTGAGTTATGGGGAGGATGGAGTATAGTATTATAACTTTGCGAATTTTTATGTTGGATAATCTCATAGTGAGCTCAATTTTCTATTTTTTTTTCTCTATTTTTCTCTACTTTTTAATTTTAATTTCCTACATTTTTTGTCTACGAGAAGTCAATGCTGAAGTTGTAGAACAGAAACGAGTGGACATGTAGCAATCGGTTTCTGGAATTCGCGCATGCGTACCGTGCGTAAAATGTCACTTTACCCGCAGTGTACCATAAAATAGTGTTGGCTATACGTGGGAAAAGGGGTTTTTGACTCGTAAGATTATAACATGGAACAAAAATACTTCAGGTCGCCCTATACATTTCCCCCGAGCCTAAAAACACTTTCCTGCATTCGGATGAAAAGGTAATATTGCGGTACAAGTGCGTAAAGAATTTATTTTGCATAAAGCACATGTGCAATACGTACGATTTATGTAATAAATCCTACGCTTCTTAAGGTATGCGAGAAATTCTCAAAATTCAGTATAAACACTAGCTCCAAATTTTACGCACGCAGTGCGTAAAATCAGCACTTTACAAACGTTAAAATGTTTCAAAATGATATTTTTTGGAACGATGGACGGGAAATCGGGGTTTGCGCATGCGGAGCTTGCGTAGAAGGTCACTTAACACACAACGTGCCGTAAAATAGTGTTGGATATGCGTGAGAAAAGCGTTTTTAGATTCGTAGAATTGAAAAACTCGTCTTCGGGGCGCCATATAAAGCTCTTAAGAGCTTAAAAACACTTCCCTGCACTCGGATCGAAATAGATTATTATGACACAAGTGCGTAAAGAACTCAGTTTCGTGAGCACATGCGCACTACATACGATTTTTGTAATACTTTCTGAACCATGCGAAAATCTCCGAAAATTCCCTTTAAACACGTTTCAAATATTACGCACGCGGCCGCTAAAATCAGCACTTTACGCACCCTAAAATGTTGCAAAATAATATATTTAGGTACAATGTGCGGAGAGTCGAGGTTTGCGCATGCGCAGCGTGCGTAAAATGTCATTTCACTCACAGTATGTCGATAACTTAAAAGTGGGGACTTGTTCCGCGTGCGCAAAACACCACTTTCCGCATATTATGCCACAACAAACAAGAAGAAAGAAGAAGAAAGAAGGAGAAGAAGGGGAAGAAGATGAAGGAGAAAGAAGAAGAATTTGAATCAACTGCAAACAAATCCTATTTATGAAAGCAGAAGCACATAAATGAAGTTCGTCCGAGTCGAAATCGCGTAAGGTCTTTCCCATTGGCCGATTAAATGAATGAAGTTTCGCATTAGTCGAAAAGGCGAGAACGTTCGTGTTCCTAAAAGCATCCATTGTGAATCAAGTTACCTCTCTCATCATATTTATAACCAACGACTTTCACATTCGTTCTTTTACGGTGTGATCGCCCTTCATCAGTCTATGAAAGCACAAGCACATAAATTAAATTAAATTAACCACAGAAGTCATCGAGTAACTTCATGTGTAAGACTTTCTCCTAATTGGTCAATGTGTTTGAGGCGGGAAATCAAGATAGGGCGCGCGAAACGCGCATTCGGTCTCGTAACATATTGTAATACAAGTGCGGAAAAGCTGATTTTTCGTACGCATTACATTCTATTTTTCTGAGACTGACTGAAGTGCGTGCGAAAACTTTAAAAGTAAAATCAACACTCTTCAAGTTCCGCGTAGAAAAATTATTGTTGTCCAAGCCGAAGGTGAGGAGGGGCATGACGCGAGGAAAGATCAATATGGCCCTCGTCCTGGCAAATACTATGTCTTAAGATGTTCGGAATTCGACTTCGGAAAATATTCGTAAGAAACTCTACGCCGAAGACATCTCTAAAGAAATATTTTCGTTCACAGATCTTCTAAAGGATCTTTTGGGGTCATCTGGACGAATTATCATAAATTAATCCTTTTCTAGAGACTTTTCAAAACACGTCATAAACATTGTCGACTGATTTTGGAAGATAAACCGAAGAGCTGCGTTCAAATTTTCCAACATGATCGAGTGCAAACTTTTCTGTAGTTGAAACTATTCCTAGGAAGACATATCCACATGTCTACGAAGCCCTCGGATCGACTAATACCCTGTGACAAAAATCCTGGACGTCTGTCTATGGCGAAATGGACCCACAAGTTCTCCACTTTTTGTACGAATGTGTAAACTCAAAAGCAAAAAACCCGAACACTTGTTCACACACTTCTCACAATTCAAAATCGAAGACTTTTCAAGTAACAACGTAAACAAACTGTGAAACATAAGATTGACTTTAGTAATTATGGAGTGTGAACTCCAACAGATCTTCCGAAGATCCGTTGAAGATTCGTCTGAAGATTTCCGAAAGATCTTCGACAGAGAATTTTTTAGGCGCGTTATGAGAAAAAAATCTTCTGCTGACGAATTTTCTTTTTTTCTCGAAGTACTCATTATGTAGCGATATATTTATTTCAGTCAATTTATTGAATATGGGGTATATAAGTGAATATAAAATGCTGTGGATTTAACTTTAACTTTATCTTCATTCGAAAGGACATGAGGAAGAAATGTCTGTTCTCTAGTCTCTAGACGAGACTAAAAACTGATGACAAAACCTAAAAGAATATTCGTGACCTAAATGAAAGAACTCTTTGTTCTTTCTCCCTATGAAATCATTGTTTATGTCTATATAAACACTTTGGTCTTTCTTCCTATGAAATCATTGTTTATGTTTACATAAACACTTTGTTCTTTCTCCCTATAAAATCATTGTTGATGTCTATATAAACACTTTGTTCTTTCTTCCTATGAAATCATTGTTTATGTTTATATAAACACTCGGGCGGCACTTCGGCGCCGCCCACGTTGATTTGTTTTTGTAACCGTCATTTCTCTTTCAACTAATTCTACGATCTTAACGTAAAATAATCCAATAAAATTAGTTAAAACATCATTTGTCGTTCACCAATTTATTGCAGTAACCGACCAATTTGTTGCAACAAGATTTTCCTTCTGAGAGTAAATGAAGAATTCAGGCGATGAGGCGAGGAAGTTATCGCATATAATACCACAAGAGCTCCGAAATTATCGGATATTTCCCGATAGGTTCGTTGCAAACAAATGAACGTGTCAAGTTTTCCAGTTTAAAAATCACGAGCGCGAAGCGCGAGTGATTTTTCTGGAAAACTTGACGAGCTTATTTGTTTGTAGGGAACCTTGAGGGAAATATCAGATAATTTCGAAGTTCGAGTGGTATTCGGGGGATTATTTTTTGCATCCAAATCTTGGCCGATAGAATTGCACCATGAGACATAATTTTCAACGAATTGCCATTAATCTGTCAGATACAATTGAGGGTTACTTCAACATTTGTTTTTTTTTATATATATCAACATGCAAAATTTCCAGTGAAATTTCCAAGAATATCCGCTGAAATACCGTGTTGACTATACAAAATAACGTCGAATGGTGCAATCCTATTGGCCAAGATTTGGATGGGAAAAATAATCACTACAATTTGTCAGACCAGCATATGCAGTAGTCGAGAGTGAAAAATCGCTTTTGCTAAGACACGAAAAACTATTAAAATTTAATGGGTATTTGAGGAACGTAGAAATTGATCTTTGGCTAGAAGTTTGATATGGAAGGAGAAAATGTGACCTCGATGAAGATGACAAGTTTATGCTGAATTTACTTCAGTTGTGGGGTTCGAAAGCGGAATGAATTGCGAATTTTGCAAGCAATATATCGAGACTAGTCGGGACAGGGAGAGAGATTTTCCGATGACTTTTGGTAATGCATTCAATCGCGAAGGAGAATGAGTATATTAAGATATCATTTAAAGGCGATTTATAAAATACTTTCGATGATTCATGGAGAAATTTTCTTGTGGTGTAGACAAAGACTTGATGGTGCGGTAACTAAACTGGCGGATGATAGTGATTTAGAATGAAGCTTTGTCATCACAAGATACAATAAAAATATTACGTTCTTTGGAAAAATAGGCACTTGAAAAGTTTGTAATGTTTTTTGAGGAACTGAGGATTTTCTCTGAGAGTTTCTGGGAAATGTAATAAATAAATAAAGATCCATAAATAAATAAAATTTCTGGAAACCTAATAAATAAATAAAGATTAATAAATAAATAAATTTTCTGGAAATCTAATAAATAAACAAATAAATAAAGATTACTGTGCTGTCTCCCAATTTCAGCGATAAACTGCAGAGCGGAAAAAAATTACTATTCTGCTTAATAAAATTTCTTTATCGGCTTAGGAAAACTTCTATATCAGCTACGTAAAAACGATGGAGTCCAACGTCGGCAATAATCGGCTATATTCGGCGCTCATCGTTAACGAACATAACCAGATACTGATAAATTGCTGTGTGGTATAGTAAAAAATGAAGGAAGTTACAATAAATAGTATATTTCGGTACAAGTGAGATGTGCTGGCAACGGGTGCGAAGTTGGCAGTCCAATGCGAAGCCGAGGACTGCCAACCACACGAGTTAAAACATCCCGTTACACGTATATGCGAACTATACTTTTTGTTAGTGATGTTACATTCAGGGAGTGACTAACTCTGCCATTTTTCGTTTACTAGTAAATGAAAAGTCTTTTCGTTTACAAATTTTGACTTTTCGTATTCAAGTAAGAAAAAGGCACTTTTCGACACGGGCTGAATGTAGCAGAATGACAAAAATGAACTGATCAAGATTTTCATCAACAATTTTTGAAGGATTTCTATCAATTTTTCATTTACACTCAAATAAATGATGATTGACTTTGTTGGGACCCTGTACGTGTGCACGCGATTATTTTATATATTCAGTATCGAGGCATTTGAAGCAATAGTTATTAAATTGTATAAAATTCCAAAGCTCATCTTCTAGCACATATTGTAAAAGAAATGTTGGCTGCATGCGTTCTTCACTTAGGCCATGCTATAAAGTCGCGTTTGACGTTACCAAGAGTCAGGTAATACCATAACCTAACCATTAACTACTTTAATTTGGATTGGTTTATACAACTAAATAATAAGAAAATTTAAACTTAATGTGGATCCCTCGTGCCAGAAAAAGTAGGCGAGGCCCTGAATGGGTTTGTAAAATGAGTTTTGAGTTAGCTACATTCGAACATTCGAAGGAAGGAGTTGTCTCTTCTAATCTATTGTCCACAATACGAACTTGGTACAATAAACTTTATATCTCACAAGTGCAACATTCCCTTTATTACTTCAAGGCGAATCTGTCTAATTTCGCGTGTGCAGAATATACACGATTTCAACGAATGTGTGAAGGTTTCGTGTCATATGCCTATACACTTCTAAACAGATTTGCAGATTTTATAGTGTTATTTCATAAATTTTACGGAGCCACATATTATCAATTACAAAATATGTTACACATTTAAGGTATTAAGGGCAATTTTTATGTGTGAGTAAAACACATTACCCTATAATTTTTCACAGACTTTTCTCTTCGTGTAGGAACTTCAAGAAACTATATTTGCGTTTCAGAGACGTAAAATAATTAACTCTCCTGCCAAGACCTCAAATCCTTAGCAAAATTAATATTTTAATGAAGTAGACAACAAATAATTTAGTTTTTCGGTTTTCACCTCGAAGTCCTGTTTCTTTTTTTCATCAATCACTTTCCTCGATGAGCGGAAACGATTTCGCCAAAAGCCATTTCAAAAACCTCATAACACTTTCTCTGTTTTTGCATAATACATTAACGCGATAATAAATTTTGTAATTGTAAATTTAATTTCATTCGTTATGGGATTGTTGTCTTTATGTCATTATTTCAATCGCACCAAAACGACCTTTTTCAAAGGCCATAAAATTCTCTATAAGAAAAGATTAATAGATTTTTTTCTCTGTGGACAATATTAGGAAATTTTGCTGAACGCATTAGCTTCAAATTTATCACACGAAATAATAGAGAAATGTTTTATGCAATCATTGCAATGGAATTTTGAATGAGAGAATTGAAAATCTCATGATAATTGCATTCCTGGGCCATTATTTTTTCATAATTATACAAACGTGTTTATTAAATTCGAAAGTGATCATTAGTGTTTCAACGCATTTCGTTCGAAAAGCATTTTTCTGTTCAATTACTTTCATCAACACGTGGAAACAATTTACCCAAAAGCGATCTCGAAAAATCTCATAACACTTTCTCTCTCTTTTTGCGTAATACATAAACACGATAATAAATTTTGTAATTGTAAATTTCATTTCTTCATCTCCTTTCTTATGGAACTGTTGTCTTTCTGTCACTATTTCCGTCGCCTCAGAACGACCTTTTTCATATGCCATAAAATCCCTATAAGAAAAGATCAATGAATTTATTTTCGGTAAAAAATATTTCATCGAAGACATATGTAAATATTCAAAAAATTATAATCAAAAATTTGAAAACCTCAATATTTCAATCTAAAATAATGTACATAAAATGTAAAATAACGATAGTGTAAAGACGCCAACTCTGGAGTTCCGCACTTTAAACAAATAAAAGGAAAAAAAATAATAGGAAAATGATTTCTGAAATCATCGCACCGTAATTCTGAACGAAAGAACCGAGAATCTCACGAGAATTGTATTTCTCGACGACTATTTTCTCATGAACATTCAAACGTTTTCATTAAATTCGAAAGTGATCTCGATAATTCCAGGAAATAATCGGGTAAAATCGGTATCATTTTTTGCCGCAACAAACTCCCGTGTGAAATTGACCAGGGATCGTGCAATAGAGAATAAAAAGTGTCAAATAACATTTTACGCATTAAAAAAAAAAGAAATGATGAGAGACTGTCACTGAGATTACACATCGGACGTCTCCCCAATAAGGAATTTGGACACTTTCTACTCGCGGAACAGGTGCGCTTTTTCGCATACCGGTATTACACACGATGAAAGGGTGTTTTTTTTTCTTTCACTGGGAGTGTGACAGAACATAAAGTGGAGGTAAAAAACGTTCATAGGTGATTGGATGCCGATCTTCCGCGGTGTAGAAAACATGTCCCGTTAACCCAGTTCAGAGCATATGTTTGATTTTTGGCAGAGGAAAGAATTATGAGGATTCGCAGAGAAGAGGAGATGTGAAGTCATTTTTCATTCGTATGTCTGTCAACTGAGAATGGTAACGCACAAACCGTTGAAATTATTTCTATACAATGAGTCATTCTAGGAGAAAATATCGAGACATACTTTGTCGGCGTTTTTTTTACGATGAAAAATTTTTTTTTTTCGTTACTGAGGCGTGGAAAGTGCTTCCTACCCGACTGGTTTGAGGACGATAGGTTAAATATTATAAGACCGGACTCCTCCGAGATACATTGCAGCTCCTAGGAGTATAGGTGCTTACCTACCCTCCGCTAAACGCGATTTACTACGCCTCTAACGGAGACTCTCGTAACTTCGGAGTGACATGACAGTTGAGCGATAGCAATACAACAGTATCAAATGAGTGAAAATTATTAAAAAGGACAATGAATCGCATTATTCCTGAAACTCCAGAAGACGTGCTTTCTCGTGAAATGTGCAGTGAAGAGCAACGATTCACTGATTCGGTTGCATCAGCTCATGTAACTTCTCTGGGACACCAGAACCTTTCAGGGACAGATCCGAACCTCAACCTCAAAAGTTTTTTCATCAAAAAGCATTTTATAATATTAAAGCTTTATTTATTTTTTAGTATTTCGATTAAGATTCGTTTTCCTTAGTTTATATTGTTTATGGTTATGTATTTTTCCAAAGAATGTTTTTTAGTTAGGTCTATTTCGGTCTTTCAGTGGGGGGGGGGGGGTGCTCGCGCCCCTTCACCCACCCGCCATAGGCCTTCATAACGAAAAAGAGATTATGGCATGAGGACGATGGGGTCGGATTGTGAGTCGTGCTGCAAACTTCATACTTCTCACAATGCTCCACCTATCGTCCCTACGCCATAATCTACTATTTTTTAACAGCAAAGGAGCAATAACTATGATTTCATTCGGGGTTTGCTTCCAATTTTTGATTGATTCCAATAGATCCAATCGTGATGAAAAAGATGAAAAAATAAAAAACTTAATACCTCCATTACTTTTGGAGATATTTCCTAAAAACGAATTATAAACAAATCACGCTATCTGAAAAATTACTCGACCGATCGAGCCGAATCTGGGTGCAGAGTTACCCCCAACTCTTAACCTCCATCTGACAAAATTTCAAATTTTTTTGAATTTTTTTACCCACTTAAATCTTGTTTTAACTAAAAAAAGACCGTGATATTTGCAAAAGATTTGGTATTACATTTCCGACCACTCTACATTATTTACCAGCAAAATTACAATTTTTTTGGAGTCGGGAGAGGAATATCTACAATCAAATTATAATTGTTTTGTGGCGAAACAAATTATAATAATAAACTACAGCATTGTATATTTAATTAAGTCCCATTTCCAATACAAAATATCCCAAACAATAATTTCTCCTCTAGAACTGTGAACTCAACTCAATTTTGCAATTCCGTTTCTTCGACGACTGAAATCAGTATTTAGCGAAGTTTATTGGCATATTCTTTTCTTCCAGTGAGATTATCACTCATTACAAAATCCAGTGAATTATTAGTTATAGGACGTTCTAATTATTTGCTTGAAAAAATCGGTGTTAATGGTTCAAGTTGCTAACAAGCCATTAATTTTTCCATAGCATGTCCAACAACATCAAGCCAGCAATAAAAAAGAATAAATGATTTTCAAACAAGTGTGAAATTGCAATGTCCATTTTAATCGCTGTTAATCAGTCATATTGTTCAGAGAATAGTTCACGGAAAACGACTTGAAAATGAGGTAAATGGAATGCATTTGGTTGATGATGTTTTCTCATATGGATATTTCTACGATCAATCATATTCTCTGAGTAATGAATCGTAAAATCACGATGGGTTGAATTAATAATCGCTGTAATTTTCTCTTCGCCAGAGGCCGTGAAAACGCTTAGCATCTTCTCTCCATTCTTCAGGCATTTCTTTGCCTTGGGAGCACAACTAATTGCGTAAGTTGTCCTCTATGAAACACTCGGTTGCACCTACGGAACACTCTTCAGCTATTGTACTCGTCGAGATACCTTCTTCCTCTTATTTTATATTCACTGCATTATCGTGAAACAAGTTTTCGAGATTGAATTGTAATTATCTGAGTATTCTGTTCAACGTTGCGGGTAAAAATTGACGATTGAAGCTTCTGCTCAGTCTGGACTTGAAAAAAAAGTCTGATTTTGGTTGGAAACGATGGAGGACAGCCTGAAATGTGAAAATCCATAGTTTTTGATAATCTTTGAATTCTATAAAATAGTAGAGATACTTCAACTTTGGAGATTTACTAAGAAACACAAAGAAATTTCCTTCAATCGCTGTCGATTTATTTAAAATCACCTGTCATTGTTAGATTTTTAAATATTCTTCAAGAATTCGACTGAACAATCAGTCGACTTTTATTTCGATTTAGCACTTCGCCTTTGAATTTTCAGAACAGTCGTACTAAGAACAACTTATGAGTTAAAACACATTAAAAATTCCTGTTGAATTGAAACTCCCAGAATTTTAAGGTACCCGAAAACGAGAAATCCTTCGTTTATTGGAATTTCCGATTGAATATCTAAATGTTCAGTGTAATATTTTCTTAAAATCCCAAATATGAAATTTCAGTGTAATTGCGATCCTACAAATTCCAAATTTTCCGAACAACCGCACTAAGAATTTATGAGTTAAAACCCCTTAAAATTCCTGTTCCATTGAAACCCCCAGAATTTTAAAACACCCGAAGACAAGAATTCCTTTCTGCACTATAATTTCCAATGGAATATAAATATTCTGTGTATTATTTCCTTAAATTCTGTAATCCGAACTTTCAGTGCAAATACAATCTCAAAAATTCCCGGAATTTCCGTGGAAAACTTAAAAAAAAAGCCTCCGAAAACCGGTAAAAGAATGACAAAATGTTATTCGCCAGAAAAATAAAATTTCTTAAAATCAAAAACGACAAACATCTTCAAAACGCACTCACGTATTGGATTATGGATAGAGATTGTCTCAATAATATAAAAACGACTTAGTTATCGACTTTAATTCTTTATTATCGCACGCAGAAGGTACATTTTTCTCGTATGATGTCTCCAGATCAACTGACTCTTCATGACCAAAGGTTTTACACTCTAGACTCATTTGACAAAAGGCCCTTGTTCATTAATTCTGTTAGAAGGGTGTAGTAAATAGTACCTTACGATTCCTCACTATAAATGATAAAACAATGAATATATTTAATAAACTATGTAATACAAATTGGAGTACACTCTAATAACGTATCGACGGTTTCGAGGGTCCTTTACTACTGAACCGTTACAGGAGTTACACGTGACATGACGTCACGCAACAGTCATGCGCAATGATAACTTTGCAATCCCAACAAATTCCTTTCTGTTTCTTCTCTGGTTCTATTTATTAAAACCATTCTAAACATTTCGTCACTCTTTGGAGAAAACTATAAAAACTATAACAGCTATAGACAGATGATTCATTTTTATCCACACACATCAAGCACTCTCAATACACACAATCAAACTCCGTCTTCGACTTCAGCAAACTCGATCTCTCTTCCCGCCTCATCAGGCCCATAGTCTCCCCCAAAAGAAAAAAAAACCTATTAAACATCTTCATTGAATTCGTTGTCATGAATCATATCCAGCCAAGAGTCCGTCGATCTCACGATCATCGCGGTCACGCGATTTTAATGGGCCACTGACCCACATCGTCGAAAAACCCGCCTAAAGAGGAACAAGTAAACGTTAAAAAATAAATTCAAACACAAGAAACAACGGAAAAATAAATTAAATAAAAAAAATGAACAAGAGGCAAAAGTGAGGTACATGCGCTGTACTGGAATTAATGATGAGGGAAGTGGAATGCATCGAAGGCAGCGCTGAGTTTTATCCTGAGGTGGAAGTCAGTGAGGTGGATCCAAAACATTGAAGTGAGAAGGATGGAGAATAAACTGAGAGCATTGGGCACCTGTTACGTTGGAAGGTGTATACCCTGGCTTGATTTTACCGTTAGGACGTCGTAGCAGGTGACAGGTAGCACACACAATCATACATTTATTCGTGTATGTACATGATTGTTGCTTGTGTGAATGGCTTCGGTGTGTCCTCGTAAAGTCGGTTTAATGCTCAAGCCTTTTGCCTACTTTGGATATGCGGGCATCACAGGCACATGGCATACTTTATCAACAGTTCTACAATATATTTGCGTAACTTCCGGCCGAAGGTTTTTTAACCGTCTGGAGTTATCGTGTGAGTTTGGTAACGGGGAAGTTGTTGGATGGAGTAGAAATATTCAGTTGTTGAATTTATGAAAAATAATAAAGTAAAGTAAATATGTTTTGCCGATAGCTGAATTGTCTGACATGTAAAACGACCGAAAATGCGGTAGGTTAAATATATGGGACAAAATTGACGTGAGGGAGCGAGTGGAATAATGGTTGGGGGAGTGGGGTGTTGCTCCGGTGGACATCGGGGATAAGCAGCGTTTCGTTGGGTTAGTACTTGGATGGGTGACCGCTTGGGACCACGCGCTCGCTCAAAAAATTACTGGCCGGTAGGTATGGGTGTGGAGACAGGGGAGTACCTTTCTGATGAGTGCGGTGGAAGGATACAGAAAAAAGTAATCGGTTATAATATGAGATTTAAAATGTAAATTAGGATTTGGAAAACGTAAATAGGGATTTGAAAAATGTAAATTACGATTTGGAAAATGTAAAGAGCGATTTGAAAAACGTAAATTACGATTTGAAAAATGTAAATAGTGATTTGGAAAACGTAAATTACGATTTGAAAAATGTCAAGAGCGATTTGAAAAACGTTAATTACGATTTGAAAAATGTAAATAGTGATTTGGAAAACGTAAATTCCGATTTGAAAAATGTAAATAGTGATTTGGAAAACGTAAATTACGATTTGGAAAACGAAAATCGCGATTTGGAAAATATAAATTACGTCTTAATACACGTAAATTACGCGTTCTAAGACGTAACTCACGATTAAAAAAAAAATTATCAGGATAAACTCGTAAATTACCTGTTACTATCTCGTAAATTACAATGTGAAAAAAATGGCAATTACGATTTCAAAAAATGTAATTAATAATTGCGAAAATGAAAATAACAATTTAAAAAAACGTAAAATACGATTTAGAAAACTTACATTATGATTTCTAAAACGTCACGTACAACTTTTAAAACCTAAATGACGAGTTTACATTTGTAAACTCTCAGTTACTATCTTATAACTTATGATTTCAAAAAACGTAAAGAATAATTTTGAAACCGTAAATTATGATTTTGAAAATGTACATTATGATTTTGAAAAGGTAAAGTACGATTTTGAAAACATAAATGATGATTTTGAGAACGTTAATTATGTCTCAAAAAACGTAAATTACGAATTTGGAAACGTAAATTACGAGATTCGACTTCATAAATTACGTTTTTTCGGGTTGTAAAAGGCAAGGTCCACCTTCGTGATTTACGAGATCTCACACACGTAAAATCCTTGATTGATGAAAGCGTAAATGCAATCGAAAAAAAACCTTTTTCCCGAATATGAAATCTTGACATTTCAGATGATTCTGAATCATCTGGGCCCAACTTGCTTACACATTTTTTCAGTAATCTTTCACGGCAATTTCGAAAATATTACGAAAGACGCGTATTAAACCAATAAAAAATCTGCAAATATCAAATTGCTCGCAATCTTTACAGCTGTAAAACGCTAATGGCAAAATTGAGCAATTTAACACTTGCAATTTTTTATTGGTTTAATAAGCGCCGTTGGCAATATTTCGGGAATTGCCCTGAGATATTTTTGAAAAAATGTCTCCGACAGTTGGGGATAGGTGATTCAGAATCACCTGAAACGTAAAGATTTCTATTCGAAAGAAAAATTTTTTTTTCGATTTCATCAGTCAAGGTTTTACGTGATTGAGATTTCATAAATGACTGCTTCAGAAGCGCAAATTACGAGCTTAGACCTCGTATTTTACGTCCCAATAGAAACGTAATTTAGGAGGTCGGATCTCATAATCTAGTTCTTTAAAATCATAATTTACGTTTTTCGAAAAAATGTAATTGACGTTTTCAAAATCATAACTTACTTCTTCAAGGGTGACAAACAAAATTTCTATGTTGACCTCGTAAAAAGTCAATGTCTAATGCAAAGAGGATTGACTGAAGTAAAGGTTCAGTTCTGGGGGTTTGAGTGACCCCAATGGCATCGTAGTACCTTACCCCAGAAGAGGCAGGGCGCCACCCGCAATGTTGGGGTGTCTGCCCGTCAACCGACTCAACAATTCGTCAATAACAGTCCCGTTGTCAGAGAGACTATTTAAAAATGGAGCTGTAGTCCTCTGCGTCCACGAAATGCTTTTTTTCCATTGAAATTAGATAACATTAAGCTGTGCAGAAAGGAGGCTATGGAGATGCTTCACTTAAAATTAAGGAGATTGGGAAGGCGTCATACCAAACCCTACTACCAGGTTCGGTTCTACCATTTTTTTTTTACTTTTTGACAGAATAATCGAATGGTTTCTTGATTCGCGGTTTCAAAGAAACTTTGAAAATGAGAATTGTGTGTAGTAAGATTAAGAATTATTTGTATTAAACAAAGGGAGACATCCTTCCTCTTCTGGGGTGAGGTACTACGATGCCACTGGGGTCACTCAAACCCCCAGAACTGAGCCTCTACTTCAGTCAATTCTCTTTGGTCTAATGCGCGAAAGGGAAATGGACGCAACATGGCTGATGCAACAAGTCCCATGACGGAGTTTAACGTCGGCAATAATCGGATATATTCGGTGCGCATCGTTAATCATAATCAGTTAACAAAAAATTGCTGTGCGGTAAAAGAGGAATCACAATAAAATAAACTGATTTAGACAGGAATTTTTAAAGGATTTCTATCAATTTTTCATTTAAACTAAAATAAAAAATTGAAGACCTCCAAATTTCATAGTGTTGTTTCATAAATTTGAGGAAGTCACATATCATTAATCACAAATTGTATTACAAAATTTATGGTATTGATAGGAATTTTTATGTGAGAATACTCGATATTCAAGTTTCCTAGTATTTTGTACCTCACGTCTAGTGCCCGGCACAGTAATTTTTCTGTGACTTTTCCCTCCGTGCAGCCGGTACAGCCACCTACCTTATCGACAACTTCGCACCTCTACAAGACTTAGATAAGCCGTGACGGTTCTAACATTTTATTTTGAGGAAGAAAAAATTGTTGGTGCGCGGTTCACGGTTTTTGGAAGTGTTCTACTAGAAATAAATCGATTTTTCTAAAATTTTTCTACTATATAAATAGTATACTTTGTTACAAATGATGAACTATTACATTTGATAAACAATTACTAACTCGCCAGCAGTATTCACATTGTTTTACCTTTATTGTTAATAAATTATCTCGATTTTCCTCGTCGATAATATTCCGACTTTCTTGACATTCCATGAGATAATTGTGTTTTTTTGAAAAATAATAGAATTTTACAGTTCCAATATTAGTTTGATATTTTGACTATGAATAATATCAGTAATAATCCATGATAAGAGGGGCGAAATTGAATTTCCTCTTTTTTTGAATCATAAATTTTATCGCTGTTTTTCCAGATAAATCTTAGAATAATAAAATGAAATGTTCGTAATTCCAATCAAACATTCTGATCGGCTTCTTTCAGCGGCTGTTTTTCCTCGATAATTATTCGTTGAATGAAAAAGTTAACTTTGTTCAAGTATTTCTGCCACTTGAGCACTGGTGTTTTTCTAATTTTTTTACTTCGTGCCCAGCCTTTGTGGTTCCCCCTGTTTTACATAAAACTGTACAGTTAATCTCCTTGACTTTCCAAGTTATCTGGAGAGTAACAGCACCGAGAATTGCAGACATAACGATGAAACGGAATGAGGGAACTTGGCTTCAAGACAAATTTTTAACGAAAATCCTCTAGTGGACTGAAAAAAATGGATTTTTTTTTTTCAAGCGAAAGAGGTTAAATGGGGAAATAATGAGCAAATATTCAACATTGTTAAATATTTTCCGACTATTTTGCAAGTTCCTAATAATTAATCAGTAATTGATGTGGGATATGTGGGTCGAAGGGAGTTTGTCGCAAAGACTCAATCATTTAACAGATATATATTTATTTATACCACTATCCACTATTAAACACTACAACTTATTATTATTTTACTACTTGACTCTAAGTTAAACAATACGCTACTCTTACAAAACACTTAGGATGGCACTCTTTCCACACCTCGTCTACACTCTAAACTTTCTGATCTAAACTCTGACACTTCGTCTAACCTCTGACTACCTTCTCTGAACTCTAGAGTAGCCCATAGCAGCGTCACGTGGTTCAAGCGTCTCTGAACCTCGCTGGATAGAAACAATATTCCCCTGTCACATGTGGACATCTCATAAACCCCCAAAATATGACTGTCTAGGTACTTCTATTGTACAGACTCCCATCCCTGTACCATCTATGTCTATTTGCGAGGTTTCCCCACATTGGTGCGGACCCATTGGGAAGAATCCGATCAATCGAATTCCTAGAAATGAAAGAGAAAATATTAGATTTTAAGAATTGAAAGCCAGGTTAATGAAAAGAATAGACGATATGAGCAAAAGCAGTTTTATTTCTATGATTATGTGTTCACACTTCGAGAGCAGTCGACAAACTGAGCAAACGATCTTAAAATCTCAAAAACCAAGGCATCGTCATCATGGTTTCTTTCTTTCAATGAACAAAGATTTCCACCGTATTATTCTGGGGAATTTTTGGCCAGACTAGAGAAAAAATCTATTATGATCATTAGTGAATTTCTAGAAAAATGTTCGATAAGAATTTAAGCAATATAACCTTCTTGTGTCCTACCGTTTGTATGCAAATTAAACCCACCAGGTTTAAAACTGTTTAATAATAAAAAAAAAAAAATGAACAAAGATTTCTTTATATTATTTAATAAACATAAACTGGAGTTTTTGTCGTAAAACCACGCAGACGGTCCCTCCAGGAAACAATGACCTCATAGTATTGATATAGACTTATATAGGTCTGTAATATAATCATATTGTTTTTGCTCTTTTCAATAAAAAATAATAATAATAATGTGTAAAGTATCCGTCACATCACTTCTGTCAAATAACATCGGTCGCCTGATTGGTCACCGAATATTTCTCGCACATTCGTTTTTGCTGTTAATTTTCACGGTGGGATGAATTCTTCATAGTCAGTACCGTTGAATATAAACGACGGACAGTTACCTTTTCGTCAGGATTTTTTCCCGGATCGAATTCACTCTCTCTTCTCAATCTCGAGACATTTCCAAAAAATTGAACTGAAAGTTGTCGTGTCACTATATTCATGACTGGAATATAATCTCTGAAATTATCTGACTCCTCTGATCCTCATGAAGCGACAGTGGCGGATAAATGTCAAGCGTCCGGACACCCGGAAATTTGTTTTTTAATCGTTATTTACGACTTTTGTTGGATAACAAACCTTTCATCCTTTCGTAATCGCTCCTGAGTTTTTATGATGAGAAGAATCCCTCAAAGAAATTTTCACTTTTATGATCATTAATGAGGAAATATTAGAGGTTATTAGCGTCGGTAGGAAAAAAATGTCATTTCTTGCAGGATAATATCAATTTTTTAAACAATGACGTTGTGTTCACCATAAAAACATGCAAATTTTATTGAAACCGCAGTGGATTTTCATAGCTTTTAGTGGCAGAAAAGTTTATCAAAAGACTTGAACGTTTAATTAAAAGGTTAGTCGTCGACGTCTAGTCACATTATAAATATTTAATAATGAAAAGTTTAAATATCATGTTTCATAGTCAACGCAAAGAAGGAGAACTTGAAGATGAATTTTTATTTTTTGGATATTCTCATAATCATTAGAGCAACAGAAAAGGGAGGGACAAAAGGCAGAGGGAGGAGGATTCTTCCAATCAGAAATTGCTATCGAAGAACGTTTAATCTGGGAAATTAAAAAAAGCGCACTTTGCATCAATAAACTAAATGTTTCAAACTTTTATTGAACATTTTTGGGGGAAAATCGCCGTCACATAAATCATGGATTTGTCAGCCTTTGGGTGTCCAGAAGGGTTTGAAAATTCCCGAAACCAGTTTATTACTCAGTTTGTCAATTAAGAAAGGGACATATAGTGACAAAAACAAGTGTCACCTCCGAGGACTCTCCGCTTTTCCAAAAATTTTACCAAAACGGAAAGAGAAGATCAGTTCCTCTGGAAACTTCGTGGAAGACAGAGCACTTTTCGTGATCCTCATCCGAGTTAAAAGACGATGAAAATATCTCCATTCGTTAAATTTACAAAATGTTAGTGTAGATTCTTGCCTACTC
This sequence comes from Diachasmimorpha longicaudata, assembly GCF_034640455.1. NCBI lineage: Eukaryota > Metazoa > Arthropoda > Insecta > Hymenoptera > Braconidae > Diachasmimorpha > Diachasmimorpha longicaudata. Next base: position 3,350,122 of record NC_087236.1, read on the forward strand.
GTCAGTCGGCATAAACAAAATAAATTAAACAGACTTTCTTTATTTATAAGTGACTGGTCCACAATAAATTAAAATTAATTGACTCCGGTCAAATTAAAGTGTGATGTGTTCTTGGTATTTACAATACAATTCAGTCATCCTACATTCCACCAATCAGTTCACCCCTTTTCAATAACTAAGTGCAAGTGTAATAATTAAGTCCAAACACGTAATTCAACCGACATCGAATTTTTGTCAAAATCTAGACAGTGACAGATCAACATCTCGAGTGATATTAGATTGATAGCTAGAGTGCACTACGGTTAACGTGGTACATATAAAAAAAAGTTCAACGATCAATTAATTTGTCCATCTTATTATGCCTTTCCCATCATTAATGTTAATGAGACTTCACTGAAACTCTCCCTTAACTCTAATTTCCAAAAAAATAATCTCACCGGAATCCGCAGTCCAGAATTTTTATCACCCAACCGTCAAAGTTATTCGTCAATTCTTGCGATATAATATCGCGCTGATTAGTCCGGGATAAAAAATTACAGTCGACAAAGCATTGTCGAAGTACCGTTTGAGAATAATTCGATCTCTTACTTCATCTCGACTGGATTTCTTGACACGGTTTTTTCATCCCACTGAATCTCCTTTTTTCGTTCAACTGACCACACCGAAAAACGATCGTTTCGCCGGCTTAACGACTCGATACACCAGCGCATTTTTTGCTTCTTCATTACATTTTTTTCCGCTTCGAAAAGTCGAGCTGGAGATGGCGGTCAAATGCTCCTGCAGAGGTGAACAGTATCCTCGCCAATTGCGGAGAAAGTTTATTAAATTATCGAACTGAAATGCCGACAATTATGTTGAGAATTATAAGCGATTAAATTTTTTAATTAAATGGAATTAATGTAATTCATTCGATTTCGGGTTGAACTTCATTCTGTGTCATGACATCCATGTCATTACTGATGATGCAATCGACTTGATAACGATTTGCAAGAACTCTCTGGAGACTAAAAGAATTTGACTTGATAAATTTAGGTGACGGTGTGGTAATTTCGAGAAAATAGAAAATATAACTTTGATAACTAAATATTTTCCTCATTGTCAGTAAAAGTAAAAAATGTTCTAAAAAGGCGCGATGTGGATATTATTATTATCGACTTCTAACGACGTGAAATTATACAATAATTTTAATGTCTCTGGAAAATTTTTTTCATAGATGTGTTTTCATTTTTCCTTCTGAGTGGAAGTCTTGTCATTGAGCAATTTTTCGATTGTCTAATTTCAATTGCAAATTATCTAGACTATTATGAAATGCGAAAAAACGATATTTTTCATATCACGTCTGTGTGGATGGGCGGGAAAAGTCGAAATTTTGAAGATTAATTCCAGAAAATTGTAAACAAATACTGTAAAATTTGTAACTAAAATCGAATTTTTTCAATTTATAATAAGTATCATTAACCTTTACTTTGATGCGTCATTTTAACTCGATCGGTAGTTCAGTAGTTCAGTAGTTCCTGAGATATAGCAACTTTTATAAATTTATGTTTTTCTCAATATCTCAAAAACTACTGTAAGGATTTCAATTTTCGTTCAAATTCTCGTGTCAGTATCCTATCTAAATCGATTGAAATAGCCTCATTTTTTATTTCGATTATAAAAGATTTTATGTCATCATGTTTTCCCGTCATTAGATAATTTTATTCCCTTGCGAAATGTTTCTCTCAACGGCATTTTTCCTCAGAATCACTAAACTCTCCGAGTATTCCTGTTTCCGAAGCATTGCAATCGTCCAATCCCGACCCAGAAATCGTATTTTTCACGCCTATGCCGAAAAAGTGACTCACGGTAGGAGAATTATAAAGCTCATGAATTAGAATCACTTTTTAAGCCACGACCATGACGTTATTTTATTTCACTGCATCCGAAAACGTGTTTCTAATCGAGCGAAGTGACCAGTGGCTGACGCCATAATGAAATAAAAAGTTTCATTTTTCTGGGTAACGATATAGAATGGTCTGAAATGTAAAAATACAATTTTTTAAAATGTCTTTACGTAGACCTATGACACGAAACCTTCACACATTCGTTGAAATCGTGTACATATGTATATGCTGCGCACGCAAAATTAGACAGATGCGCCTTGAAATAATAAAGGGAATGTTGCACTTGTGAGATATAAAGTTTATTGTACCAAGTTCGTATTGTGGACAATAGGTTAGAAGAGACTACTCCTTCCTTCCAATCTTCGAATGTAACTAACTCAAAACTCATTTTATAAACCTATTCAGGGTCTTGCCTCCTTCTTCTGGCAAGAGGGACCCACATTAAGTTTAAGTTTCCTTATTATTTAATGTATAAACCAATCCAAACTAAAGTATTTAATAGTCAGGTTATGGTATTACCTGACCCTTGGTAACGTCAAACGGGACTTTATGGCATGGCCTAAGTGAAGGACGCCTGCAGCCAACTTTATACAATTTAATAACTATTGGTTCAAATGCCACGATACTGAATATATAAAGTAATCGCGTGCCCACATACAGGGTCCGAACACCGTCTGCGTTTTTAAGATCATAAAACAGAAAATATTCTTCCAAAAATATTCGAAAAAAATTTCTCTTCCGAAGATCTACAAACGAAGTCTATTAGAATTTTCCTTTCAAACCTCTTTCTACGTAGCAAAAACAACCCTTGCGAATAATTTTTTGACCATTCACCCGAAGTTTTCACAAAGACAGTCCAATCACGAGGCCATTGCCATAAAATCTATGGGTTCCAGGTTCGATTCCTGGCGTGGTAGACAGGGTCTTGATCCGTCGCCACATAATCAACTAGACTCGAAGCCACATAACATGAAAAACAATATTCCAAGCCCAGATATATATCTAGGTAGCTATCTCATCAAACCCAAGTAACATCTCAGAATATAATTTTATCTAAATTTTCAGTTAATGGAACACAACCGCAACGTCGAAGAACGACGGTTTATCCAGACGGTGTCGATGTCGTGTCATTGCGCAAAATGTCTCCCGTATAGTTTTACCATGCACACATATATCTTCAGTCCTTTTTATTTCTCCTCAAACAGGTAGACATCGTAAATTCGTGTGTGAATCAACATGTTCAACTCCTCCGGCATCTCCGTGAGAAGGTTCCGCATTCTCGGCCCACAGCCTCAGGCAGTCCTATTCCCGAACACAAACATCGTACCATTCAATTCTATACCATCAAAAAGTATTTCAGTTGTTTTGCAGATGTCCTCGATCCCCATATAAACAATATGTCTACAACAAAATATACTAACAAAAAAAAAATCGACAAATATATCCTATAATTTATAATATATAATATATAATATATAATATATAATATGTAATATATAATATATACTATATACTATATAATATATAATATCTATATATATATATATAAATTACGTGTCACGTTGTTTGTCCGCGATGGACTCTTAAATTACTCAACCGATTTTAATGAAATTTGCACACCCTGTGCAGTTTCATTCAACTTAAAAGATGGGATACCAGCTGTTATACCAGCTTTAACGTCTTCCTTCGTAAATATTAATTTCATTGTACTAAGGGGCTACGGTAGTAGAAAATCTGTCATGGAGATCGCCATATTTTTTTACAAATGACATCTAGGTAAAAAAGCATGGTTATCACCCTGACTGATGTTCTCCTACCGTTCCTCCTAAATCGTTCAGTACAATGTAATATAACAAAAACCTTAGCCACAGCAACGCGTGGCCGGGTCTGCTAGTATAGAATATAATATATAATATTGGGGAATATCACTGGGCACTGGCTCCTGGCTCGGTACCTATCGAGAAAAGGCAAAGGGACTCATCACCTATGCACAAGATACAGCGGACTCGATGAAGTCAGATGGGAGGTTTTCGGGTCCGCATGCACAGATATACATGTCGACAGGGACGGTATCAAGGGACTCCACGAATTTGCGCGTAGGGCACAGATACTCGAGATCATCGACTAGACGGCTGTCTAGGGGAGAGTGTAAAATGGCCGAAAGGCTGATAACACTTCTGGACTAATGAGGACTGTCTAGCGGCAATAAAAGTCAAAGTCAAGTCAATATATAATATATAATATGTAATATATAATATACCATATATAATGTGATTATTATTATATTAGATCTTTTTAGGCTTTTAGTGATTTAGCGTTCCTCAGAAGGTCAGGAAGTAGAATGAGGTTTGCGGCCATTTTGAAAATCTGTGCATTGGCAGTAGGACCATTGGCCTAGCCCATCGGTGGCAGTATATTGGTCTTCCGAACAAACAAGTAGAGCCCTTCTATTCCATCCCTATTAAGATATATGTCCTTGATGCCAGTAGTCTTGACAATATCCCACCGGATATCCTCCAGACCACTGCAACTAGTGGTAAGGTAGTGCTGATCCTCTACTGTGAGTCCGCATTTCGGGCATCTGGGGTCGTTCCCCCTGCCTATTTTCGTCAGATAAGAGGCCAGTGGCCGGTAATGAGGCCCACTAATGAACTAAGCTTTACTCTGATCAGACCCCGTCTCCGTTCGTTCTCGGATCGTGCTTAATAAATATTATTATATTATTATTAATATATTCTCAAATTATTAGAACACATTATTATTAATATAGTGATATAATATATAATTCAGGTCATTGTAGTGAAATAATGAAAATTCGAAGAGAATTAGAATTAGAGGACAAAATTATTTCCGGCTTAACGCAGACGGGAATCGAACCCGGGTCTCCCAGTATTGCGCCGAGCACTGTTACCGACTGAGCTATCGGATACCACAGAAGTTCACTGATATTCAGATTTTTAAAAATACAAATTGGACTTTTGTTTTGTAATGAAAATTCGGAAGCTCGTACACTTGTGACGAAGAACCCAAACGAGTTCTTCGCCAAGGTCATATAAAGTTTTCTAATTAGATGGTTCAGGAGGACTGTAATGTTTGCAACTAAACGTCGATTAGTTGCAAACATTAGAGAATCTCAAAGAATCTCAATCTTTAACTGAAATAATTTTTGTTGTCTGGGTGTGAGTTTTAGAGTAGTTCTACCCTGTTAGTAAATTGAAAAATTAAATTACATACACTATATAAAACTATATATATACACAAAATGTTTAGAAAACACGATCATATGGAATCGTATTTTTTTAAATTTAATTATCATGTCTCTTTTTCCCTAAAAAGAGTATTAAAATCAGAACTTCACACCATCTTATGAGAAAATCCACATTTCCGTGACTTTCAAAGATTTAAATCTGAATTTGTGAACATTGGGCTTTAAAACATACAGGAATTTCTTGCCACTTCGTAAAAGATAATCAACCGCATGAGAAAAAAGTTCTATTATTTGTTTATAAGAAGGAAATGTTTGAAAAAATATCAACACTTTCCGAAATTTAATTCAGATAATACTGAAGGTCAATGATTTTTTTCGAATTTTACCTGTGATTTGTTCGACAATTCGGCGACTCACAACATTCAAAAGCAGTATCCGGTCGGTAAAATACCGACCTGAGGGCAGAGCTACTTTAAAATTGTTGAGGCCTTTTCACCAATCACCGGTGAATCTTTTCCCTTGGGTATAAAAATTCCAGGGGACTCGTATGGGAGAGGGAGAATGGTATTTACGGGAAACCTCGTGGCCTCCTTACATCAGCGATATTCCCTGCATGAGTAGCCATTTAACGTTATCCTTGATCAGTACTGGAGATCTACCCTCGGGGTACTTCTTTATTTTCTTTTCCTCCTCCTTTTTTTTCAGCGTCTGAAGATTGTGTCGACATGAATTCACAGTTGTTGGGAGGCTCAATAAGGAGAGAAGTAAATGCCAATTGATTGTGATTGTGTTCAATGGTATTTTAAAGTAGCTCTACCCTCGGGTCGGTATTTTACCGACGGGGCATCTTGCATTTGAATATTTTCGTTGCTAAATTTCTCAACTATGTTTTATCGTTTTATTGACGCAATCGTCGAATTTAATTTAAATTGACATTTGACCCTTTCGTGTTGTTTCGTGTCTACCAGTTAGTCACCTTTTTTTCTCTCAACCCTAAAATCGCGCGAAGACCTAGAACCTCCGAACCCGCCATTTATGGTGGGGAATTCCCCAATTTTTACTAGCATCCATATGCTGAACACACTTCTAGAAGAATCTGACCACAGATTTATGACTTCAAAAATGTCAAATTTCTGCCGTTCTTCATGTGACACCCTCTCTACTCCCACCATCAATAGATCACACCAATGAGTTCGAAGGTTCTTGGCCCACCAATCAGAGAAAACAAAAAATAATTGTTGTATTGAAATTTCCCGACTCTTGCTTGGGTCTCACGTACGAGAAAAACCGGAGGAGAGTTCAGTTCGTTTTTGGGGGTTAAGTTAGAGTGAAGTCATAAGTTTTTTGTATACATTGTACGCAAAGCCGTATCAAATAAAAAATAGCAGATAGTGTTTGAAGCACACCGTGTCCGTGTCAAGTGATTATTAGTTTCCTTCAACAATTAACTTTCTTCTCACGCAGTTTTAACACCTGGAGAGACTTCAGAGAAAACATAACATCTCGAGGGATATTGATTTGGTAGCTCGAGTGTATCAACCCTAGGTTGATACACGTGTGTTTGTAAGACTGAGGTATACACTGTGGTACTTCAAGGGTTACAACGATATTTATTACTAACGGCGAGTAACCCGAAAGCGACGAGGTTATAAGAGGTTTAAATGAAACACAAAAAATTAATCACAATTCACTTAAACACTTTGTTTATTTCCAATAAAACAAGGTTGAGAAATAAAGGGAATGAAGTAAACGAATTATACAGTTGCACTTATTTTTAAATATGAAGGGAAAATTTCACAAAGTTATTTTCACAATAAGCTTGCTCCGGATGTAATGGATTTGAAAAACTGAGCTCACTCGATGTTGACTTTTCGAAATCTCCTAAGTAACTAACTGTTGATATCTCGAAATTTTCACGTACAGAGTCAGGATAGAGGGGGCAGGCCCTTTATTATCGATAACAAAGATAATAAAAAAAGCAAAAAATGAACGGAACCAGAACCATCTTCGAGTGGAATTTATCATGGTCATGTTGTTGACAGGTGTGTCCTGTGACTAAATTTTCATGAAAAACAAATTTGGATGTGAAGTGGTTGACAAGGGTTTTCTCACATTAAGTAGGTCTTACGAGTTCATTTAATCCGTTCCATGAATATCTGGAGAACTGCCTGTAGGACCAATGGATCTTAGAAAGTTCTTGAAATTTTAAGTTGAATATTTGCTTAGAAACTTTACTGGTAAAATGACCGAGATCATTTGGAAGTATGACTTGTCACGGAAACGAGTAGTATGACATTGTAGTGCACACGGGGAGAAAAATTCTTTAAAAATTACGTGACTATTCCGTAATCCGTTGGTCAAAACAGAATTCAGTAAAAATTACGAAACAGTTACCCATTTTTTCATTGAACGTTCCATACTTTTTCTTGAAAGTTCACTGAAAAAGAACGTGACTCCCGTAATTTTTACCAAATATTTTTTATTACACTGGTAAATTACGGAAAAGTGGTAATTTTTAAAACAATTTTCTCTCCGTGCAGTTTTCATTCAATTAAATTAATTTTTCAATCGTTCTCTTTAAATTGATAGTCATGGAAAATGTATTGAAAAATCAGGAGTTGACTTATTACGATAAAATTGTTTTATAAAAATGTTTAAAATCCAAAAAATGTTCTTTATAAATATAAAGCCCCAGAAAGACTTTCTCATTGCGGGTTTTTCCCAAAATACATCTGGTGACCAGAGATGGTTAAGAAAAAAAAGTCCAAGGGTTAAGGGTGGAAGGAGAAATTATATTGCCCTCTGAAGAGGAGTTTAACGTGGGCCTCACCCCTAATGTATATAATTGTCAGTCTCAAAAATACTCCAAGTGTTTCTTTATTTCGACCTCCATAATCCACAAATACACCTGTTGAAGTGGGGAGAGGACTAGCCCAACTCTTGGTACTGCAACCCGATACTCGTTACAATGTCCTTGACCGCTACGCACCACCGTATTTCGATAAATAAAGGATAAACTTCCACAGAAATACCGGTAACGGAAGACATTCATCCGAAACATTTTCGATCGGGGAAATTCCATAAAATTCCATTTGGAGGATATTTTCCTTGGAAAATGTGTTTGAAACTAAGCCTAATTTCCATGAAGACGGCCGATCAAATCGATCAAACCCGTCAGATTTCGGACATCGTCGGGTCAACGGTCAGGCCCTACCGCAAACCCGGAAACCCAACGGCCAACCAGTTCAGTATTGTATTCGGCCTCTAACGTTACGCTTTCCGTTTAATTATGTGTTCGTTTTGTAATTATCGGTCCACTACTGAGTGTTCTCAGCTACGCCACCATCAGTGTGGACCTCTTTTCCAGTAAATTTAGATACATCACCATCACCGTTATATAGTGAAAATTAAAGACAATCACGGGAAATTATCCGCGATTAAGAATATCAACATAAAGTGGTGTTTTAATTTAATTGACCTGAGTGATAATCACGACAGCAATAAATCAGTGAAATAATTAACCCTTCTTATAATTTATTCAGAACAAAAACCACCCACCATAGCATTCTTCCCCATCCACCCTAAAATTCAGTATCCTCTCCAAACAGAATGTTCGTTCGGAGAGTTGTCAGTGGAAATTTACTTCCAAAAATTTTTTCCGCTGAAAAAATTCCCAGTAATCAATATTTAACGGTAATTTTGAATTAATTGCGTTGTTTAACGGTGAATATGACCGCAAAGTGACTTTTCCTTTAATTAAAATTTTCAAAGAAGATAATTTGATAAATATTCCACGAAATCGGCCAAATTATCCCATTAATAAGCAAAAACATTCTTCCCAACAAAAATGAATAGCTTTGTAAATGCGCATTTGTCAGATTCTTTATAACAAGGATATAAATTCTTATTTGTGATACTGTAAACTCCATTTTTATTAATGAATAAATTTTCATGTAATCAGAAAACTCAGTAAGAGAAGAATGAACCAACGCATAAACGTTAATTTCCTCAATCCATCGAACCATAAATTAATTTTAACTTCCAATAAAAAAATCCTATTATATTTAATGTCTCTAGTCCATTTGTGAATAGATCGATAAATATTTCCCCTTCATTTTTATTACATTCCTCTTCATTTAACGGTGTATCATTTTCTTTAATAATTATTATTGATCTGCAAGAGGTTCCATGACGAGATGGCGTGATGTCACGTATCCCAGAAGACCCCGGGGCAACCCACGTGAAGGTGTACAATTTTATTTATACGGTTGATCCGTGAGCGTAATAGTCAGTTCATGTTTCGTGAATCTTATGTTCGCGTGTGAATGTGGGCGAGGGTTCATGGCACTTGAATTCGAATGTTTCGTCATTTGTCCAAGGTTATGGGTCCTGTCAAACCTCTCGAAAGACCACGACATTAAAGTTGCGGCAATATTAAGGCGCAATAAAAAATGAATTTCTTTGTCTATTGCAACAAATAATGAGGGGTCCATCGGTCTATGAGAACAATTTATTGGTGTAATTAATAACTAAATTATTGGAAATGAGTTATTTGACATAATAATTCTGGAAATAATTGTAACTATTTCTCTACTTTATTATTTAACTGAAATAATTGTGCTTGGAAGACACATCCGATTTGTACCGATTCCTTAGAGGAACTGACTAGATTTACAAAGGGAAACAACACCCTAGAGCTTTTAGTCACGTGCTCTCAACGAGTCCTATTCATTCCACTTTGTCTACGTTCTTAAAATCAAACCTAAACATACCTCACACTTCTCAGAATTCCAACCCATAAAAATGTTTTTCAATTTAAAGTATAGACACTCAGAAAAGAATGAGATTGATTTTTGCTTTCTATTTATTTATTTCAGGAAAAATCCAACATAAACAATAACGATTCGTTATTTAGGATTAATCAGTAGTGCAAGGTGATCTTGTTATGGAATGAGAACAATTATTTTGCCGCCGATGGAAGTTTTGGATTTTATTTGATGTTTCGATTCTCTAATTTCAATTGCGAGTTATCAGGAATGTGATGATACGCGAAAAAATTGTTTTTTTGGACCATGTTTGTGTGTAAGTGCTGGAAAATTTGAAATTTTGAAGCTTGATTTTTAGAAAATTTTATATAAACAAGCAGGTGACCAACGCTATTTGACAGAAGTTATGTGACCGATACTTTAAACGTTATTATTATTATTTCCGTCATTTTTACCAATTCGATTGATCGTATACTTCCCAATGGATCTGTACCAATTCGATTGTAAAAATGACAAGGTAGATATTCGCGAAGTGAGTTAGTTGTGGTACTGACATTTCGCCTGGGGGGGGGAGGGTTAGAGAGGTATATTTAATGTATTAGTAACATGAACTTCAATAAAAAAATAAATTTTGTAACAACCGTTCGATGAATTGCGTCCATTGGACGTGTGATGCTGTCATATCATAAGACCTATGATCTCACCAAATATTTTCATCAAATTATTGGGAATAAAATACCGAAAATATTAAAAAATGGAAATATCTCGTGTTTTTTGTACGAATGGATGTACATATTTTCATAGCTTTGTAGCTTTGTATTATACCCACTGAGACGAGTATTTTGAAAAAAAATTGAAATTCTTGTAGTAGTTTTTGAGATATTGAGGAAAAACGAAATTAACAAACGTTGCCATACCTCAGGAACTACTGAACCAGTCGAGTTGAAATGCCGTATTAAAGTAAATGTTAATGATAGTTAATCGGAAAAAATCCGAAAGGTGCAGGGGAACAGGATAATTCTCCATATGATTTTTGCAAGAAAAAATTACTGAAAAAATGGATAGTCCAGACCGGGGTTTGAACCCGGGACCTACCGATTAACTATCATTCCGATAGGTGAAATTGAAAAAATCCGATTTTTAATTGCAAATTTTACAGTATTTTTTAACAATTCTTTCAAAATTTCCAATTGTCCACAACATTCTAGATAACTTGTAATTAAAATTAGATAATCGAAAATCCGCCAAATTCAAGGCTTTCACTCAGAACCAAAACCTTCCACATTTTTGTAAGCTTTTGGTCGAAAGCCCTCAGGCGATAGCCCATTGCAAAAAAGCTTCCTCTTTTTTTTATTATTTAAAGTCTTAAAATAAAAAAGTATTTAAAATGTTATGCATAATCTTTTTTCCACTGTCGATTCAATCCTAAAATCTTAACTTACATTCCTTTCAATATTAAGACATTGTTTCTATGAACTTAAAATAAAGCTTTTTACTCATGTCTTTTGTCTTTCCATAAAGTACATTGAAAACTAAAACTACCGATTATTAATTCCAACAAAAAATTACAGATGAAGACTGGGGTAATGCTCCAGAAGATCCCGAGTTCCTCCCAGAAACAACGAATGTGGCGTTGCCACGTCTTCCCCGAAGCCCAGAGCGTCCGGTGGCTTTAACCCGAGGAGTCTCTCCGAACTCTCACAATCGCGTACGGAGAGCCCCAGAACATCGTCAGCGCTCCCCAAGCCCTCAGTACCAGCCAAAAGTTGATCCACTTGAGGTGACGAGCCCTCGGGAGAGATTTCAAGATGCCAAGGAGATGTTCAAGGCCATGGAGAGGGAAAACCTCTCGCGAGGGATCATTACGAGGCCCAGAGATCAAAGCGATAATCACGGATTGCACAGGTGAGTTCGTAATCTATTAAATTCATTGAATGCATTTCAGAATGATGTGACAAGACCTCGGATTATTTGAGAAGAATTGGGAGAGAGATTTTATTGCCATCAGGACGAAAGGTCATGGAAAATTAATCGCGTTCATTGGGATGTGGGTAAAAGTAGATAAATAAATGTAGCAACACAATCAATTACTTTAACTTGAAGTCTTTATTATTGGCACGAGGAAGCCACGACTGACCTAGAGGACCGGTGTCCAGAGACTAAATTCTTAATATTTAAAAAACCTTTACTAAAAGAAAAAATATGTGTATAAAATTTATGCACGACAGAAGAGAAACTTCTTAGCCACAGATTGTTGAAAAATTTTGTCTGAATTTTTTGTGATGATTTTCAGAAATTTTTATTGAGCCACACAGAAAGATTTCAGAACATTTTGCCATTGAAAATTCGGGGAAATCTCGTGGAGAAACCAATTGGAATAGTCTATTTCTGTTCCATATTTCTCTGAATATGAACAGAAAACAAAGAAATTGCTGTCAATGCATTTTCGAATTCGGGGAACAGTGACACCGAAGCCCATTTAGGACAAAAAATCAGGAAATTTACGATTTCATTGGAAAATCAAGGAAATTGATCTCCAATATTCATATTAGAGTATATATTTAAATAAGTTACGAAATTCTCATTTTCTTACCGCTTAAAATTCGGGAATTTTACTGAAGGATAAGTTAGACCGGAGATTTCATGATTTTCAAATGTGTAAAAAGCATTTGATGCCACTGGATTGGCAATTCCCAGTGAACTATTCCGATATTAATAAAAAGGTTTTATTAGTATTGTTCATCATATTAACAAAATGAGTCATTTTCTTACTCCGAATCTATCGCGATTTCGTTTCTCTCGCATGTCTCTTTCCGTTCGACTGCCCCACCACGCGCGCCATCCCCTCCCTTTTCCTGTCGCTTTTTCGTTACATACGATATTGGATTTACAGCCCAACGAGCGCAAAGAAGTTTCACTTCAAAAACAAGAAAAAGTTTATGACTCCAGAGGACAGAGTTTCCTTTGAATTCCACATGTGGTAAGGATTGCAACACTCTCAAGTTGAGAGCACAACAGATCATAAATCAGTCATTTTCTGGAGACTCTTTCAAACACGTCATAAACCTTGTCCAGTGATTTTTTAAGATAAACAGAAGAGCTGTCTTCTAATTTTCCAACAGCGTTCAAAGATCACGTCGTGAGAATAAAAAAAATATTATTGTGGGATGTGTGGGTCAAAAGGAGTTTGTCGCAAAGACACAAACGTTTAACAGATATATATTTATTTATATCACTGTCCACTATTAAACACTACAACTTATTATTATTTTATTACTTGACTCTAGGTAAAACAATACACTACTCTTACAAAACGCTTAGGGTGACACTCTTTCCACACCTCGTCTACACTTTCTGATCTAAACTCTGACTACTCTCCCTGAACTCTGACTACCTTCTCTGAATTCTAGAGCAGCCCCTAGCAGCGTTACGTGGTCTAAGCGTCTCTGGACCTCGCTGGCTGGAAACGATTTTCCCCTGTCACATGTGGACATCTCATAAACCCCCAAAATATAACTGTCTAGGTACTTCTATTGTACAGGCTCCCATCCCTGTACCATCTATGTCTATTTGCGAGGTTTCCGCACAAGTAGCACCTATGTCTCCGTCTACAATAAAATCTTGTAGCTACATTTGGGAGTACTTCATCCCTCGATTCTTAATCCTACTCTAAAATACAACTATTAAGCTCTAAAAATATATTCCCCCAAAACTGCTAACCACATTAATATTCCCTATACTACATTATTTATCGTAATAAAATCGTGGAATATTATTTATAATAATAGTTTAACGCATTTATGGTATGTCCGAGTGCAGATTCGGGTCGGCTACCCTAAGTTACGATCATAAATTATTCCGACAATAGTCAAGTTTCATCTGATCAGATCGGTCCTCATACGCAGTCAATGAATTTTTTGCTTTACTGTTATCGTCTGATTTTAATTTGATTCGAATCTGATGCGGGATTACTTCATCGATCAGTCGTTAACATCAGCAGTGGATATGTACCTTCGGAATGAATTCGGCCCTTCCAATCTCATCACAACTAGATCAAATGATTCCATAAATTCGGATCAATTCGATCTGATCAAATTTTCACCAAAAATCTCGTTACACTATTGATCAGAACCTGCACCAATGATTTCATCACTCTTTGATTCTGCTTTCATGTGACTTCAGTCTAAATCTTAACTGAATTTCCACCCAGATATAATATACATCATAAACATTACGCGATAATTAAAAATAGTACACAAAATATTCCTAAAAAAAAAGAGTATTTTTGCAGAAAAAAAATCATCGATTATTTCAATGAATCGTGATATTGTATTCTTTCACAGACAATTCGGATAAAAATCGTGGAACTCTCAAAAAAATATTTTTCTTTTTGTGAATCAAAATAGTCACATGTGATGGATAAATTAATTAATGTTTAATAAATAATTTTATTAAGAATAAGGTCCCACGTGAGGCCTTCGAGAACACAAAATACTCAGAATGTGAGGGAGAAAAATAATATTTCTATCAAAATTATGGCGACATTTTACGATTGCGAGCTGTTGAAAATAACTAGCAACAAGAAATCAAGTTACAAAAAAATCTAGGAATGTTTGTTATTATTTATTTATGATTTGAAGTGACTGAAAATTGTGCCCCATTTGTACTGTCGATGGAGCTGTGCAATAATGAATAATGCATCAATGATTTCCTAAGAATTACTGGAAGAAATGTATTTCTCACATAATTTGGTAATGACATGTTGCGGAAGAAAGTCGCGAGGAATTTCCCAATTTGCAAAAATATTAACTTCAACACGATTTTTTATGCACCAATTTTTATGCACAACCAGTACATTCATTAATGTCCCGTTACATTGCCGTTAAAATGTAGAAAATTCATGAATAACGTGCTGTTATGTAAAGACGCTCGTGTGTAATTATTGTTTATTAATGACTAAATGGTCCATAACTGCGCAGTATTAACTTGCGGTATTCGCTGTAGTGCTGGAAGCATCAGATTATTTAATCGCTCAATTCTACACCGAGATAAATCACTTTCAAGTTCAGTCTTTTAAGACAACGTCAGCACCGTGCGTTGAATCTTAGAATGTCTTGCACTTTTTTTGTATAAAAAAATTAATTTTAATAAACTTTGAACTGATGTTAAAAGAGCTCGATTTGTCGATCTAATACGTCCGGCGTCACCTCAAATCATCAAAACCATCAAAAGGTTTTTTTTTCTTAAATTTATTTATTTAAAATTTATTGGGATATGGGTAAAAGTAGATGAATAAATGTAGCAACACAATTAATTATTTTAACTTGAACTCTTTATTATTGCCACGAGGAAGGCACGACTGACCTGGAGGACCGGTGTACAGAGACTAAATTCTTATTATTTAAAAAACCTTTATTAGGAGAAAAAACAAGGGAACGTTTTTGACTCCAGAGGACAGAGTTTCCTTTGAATACCACATGTGATAAGGATTGCAACGCTCTCAAGTTCGGAGCACAACAGATTACAACTTAGTCTTTTTCTGGAGACTTTCAAACACGTCATAAACCTTGTCGGGTGATTTTTGAAGATAAACAGAAGAGCTGTGTTCTAATTTTCCAACGAAATTAATTTCAATGGACCTTGAACAAAATAATTAAAAGTTTTATTTTTCTTGAATTTATTTATTTATTTCGAGTGCGAAAATCTGCAAGATTCATTTACACCAGTGTCTCGCAAACTGTGTGCCGCGGGAGAATGTTAAGTGTGCCGCAAAAGATTTTCCAAGTTGCACTAGATATTCTGAGATTAATCTAAAAACCAATTTCTGATAACTATAAAATTACCCAAAAAGTAGTCATTTAACTTTAACTAAATTAGCCAGAACGCAGGTACTCGTATTTGCCCTCCCAAATTTTGTCGTAACAACAAGATGCACAAGGGAGGGTGAATTGGTGAGAGAGGCACTGGCGTGGATTTTCCCCCACTCAACGTACCGTTTTGGATCTCTCTTCAAAATCAATATCCAGAATTGAGCATGAAAGCTTTTCGAAGTTTGTTACCATTTGGCTCCTCTTATCTCTGCGAAATTGCATTTTCTTCATTGACTGAAATTAAATCTAAAAAACGTGAGCGACTTCAGATGATTGATGGAGAGATACGAGTGTGTTTGTCCAACTTCGAACCACGAATAATGCAAATTTGTTCCCAGAAACAAGCCCATCCATCACATTAAGCTTAAAATAAAAATATGTTCCTTTCTATTGTACCAAATATTAATTAATGTACCTATTTATAAAACAATTTTTTAAAATTATTTTTAAATATACGTTTTCTTCCGAAAATTTATTTAGCTTAGTGTGCCGCGGAAAAAAAATTCCTCAGTTAGCGTGCCGCAAACTAAAAAAGTTTGCGAGACACTGATTTACACTATTGGTTGTATCCCTAGTCTATCATATTTGAATTGTTTATATGGTTAGATTTTTTCCCTCCTTTTTAAAATATTAATTCTACATTTTGGAAAGAATTGCTGTAGTATTTCAAAGGTTACGAAATTTACAGTTTTTGAAATGAAGGAAATCGAGTTTGGAAATGACTGTTATTTTCTCAAAATTTCTCTTAAGCGTTGCCCTTTCGTAGGTACATTAGGGACAGTACCATATTATATTGTCTCTATGAAATTAAGATAAAATTTTTTCAATTAGTATTTATCGTGGCCCGGAAGTTAACGATTAAGTGAGAATTAATTTGGTCCCTTATTTGGATTAGTTTGGTCCCTGCGCTCGTCGGCGCTGGTCACATCTGCGGACTTTCGCCGTCGAGTTGTTGACGCTCCTGCGAGTCTTTTCCTGAGTGAGAATCGTGCAACGAGTCACAGGCGACCCATAAGCGCACCACGTTCGCGCACAGGCGAGTCGTATGCGATCCTGACTCGAGAACAGTCGGTAACGGGACAACCCTGCCTAACATGATTCTACCGGAATAATAACCCGACGTGAAGAGATATTGTCTGCGCGGAGAGAAAAATCTGTTAATTTTTATGGTGTGATTCCGATAAAAATTACTGCGCCGCGTTACAATCTCGCGCGAACTGAGGACCCGAGAAACATTTCAATGTCGACTAGTAAAATTTCTTTATCGACTGATTGAATTGGATATCGTGGTAAGTGTCCGAGCGATAGAAGACCGTAGATCATGGGATTGCTGTACTGCTCATAGAGACGACAGTTCCACAGGACATGATCAACGTCCTCACTCGGATGACCACATCTACAAACGGCAGAATGTATCAATCCTTTACGTTCGAGGGAGGAGGCCAGATGTTAATGAAAAACTTCAATCATGTTGATTTTTCAATATATTTTTAGTTGTATTTTGAAATGTACGAAAAAAAATTTTTTTTTCGTTTTTTACATTTTTAACATATATTTTTTTAAAGTCAAAGTAGTCCCCAACAAAAAAAGGTAGTTCACTGGTCAAGGTGATAGCGGCTGTACATGTTGTCTGACATAAAAAAATCGAATGGATTATTATTCAGTAGATCTGTGGCTATCGTCCCTACCAAATATAATCAATTTCATTAAAAACAAAAAAAAATATCGAACTTCAAAAAAAAAATCACGAAAATCTCCTTCTTTTTCGTTACAAATCGTTTAAAAAAAATATGAAGATATTGTCGAAAATAAACAATTGTGGTAGGGACGATAACTATAAATGAGTAGAAGAACATATGTAAATTTTAAAGCAATCGGTTGAATACTTTTCCTTGTAGGACCTTGACCGTTTCAGAAAATGATGATTCGAGAAAAACGCGTTTAAAGTTGAAAGCCTGGTAGACAATCGCTTACGACACGTCGGCAACTATGAGCTGTAACTTATCAAATACTATGAATTTCGGTCTGAATTTTTCACAGCATGTTTTCAATAGGTTTTACTGTCAAAATATAAAAAAAAAAAAATCAATTTTTTGAAGTACTCACATGAGAATAACCCCTTAATCCATGAAATAGTTCGACGAGGTAAAAACCTTTTGATTGTTTTGATGATTTGAGGTGATGTGTGACGTATTAGATCGACAGATCGAGCTATTCTGACATCAGTTCAAGGTCCGGTGAAATTAATTTCGTTGGAAAATTAGAACACAGCTCTTCTGTTTATCTTCAAAAATCACTTGACAAGGTTTATGACGTGTTTGAAAGTCTCCAGAAAAGGACTAATTTATAATCTGTTGTGCTCCGAACTTGAGAGCGTTGCAATCCTTATCACATGTGGTATTCAAAGGAAACTCTGTCCTCTGGAGTCAAAAACGTTCTCTTGTTTTTTCTCTTAATAAAGGTTTTTTAAATAATAAGAATTTAGTCTCTGTACACCGGTCCTCCAGGTCAGTCGTGCCTTCCTCGTGCCAATAATAGAGAGTTCAGGTTAAAGTAATTGATTGTGTTGCTACATTTATTTATCTACTTTTACTCATATCCCAAAAACTTCTACATCGACCTCGTAAAAATTTAAAGTCTAATGGGAGATGAGAAAATGGACGATGAATGGCTGATGCAACAGTTCCCATGATGGAGCCCGTCGGCAATAATCGGATGTATTCGGCGCTCATCGTTAACCAATCACAATGAGTAGAGTAAAAAATGAAGGAAGGTACAATAAAATAAACTGATGTAGATACGATTTTTTAAAGGAATTCTGCAATTTCTTTTATTTAAACTCAAATAAAAAATGATAGACCTTCAAATTTTCTAGTGCTGTTTCATAAATTTTACGGGGCCACGTATCATTAATTGCAAAATGTATTACGAAATTTATAGTATTGATTGGGTTAGAATTTTTATGTAAATAAAACACATTCTAGAATTCTATCGTTTTGCATCTCGATTCTAGTGCCCGACACAGTCACTTTTTTTACGACTTTTCTCTCCGTGTAATAAACATTTTTAAATTTGTACACCCCAATCTTGTGTGAACCATTCGATAGTGCTCAACAGTTACTTACTAATCAATTTGATGCTCCGATGTTTTAGAAATAGTTTCCAATCACATTAAAATAACTCGAATTTACCAACTGACTAAAAAACAGAAAAATATATAATAAAATTTCAAAACTAAAAAAATTAACATTCAGTTTATAAACAAAGTCATAAATTAATTCAAATAAGTTTCCTACTTAATTCGAAAGTATCATCAGTCCTATGAAGAATTGTTGATACATTACCCTTTTGTTTCTAAGTGGAAGCGTTGATCGATTTTTGAATTCTCTAATTTCAATTGTAAATTATTTGGAACGTTACAGAACGCCATAAAACAATGTTTTTTTAATTATGTCATGATTAGTTTTAAGAACATTGTAAAAAACCCGGTAAAATTTCTAACTAAAAATCTGAATTTTTAACTTATTTTTTGCGCATGCGCAGAATACTCGCGAC
This sequence comes from Diachasmimorpha longicaudata, assembly GCF_034640455.1. Taxonomy (NCBI): domain Eukaryota; kingdom Metazoa; phylum Arthropoda; class Insecta; order Hymenoptera; family Braconidae; genus Diachasmimorpha; species Diachasmimorpha longicaudata. The sequence goes on from NC_087236.1 coordinate 3,369,404, forward strand.
CATTTCACGAAAATTACATTATTTTTCGTGAAACCTGAACATACCGATCACTTCCCCAATTTATCCTCATTTTCGATGTCCGCCCATAAATTATTGTCCAAAATTCACGTTGTGACTCCGATAATTATGATGAGACTTTAATTTTGAAGTTCGTGGATTGCCTCCAGTGATCACCGGGGTAAAGAACTACAGCGGAAAAAAGACGTGAAAAAACCGTTGTGCAGCGAGAATAATAACAGTGACAGTGTCCAGACGCGTGTCGACAGAATCATAATTTAACTCGAGATTTTTCGAATTTTTAAACATTAAGTAAGAATAATTGCGGAATGCAGACATTTATTCCTCCTGCGTCCTTGGATTCTCGAAGAATCCTCGTACAAGCTATGAATAATTCTGGAATTGCGAATGGAACACGAACGGAATAAAAAATGACAATGAAAATTAATAAAAGGATATCCAGCAGTAAAAGTTGATTGTAGATATCGATAATTTGAAACGCTTCGAGACTCTGTGAGTCATCTTTTTTATCGTTGGATTATATCAGTCGTGAGTTATGCCGGGATAAATTATCGCAAGTTATATTTTTACTGATGATTTTTCTAATTTACAAAAACACTCTTTGTGGGTATTGAGGTGATTGTGCAGAGGGGACCAGCCGCATTAAAAATTCGGGTCAGGAACTCTGAGTTAGAATCAGTAATTGATCCGACGGTAATTAGGTTTCATATGATCAGGTCAGATCTCATCAGAAATTGATCAGGTTTTCATGCAGAAAATTTGATTAAAAAAATGGCAGCAGTAGATCCTGAGGAGATCCTGATCAGAATCTGATGGAGTGGAGATGATCTCAGTGTGAGGTCAGGCAGCTTGAGATCATTCTGATCTAAATTTGATGATTCCCTATCATCACTCAGAAGACAAATATTCTGAAAGTCCTATGATCTAAATCTGATCATATTCACCTGATGACACTTGTCAAAGGACATATTTTGTCATTGTCATGGCAATGAGTTGCATAGTTGTATAGTTGTTGTTGTGCCTTTTGGTGACACAACAAATTTTTTTTGTCAATTAATAATTACGAGGTTTGTTAAGGTTCAATATTTGAATAATGGATAACCTGATGTTTGAAGTCGTATTTTTGTTTTATTCACAAACACATATTTTTTAATGAATTTTGACACCTTAGGAATTTTTCAATGATTTACACGGAAGTTATTTCACGGCTGATCTTGTCTGTTCTACATTTGGAAGATAACTAGGTTTTTAGTCGAATTTTTAGAAGTCCAAGATGGAAATTTGGGATGGCTAATTTGGTTATGCTTCGGTTACAAAATATAAGACGAAGTTTCATTGGTGGATTAGGAAATTGGTGGAAAATGAGGGTGGCGATTATGTATGAAGGGTCAGTGGTTCGGAACCCACTTGACAATGTAGGTCCACTCGTGTTCTCATACGAGGACACGAGAATAAATAAACACCACAGCCAAACTATTGATAGTATCTATGTGGAGAAACCTAAAACAGCAAAAAGAAGAAGCCGATGAATGAGACAAAACAAATGCTGATATGCAATTGCGAGGTACAGCGTAGTCGAAAGCTTCACCTAGTGGTGCTTAGGAGGCAAATTTTTTTTTTCTGTATGAGGGGATTCTCAACCCCCTCTCCCGCCCCCCATGGCAGTGGGTAATGGCCTAAGTGTTTGATATTATGTAAGTATAGTAGATTAATGGACCAAGCGAGCTTTCCGAAAACCATAACCTGGCAAAGTTGTTTTCATAATAACGTATTGAGTATGAGAGGAGGGTCCGTTTTGGGACTCGACTACTGGGGTAGAAGGGTAAGGTTGAGTGCAGTAAAAATGTCTCACGGAGGAAATTGGTTTATTTTTGGGGTTAAACAAAACTGATGAATGAGAAAAGGGACCGGGATTAGACTGCAAGAGATGTTAATTTTAATGTGTCCCGTTGGTAAATGAGTTTGCACAGATGTGGAGAAAATTGTAGACGACAATAGGAGATGACTACAAAACGATAATAAAGTTTTAAGACGCAGAAAACTTCAAATACTTCCCGAAGTCAAACCGTAATCAAAGACTTAACTGATGGATTTTTCCGAGTAGATATTCCATGAGAATAATTAATCAATTTAATAAAATTAAAAACTTTTTTTTCCGTTGAACATAAAAAATGTATCGATTCGGAACAGTTGTATAGTATAATTGCATAGGATTCGCAGTTTTTAATATTTTGAAAATCGTTTTATGAGGACAGATGCGAAGAAGGAAAAATATATCGTACAGCGCAAGTGGTAGGAAACTGAGTCGGGAAAAACGTGGAATAGATGATCGGGAATGACACGGTAATAATTTTTACAGCTCTAATACAACCAAAAATCAAGATTCAATGTATATAAACTTGAATCTCACGACTCAACAATGACTTAACAAAAAATTACTGTGTGGCACAGTAAAAAATGAAGGAAGGCACAATCAAATAAACGGATCTAATATTGGATACCAGAGTAAACGTACTCGTTTTTAATAATCCACAAAAATAAAAGAAGTTTATTTGCTTGTCTGGGAGTACAATTTATTGAGACAACCAGTCGTGTCCAAAGGTGATTCGAAAAGTGAGGTCTACAAAATATACTTGGGGGAATTTGAGGGATGACCATGTGATAACTATTAGAGAATCGGAGTAGGGGTAGAGAGTGGACATGTGGGCCTGAGGATCAAGAAGGGTCTTGAGTGGGATTCTTCGCAGGAAAATTTTTTAAATGAGGGTTGTTTATTGAGGAGAAAGTTGAAGTGGTGTTGGATTAGGATATTGCTTTTAACGGCTTAAGGTTTCAATTATAAGGTTTTAAGGAGAGGAAAAATGTGGTTCTAATGCTGGAAGTTCGGGGTATGCAACACTAAATAGGAATTTGTCCATGATTTCTATAAATTTTTTAATTTAACCTCAAATAAAAAATGATAGACCTTCAAATTTTACGGTGCTGCTGCGTTAATTTTACGGAGCCACATGTCATTAATTAGAAAGTTTAGTACAAAATTGATGGTATTGACTGGAATTTATTGGAATTGGAATTATATGGATTGGAATTATGACCTCCGGTGTCTGTGAGTAGTCCTTATGCGCCATCTTCTGCGACGGTGCAGTTGGGGGGGGGGAGGCACCCAATCAGGTTTTTAATTGATCAGCTGGTCAATTAAGAACCATAACGCGGCATCCACCTGGTATCCAATGACATCAATAATCGTAGCCGCGAAAGTCTCAAAACTAAAATTCTCAACATCTTATTCAGAGGGGAAATTATTACATTCAACACATGTTTTCTTCTTGGAATAACTTAACGACTGAATTAACATCCATTACTCACAACTTTATTTTCAAGAACAGAGTACACGTGTTGTTGCCGTTAGACTTCATGGCAGTGATTTTCATCGGCAAAGTGCACATTCTCCAGATCGAATTTTAGAAATGCTGTGGTGAACAGGTGATAAATCATTTCCAGCCATTAAAATCCACAGTGAGACCTGTCTACGGTGAAAATCTGCGGTAGCTAGATCAGAAAGTTGTGCCTCGATGACGATGGAAAGGGAGTCTGGTGCGAGTGAAATTATTGCCTTTGGGCGGTGCCTTGTTTATCGTATCGTGTCTCTACCAATAAAGCTGCGTTATTTGGAATTAATAGATTCAGTCGACTCGTTGGTCAATGTTTAATGTAAACAGTCGATCGGATGAATAAAATTGCTGGGATTTTATCGATCAGTTGGTGAATGTATTCCGTTTCCATTTGCTGAATTTCATTATTTCTTCATAGACTGTTGGGAAAAAATGGAATTTCATGGACAGTTTATTATGAATTTTATTGACAGTTGATTATTGATGTTAACAGTCGATTGGATGAATGAAATTGTTGGGATTTTATCGATCGATTGGTTGATGTATTTCGTTTCAATTAGCGAATTTCATTCTTTCTTCATAGCGCGCTTCGCGCTCGTGATTTTTAAACTGGAAAACTTGACACGTTCATTTGTTTGCAATGAACCTATCGGGAAATATCCGATAATTTCGGAGCTCTTGTGGTATTATATGCGATTATTTTTTTCATCCCAATTTCAACCAATCAAATGGTGGCATTTCTCGTCACGTGGTACAAGTAAAACGGTTTTACTTCGGATATTTTTCGGATATTTCCCTGTTTGTTGCTAAGCAACGAAAATATCCGATAAACAATTTGTACGCGTTTCAAACCCCAAAACTGTCATTACAAAAAATCAAGTTCAAAGACTTTACCTGGACATGAGCAGTTTTGGAGGAGAATCCTTGGAGATTGTTGATCGAAAAATTAAAAATAATGTTCCTAATAATACAGTGAAGACAAAAGCCACAATTTGGAAACAATTCTCTGCATTTTGTGCAGACAGACAATATACGCTGGAGAAGCCACAACTACGAGTGAAAAACCATACTATATGACGTGAAATGCCACACATTTAATTGTTTGAAATTGGAATGAAAAAAATAATCCAGCCAAATACCCCTCGACCTTCAAAATTAATCGGATAATTTCGAAGGTCTTGGGGTATTACTACTGAGAATTTCACTAGGGACGTGAATCGACGATCGGAAAAGTGCCCAACCCGCCATAAGTTCAAGTTTTCACTTCTGCCTGCACTCCCGGAGTGCAACGAGTTTTTTTTAATCTTAGTTTGAAAAAGGCTTAAAATTTAGGCTTCTAGACCAGAATACCGCCTTAAGCTCTACGAATCTCTTTCCCCAAAACTAATGGCAGCATAATTAATTTTTACATATTTAATTTTCTCCCCTCAGAATGGATCAATCGCGATTGATTCACGAGGACCGCACGAGTCGTCATATCTCCAACAATTCGTCATCCACTCCACTACATCACGAGCACATGATTCGACGGAATCACCCTGAGTTGGAACGTGAAAAAGAGCGGGAAAGGAGTGATTACAGAAATAGGCCGAGGGTCAGAGGACAGCATTATTCATCGGATCGTCCAGCTGATCCTGAGGTCACGTCCAGACCCAGGCCTAGAAGTTTCTACGATAATTCCTCGAGTGGAAGGGAGCCGAGAGAGCAGAGACATATGATTGATCACAGAGAGGTGGGCAATGAAATTAATGATCCTTCAATAATGATGAACGAACGATTATCAATAGCTTCACGAGTATAAGTTGATCGATCTTCAGGAAAAATGTTGAGGTATTTTCTTGAAGCCAGAGGGTACCTCAACTGTGCAGTAAAAAAAAATTTCCATAATTTTTTCGGTTATCGAAATAATGTAATTAGTAGATGGATAACGCTCAATAGTTTTATAATTTATGCCAATTTAAATATCCAAAAACCGTATGCAAAAGGGTTGAAATTAAAAAAATACATCAAAAAGCTGTTTATATCAGTAGAATAATAATATAATTTTTATTACTGCAATAAATAAACATCAAATTACTATTAAATGGGCTTTCGAGTCATTAAAAACTTTAATCGCATCATTCGTTCACGAGATATCGTTGATCAAAATTTTTGGCCACTCTTTGATCAAAATCTGGAAATGTTTATGGTGTACTTCCGATAAAAATTACTGCGCTGTCTTACAATCTCAGCGCGAAGTGCAAACCTGAGAAAAAATACTGTGTCACTTAGTAAAATTTAATTATCGGTTTAGGAAAACTTCTATATCAACCTCGTAAAAATTCTAATGGGCGACGAGAAGATGGATGCTCAATGGTTCATGCAACTGGTGCCATGACGGTGTCCAACGTCGGTAATAATCGGATATATTCGGCGCTCATCATTAACCAATCACAATGAGTTAACGAAAAATTGTTTTGTGGCAGAGTAAAAAAATAAAAAAGGCACCATAAAATAAACTTATCTAGATAAAATTTTTTAAGAATTTCGATTAATTGTTCATTTAAACTCAAATAAAAAATGATAGACCTTCAAATTTTTTAGTGCTGTTTCGTCAATTTTATAGAGTCACATATCGTCAATCACAAAATTTATTACAAAGTTTATGGTATTTATAGAAATTTTTATATGTGAATAAAACAAATTTCAGTATTCTAGCATTTTGCACTTCGAATCTAGTGCCAGGTACAGTAATTTTGGTGCGACTTTTCTCTTAATTTTCGATTTTCAAGGTGATTACAATATTTCCGTGGCCCAAAGAGTTGGTAATTGAATTATAAACAATCACCTCCTGTAACTGTATTCTTCCCTAAATAACAAATTCCGTTCCAACACAACTGCCCACATAAAATATGCGACTGTCAATTCCCCACTAACTTCCATATTTTTCCTGTCAGCGTGTGAACTCCTGTATTTTCCCAAAATTCACTTCCTCTTTCCCATTTCAAATTTGGTCCAATGAATTGGGAAAACATTTTAATGAAAGACCCACGACATCCTGAGGCCCACAAACGAGTCAATTTCCTGGGAAAACAATTTGTCACAGAACTCAGAATTGAAAGAAGATAAGAAAATTCTTAAAGACCCGGTTTCGTATGCCCTCCGATGAAATATCTTTATAGTCTACCGTTAGGTCCGACGATTACAATCAAAACCCCGAATCATCGAGTGATACGATATGTCAATGAGTCTCTAATTTTCTTCTTTTTATTTCAGACCCGAGAGGCCCGAGATCGACACTCTCGTGACCTACGAGAGAAGCAAAGAGTCCGGCCAGTTTACCAGGACATTCCGAGGCATGAAAAATACCTGGACCGCGAGACACGTCAGAGTATGGAGATTCTTCCGACTCCAGGACGTTATCGTCACAGTTATGCCGAGCCCCCGAGACTGGGCCTGGCTGCACTCGATCCATATTGAAACTTAATTAAAAAATCAGTGAAAATAAACTGAAAATTCTCGTGAGGGGAATGAGAAAAATAAAAGTTATAGTACACGGAAAGAAATTTAACAAAAAAATGCTATGTTAATATTGCTTGGATTTGAAGACATCCTAAAATTGTCTCCTCTCTATTTTATTATGTTATTCTTTAAATTTTTTTTTAAAGTAAATTTTAATCTTCTACCTTCTTCTTTAATTTTCTACCTTCTATCAAAATTTTTTCAAAATTTTCTATGAATAATCCTAATAAGTGCCAGAACGTCAATAAAGTTTTGTAATATTCGGTTCGTTTTTCTACTTATTACCATAGAAAAATTCAATTCTTCGCATTGTAAAAAAAATACTATTTCTTTAATTTTTCAAAGCTGATTTCAAAAATAAATTGAGGATTATTCAATAGTAGTTTTGATATGTTATATTAGCATTATTGAAAACATCTATCTTCATCGATTTTAAACTCTTTTTATACTGCGAACTAAAATGAAAAGTACGATGTTGAATGATTAAAAAACTAATCGCATTTTCCCAAATTTTTGCTGTAGCATTTTTTAATTTTAATATGTTACATATGAAATTTTCAAATAAATGACGTATGGTCTTGCAGTGCGATGTTCCATAGCAATTTTACTGCGGTAGCATTTTATAAATTACTAACAATTTCTTTCCGTGTAAACCGAGGAAAAATGAGCAAAATGCACTGCGAGAAAAATATAATTTTGCCAAGCAAATATTTTTAAAGCGAATTTTTTAATAGGAAACAAATGTGATTTCCAAAATAATATTTTTTTCTCAGTGTGGACTTACAAAATTCACAGAACATATTTTGCACGGAGAGAAAAGTCATAGATAAATTACTGTGCCGAGCAGTAGAATCGAGGCCCAAAATGCAAAAACACTAGAATGTTTTATTGACACATGAAAATTCCAATCAATACCATCAATTTTTTAATTAATGATATGTGGCTCCGTAAAATTTACGGAACAGCACTATAAAATTTAAAAGTATATCATTTTTTATTTGAGTTTAAATGAACAATTAATCGAAAGTCTTGAAAAATTTTTATTTAGATAAATTTTCGTCAACTCATTGCGATTGGTTAACGATGAGCGCCGAATATCTCCGATTATTGCCGACGTTGGACTCCCTCATGGCACCTGTAGCATCAGCCATTTAGCGTCCATCTTCCCTTTGCCCATTAGAATTTTTACACGTTCGATATAGAAGTTCTCCTAAGCCGATAATCAAATTTGACTAAGCGACTCAGTAATTTTGCTCGTAATCACACAATAAAAATTCACAGATTTTTCTCTCCGTGTGAGGTCACAAAACTGATAAGGAGATGTGAAGTATTTTCTGTCCCACTGATTAATGGATTAATGAAGTATTAATTAACCGATATATCGTTGAAACACTGATATATTGTTATTATTATCTGCCTGTGCGTCTCGCCACGTCGTTTCACTATCGGCTGGCCCTTTCCTCCCAACGTTCCTTTCCCTCCCTATTTCAACCTCGCCTTCATCCTTCGCTCTCTCAACATTTTCTGACCGTCTTTTTTTTTATTACTTTATTTATTTCTCGGAAAATCTTTCCTCTCGGTCGGACGAATAAAAACGAAATGAATCGTGCAGACCTCGAGGCATGCGAGAGTTTAAACGACCTGTCTTCGGTAGAACGTTGTTGAGTCATGTTGTAAATTATCAGTTTATTTTTTATTTAGATTTGTTTGATTTTTTTCGATCAATATTTTTAATATCTCTGGAGTGTAATATCTTGTTTAAGAGCAGTGAACGAGTAATAAAATTTAATTGATAGAGATTTGTTTGTGGAATAGATGCGCCATTTTACTGAATTCATAGAGGTGATACGAAAGTATTTCATTTTGGGATGAAGTCCTCTTGAGAATTAGAGTAATTAATTTTACGAAATTAACATTTTTGAAATTTCATTTGGAGGTTTTGGAAAAATGGGTCAATCGAATTTTGTAGTTTTTATCGATGATTTTATTTATAATTTTAGAGTCACAATTGCTCAAAAATGACCCTCCGTATAAGACGGAGATTGAAAAATTAATCGATTAATCGAAATCGCAGAGGAGCAGACGATGAATGTGACATAAACTGATTCCCTGGTGGATAGCGCGATGGTGAATCGATTAGTCGAATAATCGATTCGATTAGTCACCGAGCGATAGTGAATCGATTAGTCGACTATTCGAATCGATTAGTCGACTATTCGAATTGATTATTCGACTAATCGATTCACTATCGCTCGGTGAATAATCGAATCGATTATTCGACTAACCGAGCGATGGTGAATCGATTAGTTGACTAATCGAATCGACTAATCGAATCGATTCGAATCGAATCGGATCGAGTCGAATCGATTAGTTGACTAATCGAATCGACTAATCGAATCGATTCGATTAGTCAACTAATCGATTCACCATCGCTCGGTTAGTCGATTGTGCATCGACTTGAGCACGTGATCAATGGCTGGGTGATCGGTAATCGATGAGTTAGTGATGGACGATTAGTCGATAGTCGGAGGCTGGTCGATAGGCAGTTGACTGCTACTCGATGGTCGATCGCTATTCGATTACTAGTCGATTCCTCGATCGATCAGTTCAGCAGAGATCGACTGGTACTTGACTCGGTGCACAACTCCATCTCGCCATCGTATGATCCATCAGGATTTGTCGATTACTTCGTGAATATCTTTGTATTGCTGAAGTTGAAGAATTTAGTGAATTTCATTGTCAGAGTGTATCGCTCCTAATTATCACGGGGAAGGATAATCATAAGGCAAATGATCACAAATTTTATCACACGGACGAATGATCACAATTTTATGAAATGGATCAATGATCACAATTTTATGAAATGAGTCAATGATTCCTAATTTTAACAAATGGATAAATGATCACGAATTTCATCGAATCGATAAATGATCACAAATTTGCTCACAGGGCAAATGATCGCACATTTCATTCCATGGACAGATGATCACAGATTTTATCACATGAACAAATAATCACAAATTTAATGAAATGGACAAATGATCACAATTTTATCAAATGAGTCAATGATCGCAAATTTTAACACATGGATAAATGATTACGAATTTCATCGAATGAATAAATGATCACAAATTTGATCACAGGACAAGTGATCCCAATTTTTATCAGAGGAAAAATGATCATAATTTTATCAAATGAACAAATCACAATTTTTATCAAAGGAATAAGTGATCACAATTTTTATCACATGGATAGATGATCACACATTTCATCCCATGGACAGATGATCACATATTTTACCACATGAACAAATGATCACCAATTTATTGAAATGAACAAATGATCACAATTCTATCAAATGGATCAATGATCCCAAATTTTATCAAATGAATAAATCACAATTTTTATCAAATGAACCAATGATCACAATTTTTATCACAGGACAAATAATCATAAATATTATCACATGGATAGATGATCACACATTTCATCCCATGGACATGGAAAAATGGCCATCAAATATTATATCATAGGAGCAACTCTCAAATCTGTATAAATCTTCCATCCCCCATACATCTTCTGATGTATTTCTTAAACATCTAATTATCCTGTGATCAATTGTCTTGTGACTTACTGTTGTGATCAGTTGATTTGTGAACAATAAAAGTGCAATCGCTTCAGAGACATCAGTGTAATCAATAAGTTGTATTGAATTTTCATTGAATTTGTCTTGCAGTTTATGAGTCTTTCGCTTACTCCATTGGAAAATAGAAAATTTCAAATAGAAAATATCACAACCGACTAAATTGTATAGGAAGATCAATTGCTCTTTTTTGTATATTTTGTATAAAATAATTCATATGAAATATTTCATTTAAAAACAAAAACTGGTAGAGCTCCTGAAATTTACTATAAAATGGGAGAAAAATTAATTCTAATGAAATCATAAGATGAAGAAAATCAAATAAAATTGGATTTCGTCAGAACTGCGACAGAATTTGTTCATAAATTCGTCAGATTGTGCGATTTTAATTAATTACTTTGATCTCACTTAATATTTCTTCTTTATCGAACCATTTCAATAAGTAAAAGTTCAACAAAATTGCATTTTTGGGGAACGTTTGATCAATTACAGGAGATATTTTCACATATTTTCCTTCAGATTCTTCAATATCATCGATATTGACGAAAAATTGTCCCAAAATCCAATATTTTTCATGTAAAAAATTATTCTTCTCGTACTATCCATTTTATTAATTATGCAAAATGCGCGGATTGAATTTCATCCCATGTGTATTTCAATGAACATAAATAATGTTATTTTTTAACCGTTGTTATTTCAATGAAGGGTGAGTGCTTCGTTCGCGCTGAAGAAATGATATTCTTTAGTTTAATATTTACAATGTATTAATTTGTACTTCTAAACACTATTACATTATATTATTCAATTGTTACGCGAATGGAACCGCACTAACGATAGTAATAATAGGCCTTCGTACTAAAATTTATTAAAAAAATATGATTATTGTTTTATTTATTTTGTACCACCTTGATGATTACCTGTTTATGTTGAGTTCATGGAAGCAATGGAAATAAGAGAAATATTTTGAAAAAATTGAAACCCGACCACACCTGGGAAGAACTAGTAGCAAAATACGAGACTTAGAAGAGTTTTAAACTCGTAAATTATTATTTTGAAAATGTCGATTACGATTTTGAGAAACGTAAACTACGAGATACGACCTTGTAAATTCCGTTTTTTTTGGAACATAAAATACGAGGTCCACCCTTGTGATTTAAATTTCTTTCCGGCGGTCAGATCTGGTAATTTACGTTTTCAAAATCATAATTTATTACTTTTTTAATCGTAAATTGCAAGATAGGAATTCGTAATTCACGAGTTTGAGCTCATAATTCACATTTTAAAAATCATAAATTACATTTTTAAATCGGTAATTTAAGTTTTCAAATTCATAATTTACGAGATTTTTAAACCTCGTAAATTACGTACTTAAAAATCACGTGAATTACGTATTAAATCTGGTATTTTATGATGAGTTTTTTTTGTGTGCAGTCATCCGAGGGATATATATACATATATACATATATATTTGTTTAATTTATCAAGTCGCATCAAGGACGAAGTCTCATTTAAAATTTTCTAAATAAGATGGTAAATTCATTTCTATAAATAATTTTATAATTTCTGTTGTATTTGTGTTGTTTACCATTTGTGTCGGTTGAGTTGGCAATTGCAGACCTATTTATTGTTTACTAGTTTAAAATGATGCAGCCTATATAATGGGTAATTTACACTCTCATTAGCGTTACACTAACTATTTTACATTTTTTCTTATGACCTAATTCGATTTAAATTCGTAACTTACAGTCTTTCAGTTATTTACAAATAAATTTAGTATATCCTTTATCAGTTCCATCTCTCCTGAAAAGACCCACAAGGAAGATGGCAGAAGCATTGTTGGGCCTAAACAGGGCTAAGCTCCGTGCTGTAGTGGGGGTTATCACTGGACACTGGGCCCTGGTTCTGTACCTATCGAGAATAGGCAAAGGGACTCCCTGTACAATAGATGCGGATTGACAGAGGAGGACCATCTTCACCTATGCACAAGACGCAAGGACTCGATGAAGTCAGATGGGAGGTTTTTGGGTCCGCATGCACAGATATACACGTCGACAGGGACGGTATCAAGGGACTCTACGAATTTGCGCGTAGGGCACAGATACTCGAGACCATCGACTAGGCGGCTGCCTAAGGGAGCGTTTAAAATGGCCGAAAGGCTGATTACATTTCTGGACTAATGAGGATCGTCTAACGTTAATAAAAGTCCATATCAGTTGCATCTGCAAATTTATTTAGTTGCTAAAGTTCACGTAAAGTTCAATTTACTTATATTCTCAACTATTGGAAGTGCATTATTTGAAATAATAATTCTGGAAATAATTAAAACTATTTGTTTACTTTATTAATTAACTGAAATAATTGTGCTCGGAAGAGACATCCGATTTGTACCGATTCCTTAGAGGAACTGACTAGATTTACAAAGGGACACAACACCCTGGACCTTTTAGTCACAAGCTATCAAAGAGTCCTATTCAGTCCACTTTGTCTACATATTTAAAATCAAACCTAAACATACCTCACACTTCTCAGAATTCGAATCCATAAAAATATTCTTCAATTTAAAGTGTAAACATTCAGAAGAGAATACGATTGATTTTTGCTTTCTATTTATTTATTTTCTGAACAATCCGACATCAACTAACTCCTGTCTTCGATCTACATATTGAGGACAATGCCAAAGGACGTGTCAGGGCTATTTTGTTGCTCCATTAGTTCCTGAATTGTAGGAGTATGTGTTTGAGAGTGAGATTGTTTTGGCAGTTCCAACATTTTGATGGGTCTTCCTTCAAAATGATGGAGTTCTGGATGAATCTCGTCCGGACTATCCTAATCCTTGTCATGATAGCTTTGGTCCTGTCCATTACCTGACAGTTGCAGTTTTTTTTTATTGCTGTTGACTCTAATGTCATGAAGTTTCGTTGGGACCTAGAGTTCGATCCAGATCACATTTCAATAATTTCTTAACTCGACTATAACTTATCACATATATTTTATTATAATCCTATTATAATTCCGCAATTTTCTTATAATTTTATAATTTTATTACAATTTTGTAATTTTATGAAAAATTTTCAGGTTTATTACAATTTTATTTTAATTTCGGCTAGATTTTTTGTGATGTTCTCGGTATTTGAGTCAAATTCTATTGCTCGTTCAGCTATTTCAGCAACTAGTTCCTGTCCCTTGATTCCCTGATGCGATAAAATCAACCGCAGTCTTACGTCTTTCATCTGTCGTTCAAGATACTCAAATTTTCTTTAAATATTTCGCACTATAAAGCAGTTTTGTTTCAGGAAGGATCCCTAGGAATTTAATTATTTCTAGATTTGGAGAAAATATAAATACCGTAATGAAACGATTGAGAGGTCAGCTGCACTGAGGATTAAAAATAGTGAATATAATTTCGATTTATGAATTTATGAACGCAGGGAAATATGTTCTCTTTGAATAAAATAATTTCTGGGGCAGCTAATTTGGGAAAAAGAGGAATGAAAGGAAAATTATAAGAAATACCGAAAATTGAAGCTTCGGAGAGACGGCATGCAACAATTATTTCAATTTGAATATTACTATTGATCCCCAAAGACGGTGTACCATGTACCATTTTCAAGGATGACAATATCTCTCAGACTCTGGTAAAATTTGAAAGTTTTCGGTTGCTCAATGTCACTATCAGGTGCCTTTCCATTTCAAACGCACGACATTGAACACTTTTATTGGAAAATAGATTTAATCTCTTCAAAAAAAATTGATTCCCTGCGCAATCGAGATTTCCTTATTTACGTAATATGTTAAATTTCATGTAATAAACTAAAATCTTTCAAAAATATTTCGTTCAATTTTGTGGAATAGAAGAAAATTTTTCACGTCATTTTTGTTGATTTTTATTTTATTCTTAATGTATATTATTAGTTTGAGAACCTGTTTTAAGTTATACTAAAGTGCTAAAACTCCAAAATAACGTTTTGATTTTCTAATCAAGAAGGGGTTGTGGCAATTTAACGGAAAGAATTTGACTGTCAATTTTTTCTCTTATTTATTTTATAAATTTCACCATTGCTTCAACAGTTTATTTATGTTCGCAATCTATGATGATGAGACCCTCGCCAACTGGGCCTTAAAGTAACTCTACCATCCGGTCGGTATTTTACCGACCGGATAAGCTGTTTTTGAATATTTTCAGTTGCCAATTTTTTTTTGATCTAATTTCACGAGGAAGAAAATGTTTTGTGTAGTGGTTTGTTCGGAAAATTTTTGAAAAATAAATATAACTAAAAAAGAGTGACAAACAAAGTTCTGTATGATGAAAAAAATACTGGTCGGACCACCAAAGTTGTTGGCGCAAATTGAAAAATGGAGAATTGATGATTCAACAATATTGTTATCATCGTCCAGAACTTTTATTGCACGTTCCTTTTTATTTCTATTTGTTTTTCAAAGTTTTAAAGGGTAAATCATTACACAAAACTTCGTCTTCCCCCATTCCGCCCCCGTAGAAAAATTATTATTATTATTATTATTATTATTGTTTTTTTCCAGTTGTGAATAAACAAAAATCAAGATTCTGTTCCAAAGGTAAATGGAAAGAACAAATATTTTTTTGAAGAAAATTTATATTTGGAAAAAAAAATTTTGATCGCAGTGTGAGATATTTTTTACTTGACAATAAGTGAAAATTTCTGTTAAAATAAATATTAAATGTCCCGAGGTGTTTCCTATCAACAGCTTCCTCATGCAGTTAGCGCATTGAGGCGGAATAAATCTTAAATCCAAATATTCTTCTCGGAAACAGCGGAGAACCTGCCTAGCGATCATTTCTCACTCACTTTCTTCTCATTATTTTCCCAGTCCTCAACCTAAAGTTGAAACAAATTTTTACACTTGAGCACCGAAAACCCCTATTCTGCATGCAAAACGCAGACGAAAGTAAATTGCCTTTCTACACTCTGAGAATTCTGTGCAGTCATGCTTAAAACTTAAATCTCACTTATCAAATCTGCCAATCAGATTGCAATGACAATTGAAAATGAGAATGAAAAATGACAATTAAAAATGACAATTAGGAATGAGAATTAAAACTGAAAATGAAAAATGATAATTAAAAATGATAATTAAAAGTGATGATTAAAGTAAAAATGACAGCTAAAAATGATAATTCTAAATAGCCATTGAAAATTAGAATTAAAATCGAGAATTGAAAATGACAATGAAGAATGACAATTGAAAATGAGAATGAAAAATGACAACGGAAAATGAGAATTAAAAATAAGAATGAAAGATGAGAATTGTATATCACAATTCAAAACGAGAATTGAAAATAACAATTAAAAATAAAAATTACAAATGAATAAATGGAAAAATCGAACCGATTAACCCACATTGTTAACAAGCTGTGAAGACTTGATGATGATACAAGGCGAGAAAAATCTCTGAATTTTTGTAGAGTGATCCTGATGGAAACGACTGTGCCGTCTTACAATTTCATCGCAAACTACAGACCCGAGCAAAATTACTATTCCGTCTAGAAAAATTTCGTAATCGTCAATGTCTAATGAGCGACGAGGAACTGGATGCTAAACAGCTGATACAATTGGTCCCATGACGGAGTCCAACGTCGGCAATGATCGGATATATTCGGCGCTCATCGTTAACCAATCACAATGAGTTATCAAAAAATTACTGTGGGACGCAATAAAAAATGAAAGAAGGCATAATCAAATACACTGACTTGGATAAAAATTTTTAAAGAATTTCGATCGATTTTTCATTTAAACTCAAATAAAAAATACTTTTAAATTTTCTAGTGCCATTTCGTAAATTTTCCGGAGCCCGATATCATTAATTACAAAATGTATTACAAAATTTATGGTATTGATTGAAATTGTTATGTGTAAATATAACACATTGCAGTCTTCTACCGTTTTGCACTTCGATTCTAATGCCTCGTACAGCAATTTTTCTACGACTTTTCTCTTCCTGTACTAAAGAGTGAAGACATCAGTTGTTCTGTTGCAAAAGGGGTTTTTTCTGTTTAAAATTCAAGCCTCGTCAAATTATTATAATTTGTATTTTTATTACTCGACTGGAATTTCCCCCGAAAATTGTTTGATTGAGTGTTAAATCTTTTAATTATTTTAGTGGGAATAAAATTAATCTATTACTCGTTCATTATAGTCGGGTATTTCCCAGGTCCTGATCATTCGAATAATTTTATCGCAGACAAATTTTTATGGTTCTTAATCCTTCGAATGATTTTATTGTGGACAAATTTTTATGGTTCCTAATCCTTCGAATGATTTTATTGCTACTCCCTATCATAAGGAAAATGAAATTCTAGGATCTCTCCATGGTCCGTGCGTTCACATAAAAATTCTCGTCTTATTTAATTTTAAGTTTGTTCCGTAGTTGTTACCCAAGTGTCAAGATTCTATAATCATTGAATCACCAGTTGATCAGACCAAGTTCCTACACTTATTCTATCAGCTGTATCTGTTTATGAGTTACACCGCTCCCGGTTACCCTCCCTTTTCTACATAATTTAATTCAGTTTTCAGTTTTTAAATAATACAGTTTTCGGTTTAAAAATAAAATTGTTTGAGATCCGTTAAATGTAATTGTGATTTTTTTCAAGTGTAAATCAGTGAAACAAATAAGAACAATTGCAACAAAACTCTCACAATCACCTACTCAATGTCCCGACCCTGTGCGAGTGAACATCAGTCATTTCTCTTGATAGATAGAAATTATATTTTCATCCTATGAAGGAATACATGACGTATTGTGATGAGACCTGGAAGAATAACACATGTAAAAATTTATAATTAATACAGGAGATGAGTCTACTAGCTACTCGGCTTTCATTTCCTTAGTTCATGTGTGTATGTATGTGTGTGTGCATGAGGTGAAAATCGAATCAAGAATCGGTATAAGGCGAGTGATCTCTCTGCTTTCCAAGAAGGCGTTGCCTCAATTACTACCACATTTTTTAATGCCATTAATTGTTGGGGCTATTCATTAAATAAATATCTGGGGTGGGCTCTTGATAGACATCTAGACAACAGTGATAACTAGTACCTGAAGCTCACACGGCGTTTGTGATCGTTTTTGAGATATTCAAAATCGTGACGGATGGAGCAACTCGGCGGTACCCAGTTCCCGGGCACGAAATACTCTCACCGCAGTATTTAGCGGAAATGGCACTACGGCACTCATGAACCTACCCTTTTTGCTTCTGAATGGAAGCCTTGTATTTCGACGATTTTCCGATTCTCTGATTTCGACAGGCAGTTATGTAGAATGTTTTGAAACGTGAAAAATGGCAATTTTGAAGATTAACTTTGTCTATTTTTCCCATCCAAATTTCAGCCAATAGAATTGCACCATTTGTTGATATTTTGTATAGCCTACCTCGAATATCAGCGATTATTTTTCCCATCCAAATCTTGGCCAATAGGATTGCACCATTCGACGTTATTTTGTATAGTCAACACGGTATTTCAGCGGATATTCTTGGAAATTGCACTGGAAATTTTGCATGTTGATATATATAAAAAAAAACAAATGTTGAAGTAACCCTCAATTGTATCTGACAGATTAAATGGCAATTCGTTGAAAATTATGTCTCATGGTGCAATTCTATCGGCCAAGATTTGGATGAAAAAAATAATCCCCCGAATACCACTCGAACTTCGAAATTATCTGATATTTCCCTCAAGGTTCCCTACAAACAAATAAGCTTGTCAAGTTTTCCAGAAAAATCACTCGCGCTTCGCGCTCGTGATTTTTAGACTGGAAAACTTGACACGTTCATTTGTTTGCAACGAATCTATCGGGAAATATCCGATAATTTCGGAGCTCTTGTGGTATTATATGCGATAATTTTTTGATAATTTTGATAAACAAACGACACCTAACCAAATAAACCTCTTTTCATGTCATGGCACAATTCTCTTGGCCGAAATTTGGATAGGAAAAATAATCCCCTGAATACCACTCGAGCTTCAAAATTATAGAATATTTCCCTCTAGGTTCCCTGCATACAAATGAAATCGTCAAGTTTTTCAGGCTAAAAAATCACGAGTGCGAGGCACGAGTTTGCAACAAATCTATCGGGAAATATTCGATAATTTCGGAGCTCTTGTGGTATTATATGCGATAATATGAATATAATAATAAAAAGAGGATTCTATACTGTCTAATATATCTGCTTAACTTGTGACAAAATATACATTGCGTGTCGGCACGCAACAGATTTATATACTCGATCCGAAGGACCGAGATTTACTCAGCAATATTGTCATTAGTTCTTATTTCTAATTTAAGTAAAAATGTAAAAATACAGGTAGGCTATACATGGCAATCTATAAACTAAAATATAATAATCGGTAAAATATCGGTTCCTTCACTTCTGTCGAATAGCGTCGGTCGCCTAATTTTTTTATTATTATTATTTGGAATTCATGTGCAGAATTTCATGAGCTGCGTTTATCATTAATTGGGTTTATCATTAATTCTGAGTAGTCATTTTATTTTTTACGACCTTTTCGAATGAATTTGTGACTGTAAAGATGATGAGTTTTTTTTTTCAAGATCGCTCATGATTAAAGAAATTGTCGAGGGAAATGTAAAGTGATTAAGTGGAATTGATTCATAAGTGAACACAGCAACATGTGATTATGAAATCATCTTGATGATGAATGATGTGAGGGAAAATTGTTGATAGAAGTGTTGATGATTAATTTTGCAGGCTTCAATCAAAGTTTTTATATTCTGTACCTGAAAACTGTCATTAACGAGATAATTTTAGGGTCAAAAAGTGTGATGATGACTCAATTTATTTTAATCGTCATTGATTGAATATGTTATTAAAGCATTCGTTTAAAAAAATAATGAATGGCGCACGTAAAGAAATAAAATATAAAGAGAAAATTACTGTAGCAGACAGTAAAATGGAGGTGCTGAATACTAAAATACTGGAATATGTTTTATTTATACATAAAAATTCCAAATACATTTTGTAGTTAATAATATGATCCTTCGTAAAATTTACGCAACACAACTAAAATAAAATTTGAAGGGCTATCATTTTTTATTTGAGTTTGAATACTTTGAAACAATTTTGAAACACTTGATTCATTTTTCAACTTATTACCATAGAAATTTTGAATTCTTCATATTGTAAAAAAATACTATTTGTTTAATTTTGCATAGCTGATTTCGAAAAATTGCTCTATTCAGAAATCAATTGGCGCTTATTCAATGACGATTTTGCTGTTACATTAGCTGTTTCGTCCCCAATAACTCTATTTTTATTTGTGGCCTAATTGTGTTTAATTATAATTGATTATTCTCCAAAAACGGAAAATATTCTAAATTACCAGACATTTTGCAGAGCAAAAGAAGAGAGAGGACGCAAATAACTGCAATTTTAATCCTTTTTTATTCATCCGTCTAATCCGGCAATTCCAGAGAAAATCACGACCTAGTAGTTTGGACAAAGCTGCTGGTCATCTGCGAAAAATCTTATTCCCCAAAACTCATCAGCTCTTCAGCAATTCACTATTTTTTTGCCAACTCTAAAATCGCGCGCAAAGACCAACAACCTTGGAACCCGTCATTTATGGAGGGAAACTCCCCAACTTTACTAGCACCCATACGCCGACCACACTTTCAGAAGGATCTGACCAGGAATTTATAACCTCGAAAATGTCAAATTTCTGCCGTTCTTCAAATGACACCCTCTCTACTCCCACTATCAATAGATCACACCAATGAGTTCGAGGGCTCTTGGCCCGACAATCAGAAAAACGACAAAAAATTGTTGTACAGCAAATTACCGCCTCCTTCTTCGGACACTCTCACGAGAAAAAAGAAAAGATCAAGTTAGTTCGTTTTTGGAAGTGAAGTTGGAGTGACATCTTGAATTTTGTATCTCTCAATTGCAGGCAAAAGTCGTGGTCAATAAAAAATAACATTTTAGAACTTTGTGCGACCCAGTGTCAGTGTAATTTGATTATCTCTATTAGTTTTCCTTATCAATTAACTTTCCTCTCACGCAGTTTTTATTAATCGAGTGACAAAACAACACCCGGAGACACTTCAGTGAAAGAATCACATCTCAAGTGACATTAATTTGGTAGCTCGAGTGTGTCACCCCTGAGTTGATACATTAGCATTATTGAAAATATTTGTCTTCATCGATTTTAAACTGTGTTTATACTGCGTACTAAAATGAAAAGTACGATGTTGAATCATAAAAAAAAACACTCGCATTTTGCCAAATTTAGACTGTAGCCCTTTCGAATTTAATTGTCACATAAAATTTTTAAATAAATGACGTATCGTCCTATATTGCAACTTTCCATAGAAATTTTTATTGGCGACACCGTAATTTCTTTAATTTTATTTTCATTGATGGTACCACAATTTTTCATAGAACTTTTCAATAAAAATGACGAAAAATTACGAAAATGTTTCGAAGAAATTCCCTAAAATCTTCCTCAGCTAGATCTCTCAGAATTACGGAAAAAATATGTAATTTTTATTTAATTTTTGTCTCTCTGCATTCGGTAGCAAAAGACAGTAAAGATTTCGAATAATTGTTGAAAACCATTGTCTTAATTTCCATTACGTAGAAGTATTTCATATACGAGAGAATGTCAGGCTTTCTCTCTGCATGAGAAGCTATTGATGGAAGTGAGAAGCGCTCAAGTAAGATTGATTCATCACTGATGAGCTTATTGAGCAACTCATGTAAACAAACTGCTATTACAAAATTAATGAAACAGGTGATGAAATAAACTTCTATTCTGGCACAGCAATTACCGGGGTACACATTGTGAATCATTGAAGCACAAATTACGGGTTGAGGGAGCATTATCGAAGTATCAAATTGATGAATAATTTTGTGAACTCTGTCGAATTAGCGGGGATTGGAATTGCGAAGTCGAGGTATTTTTCAGTTCAGTTATTGATCATTGTTGTGAGTCATCAGTCATTCCAGTCTATCATAAAATCCATTACCAAAAACATTGAAAAAAAAAAAATTTCTACTTCAATAGATTTTCAAATTTTATTTTGACAAACAGATTTGATGATTTTCAATTTTAAAAATTGCTATTTGGAGAAAAATCATTTTTTACACGCTGAAACTCACGAAATTCAAACTTTCGTTTGGCGCTCTTTTTTATTTCTAATTATTTATTCTTTATTTAAAGACAAAGCATTACCCAAAACATTTTCTTGGCGCTATTTTGACAAAAATTTTTTTTTAATTTTTTTTTCAACAGATTTCATCGATTTTTGTCAAAATACAAAAACAGTTTTCATATTTCATGGACTTTGTTTTTTCAAATTTAATTTAAAATTCAATTGAATAGAGTCGGATTTTCTATTTGACTTTTTCGAATGTTCACAACATATTCAAATCCACTGTTGGTAATACTTCAAGGTCGTACGTGCATTGGAGGCCTCTATTCAGGTGGGTCAGTGCTGCCAACGCCACAAATTAATTCTAACAATTTTATAATGCGAATATGGCACCGTATTTTCTCAACTATAGATTCAAAAAACATGAAACATGTCCTTGAAAAGAGCATAAACAATTTATATAGTGTAACTAATAGCAATATTCTAATGCATATTCCCCCGCTCGAGATAATTATTAAAAATCATTCACAGCTTTGGGGGGAGGGGTTGCGTCATATACAGATACCCGGTAGCACTCGGCCTGAGTCGGTTAAGTTCGGGCTGGACACTCAGAATCAAAACTTTTTCTCGACGGATGCCCTACCGAGCATCTCAATATTATTCCAAAAGTCATTGCAGATTTTTGCTGTTCAGTAAAATTAACAACAAATTAATCAACATCTAAAAATCATAATTATTAATTTTTAGCTGAGCAAAATAAATTTTGATTTCAAAAAATGTATTGCATAACTACCGACTTTCAGTACTTTTCACTAGATTTCATGGTGATCCATTGGCTGTGTCAATGGAAAATGACAACGGACCGTTCTATTGAAAAATGAAAACATGTAAATGATTAAAATCTGGACTTGACCCGCTCGAGTCGTTCGCTGAGTGTTGTCGTCGTCTCCCTTTACTCGCTGATGAACATCATCGCAACCGTGCGGAACATTATTACTTCATGCACGTCACAATTGCGTCAATGCACTCAGTGATCAAAATATCGGAAAGGTGATGGTAGAACTGATGATAATTTTATGATATTCCCGTGGGAGCATATGTTATTTTCATTATTTTTCGGTTCTAATTCCACGAAAGATATAAAACAGGAGTTTCCGATTAATACAGAAGGTCGAATGTATTAATAGTTCAATTTGGGGCACAATAAAGTACTAGAAAAAATGAAAAAGACGTTTTATTTTGTTTGCTAATCTGTATTTATATTCTTAGAAGATGTTTTAATGGCTAAATTCTTTTCAATCGTCTATCAAATTTAACTTAAACTTATTTAGAATTTATTGTAGTTGCCAAGTGCTAAACCGTAATGTTAAAACCTAACATTTCGATAATTGTGCAGGTACCACGTTAACCGTAGTGCACTCGAGCTATCAATCTAATATCACTCGAGATGTTGATCTATTACTGTCTAGATTTTGACAAAAATTCGATGTCGGTTGAATTACGTGTTTGGACTTGATTATTACACTTGTACTTAGTTATTGAAAAGGGGTGAACTGATTGGTGGAATGTAGGGTGACTGAATTGTATTGTAAATACCAAGAACATATCACACTTAAATTTGACCAGAGTCAATTAATTTTAATTTATTGTACACCAGTCACTTATAAATAAAAAAAGTCTGTTTAATTTATTTTGTTTATGCCGAGTGACGAGTAGGCAAGAATCTACACTAACACTTTGTAAATTTAACGAATGGAGATATTTTCATCGTCTTTCAACTCGAATGAGGATCACGAAAATTACTCTGTCTTCCACGAGGTTTCCACAGGAACTGATCTTCTCTTTCCTTTTTGGTAAAATTTTTGGAAAAGCAGAGAGTCCTCGGAGGTGGCCCTTGTTTTTGTCACCATATGTCCCTTCCCGAATTGACAAACTGAGCAATAAACTGATTTCGGGAATTTTCAAACCATTCTGGACACCCAAAGGCTGACAAATCCATAATTTATGTGAAGGCGAATTTTCCCCAAAAATGTCCAGTAAAAGTTTAAAACATTTATTTTATTGATGCAACGTGCTCTTTCTTTAATTTCTCAGATTGAACGTTCTTCGATAGTAATTTCTGATGGAAGATTCCTCCTCCCTCTGTCTTTCGTTCTCCTCTTTTCTGTTGTTCTAATGGCTATGACGTCACCGAAAAAATGAAAATTTATCTTTAAATTCTCCTTCTTTGCGTTGACGATGAAACAGTGCATTTATCTCATCAACAACTGATCTCACGAAAAAATATCAAAAAATCTCTTTTCTAACTGATGAAAATTTCCATAAAAAAATCCTGTTTGTAACGCAACTGACTTTAACTAGGTTGAAGCTCGAGTAGATCGGCCAATAACGAAATTCATCGGGCTTTTCCGGGTCAAGTATTAGGTTAGGTCTAGTACAGTCATCGAAACGCAATGCAAATCAGTCGAAAAACTGGAATCACCACTGTAACATGTCAATCAAATACTACAACAAACTCAATCATTTACTTGATATAATAATAACTCCGCCATTCAGTAACTTAAAGCGTTAAAGAACTCAGTATTCCGCACGGAAGCAAACAGATGTGGAAATGTATTTTGCATATATCTGTGTTGCGGGCCAATACCCGAAATTAATATTTCCCATTTATTTATGTCTCGGCGCATCTTGGGAAATAAAAACCAAAAAAAAAAGTCTTCTAATTTCATAGAGCTATTTAGCCATAAATTCTCCATTAACTAAAATCTTCCCATTCTCGACAAGTTTTTCTCTTCACAACAAGGGATTATTTTTTCGCCCGACCGTCGGTCTACTCTCTTAATGATTCTGACAACAATTGGACTAATCCTCAAAATGTCTCTCTGAAAATTGTCCTAATCCTAAAATTCACTGATCCCTTCTGCGTACTCCCTCTTCCCCTTCCACCTTGCAATTTTCCACTAACAAATTTTACACGAAATATTCAGACAGTTGAGAATGAACAGTGAGTGAAACAACATTGTAATTAAAATCCCAAGTGCATCCGGTATTTTACTTTAATATAAAGCATTTCTTATCAATCGTCTCACATTCCTTCCTATCCTCGTTAACCCAAGTGATACAAAGAACCGAATCGGCGTATCACATTTCCCAATGAATTGATTTTGCATCAGCAAACCAACCAAATTTACAACTTGGCTGGAATCAATTTTGATTATTAATTTGTGAAGAAGCAATCTGAATCATATGCCATATAAAAGCAGTCAAAAATACGGTATGCGAAATATATGTGTAACATATGTGACATAATATAAATCAGACAGATATATTTCGTATATTTTTCAATGATAAAATTACATAGTTGAGGCATATATGAGATTTGTGTTTTAAAATATATGTAAATTAACCAAAATTGCTGTACCAAAAATGATATACCCCATATATGCTACATATAAAAAAATGTGACATATATGTTAGATATGTATATTCTACATATGTAGTATATATGGGACGAACGGCATTTTTGATCAATTTACATATATTTCACAAAATAAATTTTATATACACCTCGAAAATATAATTTTATCATTAAAAAACATATGAAATATATCTACCAAATTAACATTTTTTCACATATATCCCACATGTATTTCGCGTGCCGTATTTGTACCGCATGAACAAACCCAAGTAGACGAGAAACTCTAGATCCCTTTCTCCCATAAAGGGCGAACCTGGTTGAGTTCTCGATGGCAGTGACCCGATGGGCTGTCCCCACCCCCCTCCATTCTCATACTCATTGAAATTGTATCGACTGCTGGAGACTCACCGCGACAGTTATTCCCTGAGTTGTAAGTTAAAGTCCTCTCTTTTGAGTAATTAAATAACTATACGAGGAGAAATTTCTCATAAAATTAGTTCATCATTTATAAATAAATGTAGCAACACAATGAATTACTTTAAATGGAACGCTTTGTTATTGTCACGAGGAAGGCACGACTAACCTATAGGACCGGTGTCTAGAGACTGAATGCTCACGTTTATGACTCCAGAGGACAGATGTGGTATACCCCTATATTTCACTTTGTATTTTACATTAATATTTCTATCTCCCATTCATTTATTGCTTGAGGCATACCCCAACTACGTCTGGCGCAACTCTTAATCCTATCATAAACCCTGGCGCCACTACGAATTTTCTCCATTTCCCATTTACTAAAAGCTAGCATCTGCATCCCCAAAAAATAGCCATGCTTCCTTCCATGCCCTCTATTTCCTCCTCGTGTCCTCAGGTAAGGAACTGAGTACTCCAACATTATTCTTGTTAATCAGTTAGATCCCGAACATCACCGAGAGCACTGAGTCCATTCTAAGATCAGAAATTTCTTTGAATACATAAATCTGTAGTCACAATATTTACACGTTGAGCGAATTTCCTAATAAATATCAGTTTTTATTTAGATATAACTTCTGTGTTTTGAATTTATTACGGGAATCCAAGACAGAATTTCCTTTGAATTCCACGTGTGGTAAGGATTACAACGCTTTCAAGGTCCTAGCACAACAGATCATAAGTTAGTCCTTTTCTGGAGACCCTTTCAAACACATAATGAATCTTGTTGACTGATTTTTGAAGATAAACAGAAGAGCTGTCTTCTAATTTTCCAACATCATCCGATAAAAGTAGATCACGTCATTGCGACCGCATTTCTGTCCCAAAATGTGATAAAAGTTTATATGATGAGGTGGTACTAAAATTTTGCTCATGTCAGCCACGGATAGCCCGCGATAATTCGACAGTTCTTGTCAATCGCCAAATTTTTGGACAATTAACCAATGAGGGGTCAACGACTCTGGTGGGTACATTGAGTTGTGCTGAACATTTTTCTCGCTGAATATATTTTACAAATTATTATTTTCTGCGCTTGTTTTTCTTACATATAACTCAATGTGAAATATGAACTGAATTAAATTAATTAATTTCATATTAAATTTATTAATTATAATATTTAAATGTAAACTGATCACCACCGTAACAGGTCCATTTAAAATTAACCTGGCTTCTAATTAAAATCTGAAGCGAAAAATGAAAATTTTACTCCAAAAAATAATGGGATTGAAAATCTTGCTCTGATGATATGTCACATGACCAGTTAAGATTAACTTGTAATCGTCTTTCAGATTCGAATACTTGAGATTCTCTTCCAGAATGAAATAGAAAATTTACGATCAGTGATACGTCCCTGGAGTGTTGAGTATGAATTTCAGTGCTGTCTACCTTCAATAGGCACCAACGTAAATGCAATGCCATGACCCCGTGGCTATCTACAGTCAGCGGTACGTGATGGAAAAACGGATGCCCCTTGTCGGAAGTTCCCGTTGTTCTCGATCAACGGAAAATTTTCATCATATTTCTCATTCCATTTCCAGCAATCCAACTGACTCCGCAGTGGGGTTTCATCTTTAGAAGCGATAAAACTGCATTTTTAGTGTAGAACTGTGGAATGCAGGAAGTTAATTGTCGGCTGTGGAAAGAGTGTCACGGGAAAGCCGGGGAAATTTCCATTTCTAAATGCTGAAGGAAAGTACATTAACGGATGACAATATTCAAGACAGCGAACTCGTAATTTATCCGGTCTGTCAGACTCTATTGAACAAATTACGACTCGACGTTGTTAGCGTTCATCTCTAGTTTGTTTAGTTGAGAGCTGCATTACAGTTGAAATGCTGGAATTCTGGAATCATAAAATTCAAATTAATTGAAGAATTGTCATATTATTGGAAATGGATTATTAGAAATGATAATTCTTTAAGTAATTTAAATTATTTTCTTTCTTTATTATGTAACTCAAGTAATTGTGCTCGGAAGACACATCCGCTCTGTACCGATTCCTCAGAGGAACTAACTAAATCTACAAAGGGAAACAACACCCTGGTCCTTCTAGTCACATGTTCCCAAAGAGTCGTATCCATTCCACTTTGTCTAAGTACTTAAAATCAAACCTAAACTTCATACCTCACACTTCTCAGAATTCCAGTCTATAAAAATGTTGTTCAATATAAATATAAACAATCAAAAAAGAATAAGATTGAATTTTGTTCTCTATTTATTTCATGGAAAAATCCAACACATATCGAGGGATTTTAAATTTTGAAACTGCTGGATTTTCAGTGAAATCTGGAATTCGATGGTTTTTTATTTAAAAGTCTGTGACAGTCGGCCTAAAATATGTTATTTGTTTACTCGCACTGTACCAACTCAGGGTTGATACACTCGAGCTACCGAATTATTATCACTCGAGATGTGATTCTTTCACTGAAGTGTCTCCGGGTGTTGTTTTGTCACTCGATTAATAAAAACTGCGTGAGAGGGAAGTTAATTGATGAGGGAAACTAATAGAGATAATCAAATTACACTGACACTGGGTTGCACAAAGTTCTAAAATGTTATTTTTTATTGAACACGGCTTTTACCTACAATTGAGAGATACAAAACTTAAGATGTCACTCCAACTTCACTTCCAAAAACGAACTAACTTGATCTTTTCATTTTTCTCGTGAGAGTGTCCGAAGAAAGAGGAGAGAATTTGCTGTACAACAATTATTTGTAGTTTTTCTGATTGGTGGGCCAAGAGCCCTCGAACTTATTGATGTGATCTATTGATGGTGGGAGTAGAGAGGGTGTGATTTGAAGAACGACAGAAATTTGACATTATCGAGGTTATAAATTACTGGCCAGATCCTTCTGAAAGTGTGTTCGGCGTATGGGTGCTAGTAAAGTTGGGGAGTTTCCCGTCATAAATGATAGGTTCGGAGGTTGTTGGTCTTCGCGCGCGATTTTAGAATTGACAAAAAAATAGTGAATTGCTGAAGAGCTGATGAGTTTTGGGAACAAGATTTTTCGCATATGACCAGCAGCTTTGTCCAAACTACTAAGTCGTGATTTTCTTTCGAATTGCCGGATTAGACGGATGGAGAAAAAGGA
Source organism: Diachasmimorpha longicaudata (assembly GCF_034640455.1). Classification (NCBI taxonomy): domain Eukaryota; kingdom Metazoa; phylum Arthropoda; class Insecta; order Hymenoptera; family Braconidae; genus Diachasmimorpha; species Diachasmimorpha longicaudata. Next base: position 3,398,088 of record NC_087236.1, read on the forward strand.
TTGCAATTGCAGTTATTCGCGTCCTCTCTCTTCTTTCACTCTCCAAAATGTCTGGTAATTTAGAATATTCTCCTTTTCTGGAGAACAATAAATTATACTTAAATACAATTAGACCATGAACAAAAATAGATTTGTTGGAGACAAAACACGCACATCGGGATATTGAAGAGTTGATTGTGGGAAGAATTAAAAATAGGAGTTGTCAATGAGAAAATCGTTGTAATATTACTTTCCACCTGTTTTTACTTTATTTCGACTAAAAATCAAGAATCTCTAAGAAATTATTTTATCATGTCTGGATATCAAACACGAAATTATTATTATCGACGGGGAAGTCTATCTATAATACCGCGAGGTTAGAGCAACAACAAAATACACAAACAAGTTAAAAAATTCAGGTCCTCTTGGAAGAAAGCGCGGACCATGACGAAAGTCGCGTTTTTCATCTTCGTGAAGAGGACCTTTCGGGGATTCTCCAAGACTCTAGAGAAAATGGAACCTTAAAATTTTAACCGTACTAAAATTATTCGTTGCGATAGGATGGGGTAAGGTTAAGGTAAGGTTTGACATTTATTAATAAAACCCGAACATTTTGGGAATTTGAAAGAGTATATGCAATAACTCGTTTGAGCGGACAGACAGATGTTTTCTAGAAATTAACAGGTTAGGTATTTTTTTCAATATTAGCGATTTCATGTTCCCCAAGATTGCGAATAATTTTAAGACGAATAAAAAGAGCTCATCCACGACGGAATACTATTCCCTTATAAAAATTGAAGAATCAACAATTTAAAACTGGTAACAGTAGAAACTAGACGTGAAACTGGTGAAAATTCGAAGTCTAATGAGCGAAGGGAAGATGGACGCCAAATGGCTGATGCAGCAGGTGCCATGACGGAGTCCAACGTCGGCAGTAATCGGATATATTCGGCGCTCATCGTTAACCAATCACAATGAGTGAACCAAAAATGGCTGTACATCGCAGTGAAAAATGCCGGAAGGCCCAATAAAATAAACTGATCTAAATAAAAACTTTCACAGGATTTCTGTTAATTATTCATTGAAACTCAAATAAAAAATGATAGACCTTCAAATTTTATAGAGCTGTTTCGTACATGTTACGGACCCACTTACCATTAATTACAAAATATACGGCAAAATTTATAGTATTGATAGGAATTTTTATGGGTTAATAAAACGCATTCCAGTATTCGAGCATTTTCCACCTTTAGTTCTCGGCACGGGAATTTTTCAGCGACTTTTCTCCTCGTGGGCGAAATTTATGGGATACCCCCACCACCAGTGCTCTCCATTAATAAAAATTAATAATGAGTTCAATGTACCGCTTCACTTCTTTTTCAATTCCCTAAAATGATAATAATGGTTTCATTTTTTTTTAACATCACAACACGTGGAAATATGTTTTTCACCGATCTTTTAACAAAACCCATTAATTAAAATGGTTTTTAACTATTGGATTATGGGATTAAAATAAATAACACTTCAGGCTGTATTTTCACTTATTAGATTTTAATTGAAAGCCAGGTTAATGAAAAATAGACGTTTAATTAAGAGCAATTTTATTTTACGATTATGTGTTCACACTTCGAGAGCAGTCGTCGAACTGACAAACGATTTTGAAATCTCAAAAACCAAAGCATCGTCATCATGGTTTCTTTCTCTCAATAAATACAACGATTTCTTTATATTATTTAATAAACATAAACTGGAGTTTTCGTCGTAAGACCACACAGACAGCCTCTCCAAGCAACAATTACCTCATAGTATAATAAATATAAACTTATACAGGTCTGTGATATGATCGTATTGTTTTTGCTCTTTTCAATATCACTCACTATTGTTTATTCTCTAAAAATAATTCGTGACTCTACTCTAGTCAAGAGGTACGTTGCTCTACGGATTCTCGAGAGAGAGACTAAACTTAAAGAGAGTAGAGCCTTATTTTGGGCCTTTGGGACCAGAATATTTCCACCCCCAAAAAGGTTTTCGTTTATCATCTCATCGCCACTTCTGGTCGCCAAATGTTACTCAGAAAAACGAGTAATAAAACTTCTCCTACTTTTGAAGTGAAACTTCTTTGCGCTCGTTGGGCTGTAATTCCAATATCGTATGTAACGAAAAAGCGACAGGAAAAGGGAGGGGATGGCGTGCGTGGTGGGGCAGTCAGACGGACAGACACATGGGAGAGAAACGAAAACGCGATAGATTCGGAGTAGGAACATGGCTCATTTTGTTAATATGATGAACAATACTAATAAAACCTTTTTATTAATATCGGGATAGTTCACTGGGAATTGCCGATTCAGTGGCATCAAATGCTTTTTACACATTTGAAAATCATGAAATCTTCGGTCTAACTTATCCTTCAGTAAAATTCCCGAATTTTAAGCGGTACGAAAATGAGAATTTCGTAATTTATTTAAATATATACTCTAATATGAATATTGGAGATTATTTTTCCCATCCAAATATTGGTCAATAGGATTGCACCATTCGACGCTATTTTGTATAGCCAACACGGTATTTCAGCGGAAATTCTTGGAAATTTCACTGGAAATTTTGCATGTTGCCTATATAAAAAAAAAACAAATGATGAAGTAACCCTCAATTGTATCTGACAGATTAAATGGCAATTCGTTGAAAATTATGTCTCATGGTGCAATTCTATCGGCCAACATTTGGATGGAAAAAATAATCCCCCGAATACCACTCGAACTTCGAAATTATCTGATATTTCCCTCAAGGTTCCCTACAAACAAATAAGCTTGTCAAGTTTTCCAGAAAAATCACTCGCGCTTCGCGCTCGTGATTTTTTAACCTGAAAAACTTTACTCCTTAATTTGTTTGCAACGAATCTATCGGGAAATACTCGATAATTTTGAAGCACTTGTGGTATTATATGTGATCAATTTCCTTGATTTTTCAATGAAATCGTAAATTTCCTGTTTTTTTGTCCTAAATGGGCTTCGGTGTCACTGTTCCCCGAATTAAAAAATGCATTGACAGCAATTTCCTTATTTTCTGTTCATTTTCAGGGAAATATGGAACAGAAATTGACTATTCTATTTGGTTTCTCCACGAAATCCCGAATTTTCAATAACAAAATGTTCTGAAATCTTCCTGTGTGGCTCAATAAAAATGTCCGAAAATTATCACAAAAAAATTCAGTCAAAATTTTGTAACAATCTATGGCTAAGAAGTTCCACTTCTGTCGTGCATAAATTTTATGCACATATTTTTTTTATATATTCGGGGCCCTACCGCAGTAAAACTGTAGAACATATTTCCATATGAGAAAGAGTGAATTTTGTACTTCAGGAAATCCCCAAAAATTAAACATTAACAAAAACCGATTCTGTTTTTGTTCCATTTTTTGTTTTTATTTTTTTGGGCATCATTTACAGGAAACAACTTCCAAGACCGATGAGTTCATGCACCTGACATTCAAATGAAACAGTTGAATCAAACAGCAAAAACCATGAGAATTAAGAGAGACGATGAGTCGAGAGGTTTCGCATTCGCGGTGAAATCACCGCAGCGACATCGCTTCTCAGGCGTTTGTGTCTCCCGTTATTCTAATCGTATGTATCTGTATTTCATCGCCTAGTATTAGTACATCGCCACAACCGCAATATTCTCAACATCGGATTATGTATCATCATCGCGTTAAATTCAATTGCCAGAAATTTTATGCTCAAAACGATAATTTGTTTTGGAAAAATGACATTTGAAATGGGGGAATACGAGTTTTCTTGGGATCGGTGACGAGGTGAATCGTGGAATGAGGTAATAGTTTATTGCCGAGGCTGAGAAAAAATTGTCTTTGCGTAATATCGTGGTTGGGAATCTTCGGAAAGACCAACGGATTAGAATTACATCTAACAGTAAAAAAATTGTGAATTTTAAATGCAGATGAGGGTCAGTTCAGTTCCACCAAACGTTTACTCCAGATATCTTTGTTCATGGAAAGAAAGAAACCATGATGACGATGCTTTGGTTTTTGAGACATCGAGATCGTTTGTCAGTTCGACGACTGCTCCCGAAGTGTGAACACATCTTCCTAAAATATAATTCAATTACTCTTACTTAAACGTCTATTCATTTATTAACCTGGCTTCCAATTAAAATTTAATAAATACGATTTGTTCAACAACCTTCAAAGATATCTCTAAACCACAATTATCTTTATAAAAATCGTTTAAACAATTTTTCACGGTCGCCAGAGAGATCTTCCGAAGATCTTGCGATGATGTCCCTGAAGATTTCTTGAATATCAAAGAAATATTTTTCTACATGAAATAATCATTATGTCGTATCATCACCGATGAAACAACTGAACTCGAATGACCATTATCCCTTGATTTGTAAATAATTTCTCCTTCCACATTTCCGATGACGAAATCTCATGAAATTTCAGATAATAATTGTCACACGATAAAAAATTGTAAGAAATCTGGGATTAATTTCACAGTTATAACACTATGGCAAGAGAAGACAAAAAATGCATTTCCGGTAAGAATCAGGTCCACGACACTTCGGACTGTCTAAAGAAAAATCTAAAATCATAAATTTAACATTTTTCACCCACCAACGAACATAATTGCGTCAATAATAGCTGCTGCCAATGAAAAATTTCAACAGACATTGCTTGTTTGGAATTTTTACAGCTACAAAGCCGCACAACACAGCTAAACGTCTCACTAATTTTTTCCCGCTCTACTTCAAAATTAGAGTTTGCGAAAGCTCGGACTCGGGAACAAAAAGGAGCTCCCACCAACCATTACCGCCTCGCTGCCTCTCTAAAAAAAATTAATTGATAACGCCCATTGTCAATCTGAACATTCGTCTGAAGACTTTAATCATGTCCTGTGGGACATGTCCTGGTATAGGATTCGCGGTTTTAATTTGGTGGGAGAATACGCATCGTCCACACGCAAATAATCAATTAATATATTTATTTCGCCGAAGCGTTAGTCAATTCTACAGGTTTTAATTCCAGAAAACCTTAAGGCGGTATTTTGGTCTAGAAATTCGAAAAAATTCATTTTTTTGCATATTTTCAAAGTTTAAACCTTTAAGAATATGTCCTTAAAAGGATTTTTCAAAATTCGAATTATTTTCGGAGATACAGAAGATTTTGTGAGGCGTCATTTAAACCCGGCGAGTGAAGCGAATCACACTTCAACGCGTTTTTCTCGAAACTACTTTTTTCGAAATGGTTGTCATGATATCTCAAGTTCTACCCGACCGATTTGTTTGTAATTTGGTGTAAATCTGCTTTATATACCTCTCTATCGAGTGAGCCCTGGATTTTGAGAAATTTCAATTTTGAGTATTTTTTAAAAATTCGAAAAGGTCAAAAAAAGAGGGTAAAAAAATTTTTTTTCAAGTCGGCGCCATTTTGTGAATTTTTTTTTTTTTGTTGCTAAGGTCTACTCGGTAGCGACATCTTTACTGATTGACAATTTCTCAAAATTCTTTGTTTCCGATCACTGAAAGGGGTGGAATTATCTCAACCAGGGTGCACCGTTTTTTTTTAGGCCCCCACTACACCGGCCTGTAATTTGCCGAGTTTTGGATTTTTTTTTTGTATTTTTTTTATATTGTTGAAATACCAATAAATAACATATAAAAAAATGGATAGTAAAAATGTTTTTCATTTTTTTAATCTTAGTTTGAAAAATGGTTAAAATTTAGGCTTCTAGACCAGAATACCGCCTTAAGGGGTTACTCTCATGTGATCACTTCGAAAAATCGATTTTTTTTATATATTATGACAGTAAAACCTATTGAAAATATGCTGTGAAAAATTCAGACCGAAATACATAATATTTGATAAGTTACAGCTCATAGTCGCCGACGTGTCGTAAGCGACTGTCTACCAGGCTTTAAACATTAAACGCATTTTTCTCGAATCATCATTTTCTGAAACTGTCATGGTCCTAGAAAAAAAAGTATTCAACCGATTGCTTTAAAATTTACATATGTTCTTCTACTCATTTATAGTTATCGTCCCTACCAGAATTGTTTATTTTCGAAAATATTTTCATATTTTTTTTAGACAATTTTTAACGAAAAAGAACAAGATTTTCGTGATTTTTTTTTGAAGTTCGATATTTTTTATTTTTTTTTAATGAAATTGATTATATTTGGTAGGGACGACAGCCGCAGATCTACTGAATAATAATCCATTCGATTTTTTTATCTCAGACAACATGAACACCCGCTATCACCTCGACCAGTGAACTACCTTTTTTTGTTGGGGACTACTTTGACTTTACAAAAATACATGTTAAAAATGTAAGAAATGAAAAAAAAATTTTTTGTACATTTCAAAATACAAATAAAAATATATTAAAAAATTAAAATGATTGAATTTTTTGTTGTCGCATAAAAGAAAAATTCCTAAAAAGTGGGAAAATGTATGCGTTCACATGAGAGTAACCCCTTAATGGAATAGTGTCGACAGGTGAGACACCGATAAACTACTCAATCGTGACGATTGGGTATTGTCCAGAGGTGTGCGACGAATTCCTCTGGATGCGTGTGTGTGTGTGTAAGCCACTGAGCTCCTGTGAGTGACGTCACGTAGTCAACCCTCAGATGGTATGCAGCGAGCCGCTACAGTGCTACACTGGAACATATCCTGTAGGACATGATCGAAGTCATTTTTCGACTCAAAAAGCCCCTGACACCTGGACTAAGACTCATTTGTCACATTTAAAGTGGAAAAAAAGGTTTACAAGCAGTAAAAATAAAATGGAAAAGTGTATTTATAAACGTAAATAGTGTTAGCAATTACAACTGTCTCCTAAAGACAGTGTTTAGTCACGGGACAGTGATAAACACTCTTGACGATCGTTATTTAAAAACCATCATTCTCCGGCGGAGTGAAGCGAGAAAAGGCATGGGAATGCTCTCCGGTTATTTCTAAAGTCGTGCACTGGCAGAAAAAAAAATGCAGAAAAGAAGGTGAATCGTTTTTTACTCAGTAGAAGGTGCGAGAGATTGGAATGCAAAATAGTACACACAGTCGTGGTGTGGTCTCGCGATGCCCGGAATTTACGTCCCATTTCAATGGAGAAAAAAAATCTTGAGAGCCAATTATCATGTTTTTAAGGAAATTAGAAATAGTGAAACGATTTTTTTCTTCTAAATGAAAACTCTCTAATCCTTCATTTGCACGTTTCTCTAATTGTGGGTGGAAATGATCTATAATGGTGTACTGAGAAAAAAATATAGTAGAATTTACGAAATTTATCTTGTTGAATGTATATTGTTTGGTATCTGTTGTAGTTTGGATTTTTCCCCTATTGGGATTTGGCTAAAATTAGATAAATAAATGTAGCAACACAATCAATTACTTTAAGGGGAGGTATGGGATAACGGGCCAAAAAAAAAGCGTTTTTGAAAAATTTTTTTTGAGAAAACTACTGAATATTTTTGAATAGTTTTATTATCATATTATTCAGTGACATTTCAAATATGTTTTCAAATTTCTAGACAACAAAATGTCGAAAATCAACGAAGTTGCAGCCACTTGAAGTAGGCACTCAACGGAATTCCGCACATTGCGGTGTCCCGGATATAAGATTGTAGAATCATCCGAAACACATGGGATAAAAAAAAATTAGTTCTTTAGAAGTATATCTCCCAGCCAACGTTGCCCTTTTAAAAGAAAATTTTTTTTTTCATTTTTTCAACGGTCGGTGAAGGTAAAAGTACGTTTTTAGCCCTAAAAATGCGCCATTTTGTGGCTGTAAAATCGAATAGAAGCAAAAAATAAATAAAATGGGACCGTTGACTGGGAGTCAATTCTATGTTGCACAAGTGTGCAAAATTTCAATACGATCGGTGCATAACTTTTTGAGTTATCGTGGACACCGACTTCAAAAAAGGCGTTTCGAGAAAAACGCGTTCATAGTTTTGGGCAAGAAAACCGACTACCTGCTCGACGCGCTTAACGGTTTTCGATGGGGTTCGGTGTTTAACGTCATATCTCAGTCAGTTTAACTCCGAATGAGCTGAAATTTTGAGACAACATTCTTCAATAGTTGTACATTCGATTTGAGAAATAAAAAAAAAAATCATTTTAAAAAAAATTTTATCCCATACCCCCCCCCCCCCCTTAACTTGAACTCTTTATTATTGGCACAAGGAATGCACGACTAACCTATAGGACCATTGTCCAGAGACTGAATTCTTACTATTTGAAAAACCTTTATTGAGGGGAAAAAAAACAAGAAAAAGTTTATGACTCCAAATGACAGACGCAGTTGGGGTATGCCCCAAGGAAAATAAATAAGTGGAAAAATGAATAAATGAGTGGAAAATAGTAATGTTAATATAAAATATAGCGTAAAATATAGGGGTATACAACAGTGGAAATTTAGGAAATTGGTGGGAGATGAGGGTGGAGATTGTGTATGAGGGGAGGGTCTGTTTTGGGACCCGACTGCAAGAGTAGGAGGATAAGGCTGAGTCCAATAAAAATGTCTCACCGAGAAAACTGGTTTATTTTTGGAATTAAACAAAAACTGAGAAATTAGAAAAGGGACAGGAATTAGGCTGAAAGGGATGGCAATTTTAAATGTGTACCATTAGGAAATGAGTTTGCACAGATGTGGAGAAAATTGTAAACTACAATAGGAGATGACCATAAAACGATATTAAAGTTCACTGCTAAAAAAATTCAAATGCTTCCCGAAGTAAAAACCTCAATAAAAGACGTAACTGATGGATTTTTTCAAGTAGATATTCGATGAGAATAATTAATAAATTTAACAAAAATTCAAAACTTGTTTTCCCCGTTGAACATAAAAAATGTATCGATTCGGAACAAACGTCAATCAATTCCTCCAGACACTTCACACTAAATTATTAACACTAAAAAAAACTATAAAAGAACCAAAATAAATAAAGAGGCTCAACTTTACGTGCCACAACGAACTTATTCAACTGGCAGAAAATCATTGTTCTAAATTCTAAGAGTCTTTTATTAATACTAAAAGTTATTTCCCTTTTCACCTTAAAAATCTTAAAACCCACAGGAAAAATTTAAAATAACAAGTGTAACGTTAATACCAGTGTAAATAACCCATCACACGAAGCACATCACTGTAAATTAATAGAAAAAGTAAATGGAAATTTGGCAAAAATAATTTTTCCCCATCTGGCGACGAGAAATTCCTTGAATTCAGTGATCCTATTCGCCCATTACAGAATCACTCTAGAGACCGGTCCTGGAAAGAGAGATCTCACCAAAGTCGCTGTCAAGTCTGAACTCCTGAAAAAGAGAGGCTGTGTGTCAATCTGATGTCATTAGGAGGTACGAGAAAGAGAGTAAATAACTCAACTTGACGAGTGGCGACGCACATGTCCACATGGGGACGACCCACTGACCCATTCAACTGGCAATTTCGTTTCGCCGATATCGACATCTGTTTTTATTCAATGCTGATGAGAAAAAATAATCTGAAGACTGTTAAATTGCCATTCAAACATCCCAATGACATACCGTGAATTTCGTTCCTTTCTCTACTTTCCATATTCTCCATAACATATTGCGAGAAATTTATTGAATTTTCTCAGTCGCTCCCAGGAAGTAAAATGATCGTCGAGATGGAGAAGTCGCTGGTGAATCTCTAAATTGAATTCTGAAAGAAAGTTATCATTTATATAATGACATTACATAATAAAGTATTTTCCTGTACCTTGAACAGTAATTCGGGGTAAATGGGTGGCACATGCGACGACAATTACATGTCAAATGGGACACGTCATGTTACCGCAGTGGTACATGCAGAACAACGGGTTCCACAGCCTTTACACAATTCAATGTTTAATTCAAAATTAATGTCTATTGGATTATGGATAGGAATTTACTAAATAATATCAATCGATGTTGTTCCGAATCGAAACATTTTTTATGTTCAACGGAGAAACAAGTTTGAATTTTGTTAAATGTATTAATTATTATTATCGAATATCTACTCGGAAAAATCCATCAGTCAAGTCTTTTATTACATTTTTACTTCGAGAAGTATTTGAATATTTCTGCGTCTTAAAACTTTATTATCGTTTTGTAGTCGTCGCCTATTGTCGTCAACAAATTTCTCCACATCTGTGCAAACTCATTTACCAATGGGACACATTAAAATTACCATCTCTTCCAGCCTAGTCTCAGTCGCTTTTCTCATTCATCAGTTTTGTTTACTTCCAAAAATCCACAAATTTCAGTCTTCCAAATAACTGTTTATTACAATCGTTGTCGTCGTAGAAAACCCTGATCTCATTAAATCAATTTCCTCCGTGAGACATTTTAATTGCACTCAGCCTTACCCTCCTACTCGAACAGTCGAGTCCCAAAACAGACCCTCCCCTTATACACAATCTCCACCCTCATTTCCTAATTCGCCAATGAAAATTCGTGTTATATTTTGCAACCCAAGCATTGATCAAATTCGACATCCCAAATTTCCACCTTAGACTTCTAAAAATTTGCCAAAAACCGAGATATGTTCCAAATTTAGAACAGTCAATATCAGCCTCAACATACCCATCATGTGAAGATCGTTCGTAAAAAAACAAATTAAAATCTTCCATGTAAAATCATTAAAAAATTATAAAGTGTAAAAGTTTATTACAAAATATGTGTGTTTGTGAATAAAAGAAAAATTCTACTTAAACATCAGGTTATCCGTTATTGAATGAAAAACATTGAACCTTAACAAACCTAGTTAATTATTAACTGACAAAAATTTGTTGTGTCACCAAAAGGCGCAACAGATTTGCTTATAAACTTTAATTCTTATTATCGCACGGAGAAGGTATATCTTTCTCCTACGATGTCTCCAGAGGAACCAACCCTTAGTGACCAAAGTTATCACACTCTGGACCCATTCAACAGAAGGCCCTTGTTCTCTCATTTTTTTTTCTTTTTCTTCTCTGTTTCTGTTTATCAAAACTATTCTAAGACGACACTAGTTGGACATTAGGTGAGAAAAAGCAAGAAAAATGTTAAAAGGAACTGTCTTCCAACAGTTTATTTGAGAGACTGAAGCTTTGGAACCATTGGTGGAGAGAATTTTTTGGATAGAGGGAGGTTTCCTCTGTCAACTAAAAAAATGAATAATTTTCATTGATGAAAATGAGGCCCGTCCCTCTCGTTCTATTGTTCCACCGTCCGAAGATGGGAAATTTGAACTGGAACCTCCCACGTTTGAGCTATGATTTAAACTGTTGGAGAGAAAACCTCTTTTTTGGCTCACGGCTGGCAACAGATCAAGTCGTAAAGCTGCGCGACACAGCTCTTCCACATGAGCCTTACGACAGCTAGGTGGAAAGATTACCCAAAAAACTCATCTTTGAAAGAGTCCTTAGTTGTGCTGGAACCTACATTTTTTCGGAAAATAGATATTAGGTGTGTGAATAAGTCTTTCCCGTTTTTTGTAAGAGATGCCCCCACCAATACTGTGCGAGTATTCAATGGTTACATATGTCATAATCAAAGCTTATTCATCTGTCAACAATTCTACACTAACACATTAGTTGAAATTTTTTCGCATCATAAATTTTTGATATCGTGAAAATGTCGAAATTTGAGCCGAGTCGACGTCATTTGCGGGAAGTTTCACTTTATTGGTTCAATTTGAAGAAATCTGCTGCCGAGGCGCATCGATTGCTTCAGGAAGCTTATGGAGAAGGTTGTGTCGATGATTCAAGTGTTCGCGGATGGTTTCGACGCTTCAAAAGTGGTGATTTCGACGTGGAAGACAAGGAGCGTTCCGGGCGGCCGCAAATCTTTGAAGATCAAGAATTGGCGACTTTGCTTGATGAAGATTCGTGTCAAACGCAAGAAAACGATGGCCAATACTTTCAATAATTCATTTGTAACCATTTTTTCACAATAAAGGCTCAAAATTTGAAAAAAACGGGAAAGACTTATTCACACTCCTAAAAACTAACATTTCGGAGGATTTTCCTCAACAAATACCTTTGCTCAATTGCTTGAGTGGAGTATTTCCCATAATTTGTCGCGTTAAAATCCTCGACAAGGGTTTAGGACAAGATCTCTGCTCCCCCCACCTTTCGTGTCTCCCCGCCCCTCCGTATCACTCTAACCTTCAATGTTAAGCAAATTCAAACAATTAATTTTCATAACATACATACATACATACATACTTCTCCCGAGTAAATGTTTACGCCATGACCCAACCACCATCGGAAGCATCACCTGACCTTTACCAAGAATTTAACAATTCTCCGTCTCACGTGTGATCACCTCTGGAATAACACATGACGACTTACTTCAGTGCTACAGTGACAGTTATAAAAATTCCCTCCGCCACCGAGTCGGACTCGTACCCGTTACACAACAAAACTTACGTACTAAAATTATAAATCTATCTTCTTCCCCTCGCCGAACCTGTGAAAACACTTTAACATGAATTTTAATGGTTCGTAATTACAGATTACGAGAGGCGAAGGAGAGATGGAGGTAGGTGGACTGTTCAGGTGTACCAATTGCTAACTGTTCATCTGCATCGTAAATTCAATCGGTTGTTTCAAAATCTGCATTTCCAGCGCATGTAATTCACTGCAGAAAGGAAAAAAAAATTACAGTCGAATAATCATGAGAAATTACACTTATTTATTTCCTTTTTTTTTACCATCCAGTCGGATTCCCACGAACAATTTAAGAAATCTCTTCCTCACTCGTCTGCTCCACTGACATGAAAAATCTATTTCGTTACCGTGAAATCAGAGACATTATCGTCTCAACAATAACATTCTTCGGGTAAAAAATGACTGAGTTGGAGTTATTAAGATTTCTAATTTTCTTTTGACGAGGGATTTCTGGTTTTCCCAGATTTTCTAATGCTGGACATTTGTTATTCACGTTTTCTTTTTACATTTTTGTGGTGAAATGGAAAATACGGGGGTATGAACTCATTCGGAATTTATACATCATCTAATTATGGAGAGTTGTGTGTGGATTCATCTCGGCAATGACAAATCTGGTTTTTTCAAGGTCGAGATGTGATGATATCCTCTGGCTCATTGAACGAAGAGAAGTATTCAGTCGGACTGGCATCAGAAGGCATGCGATGTTAAACACTCAGATGGTTCGACTGAATATGACGTGCATGAAATTCGATTATTTTTTGTATCGATTTATGAAAATCGATTCTCGAATCTCGAAATTCGATAAGTCGAGAATATCGATAATTTCATTTAACTAACGCCACTGGCGCTGTCGCGGTAATGACTGTTTTGCCTCTATTGTTTCACTAATCGATTATCGATTATCGAATGATCGATTGGGGTAATGAAATAATCGATTACCTGTATGAACCCGCCATATATTCAATTAGTGACCGGTCCTTTTCGATACCGTATATTCAATAGGAATAAAAAAGATAATCGATTTTCGACTTATCGAAATTCGATAGTTCGAGAATGTCGCATTTTTTGTTTTAATTAGCGTCACCACGACCGCGCCATTGATTTTCTTTTTAGGTCTACTTTTCCAGTAATCGATTATCGATTATCAAATGATCGATTCCGACCATGGAATAATCGATTATCTTTATGAATCCGCCATGTTCAATTAGTGATTCGCGTCCATTTTTTACAGAATGTTCAGTAGGAATAAAAAAAATCGATTCTCGACTCTCGAAGTTCGATAATTCGAAAATGCCGCATTTTTTTATTCAACTAGCGCCGCCGGGGCTGCAGCGTCAATGTCCGCTTCGCCTCTACGTTTTCACTAATCGATTATCGATTATCAAATGATCGACTATTGCATTGAAATAGTCAAAGTACAAACTTCGATTTGTACAAAGTACAAACTAGAGTAAATTGAGTACAAAATATTTCTTTCTTTTACAACTACCTCATGATATATTTACCTCGAAGACTTTAGACCGAAGACTTTCAAATTTCACCTTGATCCCCTCTCAAAGTCGAATTCCAATCGATGCTAAAGTGATGAATAAATCCACGTGACGAGGAATTTCAATGCGTTTAGTTATTTTCCCACACAGATCCGACCCAGTAAAACTTTAAGGAAATTCACACACGATTTTCCCTCAGGAAAACGTGTGTTTTACGCATGTTGAGGTCCCTGCAGATGAAAAACTACCAAACTGCCCTCAATTTGAGAGCTGGTGGGGCAAAATGGACCGGTTAGGAGAGTGCAGGGTGGGACAGAATGGACAGGGGGGGGGGGGTCGATCCTAAAAAGAATTTCCGTCGGGAGAACCTGATCAACATCAGGACCTGATCGGGTGTTGCTTCGGCGAGTCTCATTGAGAAGAACCCGATGAAGACCTGATCGGGAGATCATCAGGTCACCCCCATTTGATGGGAAATTATCGGGTCGGGAAAACCTGATCGGAAATTAACGAGGGCATAATCAGGTTCGCTTTGTGGGACTCGGAAAAATTTCAGCGGGTCAATATATACATTCTTTTAAATTAATGGTGGTACCTGATTAATCAATTAATAGGTTATGAACATCATGAAGACTGACGGGAGTATCAATTAATTAGAATAATTAAAAGGAAATTTCCAGAAAATGAGATGTATTCAAGTTATTTTAATTAGATGACTTGATTAATTTGATCAATAAGTTAATGAATCAAACCCCGGTCTGGATTATCGATTTTTTCAGTAATTTTTCTTGCAAAAATCATATGGAGAATTATCCTGTTCCCCTTCCTACCTCATCCAAAATCCTATCCAACGATTTCCTTTGACGTCACAAGAAATGTGGAACGCTATATAAACTTCCCGTCTTGATGATAAAAAAAAAAAAAAAAACATCATTGATTATTTTTCCCACCCAAATTTCAGCCAATAGAATTGCACCATTTGTTGATATTTTGTATAGCCTACCTCGAATATCAGCGATTATTTTTCCCATCCACATCTTGGCCAATAGGATCGCACCATTCGACGTTATTTTGTATAGCCAACACGGTATTTCAGCGGAAATTCTTGGAAATTTCACTGGAAATTTTGCATGTTGCCTATATAAAAAAAAACAGATGTTGAAGTAACCCTCAATTGTATCTGACAGATTAAATGGCAATTCGTTGAAAATTATGTCTCATGGTGCAATTCTATCGGCCAAGATTTGGATGCAAAAAATAATCCCCCGAATACCACTCGAACTTCGAAATTATCTGATATTTCCCTCAAGGTTCCCTGCAAACAAATAAGCTCGTCAAGTTTTCCAGAAAAATCACTCGCGCTTCGCGCTCGTGATTTTTAAACTGGAAAACTTGACACGTTCATTTGTTTGCAGCGAACCTATCGGGAAATATACGATAATTTCGGAGCTCTTGTGGTATTATATGCGATAATTTTTTGATAATTTTGATAAACAAACGACACCTAACCAAATAAACCTCTTTTCATGTCATGGCACAATTCTCTTGGCCGAAATTTGGATAGGAAAAATAATCCCCTGAATACCACTCGAGCTTCAAAATTATAGAATATTTCCCTCTAGGTTCCCTGCATACAAATGAAGTCGTCAAGTTTTTCAGGAAAAATCACTCGTGATTTTTTAGCCTGAAAAACTTGACTCCTTCATTTGTTTTCAACGAATCTATCGGGAAATATTCGATAATTTTGAACCACTTGTGGTATTATATGTGAAAAACTTGACTCCTTCATTTGTTTGCAACGAATCTATCGGGAAATATTCGATAATTTTGAAGCACTTGGGGTATTATATGTGATTATCTAAATTAAATACGTTGCGCAATTGGATCTTCGGGAATTTAGAATTTATTCAAGTTATTTTAATTAGATGACTTGATTAATTTGATCAATAAGTTAATGAATCGGTTTTGGTGATTCTAAATATTGATAATGATGCTAAATAATTATGAAAAATAAGGTGGGATCATAGGCAGTATTGCGTATTGTACCACGTTAATCGTAGGGCACTCGATCTATCAATCTAATATCACTCGAGATGTTGATCTGTCACTGTCTAGATTCTGACAAAAATTCGATGTTCGATCGCCTTTAAGGTTTGTAAATAATTGTCGGTATAAAAAAAATTTGGTTTACAAAAAGTAACATTAGGACTTGACGAACGAGTTCAAAACTTGTCGACAGTATCTTATCAATTTCTTGTTGTGTTTTCTCGCGGAAGCAGAACACGACGTGCGTTTCGATTTTATTTTGTTTATTCACCGCTGCGAGCCTTACTCCAATGGATTTAAACAATTTAGACCGATAGTTAAAACTTCATCGGAGTTCGATCGAGGAAGTCCCAATGTTTTCCCCATCGGGCGACTGCGTGATACTGATATCGGGCCCCTAGGTATGAAATTATTGTATGTAGACCGTTGATTGACTCGTAAATACTCGAATTAATTGGAAATACTGTACTACCGTAATTATCTTACACTATCATAACTGTAATGATGATTAAATAAATAAGCTATTCAATAACCAGTACATTAACGAGACTAAAAACTGTAATAAATGGATTACTTATTAAATATCAGTAATAAAATATCGCAAATGAAGAATTATTGCGAATAAAATTTGTTTTTCTGTTTAAAGTGCTAGAACCCAAGAGCTGGGTTATTTACACTATTTACATTTTGCTTCTTGTATGCATTATTTTACTTAAAAATTTCAGGTCATGTTATATATTAATTTGCACTCGTTAAGATATGTTGTATACCCCTATATTTTACGCTATATTTTATATTAAGATTACTATTTTTCCCTCATTTATTGCTTGGGGCATACCCCAACTATGTCTGGCCCAAGTCTTAAGGGGTTATTCTCATGTGAGCGTTTCAAAAAATCGATTTTTTTTTTTTGATATTTTGACAGTAAAACCTATTGAAAACATGCTGTGAAAAATTCAGACCGAAATTCATAGTATTTGATAAGTTACAGCTCATAGTCGCCGACGTGTCGTAAGCGATTGTCTACCAGGCTTTAAACTTTAAACGCGTTTTTCTCGAATCATCATTTTCTGAAACGGTCAAGGTCCTACAAGAAAAAGTATTCAACCGATTGCTTTAAAATTTACATATGTTCTTCTACTCATTTATAGTTATCGTCCCTACCACAATTGTTTATTTTCGACAATATCTTCATATTTTTTTTAAACGATTTGTAACGAAAAAGAATGAGATTTTCGTGATTTTTTTTTTGAAGTTCGATATTTTTTTTTGTTTTTAATGAAATTGATTTTATTTGGTAGGGACGATAGCCACAGATCTACTGAATAATAATCCATTCGATTTTTTTATGTCAGACAACATGAATAGCCGCTATCACCTTGACCAGTGAACTACCTTTTTTTGTTGGGGACTACTTTGACTTCAAAAAAATATATGTTAAAAATGTAAAAAACGAAAAAAAATATTTTTTTCGTATATTTCAAAATACAAATAAAAATATATTGAAAAATCAACATGATTGAAGTTTGTTGTCGCATAAAAAAAAAATTCCGACAAAGTGGTAAAATATAGGCGTTCACATGAGAATAACCCCTTAAGCCTACCATAAACGCTGGCGCCACGACGAATTTTCCCTATTTCCCATTTGTTAAAAGCAATCGTCTGCATGCCCAAAATATAGGCATGTTTCCCTCCATCCCCTCCAATATTCTTTTTTCATCCTCAGGTAAGGAACTGAGGGCTGCGACATTATTTTGTTAGTCAGTAACATTCCGAATTTCATCGAGAGCACTGAGTCTACTCAAGTATCAGAAATCTCTTCGAAAACATACATCTATTGTCATAATACTTATACATTGGGCGGATTTCGTAATAAATATCAGTTTTATTTAATTATAAATTCTGTGTCTTTGAATTTATTGTGGGAATCCAACAGATAATTACATATGTGTTCTACATAGTTGAAGGCTTTAGCGTCCGCCATTTTTTTTTATAGTTAAGGAGGGAAACAGTTGTTGACTGTCAGTTTATATTGGATTATATAGTTTCATTCTTACTAAGAAATACTTCAAGGGCTTATGTATTCAAAAACGAATCGATGTAGAGAGTACCGGAGAGTGAACATAAACATAAACAATGACTCCATGTCTCCATGGCGAGAAAGAAATAAGAGTTCTTTTGTAAATAGGTGACGATATTCTTTTTGGTTCTATGACCGTCGTTTTAGTTAGCTGAAGCAGCCCATAGAGTACAGACGTTTTTCTTCCTCGTGCGTTTTAAAATAAAGGATAAAGTTATTGATGAATTCATTGCATTTAATATTAATTAAACTTCCCATTTCCAATAGTTTATTATACAAATTTGTTCTCTGAAGGTGATACTGTGGACAGTTCCATTAGTACATTTTGTCATGAGAGCGATAATCGTCGGTTCGTGAGGAGTGTGAAGTTTGCTGCACGAGGCATGAAGACGAGGATCGCCGAAGGCTTACGGCAGGCTTACGGCGACTGTCGAAGTAAAGAAACGCAAAAGTCACTTTTTGCAAATTAATCACAAACATTTCGTTCATTTTATACTCATTTTAAACAACTTTTTTTAACCTCAAGTACGTGAAAAATCAATTCTTTGGACGCTCAGCCACACACGACGATAAATATGAATGCCTCCAGGGGAATAGGTTATGAGGTCGCTTCGGGCGCTGTCAATCACACCGGACTATACATTTTTCCGAAGACAGAGCGCATGCCCGAGCGATGACAGTGCCTTAGGGCTCATCAAAGAGGATTGACTGAAGTAGAGGCTCAGTTCTGGGGGTTTGAGTGACCCCAGTGGCATCGTAGTACCTCACCCCAGAAGAGGCAGAGCGCCGCACGGAATGTTGGGGTGTCTGCCCGTCAACCGACTTAACAAGTCCTCAATAACAGTTCCGCTGTCAGTGGGACTAGTTAAAAATGGAGGTGTAGTCCTCTGCGTTCCCGAAATGCTTTTGTCCATTGAAATTAGATAACATTAGGATGAGCAGAAAGGAGGCTATGAGGATGCTTCACTTAAAATTAAGGAGATTGGGAAGGCGTCTATTGGAATATGGGATTGAAATAAGAAACACTGTTGTTTCTTTTGAACACACTACTTTACTCCACACACACACACACACACGACTTTTTGACTCCTCTTATGTCAGGAGGTACGTTCCTCTAGAGAATCTCACGATAGACTGAACTTAAAGATAGGATTTTGGGTCTCATGGACCAGAACATTTCCACCCCTGAAAAGGTTTTTATGTTATAGCCTCATGGCCACTTCTGGTCGCCAGATGTTGCTAAACAAGGCGGGTAAGAAAAACTTTTCCCTTTTTTTCATACATTCGGGGCCCTACCACCATAACTTTCTGGAACATATTTTTCAGAGGAGAAAGAGTGAATTTTGTATTTGGGGAAATCCCCGAAAATTCAACAGTGTCATACCAAACCCAACTACCGGGGTCGGTTCTACCAATTTTTTTTTCAACTTTTTGACAGAACAATCGAATGATTTCTTAATTCGCGGTTTCAAAGAAACTCTGAAAATGAGAATTGTGTGTAGTAAGATAGAAATTAAGAATTATTTGCAATTAAAAACGGGCAAACATCCCAATATTGCCTGTGGCGCCCTGCCTCTTCTGGGGTGAGGTACTACGATGCCACTGGGGTCCCTCAAACCCCCAGAACTGACCCTCTACTTCAGTCAATCCTTTTTGGTGCTCATTGTGATTTCCGGTTATAGTTCCTTGGATGAGTAAGTGAGGTTTACCGGGCGTGGAGCACCGATTATTGACGTGCAATGTTAAATGTCATTTAGTCCAGTGGTTCGGAACCCACTTAAAAATGTAGGTCCACTCGTGTTCTCATATGAGGATACGAGGATAAATAAACACCACAGCCAAACTATTAATAGTATCCATGTGGAAAAACCTAAAACAGCAAAAGAGGAAGCCGATGAATGAGACAAAACAAATACTGGTATGCAATTGCGAGGTACACCATAGTCGAAAGCTTCACCTAGTGATACTTAGGAGGAAACTCCAATTTTTTTTTTTTTTTTTTTTAATGCCATTTACTCCCTTCCAATAGAGGGGCAGTAAGCGCCGCCTATCGGACCTCAGGAACGAAAAGAATGTGATCAAAATCTTGTGGTTCTGCACTACATGGACACGTGAGATCATTAATGATGTCTATTCCGTAGAAAAAGGCTCCAAGATCATAATGGTTAGCTCAAATATGTCTGACCATAAAACTACTACCTCTAGAGAGCCAGAAATTGACAGGCCATATGGACTTGAAGACGCCTTGTAGATAAAATTATTTACACATAATTACGCTTATTTACTTCAAAGTAAATAAATAATTTAATAAATGAGATGAATTTCTCATGGATTCAAGAGAATTCTTCAGGGAATTCATAGAGATCAGTAACGAAGTGGTCAAACGAGAAAGTCACTTTTGACTATTGATTAGTCTTTGATGAATATCTCGAAATCTAGGGAAAATAGAGAAATTTTTGTTCTCAGGTTTTTTGTGGAGCAAATTGAGTACTACAATAAATGTTATGACACAAATTTCGCTATCTCTGTTAGATTCGGAGTTATTGCGACAGAACTAGACTCAGGGGTGAGTCCACTTATCTCGTTTTACCACTTCACTACTGAGTTATGACCGTGATATTTGAAAAATGTAGATGTGAGTGTCTGTTTGCCCTATGGGGATTATGAAGCGCATTCCATCATTCAATCGATCGATCCATTCTACTTCTCTTTGCCACGTGAGCCTATTGAAGTATTCTCAACGGTGTACAGTTTTTTTTATCGGACTGAAATTTCTCAGAGAATTTTTCTGTGTTTTTCTCTCCACTTAAAATGTCTCAACCAAAAATTGCTTGAATATCTCGTCCCAATTTTAGATCAATATCGATTTTTCCACAATAGTGATTTTTAGCGAGAGGGAGAACATTTTTTTTTAACTAAAAAGTGAGAATAACTACGATTTCTTCCAGGGGTCACTTTCCCATTTTTGATTGATTCCAATAGCTTCAATCTTGATATAAAAAATGAAAAAAGAGAAAACTTAAGACCTTGATGGATTTTGGAGATATTCACAATTTTTTTAAAACGGTTTGATCAATCGAGTTAAATCTGGATCCAGACTTAGCCTCAACTCTCAACTATCACATGACAAAATTTCAATTTTTTTGGAAATTTCTTACCTAGCTATATTCTTTCTGAACTAAAAAAGACCCCTGAGCAGGAGGCATTTCCGACAAATTTTACAATTACAATTTACAATGATTGGAAGATGGGTAAAAGTAGATAAATAAATGTGGCAACACAATCTCTTGCTACATTGTAAGCAATTGTAGCACACAATATAGCTAGAGTTTAAGCTAAAGTAATTACTTTAACTTAAACTCTTTATTATTGGCACGAAGGAGGCACGACTGACCTAGAGGACCAGTGTCCAGAGACTGAATTCTTACTATTCGAAAAACCTTTACTAAGGGAAAAAAAAACAAGAAAAAGTTTATGACTCCAAATGACAGAGTTTATTTTGAATTCCACCTGTGTAAGGATTGCAACGCTTCCAAGTTCGACCCACAACAGAGCATAAATTAGTCAATTTCTGGAGACTTTTCCAAACACGTCATAAACCTTGTCGAGTGATTTTTGAAGATAAACAGAAGAGCTGTGTTCTAATTTTCCAACAACAATTTTACAATGTTTAGATCTCAAACAATTCAACATCTGTTTCAATCAAAATTAGATTTTTTTGAGGTCCAGAGTAAACGATTGCAATGCTTTCTTTAGGAATTAAAAATAAATAAAAAACAAATTAAACACCCCGACATCCCCCGGCCTCCCCTAGTCAGTATCGTCCATATTGGAGTTTACATGTCAAACTGTTTATCAAAAAGTAATTTACAGTTAGATCGAGATACGCGGTAGCGTATCGGCCAAGTACGTTAGTCGCAGCGTTTTTTTCAACATTTTTTTTCGACCAAATATCAGACGTGTTTTGCATAAACGTTGTATTCTGAGTGGTGGCTTCGTAAATAAGGCAGTGTATTTATACAAGCTTGGCTTTTTTTTTATTTTTAGCATTTTTTGAAACCAGTGAAGTTAACGAAACCGTGCAAAACACAATACATTGAAACGTGGACTTGGCCATTTTTTTCAAAAATTACTTTTGATTTTTATGAGATTGAATAGGTCTTTGTACGATTTGTAGTTCTTTTATTCTCGTGTCTCCACTTGAGATTGGAAAACATTTTTATGGGTGAAAATTCTGAGAAGTTTGGGGCATGATGTGTATGCCGTTTTTTTGGGTCTAAACGGAGGTGCATAAGTGGGACTACTGTTAATGTGAGTCATCAGGTCCGGGGTGATGTAGCCCTTTAGTCTTTTTGGTTATGTCCTCCAAGGAAACGAACCAGAGCAGTTGTGCCCTTCGACCCTATAAAACAAAAGAGAATAAAATAACATTCGCACATTTGAATCATTACAACTGACCCATTTCTAATAATCCACAATATTTTTTCTATCTCACTATCCGAATAATTCCGAAATGAAAAGTTCCACAATGAGACGTCTCATGACGTGCGCATGCGAACGACTAGAGGGTCGCGTGACCACAGGCCCTGACCGTCAGTTACAATTTCAATGTCAAACTCCACCGCAGTATGATAAACCCATCCTCGATTTCCTCAGAACACGTAGTCCCACGAATTCCAATGCTAATTGTATCTCTGAAATACTACGAGCGTTCGATTATTTTTTTTTTTCACATGCAACGACTAGGGGACTCCAAAGTGGTCCTGGAGAGGATCGCTAATGGGAGGACGTCGAGTTTTCGTCTCGTTTCTCCAGCTATTTCAAGATGTAACAATGAAATTCGAAGAATACCGGTTTCAGTTTTGTGATAATAAATATTGTTATTACCTCCGAGAACAGCAATAATATTTTCCAACTGTGATAATAATATTTATTTTTACAATTGTTTCCAGTGAAATAAATTCTGTGTTGTTTAAAAAAAATTATGACCGTCTCTGTGTCGGGGTGAACAACTTTTTCGAAAATTAGTAATTGAAAAAATGAAGATTATGAAAAAAAAAATTTGATCAGTTCATAATTGAGGAAAGCAGTGGCGAAACGAGGTAAATAGCTTTTTTTATGAAAAATTATGTCTCTCTCAGTGTCGGAACAAATAAATTTTGCGAAAATTAATAATTGAGACAATGAAGATTATAAAAAAAAAAGATTAATCAGTTGATAATTCCGGAGAGAAGTGGCTGACAGTCGGCCCAGTCGACTGAACCGTTCCTGATGTTGAACCAGCGTTGGCCGACGTTGGCCCAGTATTGGTCGATCGTTGGCCATTCGGAATTTCCTCGAAGGATTGTAACAACGGATTTACGTTGCATTTACATATGTATAGTGCTTATTATCTTTGATCGGCAGATTTTAACTCCGATTTACTGCTATATTTTTTCAAAAATTGTGAGATAGTTTAAAATTTTTTATTTTAAACGTTGCAAGGATTTTTTCTATTTTCGGTAGTCTGATGTTGCTTTTGGGGATTTTTTTTGAAGAGTATATTTTGGTGTTCGACCTGGTTGGGACTGTCTCAAAAAATGTGGTCCAAATCTTGCAGATGCGTCCCTTCTGATTAATGATCAGTTTTTGAGTAATATCTTAGAATCGAAAGATGACAAAATTTTTATTAACATTTCGTTTCTGGAACGAATGACATGATAATCATTACATTCTAGTAAAAGATATGAATTGCTTTTAATATTCATTTTCATTTTCATATTCGTTCAGAAGACTTGACTTTAAGAAATTTTGAAACCGCTTTATAACTTTGTCTCTTAACATTTCTGAGGATCTTTTGTATTTTCGGTGGTCTAGTGTTATTTTTGGTAATTTATTTGAGAAATCTCTTTCGATTTGGTTGCACAGTTGGAAAGAACGTTATCCAAATCTAGCAGATAAGTCACTTTCAACTATTGGCCAGTTTTTGAGAAATATCTCAGAATCTAATCATGACAGAGAACATGACAACAAAAATTGAACACCTTGTTCAGTTTAGGAGATATTTTCGAAGAACGAATTATAAAAAAATCACGACTTCTCAATAACAACTTCACCAAAATTCAACCTGCTATAAAATAATTTCAATTTAGAAAATATTTATTAGTTTATTTATATGAGGCCCTCCTCCCTAGAGAAATTAAAGGGGAATCCCCATGAAAATTATACGCTGTAGCTTTCTCCAATTGCATTTGGTGACCAGAGAGGACCAGGATGGGTCAAGAGGAGGAAGCTCTATTGCCTTCTGAGGTTGAGTGTGAATTCTGGGCCTCACGAGACTTCATTAATTAGTTCAGTTCATAGTGAACATTCATAGTGTGTACTGCCTCTTAAGTGGATAGAATCAGAAGTGATATTTTAAATAATAATCTGATGTAGGACCAATGTGGTGGACAAGAAATAAATGTGAAGAAGTCTATTTCAAAAAGAACTATAATAACAAGAAAATATCAACTTGGTACAATAATGTTGATTAAAAAGTAAAAATTTGCTGCGATTAAAATAAGTCTGTTCTCTCCAAAAACTCAAAACGAACTAAACTGTCCACTCTTCCAAATCTCACTTATTCCCATCTATAATTCCCCTCTCTTCACTGCACTAGAACCAACCATCCATTGTTTATCTGTCCGCACACTGTCTCCACTGGACCTCACACAAAAGCCCCAAAACAGGCATGCATGCCATAAAACTATCACTCAATTATAATAAACACTTCACGCTAAATTATTACCACTACGAAAAACTATAAAGATACAAAATAAACATATAGGCTAACCTCTACGTTCCACAATGAACTTACTCAAGTGACAGAAAATCCTCGTCTTATTAGGAGTGTGAATAAGTCTTTCCCGTTTTTTTCAAATTTTGAACCTTTATTGTGAAAAAATGGTTACAAATGAATTATTGAAAGTATTGGCCATCGTCTTCTTGCGTTTGACACGAACCTTCATCAAGCAAAGTCGCCAATTCTTGATCTTCAAAGATTTGCGGCCGCCCGGAACGCTCCTTGTCTTCCACGTCGAAATCACCACTTTTGAAGCGTCGAAACCATCCGCGAACACTTGAATCATCGACACAACCTTCTCCACAAGCTTCCTGAAGCAATCGATGCGCCTCGGCAGCAGATTTCTTCAAATTGAACCAATAAAGTGAAACTTCCCGCAAATGACGTCGACTCGGCTCAAATTTCGACATTTTCACGATATCAAAAATTTATGATGCGAAAAAATTTCAACTAATGTGTTAGTGTGGAATTGTTGACAGATGAATAAGCTTTGATTATGACATATATAACCATTGAATACTCGCACAGTATTGGTGGCGGCATCTCTTACAAAAAACGGGAAAGACTTATTCACACACACCTAATAATTTCTAAGAGTCTTTTGTTAATATTAAAAGTTATTGTCCCATTTATCAAAAAATCTTAGAACCCACTTTGATATAATTAAAATTGAAACACTGTTTATTCTTTCCTACCTCATAATCCAATAACTCTGATTCCCCCCCCCCCATTACGTCCTCTACAGGTCTAATTGTCATTCAAAATTTCTTTCCCCGTGAAAAAATTATTTCCAAAATCCATTCCCTTCAATTATCAAATATCAGACACCCAATCTAAAGATCAAATTTCGATACAGTATCTCTCGATTCTCCCGGTGCGCAGACCCATAACGTCCGTCGACATATGGAAATTGTAATTTCACCTGTTGCATACACCTCAGTCCAAACAGTAAAACGGAATTCGAGACATCCTGACCTCAAGACCTCGAATCACCTTGCACCTCTTTTATTCCACTCCCCTACCCATCCCCCCACTCCCACCCCTAACCTCCTACCCTCCCTACACAATCCTCCCCCCTCCTCTCCCCCTCCCTCTGCCCTTCCATTCATCCATCCAGAAAGACTTACAAGTTGCACACACTGACAGCACAATCTTAAACACATTCTCTCCTTGTTATTCGACCTACGACCCACAAAACGATCACAAAAAAAACATCATCCGACGTGCGTGTACTCGACCTGTTATTATCAACTAGTCCACGTACATCAAAAGCAGAGCTACAGATACAAAAGAGAACATCATGAATTTTCATTTATTTTTTTTAAATTGAGGAGAAAAATAAAACAGGATGCCTCGCCCTTATGTGAAATAACTGGAACTGCATTCCCACGATATGATAAGAATTAATAAAAGGGGAGAGGGGGGGGATGAAATGAGGAGAGTGAATATTGGGAATGGGTTGTTTATTGTAGAAGTCAATCCGGTTGAGGTGAGGTTTTTTTATGAATTGTTTGATAGGGGGAGAGATTCAGGAGCTTCAAAATCGCTGAATCGAGGGGATAAAGTATTGTTTGTCAGACAGAACACTTGTTTAAGGGTCTTTTTTATTGCTATTTAATTTTTAAGATTTTTCGGGTCGCGTTTTTTGCAGAAATTAATTTTTTTTCTACAAATTTCATAGATTTCTTTAGAATAAAAAAAGGTATTACATTTTCTGAATTTTATTTGCAAAATTCAATTTAGAATTTATTTAAATGAACCTGATGAACTATTTTTTTATCACACAGAACTTTTGTTTAGCGCTATTCTTTATTTTTATTTATGTTTTACGATTTTCCAGGATAAGTCACTAGACAAAACAGTTTCTCGTCGCATTTTTTTACAGAAATTCATATTTTTCCCTGCAAATTTCATAGATTTCTTCAAAATAAAAAAAAAATTTACATTTCCTGAATTCTGTTTTTTTTTTTCGATATTCAAGGAAATATATTCACTCATGAAATATAATATTTTTGGAACCGCTTGGTCGATTGCGTCCAAAATAGCAGTCTTTTATGTTATGAGTACTACAGGTGTACAAAATTTCAACTCGCTTTCTCTACATTTTGTTAATTTATGATGATAAAACCTAGAAAGCCGATATCTCGAGATTTTACTCGAAGAAATGTGGATATGTCCATCAATATCGATAGAACCATCTGAGTCCTTACAATAATTTTTGATATATTAAGTAAAACGAAATTTCCAAAAGCTGTTATATTTCAAAAACTACTGGACCAATCGACCTGAAAAGACATAAAAATAAACTTTAATGATATCTATCACAAGTGGAAAATTCCTATTTTTACCCACAAATTTTACTGTATCTATGAACAATTTCCCAAAAAAATGTTCAAACCTTCGAATTTCCCAGCCCAGAAACACGATCCGAACTGTTATTTTTTTTATGAAATAAATAAAAAACCAAAATCATTATTATTCTCTTCTGAGTGTTTATATTTAAATTGAAAAACATTTTTATGGACTGAAATTGTGAGAACTGTGAGATATGTGAGATATGTTTAGGTTTGATTTTAAGTATGTAGACCAAGTGGAATAAACAGGATTCTTTAAGAGCACGTGACTAAAAGGTCCAGGGTGTTGTTTCCTATTGGGATATGGGTAAAAGTATATAAATAAATATAGCAAACAATCATTTACTTTAACATAAAAACTTTATTATTGACACGAGGAAGGCACGACTAACCTAGAGGATCGTTGAAAAAGAACAAGAGAACGTTTATGATTCCAGAGGACAGAGTTTTCTTTGGATTCCATATGTCAAGGATTGTAACGCTCTCAAGTTCGAAGCACAACACATCATAAATTAGTCCTTTTCTGGAGACCCTTTCAACCACATCATGAACCTCGTCGACTGATTTTTGAAGATAAACAGAAGAGCTGTCTTCTAATTTCCCAACACCTCCTTTATAAATCGAGTCAGTCCCCCTAAGGAATCGCTACAAACCGGATGTGTCTTCCAACCGCAATTATTTCACTTAATCAATAAAAAAAGAAAATAGTTACAATCATTTCCACAATATCATCATCCCAAATAATCCATTTCCAATCCAAACCCATCATTCTTCCCATTCCATAACACTCCATCCAACTCGCAACTGAAATAAGAAAATCGAAAAGTCGTTTCACCTCAACCCCTCCATTCACAACCAAAAACCCAAAAGAGTTATGAAATCCCCTCACCCATCGCTTCCATTTATTTCGCACAGACTCGTATTTAAAATCCCACGAAGCCAGCATCCTAGACCCCAACAATCCCGGAATACCTTGAATCCCCTCGTCCCGCAGTCCTCCCACAGCCGATTCCCACTCTCCCCCTCTAAACCATATTAAAAGTTATCCCCCGCAGGCACAGCTACGGCCTCCTCTCCCCCAACACCAACAAAGACAGTCGCAAAGGACACCACTACATACCACCTACCTTCCTCAGACTTCACCGTACCCGCAGGTACTCACCTTCCAACCAACTCGCCTCAGTTCGGCCCCGACCGCCAACGTCGCACGAGCCCGCGCCAACGGTACCGCATACCTCGTGGATCTACTGCGCGTGCGCACCGCCAAGTAAATAGTCCCCTCCCCTCTCCCAAGCGTCGGCGTCCAACCTGTTCCACGTATTCCACCGGTGGACTGCCGAAACCTGAGTAAAAGAAGGGGAAAAAAGCCGCAGGAGAAATAAGAAAATACCGAATACCCAAAGGATCGCGTAGTGAATAGTGCGGGCATTAAATCTCGACGTGTTCAGAGCCGTGGGAACCTGGTGTAACAGTGCAAAAATTCGAGTTCACTCCTTCCCTGTTGCCGAGTCCTCGTGAAGATCCGGGGAATACGAAAATTATCCTGAAATCCCTGAAATCAACGATTCGTTAAAAATCGGTTAAAGTCCCGGTGACAGCCGCACCTCCAGATTCCATAGTCTCTTGGGACTGAATCCTCCGGGTGGAAGTGAGCGAATAAATCCCCCCCCCCTCCTCCCCAGGGAATTAGATAGAGGCGAAAGACATCGGCGAGGAAGGAGGACGAAAATTCCACAGGGGCAAATAACACACACATACAGCATCAGGTTCTACGCCACTGGTTACCTGCATACCAGGGACGTGCGAGTGAGATAAACTCATCCTACCATAAAACCGTTTTCCTCCCCTCCTTCGTTGAAGAAGAAAAAGGAAGAGGCTAAATGGTGGTGGGGGGGCTGCTGGTGTACAGAAACCTCGAGGAACTGGACATAACAGTGGTGGGAGTTTAAAGTTCCTGAGAGAGAGAGAGAAGTTTCAATCGCAGGTACTGGTGTGTTGGAATTGTGAATAAGTTTTTCGAAAAAAAATATACGATTAAAATAAGTGAACGAAGGAGAAGTGGAGAAAGGTGGGAGGAGAGAGAGAGGACTGGAAAATATAACAATAAAATTGTGTTGTCTCTCTGTGATGGTAGAGGAGTCAGCCATAATGGAGTAAGAGATATCCGTGAGGCGGCTACAGCTGCTGTGAAATCGTGATCAGGGGGATATTTAGCAATAGTATTGGGACACGATTCACCGCGAGTCTAATAGTCTCAACGAAACGTTAACAGTTAGAAACTTGATGATATAAGAAAGCGTTTGAAGTGTCGGTTGTTAACAAGTTTTGTTATTGAAATAGTGTTTTTAGTGATGACAATGAGGGTCCGTAACGTGACTGAAATATCATCGTAATCCACCGCGTCCCCGATGGTAATCGAGCCGTGGAGAGAGAATAAATAATAGGTCAATCATCGTTTCCATTATCACGTCTTCAGGTTGTGATAGTTCTCCATGAAGATGAGAGGATCAAGCCAGGATACAGCGACCCCGTATTGTCGTTGCCGAGTGCTCTACCTCGGCAGTTCAGTACCCCACGCCAGCAAAGAAGGTCTTCTTGGTGTTCAAGAGCCCCTTCGTGAACTTTATCCAGAGCAAGGAGCCCTGGGAGCACGTGGTATCGACTCCTGGTTGAGTGTCTGGTCGAATGGTCTTCTCCTCGAGAATGTCGACGAACATCGAAAGAAAGTTACGCGTTTCTTTCCCATCGAGGCCCTTCACTATTGCGCAGCAGTGCGTCACGTCAAAGGTGGCAACAGTGACATCTCCAACGCCCGATTTCTTCCCCTGGACTCACCATTCGCGAGAAATCCATCCGCAAATCATCCACCACTATTTGCCGCTGTACTCCGTCGTACAACGGGAATCAAAGTTCTCGAATGCCACGCCTTCATATGTAAACGTGACATGGCGGCCAACGCCCTGGTGAGATGTTGTTTTCATGCTTACGCTGACAGTAGTTATGCTAAAGGTCTCGATCCAAATACAGCGACAATCATTAGCAATGGCACATCGCCAGGACCTCATCCAACAAATGGCACATCCAACGGTAGTTTGTACCATACGTTGGGCGGTTCAAGCACAACACTAGACAATAGCAGTCCACCAGGTACGCGTTTGGATAGTGCATCCAACGATGACATCAGTCTTTACAATGGAGATGAGAATCACAAAGTTTGGGCGAAGGGTAGGGACGAAGTGGATGCCGTTTACCAGGAGCAGGGAACATTGAGAAGTACCAGGGGTTCGAGACCGAGACAACTGGTGGCACCACCACCACCTCCACCACCACCACCACCACCGTCCCAGCCCCTCATGTCAGAAGAGTCGACCTCATCAACGAGGAGAAAAACAAATAAGAAACTGAAGAAGATCAAGAATCGTCATGAGGATCAGATTATGCCACATCCTCAAATGCATCCCCAGATGCATCCTCAAGCAATCTACACAAATGGTCATGGACATCATACTCTGGGTCATCCAATCAGGCAGCAGCACTTCCATCAGATGCCACCCAGCAGTAGATCAGTAGCGGGTACTCTAGCAAGACCAGCGCCAGTTCTCCTCGTTCCTGCTGCTACTCTTCCCCGAAAGGCGCATCATCATCATCGGGGAATGCGACCGATTCCTGCAGCTGCACCGATCGTTCCTATCTATGCTCCACTCCCCGTCGTTCCGCCACCACCAGCAGCCCTTTATCAGCCGACGTATGGGACAGCTGGAAATCGGGGGAGGCGACATCATCAGGAGGAATCCTCGACACTGGGGGCCAATCGAAGGCTCGCGGCTTCTCATGCAGATCTAACTGCTCCTGATGGAGCGGCTGAAAGCCCCGACGGGGATTCCCGCTTTGGCACCGGAATCTACCGACGCAAAGGACATCTCAACGAACGGGCGTTCTCCTACAGCATCAGGGCCGAACATCGCAGCAGAAGTCATGGGAGCTTGGCATCACTGGGATTCAGTCCGCAAAATGGTAATGCTCATCCCAAGGAGGAGAAGAAGGATCGGGAATTTGCTCAGATGGTCGCTGAACTCAGTCTTGATGATCATGAGAGGGGACAGTACGGAAGGAATAATCATCATCCGCCGCAACCGTTGCCCCGACCTCGTCGATAAATTTGTTAAATTGATGGTAATCTGGGGCCTTATTTTAGGGTAATACTCATGGATATGATAATTTGATTAACGGAGATGTTGCTTATCTGGGGGAGGAGCAATAGGTTGATCATTTGGCGGAGGAAACTCGTGGAGATTGATCGTTAGTTTATCGAAGTTTCTATTTTTTTTTTTTTTTTATGATAGATTCAACGACCTTCGAGCTAAGTGCCAATTAGTCGGGAGTAATTGTCCTTGCAGGATACAGCGTCACGCTGCAGGACTCTGGGTACATACGGTGTCCTTGATGGATGAGGATTTAGCCAGAATGTTTGATACTTTGGGGCTGTTTTTGGATAAATTTTTTTAACTTAGATTGGTCACGTGCTTTTTAATGTGCCCTCTTTTTGGTGTCACATCGTCTCGAGAGTCGGCCTGAATACCGGCAGTGGTGGCGCGTGCTGGTAATGCCTTGAGGCAAGAGAGATTGTGCACGTGTACGACGAAGAATCGGTAATTAGCATTCAAACTGTCCTAAGTTAACCGGTCCCATAAAAATGCGGGTGTCGCAATGCAGGCGGTTATGGTTACGGCAATTTTTTTAGTCTCAGGTGTGTCAGCCCGGAAATGAGTCTCTTGACCTGGTATTTCGGTGGGGTCTAATGGACTTTGAAATAACTGAAAATATTTATTCTCGATATTTTTGAATTGAGCGGGAAGTATTTTAATGTGGAAAGGGTCAAGTGGTTTCAATCGACTTTCGGTAGTCGATTAGACGTCGATTTCAGCAGTTGGTTGATGGCTGGTTGATGGTTGATCGATGATTAGGTTAGGTGATGATCGATCAATCGATGGGCGAATGGTAATCGATAGGCAGTCGATTGGAACTCGATTGTCAGTTGATTGTTGGTCGATCGATGACTAGTCCATCTTCAATCGATTTTCAATCGATTACTAGCCGATTTTCAATCGATTACTAATCGATTTTCGTTTGATTACTAGTTGATCTTCAATCGATTACTAATCGATCTTCAATCGATTACTAGTCGATCTTCAATCGATTACTAGTCGATTTTCAATCGATTACTAGTCGATCTTCAATCGATTACTAGTCGATTTTCAATCGATTACTAGTCGATCTTCAATCGATTACTAGTCGATCTCCAATCGATTACCAGTCGATCTCCAATCGATTACTAGTCGATTTTCAATCGATTACTACTCGATCTCCAATCGATTACTAGTCGATCTCCAATCGATTACTACTCGATCTCCAATCGATTACTAGTCGATCTCCAATCGATTACTAGTCGATCTTCAATCGATTACTAGTCGATTTTCAATCGATTACTAGTCGATCTTCAATCGATTACTACTCGATCTTCAATCGATATTCAGTTGATCGCTATTCGATTGCTAGTCGATCAATTGAACAGAGATCGATTAGTATTTGACTGAGTTCACAACTCCTTGCTATCGAGTGATCCGTCAGGGTAGCTCTTGTCTGAATTTTTGAGAAATATCTCGAAATCTAAGGGAGATAGAGAAATTTTTATAAGAACTTCATTTGTGGAGAAAATTAAGAGCCACAAAAAAGGTCATGATGAAATATTTGCTATCTCCCTTGCATTTCGAGATATTCATTGAAAACCGGCCGGTAGTTCAAATCAGTTCGAATCGTTTTGCCAGTTCGTTACTGGTGTAGTTCGATACATCTGGAGGGAGCGATTGTTGAGAAGAGTCGTTAAGTCTTGTTTATAGCCCAGAATATGGGTTAAAAATGCTCTATTCATGGGCTACCGTGCTTTCGGTACTAAAAGGTTTGACAAAGTATTTGCAAATGCAGTTGAAAAGAGAAATTCCATTCCCTGGAGAGCTGTAATTTTTAGAAAAGCCACGTTGAGTTCAACTTAGAGAGAAAATAAATGTATAAAATTCACTAGAATTTTCATAAAGTCCTATATTTTTTAAGAACAGGACAACGAGAGTTTCTCAAACTACTTAAAATAACGATAAAAACGTGAATGTACGCTACATTGGCCAGACGTCGGTGATTTAAGAAGAGATATACTAATATTTTATTAATATTCATGAATTTTCATGAAGCAATCGATTTAGAAGTTACAGTTTTCAATTATTTTTTAAAAGAGATAATGAATTTTTAATTAGGATTTTCGTGGTTTAGTGAAAAATTCAATGTTCGTATGATAAATATCAGGTGAAAACTTGAGGTGTCATCAATAGTTTGATAAAAATGACCAGATGACTGATCATAAATTGGTTTTTAGGGAATCAAAAAACCTGAAATTTTTATTTTTTTGGTTTGATAAAATTGCATTTTATGAAAAGCTGGAAATCCACAATTTCTGAATTTAAAAGAATTTTTAACCAGACTCTGGATATTTAATACCAAATGTTAATTACATTGCATTACCGCTTTGGATTAATTAAATTACGATTTTGACTTTCCATGATTTTTTCATCGAATTTTTAATATTTAATTACGTACATTATTTTATACTTCATTCAAACCCTCCTTCGATGAAAATGTTTGAAATTTGTTTGCAAATGTTTTACAATTTTTATAAATTTATTAATAATGTTCTCAAGAGGAATGTTAAACTGTATTTAGAGGAAAAATACTTTTAAAAATTCCAATTATGTGAAAATTTAATGGAATTTCAATGTTTTTAGTACCAAATAACTGAATTTTTCATTTCTCATGATTTGTCTTTCCAATTATGAAGTCAGAAGAACAAAAGTCCAATTACGAAATGATAAAAAGTTCAAAGAAACCACAAATTTTCATCTGAAAACTCTTCTGCAATTTCTTCTGAAAGATATTAATTTCTCAATTTTTATTTGAGACTTTTCTTTGGTAAAAAAATTTTTATCACATAATTTTCTGCCAATCCAAATGAAAATTGCAATAATTTTTTCATTGAATCGATAATATTCAATCACATCCATTATTTCATATCTCAGCGGAACTATCATCCGCTAAAAATATTTTTAAAAATTCTGCAAATATATTACAATTTTCATAAACTTATTAATCATTTTCTGAAGAGCGATGTTAACCAGTACTTACAAAAAATATTAATTTAAATAATCCAAATTTCTCTCAAAAAATTATGGAATTCTGAAAATTCTTTTGAAAAAAAAATTTCTTCTGAAAAAAACAAATTTCTAAATTTTCTTCAGCAAAAATTTTCGTTCGAAAATCATTTAATAACAAATATAGAGAACTCTTGACCATTTTCATTTATAAATAAATTTTTGTCGCATAATTTTCTGCCGAGCGAAATCGAAATGACGAGAACAAGATTTTTAGTTACATCACAGACACGATAATAGAGATGACAACAATCGGATGTGCATCCAGTCCTCGCAATCTTTATCCTCAACGTCATCAAGGTCACCGTATCTATCTTTAGCAATTATTAAACATTATTGTTTTTATCCGTTAATTTTTATTTTATTGCCAGAATGAGGAGAAAACGGAGTTGAACCCGCCTGGGATTCCCTAACGGTAAAAAAAACCCGGTTCGCATCTCATCGCGAATTTTCGTTCGCCAAATGTGTCACACACTTTTCTTCTTGGTATTGAAATACGAACAAAAAATATTGTTTATGGTTGCAGAAAATTATCAACGTCTCGTGGTAGACTATTTTCACGACTTTGAGTGGAGAAAGAGCCATTTTAATACTATAATTGTTAACGGACAGACAGGAAACTCACGATTTACGTTATTTCCAGTGTCTCGACATGGAAATTCATGCCAAGGGGAATTTACTATGTTAATGTTAATTGTACACTAATACATCTCAATGTCGTATTTATTGTTGCGACTCGGGGACAGTTTGAGGCTTAATTTACACTGAATTTCACGCAGAGAAATATTCAAGAAAAATTACCACACTCGACGTTCGATTATCGATTACAAAAATGACTGAAAAATTACAAAAATATTCTGGAAAAATTACGAAACTCGACGTTCGATTATCGATTACAAAAATGACTGGAAAATTATGGAAATTTCAGGAAAAAATTACCACACTCGACGTTCGATTATTGATTACAAAAATAATTGGAAAATTACGGAAATTTCAGGAAAAATTATCGCACTTGGCGTTCGATTATCGATTACAAAAATGACTGAAAAATTACAAAAATATTCTGGAAAAATTACGAAACTCGACGTTCGATTATCGATTACAAAAATGACTGGAAAATTACAAAAATATTCAGGAAAAATTACGAAAATCAACGTTCGATTACAAAAATGACTGGAAAATTACGGAAATTTCAGGAAAAATTACCGCACTCGACGTTCAATTATTCATTACAAAAATGACTGGAAAATTTAGGAAATTTCAAGAAAAATTCCGTGACATTTCCATTTTTTTTTTTCAATCACACTTTTTTAGAAAATTACTGGTAAAAATACGTAATTTTTATTTAATATTTCTCTGCGTGTGAGGGAGTCATAATTCTGTCGATAAATAATTTTTTATTGAGAACGAATACAATCTCAATCTTCATAAACAATTGTATTGTGACACGTTTGAAAAAATATTGTGAAAAGACCGACGAAATACGCCAAAAAATTCAATGGAATTGTTGTTAAGAGATTATTGCCCATATCTTTTCATTTCTTATTTTTTTAATAAATTTTAAAGGAACGATTGGGAAAATTTACGTGAAAAATATCCGATTTTTAGATTTTGTTATCGTTCAATGGCTTTTTCAGGGAACTGTTGCTAAAGTTCATCGAAATTTTACCAAAAAATTAGCAAAATAAACCCATGACTATGAAAATTTTTCAGTCATTGATTAATGTCAAAACCTAAAAATCGTAAATATATCAAAATATGATAATATATTCCACAGAATTTTTTTATACAATTGATTTTATTGAAATGTGATCTATAGAATTTTGATGAAACAATTTCCCCAATTTTTCCGTGTGATTTTCTTGAAGATATCAAGAGCTGTTGATAAAAAAATTGAAATTCTATAGAATTTTGAAAGATCTTTAATCGAAAACAATGATATTAAACATTTACGAAATTTGCGTTGACATTTCACTTGTTTTTTAGTCACACATTCTATTAAATGTTTTTATAGAAAAAAATCAATTGATCTCGATTTTTCTGTTGGGTTTTTTCTCTCGAGATTCTACCAATTAAACTTATGGTGCCCAATAATTCTAAAAATTTTATTTTTATCCACAATATTTTGTTTTGCAATTTATTCGCTTTGCAAATATGTTACACCATAAATCCCAAGCGAATATTCTCTCAGAAAAATCGATATCTCATCGCAAAATACTCCCAAAAACCGCAATTTCCCCCAGAAATCCTTCAATTTTCCCCCAAATTCCCCCAAACTCTCTCAAACCTCCCTAAAATTTATCTACAAATTCTCCCCACCCCAACCCAATTTGTCCGACAGAATCACATGTTTTAATCATTATCGAATTATCGAATAACAGAACTATCGAGTCATTCAATTGAAAATACCCATCATTTCGCTCCCCTCAATTTATTTTTCAACTGTTTCAACTGTTCACTCTCCCGAGAAATAAATCGAGCCTCAATGCCACTAATAGAATATTCGAAAAATATAAAAATAGTTACAAATAACTATTAACCAGTGGAAATCAGTGCGGGACAGATCGATGTCCGTAATTTCTTTTTTTTTATATTTTTTTTATCGTGAGTGCATGACGCGTCGCAACGCATTTGGCTTTCTACGTCTTCCGTGTGTTAATTTCGGTGAATGTGTGTGAGTGTTACGCAATGATGAATGGTTAGTATACAGTAATACGAAGGAAGCATTGAAGGATATCAAATTACCCCTCCTCCTCTGCCCCTACCCTCCCCCTGACGCCCCTCACCGAACCCTTAACAAGGATTAATTTTAAATTGACGCGATGCACTGAAAGAGAAATATAATTTTGCCAATTAAATATTCCTCCGACAAGAATTTAAGCCGAATTTGTTAATGGAATTTCGGGCATTTGTTTATCCAAAACAAATATTTGCAAAATTATATTTATCTGTCAGTGTAGATTAAATATTATCGCTCATATGAATATTTATCGTCCGAGAAATAAATTATTTCTTTTAATAAATTAAATTGAAATTGTTCATTCGGTTCTGTCGAGGTAGAAGGGGTTGATCGCTAGGGGTAAGTTATGCCTCTTTGATTGCGAATGAAAGTGTTCTACACGGAGAGAGAAAAAGTTCAGTAAATTTAGAAAATTACGTAATCGCGAGGGAAGAAATTTTTTATGAAAATTAGACGTCCAGAGGGTGAAACGTCAGACGAAATGATTTTTAGCCAGTTTTTAGGATGAGTTTTGCCCGCAAAATTGAGTTTGAGGGTCTAATTTTTTTAATAAAATGAACTGTCGCCTTAGATTTTGCCATCTAGAGGTTTAATTGTTATGAAAAATTTCTTTTCGTGCGGAAAATCGTGTTGTATTTTGATCGTTCGGGAAAATTACCGACAGAAACATTTCCTGAGTGGAAATTCTGGTTTCAGATAGTGATCAGGGATTTATATCAGAATTTGATGAGAGATATAATGCCGCCATTTTGAATTTTTTATTAGGATTTAATTGAGAGAAAAAAATCGAAACGTTTTGAAACGGGAATTGAACCCGAAACCTCCTAATGTCGCTTCAGGTGCTCATATATTATGTATTATATATTATATATTATATATTGTATATCATATTATATATATTATATATCATCTATTATATTATATATCATATATTATATATTATATAATATAGAAAGTGATGAAACAAAATGAGTCACTTTGACTGGTGACCAATTTTTGATGAATATCTCGAGATCTAGGCGAGATAGCAAAATTTTGGTTAGAACCTTTTTTGTGCAAAAAATCAAATACTACAATAAATGTTATAACAAAAAATTTACTATTTCCCTTAGATTCGGAGATATCGCTCAAAAACTGGAATCAGAGATAAGCGAACTTATCTTGTTTTATCACTTCCCTACTGATATATGGTATATAATGTATGATATGTTCATTGAAGGTCATGTGCAACGTAATCCTTGTCAGGACCAATACGATCGCCATAATTGCCACCTAATTAAATGCCCCGGGGAATAACGCAATCGAAGAAAGAAAAGTTCCAAAAATAAAAATGTTTTTTGTCAGTGTACACAGAGAGAAAAGTTCGTTTGTGACCTTGTACAACTGATCTTTGTTTGGGGACTTGTGGAGGAGATACAAAATTAAATTCGTGAGCTATAAAATCACTATTGGCAGTGCAGTCTGTTGTGGAATAACGGAACTGTCTTGATTTTTTTTTGAACATTTGAAACTTATTTATAAAGTTTATCAGTTGTAAATTAAAAATATAGAATTAATGACTGGACTGTATTGATTATTAGATTTGGAGCGTCTTGAATTGTGGGAAGAATTACCCAAAAACTTTAGTAATTCTGAAGCGAAAGGTTGTGCAGAGAAAAATTGCGGAATAAATTTAAGTTTTCAGATGACATTATAAAAAATTACGGCGTCTTTCGTAAAAATTCAGTGACTTTTGTATAATTTTCTGATTTTTC
Organism: Diachasmimorpha longicaudata; assembly: GCF_034640455.1. Classification (NCBI taxonomy): domain Eukaryota; kingdom Metazoa; phylum Arthropoda; class Insecta; order Hymenoptera; family Braconidae; genus Diachasmimorpha; species Diachasmimorpha longicaudata. The sequence goes on from NC_087236.1 coordinate 3,437,057, forward strand.
TATTTTAATGAAAATTTTAATAAATTTTAGTGAGAACTTATTAAACCTTTCATTAAAATAGAAAAATGAGGAAATAAATAAATAATAAATTGTTATTCAAATTTTCCCTCCCTGTAAAAATGAGTCTTTTCTGTAAAATTTTGATGACTTTTGAATGATTTTTCACCTCATGTCGGAATCCATTTGATAATTTTTCTAAATGTTTCGAGCAATTTTCATTAAACTTCCCCTTCCGCCTAAAAATGACAGTTTTGTCCCCAAAATTCAGTGACTTTTATACAATTTTTCATCAAATTTCTAAATGCATTTGGTAATTTTTCCAAATCTCTCAAGTAATTTTTATTAAACTCTTCTGTTCGCTTAAAAATTGCAGTTTCGTCCACAAAAATTAATTATTTTTTCTGTAATTTTTTATCTCACTTCCAACTTTATTTGATAATTTTCCAAAATTTCTGGCATAATTTTTATTCAAGATTTCCCTCCACATAAAAATTGCAGTTTCGTCCACAAAAATTAATTGAATTTTATACAATTCCCCCCTAATTTCCACCATCATATGACAATTCTTCCAAACGTTTCAGGTAATTTTCCCTAAACTTTCCACTCGATACCAAAAACCTAAAAATCGTATCGAAATCCGAACGACGATACAAAAAAAAGTGCTACACATGTAAATCAATGATTTATCAGTATCAATTATTTATTAATATCCCGGATTAATATTAATATTAATATCAATATCAAATAATTAATTAATTACTTAATTTTCCCTGAGATTTCGCGTATTTTTCTCTCCACGTCGAATACTTCCACTTCCACCCCCGAATTTGTAACTTTTTCAACCCCTTCCCTCGGCCCATTTATCCCTTCAACTTAATTATCATAAATCTAGGAAAATACTATTCTGTGCCGGACGAATATATTTTGTATAAAAAAAAAAGTAAAGTGCACCGACCAGGAATGTGCCATCCCTCCGAGTTATGGGAAATAAACTCGCGTAAATATAAGCGCTGAATCGTGCACAAGAACGCGAATGTATAAGACGATGTTGGTTAATAGGAATAAAATAAAAAAAAGCATTAACGCACGAATGTGAATGTTAAGTGGTGATCATCCTTAAGCCGTTCGATCGGTTACATTCACCTCACAGAGGAATTTAATTATTTGTCAATCATTCGCAAACGTGTTTACGCCATTGATTTATATTTATTAGATAATATATTACGATATTCCAGGATATTCATTGCGAAATGAGGAGTTTAATGATAAGTCTATGTCAATGTACGGAGATTAATGAATAAAGATTTGTAGAAACATATGTATATATTAAAGAAAATATCTTAAACAATTTCCATTCATTTGTACCTGATTTTTTTTGTGGGACTGGGGGCGAAAAAATGGAGTTTTTGGTGGTAGTTCAGAGGTAAGAAAATGATGTTCTGCTGCTCTCGTCATGAAAAATAAGTCCTCGACTTGTTTGGAGAGGATACGGATTTTTAGGATGGATTCGGAGGAGTGTTATGATGGGTGGGTTTTGAACTGAATAAATTATAAGCAGGGTAAAATTAATTCGCAGATTTATTTCTGTCGTGTTTAACCACTCGAGTCAATTACACCAAAAACCCCTTTAAGGGGGGAGCCTGCTTTAGAGGCTTCAAGAAATCTATATTTTCAAGGATTTTTTTGGAAAGGAAAAAAATGTCTGATTGAGATCAAACTCTTAGGATTTATTCTTATATATTTAAAGAGTCTTCTCAAATTTTTTTATTATTATACATTAGATATTCTTCATGTTTGAAGAAATTTACGGAGGCGCCTCGAGTGTGCAATTTCTGTGTGTCGTACAAGATGCAGGTCGCAATTTTCATGTGAAACAAAAAAACAAAAGAAATTTTTAATTTTCAATAGTGTAATTCCCAGGTTAACCACGAAAATTCAACAAAAAATGAAAAATTCAACAATTTTTCGCAGATTGAAAAAAAAATGCATTTTTAGAAAAAAAAAATTATTTTAAATCGTTTAAAAACCGGATTAATGTAAACTTTCTTAAGATATGTTAGGTTTACCTGGAAGAGAATATAATTCCAAATTCAAAGCATTTTGATTCGTTTCGATAGGACGTTTACTTTTTTTCCTATCTTGTCCAACAATTTGAAAAAATCATAAAAATGGAAATCCGAGAAATCGCGTGTCAAAGTTTTCGTGATGCTCGTATACCTGCTTAACCCTTGCTCACTATTTCGTCTGCATCTCCGGAAATAATCCGAATTTTGTTCTGAAATTTTGGAGACATATTCTTGGATAGTTTAGGAAGTGATTTACGCAAAAAAAAAATCGATTTTTTTAAGCCTCTAAAGCAGGCTCCCCCCTTAAGTTGATCATCTTGTTCGCGAATAAATCCCCGTGATTGTCTTTATTTGCAACGATGCAAAGGTGATGGTGGTGTAGCTAAATTTACTGGAATTTACGTCCACACTGGTGGTGGTGTAGCTGAGAAACCTCAGTAGTGGACCGATACTGGTAGTACGAAACTCTTAATTAAGCGAAATGCTTAGCGTTAGAGGCCGAATACAATACTGAACTGAACTGGGTGACCGTTGGGTTTCCATGTTTGAGGTAGGGCTGACCGTTGACCCGACGATGTCCGAAATCTGACGTATTTGACCGATTTGATTTCTTGGAAATTAGGCTTTGTTTCAAACAAGACTGTCTTCATGGTCCGTGATGACTATTTCCCGACTCAAACTAACGTTTTCAATGTTCGTCGTAATTTGAAAATACGTCTTGAAGTGAAAAATGATACTCTGACGATGACTCCGCCATTTTGATAAAGTCTACTTGTCCACAAATTGAACTGTGTAATACGTCGTATTCTCCTAATCTCTTCGAAATTATTATCGTAAATTATGTGATGTGTAATTAACTGCCAATTGGAGATTAATGAACGACGATAAAATTGAGTGACGAATATGTTAGCTAATTTATGACGAGTGATGACAGTGATGTACCTCGTGAAATTCTGGAAGAAGGACAAATTTAGTTTAATGATACTCAACCTGATAAATCACAAGTGACGTATATTAAACGATATGATAATTTCATGAGATAGCGAGAACATAAAGAATGTGATTCTTTGATGAGCCAGCTCTAATGGTCTATTTCGGTCCCTTCATTACAATTCAGTTGATACAATAAATCGAATTGGGAAAACGCACTTTTTCCTTTTGCAACTTGACAACAAAATTTTTTGATGTCTTTATGATCATACGATAAATATTGTAATCAGAAAAAATAGCGCCTCACGTCCGGAAAAATAGTATGTGATTCGCGCCAAGAAAAGTGCGGTCCAAAGGACGACGTGAAATTAGCAGGACGAGCCAAAGGTCACACGATAAGAGTAGAACTGATTTGGAGGAGAGTTTTTCAATAATATTTTTCAACGTCAAATTCAGAACATCTCCAGAAACGAAAATTATCTTCCAAAAATCTCCCAAAGAATCTTTTGGCGTCACCAGAGAGATCTTCCGAAGATCTTTCGATGATTTTTCTGAAGACTTCTAGAGGATCTTTAGCAGACATTTTTTCTACGCAGGCAGCCATGTCTTTTTTTGAGAACTTCTTGTGATTTTCATCTGAATTAAAAGGGCGACGTGAAATTAGCAGCAGGAGCTGAAGGCGAACGGAGAGAGTCGAAGCCGACGCCAAGCGACGGAAGCCGAAGGCTAGTGCTACTAATCTCACGGCGTCCCATAAAGCCACTTTTCTCGACATGGCGCACAATATACTATTTTTATTTTTACTCCTACTAATTACATTAGGAGTAAGCTTCCAAATAGATTCCACCAAATTCTTATAAACTATGACATTAATACACAAATCATACATAAATAAAATACTAAAGGGATTGACTTGGTATTTTATTTATAAGTGTAACTTGACGATTCGAATTACTGTCCGTTGGTTCAGATGTTTGCTCGACTTTCAATCGTATTAAAAGTTCATTTTTACGGAGAAATGAGACTATTTTCGAACTTTTTAGTGGGGGCTATTCACATTTGATTATACCTACACTGACGACATTAAGACGAACATTAGAAAAAAGAAATCGAACCGGGAGTTGTTGAGATAATAAACAACACAGTTTTGCATATAAAGTGGCATAGCTCAGAAACTTATAATCCTATTTCGTATCATCATCATCTTCAATGTGCTACGCAGGGAAACTGGAGGGAAATATCCGATTAATTTTGAAGGTCGAGGGGTATTTGGCTGGATTATTTTTTTCATTCCAATTGCAAACAATTAAATGTGTGGCATTTCACGTCATATAGTATGGTTTTTCACTTGTAGTTGTGGCTTCTCCAGCGTATATTTTCTGTCTACACAAAATGCAGAGAATTGTTTCCAAATTGTGGCTTTTGTCTTCACTGTATTATTGGGAACATTATTTTTAATTTTTTGACCAATAATCTCCAAGGATTCTCCTCCAAATCTGCTCATGTGGAGGTAAAGTCTTTGAACTTGATTTTTTCTAATGACAATTTTGGGGTTTGAAACGCGTACAAATTGTTTATCGGATATTTTCATTGCTTAGCAACAAACAGGGAAATATCCGAAAAATATCCGAAGTAAAACTCTCTTACTTGTACCACGTGACGGGAAATGCCACCATTTGATTGGTTGAAATTGGGATGAAAAAAATAATCAAAAATATTTTACAGGAGGAACAAAATAAAAATTTACGGTGATAAAAAGAAAACATAAAAAATCACACAATAAAATAGAGAACTATTGGATCATGAACAGGAGTTATCTAAATCATATCAAAACAATTCGACTATGAACTTTAATTATTTATTTATCGCACGCAAAAGGTATATCTTTTCCTATGATATCTCCAACAACGGCCTCTTAATGACCAAAGTCTTCACACTCTGGACCCATTTCACAAAAGGCCCTTGTTTATTAATTCCTTTCTGCTCTTCTCTGGTTCTATTTATCAAAACTATTCCAAACATTTCGATACTATTCAGAAAAAAAAACTATAAAATACTGACATGGACTAAACACACCTACGGACAGACGATTAATGTTCCTCCACACATACCAAATACTTTCAATAAGAGAAGACAATTTTAGGACGTCTTTAAATTCAATAAATCTCACAACAGCAATTTTTCTTCAAATTTCTTTTTCTGAAATTATATTTTCCTCCCAGTGCATTTCTTTTGGATCTCAAAAAATGCGATAAATTCTGTGAAGAATATTTTTACATTTTTTCGAACAAGTGACCCATTGTAAACATCACCAAGAAATACGGAAACACTTCGGCCGCTTATGACCTACCCAATCCAACACGTGGACAACCCAATAGACACAAGGACCTCCTTCAATGGTGACTCTCCAACGGTCTCTCGAGTAAACCACATCGGATTATCAACTCAGCTACTTTTATATCGAGTCTTTCCTTTTGTAAAAAGGACATACACCTCAAATCTCGAATCGAATCGAACATATCGAAATTCCGTAACACTTATTCGTGATTGGTAGATACATTCACAGCGGCAAAATTTGAATTTCACAAGTACACAAGTATCAAGTAAATCAAGTCAAAGGATGAGTTAATTAGTAGAAAATAAAAACTTTGTTAGAAAATGGAAATGAAACAAGTTACTCATCAAATGTAAATATCTATATCTTATCGAAACTCCTGTATTTTCCAAGTCGTCTTACAGCTTCAAGACATTTAAAATTTTGCATGTTGCCTACAAGTGGGAAATAGATCAGCTGTGAATATATCAGCAATTTTTAAAAATCCATGTTTACGAAATGATGACGTGTTCAACGTCATACGCGATTACTTCAGGATCATTTTGGTATAATTATTTTGAATTTAAATATTACATTGACTTTTTATATCCCTATAATTCAACTGCTCTACTCATACAGTAGTTAAAATAAGGTGCGCTCACCGCAAATGTGACTTAAATAAAAAATATCACAACAATTAAGATCAACCAAATCGCGCGCGGTGGCGCGCGACTATGTCTCGTCTTTCCCTAAAATCGCATATGTTAAAAACGTAATAACGATCGTGTCATATAATTAAATAATGGAAGATATTTATTTATTTATCACAATTTCCTCAGGTGAAAATGTATTTCACCTGAAAAATGGCCTCAGGTGAAACTATTTTTTCCAGAATTCAGTGATTATCGCAGACACGTAAAAGCTTGGATTACAGTTACAAGCTAACGTCGGGTAACGGTCGAGGTGTTCCTCCTTGAGTGCGGCAATTGGGTCAGCCGGTTGAAACACTTTTATTAATAAAAGCCTTCATTTTTAATGTTGTATATTCTTCCATAATTTCCGTGATACGTTTTATTCAGTGATCAATTATCACGATCGACTTTACTGCAAGTGGATGTGGTGAATTAAGTTGTGTAGCGGTTCTAATAACGCTTCGACGACTCCATAAATGCTGAGAGCTGGTTGGTATGCGCTGATACCTCTTGCCGAGTTCGGTAAGCCTTGTTAATTCCGGGGAGAGTGATCGACGTGGGCGTGGATAATTGAGATGCTGATTTTTATGGGGAAAGTATTTGGAATTCATGTTTCTGGAGTTCTTCCTCAATTTATCCGGCAGTTTGAGGCAAATATGCGGTTCATATGCGTAACTGTCTTCGATTGAGAGAAGGAATGTGACTTGTTGCGTTAGTGAGCTATTCAGCCTTACTCAGAGTTTCATTTTAAATTACGTCAAAACATAAATATTTGGATTTAGTTAGAATTTCATTAATTATTATATTTAGCTTTTTCGTAATTAAAGGAATTTTCGCGCTGGAATGGAAACATTGGGATCGATCAAATTAAAGTTTTGATTTTTTAGGGTATATGAATCGATATATTTCGCCTCGTCTAACATTAGACTTACATTAAAATTTAAAAATTAGAGTTTTATTAACATTTAATTATCTATTCAATTGAATTATTTTATAATTAAATGATCTTTTGTGCTAGAGTGGAAATATTGCAATCGATCAAATTTAAGTTTCGATTTTTGTAGTATATGAATCTATTTATTTGGTCTAGTCTGGACTTGGACTTGGAGTTGCATTGGAATATGAATATTTGAAATCAACTAACGTGTAATTAATTATTCTATTTGATTATTTTGTAACTGAATGAATTATCGAGTCGTAATGAAAACATTGTAATCCATCAAATTGAAATTTCGATTTTTTGAGGTGTATGAATCGATTTATTTCGCCTCACCTCAACTTAGATTTACATTAGAATTAAAAAATCAGCGTTTTATTAACATTTAATTATCTATTCACTTGAATTATTTTATAATTAAATGAACTTTTACGCTAGAGTGGAAGCATCGTGATCGATCAAATTTTAGTTTCGATTTTTTGGTGTATATGAATCTACCTATTTGATGTAGGCTAGTCATCTTAGACTTGGAGTTACAGTTGAATATGAATATTTGAAACCAATTAATGTCTAATTAATTATTCTATTTAATTATTTTGTAATTAAATGAATTATCGCGTCCGAATGAAAACATTCTAATCCATTAAATTAAAGTTTCGATTTTTTATGATATATGAATCGATCTATTTCCCCTCGCTTAGACTTACACTTACATTAGAATTTTAAAATTGGGATTTTATTAACATTTAATTAATGATTCACTCGAATTATTTTATAATTAAATGAACTTTTGATCTAGAGTGGAAACACCATGATCGATCAAATTTAAGTTTCGATTTTTTGTTGTAAATGAATCAATCTATTTCGCCTCATCTAAACATAGACTGTTACACTGAAAAATAAAAACTTAAATTTAATTGAAATTCAATTCATTACTTAATTAAAATGTTTTGTAATTAGACGATTTTTTCTTCCGCTATTGAATTTTATCGTGTTATATCAGCAACACAATTAGGGGATAATCGCTGTCAAATGAACGCAGCCAGTCTCTTTTCCCCTTTCCTCTAATTATCTGACTCTAATTTGATTGGAATCTGCTGTGGGATTGATTCATCGATCAATCGATCACATCAGAATTGGATATAAACATTCATAATAACTTCTGGCCCACCAAGAATCATCCAAATTGCATCAAATCAATTAATCAAATCTGGATCAATTTGATCTGATGAAATTCCGACGAAAAACCCCGTTACAAAATTCACCAGAACCTGATCAATTGATCAGAACCTGAAGTGATGGATCACTTTTTGATTCATCATCAGATCTATTTTGATGCGACTTTGACCTGAACCTGAACTGAATTTCCCCTCAAATAGTCTCCAGATTTTGTGATAGCAAATGATCCTCTGATTATGTGATTGCCTGCAGTCTAGCCTCTCAGGAATTTTCAACTAATTAATTATTACTGTACATTATTTTTATTGCAATCACGCACATGCACACGTACAGTCGCCTACACATATATTCGCATCCGGTCCTCAAGCAAGTTTTACTCTCTACGCGACATTCAACACGAGAATTGTGAGTAGGCTCTGGATATAATCCAGTGGAAACTATCAGAATGATTTCTGCACTGGAGCTCCATCTCGTAGACTCTCTCTCAAATGAATCGACTTGAAAGGTCGATTATCAACCTCGTCAAGATTTTCAATGTACATTCTAAATGAATTCTTCAGATGATCCTTTGAAGAGTGTAATTAGATTTAGATCATAGTATTTTTAGAATATCTTACTTCTGAGTAAAGTCAAGAGGGCATCACTAATTATAGATCAGAATGAGTTCAGGCTCCCTGAGGTCAGGCTGAGATCATGTCCACTCCATCAGGTACTTTTAATATTAGGAGTGTGAATAAGTCTTTCCCGTTTTTTTCAAATTTTGAGCCGTTATTGTGAAAAAATGGTTACAAATGAATTATTGAAAGTATTGGCCATCGTCTTCTTGCGTTTGACACGAATCTTCATCAAGCAAGTCGCCAATTCTTGATCTTCAAAGATTTGCGGCCGCCCGGAACGCTCCTTGTCTTCCACGTCGAAATCACCACTTTTGAAGCGTCGAAACCATCCGCGAACACTTGAATCATCGACACAACCTTCTCCATAAGCTTCCTGAAGCAATCGATGCGCCTCGGCAGCAGATTTCTTCAAATTGAACCAATAAAGTGAAACTTCCCGCAAATGACGTCGACTCGGCTCAAATTTCGACATTTTCACGATATCAAAAATTTATGATGCGAAAAAATTTCAACTAATCTGTTAGTGTGGAATTGTTGACAGATGAATAAGCTTTGATTATGACATATGTAACCATTGAATACTCGCACAGTATTGGTGGCGGCATCTCTTACAAAAAACGGGAAAGACTTATTCACACACCTAATACTTTCAGAATATCCGACTTTTGAGTAAAGTCAGGGGGCATCACCAAATTTAGATCAGAATGGTTTCAGGCTCCCTGATCTTAGACTGAGATCATGCCCATTTCATCAGATACTTTCAGTATTTTTAGAATATCTGTGTTCAGAGTAAAGGTAGGGGAACATCACCGAATTTGACTGAGAATGATTTTATGCTCCCTGATCTCAAACTGAGGTCCACTCCGTCAGATTCTGATCAGGATCTCCTCACTGCTGTTTCCATTATTTTTTTGTCAAATTTACGGTATCAAAACCTGACCAATTTCCAACCAGGCGCAACCTCATCACATGAAACTTGACAACAGTCGATTCAATTTCTGATCCTAACTCAAGACACCTGACCTGAATCCCCCACTCCAATTTAAAAAAACAATTCAGGGAACTTAAACCGATTGATCACATCACTCCAAAATACATAATCTGATCCACAACATTCGTTAACGAAAATCGATAAGATACGAATCAATTGATAAGAGTTTTTTATCGTAATCCAACACTGTCAATGCTTCTGTTTCAAGTTCAACTCTTCACACCACACGCAACATGATTTTTAATTAGTCGCCTCTTTCCTGATTCTCATAGTTTGTCACGCAATACCTCGTGGAACTTGTGTGTCTCATCGTCTCGGTATTGTGCTTTCACAAAACAATTCTCAAGTTAATTTTGCTCGAGAGGTAACACTCAGTCTCGACAATCTCACTTGACAATCAGACCCGATAGTGAAGTTCCTTTTCGAGGTAACCAGACTGTGTAATTGCCTGGTACCCCCTTTCTTCTTTAGTTTATTGATGAGTTTTTGATGGGACTCGTGTGGTAATAGCTGGCATAATCAATTATCTCACGCATTTTGTCCTCATCAAGACTAAAAAAAATAACACGTATGAAGAGAAAATTTTTTGAAGCATTCTTGAGGTGTTGCACACGTAGTGCATATCGATCTTCTAGAATAACTTTTTATAAAAACTGTCGAGCTTTACGGTACAGGGCAAAGCTTTCATGTAAAACGTAATTATTCAAAGCAATGATGTTGAGTATCAAATCATGCGAAGTTACAATTTTCTTTTGGAAATTAAATTATTGTTTCGTCTCCAACAACTCTATTTTTATTTATCTTCTAATTGTGTTTAATTATAATTTGTTATCATCCAGAAAAGGAAAAATATTCTAAATTGGAATGCATTTTGGAGAGCGAAAGAAGAAAGTGGACGCGAATAACCGCAATTTTAATCCTTTTTTTTTTCATCCCTCTAATCCGGAAATTCGAAAGCAAATCACCACTTAGTAGTTTGGACAAAAATACTGGTCATCTGGGAAAAATCTTGTTCCCTAAAACTCATCAGCTCTTCAGCAATTCACTATTTTTTTGTCAAACCTAAAATCAAGCGCGAAGCCCAACAACCTCCGGACCCGTCATTTATGGTGGGAAACTCCCCAATTTTACTAGCACCCATACGCTGAACACACCTTCAGAAGGATCTGACCAGGAATTTATAACCTCGAAAATGTCAAATTTCTGCTGCTCTTCAAATCACACCCTCTCTATTCCCACCATCAATAGATCACACCAATGAGTTCGAAGGTTCTTGGCCCACCAATCAGAAAAACGACAAATAATTGTTGTATAGCAAATTCCCTCCTCTTTCTTCGGACACTCTCACGAGAAAAAAGAAAAGATCAAATTAGTTCGTTTTTGGCAGTGAAGTTGAAGTGACATCTTGAGTTTTGTATCTCTTAATTGGACGCAAAAGCTGTGGTCAATATAAAATAGCATTTTAGAACTTTGAGCAACCCAGTATCAGGGTAATGTGATTATTAGTCCCTCTAATCAATTAACTTTCCTCTCACGCAGTTCTTATTAATCGAGTGACAAACCAACACCCGGAGAAACTTCAGAAAAAAAATCACAACTCGAGTGATATTAATTTGGTAGCTCGACTGTATTAACCCTGAGTTGATACAATTATTTTCAATTATGCATAAGAATGTTTCATCATATCAATTCAAATCGTTGTTCTCCCCAACCAGATTAATTAAAACTTAATTATGACCGATTCCATTATTTAGACAAACAGTAAAATCCAATTTTTGTACCATTTTTTTTCCTTTCCAGGCCGTTCAAATGTTTTTATGGGGATAATCCTTACAATCTTCTCAATTATTAAATTATTTTATAATTTCGGTCTCTCTTGTGCCCATTTTACTGAGTGCCATTATTGCCCCTTATTTCTATATTTATTACACTTAACCCTCTAATTCTTGCAGACAGACGTTCTTCAGGAATCGTTTCCAAAGACGCCAAACTCTCCTTCCCTTCCTACTTGCACCCATCCAATTATGATATGGCCCTTTCCATCACAGGTAATTTCTCCAATTACATAGCATTTCCAGAAAACTTTTTCTTTCCCATCTTTCCATCCCTATTTTAGACAATCTCCACACCCCTGGTATAAACAATGTAAATTACCCCCAGAATCTATTGTCAGTGTCAATCGCATTAGAGTAAACCACTACCTTCTAGGAGCATCACCACACCAGAATCTCTAGATGTTGATCCCATCCTGTGGTACTGCCCAAATTTCCAAATTCAAAGAAACAAATTGTTGACTAGACTAATCAGGTCTGTCTGCACTTCTCTTTATACAATAAACAAATTTGTAAATGGAATAAACTTTAAACATATAAAAATAATTTTTCAATATTTAAAGGAATGTAAGTTAAAAATTTAATGTTAGATTGACAGTGTAAATAAATCTTATGAACAGATTTACAATCATTAATTTATAATATTTAATTTATAACAAATTAACACTGGATAATTTTTTTAAAAACTGTCCTGAAAAAAAATAACAAAATCCTCATTTTTCAACTGCACCCAAACGTAATCTTAACATAATCATTCCGATTAAAAATTCCCCTAATTCCCTACGATTAATTATTCCCATAATATTCCAGATCTATTAAGAACAAATTAATGATGCGATAAATATGCAAAATGCAATAGTAAAAAAATAGAAATTCTTTCATTCCAGCGTTGCACAATATTTAATCCAAGCCTCCTAATGAATATGTCAAGCTACAATTATCATTAATCCTCCTCTAACGGTATCGAGAACACAAGAACGTTGGAAATTAAAAAATCGAAAAATCAGCATATTTAAGAGAGTAAGGGCACCACCAGTAAGGCGATCAAGGCCAGCATTATAATACTCCGGTCAGAAATAAGAAAAAGTCTAGAGAACGTCAACTACCTCATAAACAATAATTCTTCCTCCGTCGAGAGTAACTAACGGGCTTTCATAATTTATAAGATGTTTATAATCCGTTTTTATTTTTTTCATTTTGTTAATTATTTTTCCCATCTCATCAGGCACAGTTATTCCAATTTTGTTACTACGTTTCAACTGTGTGTCATTCTGCATGATTTATTGTCGTTTATTTTCAACAAACGCAAGGTGTTACTAAAAAATTTGGTAGGGAATTCGCTAGACGGAGAGAAAAATCTGTGAATTTTTATGGTATGAATTCGATAAAGATTACTGTGCTACCTCACAACCTGCGGAAATCGGTGCAGCCAGCGAGGTCCAGGGATGCTAGGACCACGTGACGCGATTAAGGCCCAGTCCAGGGTTGAGAAGAGGGACAGAGTCAGAGTTGGTTTTGAGCATCGATAGAAGATAGACGCGTGATTAGACAGTTCGGACGTAGACGTTTTGTTTTGAGTAGTTAAGAGTGTGCTTAAGTGTCTTGAGTGTATTAAGCGTGTTAGAAACCGTAAAGACTGTTAACATCAATTCTACCCTTTTTTCTAATAGAAATAAACTATCCTTATCTTTTAAAAAAGTAACTCTACATATATAAGGTTTTTTTTAATGTTGGCCATTTTTGTTGCTCTCCAATTTAGTGTTAAATCTTTTAATTATTATGCTCCCATTGATTATCCCTTAATCCCCTAATTATTATGTTCCCATAATATTTTAATAGAGTAAAAGCCGCTTCTATTGAGAGTAAATGAGTAAAGGTCATTAACGGCGCCCTAAAAAGGAAACAATATGTCTGAACCTAATTGAGATTAATTTTTTTTTTTTTTAAATTGTTCATTTCTTTGATGTTACAAACGTTTTTACTTTGTTTTACATCCTCTCCAGCCTCTCTTCTTCTTTCCCCCCCGCCCCCTGTACCACATTTGCCGAAAGGGAGAAACAGGAGGGAGGGAAAAACCTCACTCGAGGGAAAACCTGCCCTGGTACAGTCGTCCTTATGACAGGACTACCGCTCGACAGTGAAACCGTGAGATTAAAGCGCTAAATTTTTAAAATTTTGACCGCCGGTGCCCGGTATCGAACGCGGGTCATTGGCTTGCGAGTCTAGCACTCTAACCGCACGGCCACTGCCGTCGGTTAATTGATATTAATTAAAATGTGACAAAAAAGAGTGCGTGAATAAAAAAATTAATAAAACTATGTCCGGGGGAAGAGAGACAAAGTCGCTGTCTCATCCTTTAATCCCCGTTGATTATGATTTTTTTTTTACTTTCTATTCCATAACACTAACTTCGATGATTATTTAGGGGACACGAAAATCATCCTTTGCTCACTTGTTGAGGCATCTGTTTTGGGACCTTTTGGTTTGTTTATACAATTGTTCCCTTCTGGCGAACTCTCTGATGAACTCATCACCCTCCTCAATGCACCAATATTTCCCGATTAATCATTAAAGTTATTGGGATATGGGTAAAGTAAATTAAAAAATGTAGCAACAGAATCAATTATTTCAGCTTTATCACTTTATTATTGGCACGAGGAAGGCACAACTGACCTAGAGGACCGGTGTCCAGAGACTGAATTCTTACTATTTGAAAAACCTTTACTAAGGAAAAAAACAAGAGAACGTTTATGACTCCAGAAGACAGAGTTTCCTTTGAATTCCACCTGTGGTAAGGATTGCAACGCTCTCAAGTTCGAAGCACAACACATCATCAATTAGTCATTTTCTGGAGATTTTTCCAAACACCTCATAAACCTTGTCGAGTGATTTTTGAAGATAAACAGAAGAGCTGTGTTCTAATTTTTCTAACAAAAGTCATTGATATCTGTTAGATAAATATCTTTGGAGGATTTAATTCTCTGTTTGTTCGGTCTTACACAAAGAATTATTTCTTAAATTAGTCGTTGAAAGCAACAAATTCTTCAACCTTCATAGAACAGACAAATTTAGATTCCAATGTTATAGCAGATTATGGCATGAGGATGATAGGTGGAGGATTGTGAGGAGTGTGAAGTTTGCAGCACGAGGCGTGTAAAATTCTGAGGAAATTTCAACTTTTCCACGGAAAGAAAATTTTTTGAAAAATCACGCGCCTCGTCCATAATCTGTCAGTCAAAACATTCATTAAAAATTAAGTAATAGTTATGCATTTTTTCACTGAACCTATCATACTTTTTTTGGAACATTTTAAACTTTTTCCTGAAAGTTCACCGAAAAATACGTAACTTTTCCGTAATTTTTACAGAATATGGTTTTGATTGGAAGATTATGGCACAGGAACGTAATATATACAGAATTTTCTTCTTTTTCTAGTCCTCATAAAGAGAAACGAAATTAATGACATAAATTTTGAAAAACAAAACTTTAGAAATTTTCGAAAGCAAAACGTTATATCACAATTCGTTGAAATTGTGGAGCATTTGCCAGGCGCCTCTGGCATTTGATAAACGGAAAAAAATGGGAAATGAAAACTGGAGAACGCCCCGATGTAGTTGAGAAGACTCACATCATTTCGAACGCACTGAACGTTCCTCTTCAGGTGCTTCATTAGCATTCAGTTTGTTTATCATTGAAGGAACTATTGAAGGGGAGAGCATCGGTTTGCAGCGCAATCGCTGTGACTTAGGCGAGTTAGAATGGATCCACACAACCGATGCATTTATTTATTTATATTTTCGCGGTTGGATGGTTCCTTCAACGATAAGTAGACAAAATTTTAATAAATCACTTGAAGAGGAAGGCAAATAGTACATTCGAAATGTTGTACGGCTTATGAACTACATCCAAACATTCTTCAGTTATCATTTCCTGCTTTTTTTATTCATAACTCGAGTGGAATTCAGCTCAGGTTCAGATCAAAATCCCATTGACCTAAAGCTAATGATGAATCAAAAAGTGATGGAATAATTTGATCAGGTTCTGAGGAATAGTATAACTAGTAATAGTATAGTTTTTCGTCAGAATTTGATCAGATCAAATTGATCCGAAATTGATGAACTCCATATCAACTCAGGGTTGATACATTCGAGCTATCAAATTAATATCACTCGAGATGTGATTTTTTCTCTGAAGTCTCTCCGCGTGTTGGTTTGTCACCCGATTAACAAGAACTGCGTGAGAGGAAAGTTAATGGATTGGGGAAGCTAAAAATCACATTACACTGACACTGGGTTGCTCAAAGTTCTAAAATGCTATTTTATATTGACCACAGCTTTTGCGTCCAATTAAGAGATACAAAACTCAAGATGTCACCCCAACTTCACTTTCAAGACGAACTAACTTGATCTTTTCTTTTTTCTCATGAGAGTGTCCGAAGAAAGAGGAGGAAATTTGCTACACAACAATTATTTGTCGTTTTTCTGATTGGTGGACCAAGAACCCTCGAACTCATTGGTGTGACCTATTACACCAATTTTAGTTTTTTTTTAATCTATCAAATCTCCCGCAAGAAAAGAGAAATAAATTTTTGTAGAAAATGTGCCAAGAAAATGTTTGCCTAGTTCTCCCTGAAAATTTTTGAAAAATAACTAGAACAAGAAAATAACACTAAACAAAAGTTCTCTGTGATAAAAAAAATAGTTTATTAACTCTATTCAATTGTACTCTAAATTCCTTTTTTAAAAATAAAATCAATGAAATATAAAAATGTTCTTTTTTATATTAAAAACGTCTATGAAATCTGCCAAAAAAAACAGTTTTTGCTGGAAAAGTGCCAAGAAAATATTTGCGTAGGAGTTTTCCTTGGAAATTTTTGAAAAATAAATAGAAATAAGGAAAAAACCCAAACAAAAGTCCTATGCAATGGAAAAAATAGTCGAAGAAAACTAAAGTTTCCAGCCCTGGATTAGAAAATAGACAAATAAATTGATTTAACAAAATTTGACAGTGACAGCGAAGTAATAAAAAGTCTGCGTCAAAAACCTCGAGTTTCCTCGCACCATTTTATTTCACATCGAAAACGTTTCTTCCAACCCTCTCTCAATTTCCATTTATTTTCAACAAACTTCAAGACAACTCACTCCCCAAAACTTCCTCTTCCCTTTTTTTTCAAAAATCCATGTTTATTTTTTCCGCTATGAATAAAAAAAAATCAAGATTATCTTTCCCCGGGAAATGCTTTGACCGAAGCTCATTTAAATACCTTAATCTTTCCACCTCAGTAAATATTTTCGTGATACCCTGCAGGTACCAACATGTTTCCCAAAGGTAACGCATGGCATCTGGCAGAAGACTAGGATAGCACACCAGACCCTCTCGCAACAAGTGTAGAGAACGGATTTTCCATTTTTTTTCTACTGCCACTGAAAACGGTTCACTGTTCTTTGAGTGTCCAGCACGTTCCATCTGTCGGCCTCGTCATAGATACTAAACAAGAAATTACTACCCAGACACTCGAAGAGTCCCTCGTTACGGCTCTAACGATCAACATGTGAGTAATCGCACCGGGAGGGAGACGTAATTTTTGTTGATAGTAAATTACACACGAGGAAGTGTCAAGCCATCTGGAAATCGATCAATTCACCTTGAGCTGATGGATTGGTAAAAATGATCGAGTATCTTCGCCAATTAGAATTTATCGTGGTATAAGTTTATTGCCCTCTGTCGAATCGGTGAGAAAATATTCGTTTACTGTTTAGACGTCAGATGTTTTTTGCGTTGAAAAATATCTGTAAAAAATCTTATGTTTCCATTTGATTATTAAATTATAACGTTAAAAAATCTCATGTTTCCATTTGATTATTAAATTATAACTTTAAAACATCTCATATTTCCATTGGATTATTAAATTATAACCTTAAAAAATCTCATATTTCCATTGGATTATTAAATTATAATTTTGAAAAATCTCATGATTCCACTGGATTATTAAATTATAACTTTGAAAAATCTCATGTTTCCACTGGATTATTAAAGTATAATTTTAAAAACTTTCATGTTTCTATTGGATTATTAAGTTATATTGGAAAGGGGTTATTTAAAATAATAATTCTGGAAATAATTGAAACTATTTCTCTACTTTATTACGTAACTCAAATAATTGTGCTTGGAAGACACATCCGCTCTGTACCGATTCCTTAAAGGAACTACTAGATTTACAAAGGGAAACAACACCCTGGACCTTTTAGTCACGTGCTATCAAAAGTCCTATTCATTCCACTTGGTCTACATAATTAAAATCAAACCTAAACATACCTCACACTTCTCAGAATTCCAACCCATAAAAATGTTTCTCATTTTAAAGCATAAACACTCAGAAGAGAATGAGATTGATTTTTGCTTTTTATTCATTTATCTCATAAAAAATCCAACAATTCCTTATAAAATTATAAACAAAAAATGTCTGAATATTTTTTTTGTTATATCAATCGAATGAGAAATACTAGCGAGTAAATACGCACCCCGCACTCCCCAAATTGTGCCTTGGACTGAATAGACGAATCCCTCGCTCGGTTGGTACTCCATCATCCAAAAATCATCTGTAAATAATATTCAAATAATTTCAGATATGAAATCAGGTGGAATGATAGATAAATTATTTATAAAAGTCTATACCCCACACAACCATGTTTCATTTAATTATTCCCTTCCCACAGTTCTTCTTACAACAAATAAATTTAAATACAAAAACTATTACTATTATGTACTGTTATTCGAAAAGTACGCATTTTCACCGCAATTTTCATCAAACAATATATTACTATTGTGATTTTTATTATTATGATTTTTATTATTATGATTTTTATTATTATTCCAGGAAAACACGTTTCTCCTCCCCTCCCATCCAAAAGGACCTCAGGAAGAAAAACAGAAAGTTGAGTGCGAGACTTCCGTGCTTGTATTTTCAAAATTATCAAGAAAATGAAAAAAAATGTTGAAACCTTTTTTGTGTGGAATTTTATAAGGAATAATTTTGTATTTGTGTATTATTTTGCTGCGAGCGATATTTACGAAGATATTCTGGAAAAACGGTCAGAATAACTGTAATTTGTTTAGAATCAAATCAAGTTGAATGCAATGAGAAAGAGATACGCCTCCTAAATTGCAATAAAAAATTATTTCACTGGTGGATAAGCTGAACAGGGTCACTAGGATGTGCGTTATCCACCTCTGGAACATAAAACCCTGGGTAGTTACGTTATGTAAATTTTTATCACCGTTTGGTTACTAAAGAAGAAAGTAGGATCACCGCAGCATATAATATGTCATCTTCTCTGCAGCTGTCATTACGGTTCACAGGCGTTTACCTTCACAAATGCACTTAAATTACCTTTTTGGAAAATTCGAAGATTATGGACGACTGCACTAAATGTTAACAAAACTCAATCACATTTGAAACCGTAATTTTTTGCTGAATTCAATTTTCAATTATGGAAAATTCGACTTTTTCATTGCCGTCAAAGACTTAAATCTGAATTTTTTGTCATTAGACGTCAAACAATCAAAAAATCTTTTGCCCCTTCGTAAAAAATAGTTCAGTTTTTGGGAAACAAGTTCTATTATTTGTTTATAAGAACGCAATGTTAATAAAATATCAATACACTCCGAATTGTAATTTAATAAATACCAACTACGTCGAATTTTCTTCAAAGTTTCCAAGTAATAATTAATAATTAATTGAATAATTTATTGAAAATTGAGGTACTCTAAAGTAGCTCCATTTTCAATAAATTCCAAGATTATCGAAAATTACAGAAATTTTTTAAAAACTTGATCACATTTGAAATCTTCATTTTTATCGCAATTTAATTATCGTTTCTGCTCTTCAAAAAAAAATCAAAAAAACCAGAACTTAACGCAGTGTCTTATGAGAAAATGAAATCTGAATTTTTATCACTAGTCGTTCGAAAAATTGAGGGATTTTTTGACGCTTCGTAAAAGATAATTTATCGATGACAAAACAATTTGTATTATTTGTTTATAAGAAGGAAGTGCTAAAAAAGTATCAATATTTTCTGAAATTTAATTTAAATTGTGCTGACTATGCCTGAATTTTTCGGAATTTTACTCATGCAATTACTTGAAAAATTTGACATCTGAAAATCTTCAAAATCCACGGAACCAGTCAGTAAAATACCGACCTCAAAGTACAGCTACTTTAAAGTAGATCTGAGATTTCCGTAAATTCCAAGAAAATCGTAATCTTTCTCTTAATTTACCTATCGTTATTGTTTTCCAAAAAAATTGTCAAAAATGAGAACTTAACACAGTGTCCCATAGACAATTATCGTGTCTTATTAGAAAAACCAAAATTTCCGTTGCAGTCAGAGATTAAACTCTGAATTTTTTATCATTAAACGTTAAAAAATTACGAAATTTTTTTAGCGCTTCGTAAAAAAATAATCCAAACTTCAGAAACAAGTTCTATTATTTATTTATAAGAAGGAACTGTTAAAAAAAATACCAATACTTCTCGTAAATGAATTCAGATAATGCTAATTATATCTGAATTTTTTCGAATTTCATTTATGCAATTTCTTGTTAAATTTGGCCACTGAAAATATTCATCCGATCCCTAAAATACCGACGTCAGAGCAGAACAACATCAAACCCAGAAATGGACCAAATAATCCGAGCAGATCTTCAAATCCCGTTCGAACTCCATTTCATCAATAGAATTGAGGAATTCATTAGAGAATACGCCCGGAAATACCGACATGACACAAATTGGAGATGAGAACCCTTCGATGCAATAACCCTGAACCGGTTCTCTGCTCTTGAACTCAGCCAATATTATAAATTTGGTGCTCAAACAATTTAATACATTTCCCTGGAATAAATTTTATGGTTCGAAATCCCGTACTGATGTAACTGGGCCACACGTGTGGGTCTCATGTTGTTTTTCTGTGGTTGACACCGTGTACTCGAGTATTTTTGCGTCACTTTGTTGTTTTTGGTAATAAAACGTTATTTTCAATGACATTGAAATGACATTGAATGTGTTTCTGTTGTTGTATTCCACCACTGAAACAATTCCATTTCTAAAAACTTCTTTTATTTTTATAAAAGTATTACAATTTTCAAAAATGATCCACAGTAACTAAGTACTATGTTCTAGAGTGGTCAGGATAGGAGTGCGTATACCTTGAGTGTTACAGGCAATATTGTTACGTGTCCCCCTTCGAATATCATTCATTTGTCTATGATCTGAACTTGGTAAGAAGAACGACTGTCTTTTGGATAACCTTAGTCTTGGTGTGTCTCTCTTCGGAGCTCTTACATGACACGTCGGAATACTTCTTGCAATTAATAAACCGCCCCAAACATTTACCAACCTGTGTCGTTTTTATTCTTCGCTGGATATAACAATATATATATTAGGAGTGTGAATAAGTCTTTACCGTTTTTTTCAAATTTTGAGTCTTTATTGTGAAAAAATGGTTACAAATGAATTATTGAAAGTATTGGCCATCGTCTTCTTGCGTTTGACACGAATCTTCATCAAGCAAAGTCGCCAATTCTTGATCTTCAAAGATTTGCGGCCGCCCGGAACGCTCCTTGTCTTCCACGTCGAAATCACCACTTTTGAAGCGTCGAAACCATCCGCGAACACTTGAATCATCGACACAACCTTCTCCATAAGCTTCCTGAAGCAATCGATGCGCCTCGGCAGCAGATTTCTTCAAATTGAACCAATAAAGTGAAACTTCCCGCAAATGACGTCGACTCGGCTCAAATTTCGACATTTTCACGATATCAAAAATTTATGATGCGAAAAAATTTCAACTAATGTGTTAGTGTGGAATTGTTTACAGATGAATAAGCTTTGATTATGACATATGTAACCATTGAATACTCGCACAGTATTGGTGGCGGCATCTCTTACAAAAAACGGGAAAGACTTATTCACACACCTAATATTATTCGTTGAAAATACTGATTTTCTAAGGAATGTTCTGTCCCGCTATAGGTTTAGGCAGCTGCGTACAATTTAGTGGGTAAAACGCATTTATGAAGGTTATGTAGGAAATCGTGTGTGGGATAATTCGGATTAGGACATTTCCTAGGGAAATTGTATTTAGAGGCTAAGAGTACTTAAGTGTCTCCTTTTTGAAAATAGGTAAGAACGAAGGTACTTAGGTTTTTAGGTTTTGGTATATGAGGAACAAAATAATTGAGGACACACTGTTAATAATCACAACACTAAACTTTAAGATATTGTTATATCCAGCGAAGAATAAAGATAACACAGGTTGACAAATGTTTGGCGCGGTTTATTAGTTACAAGGAGTACTACGATGTGACACGTAAGAGCTCCGAAGAGAGACACACCAAGACTAATGTTAATCAAAAGACAGTCGTGATTCTGACGAAGTTCAGATCATAGACAAATGAATGAGTCTTCGAAGGGGGACACGTAACAATATTATTCATACTCTACTAGTCAAGAGGACACTGTACACGCTATGAAATCTTAGGAAAGACTGAAAACCAAATTGCTAGTCAGGCCCCGATTCACCTCTACTTAGAGAGGGTAATAAATTTTACACCCCCTGAAACTTCGCTGAGAAATTCCATCTTAATAAAAGTTCCAAGGAAAAGACTCCGACAACAATTAAGTTGTAAAACATTTTCTCCAATCTTGAATATGAAAATTCTCCAACGGGTGAATTTTGTCTTCAGGGAAAACCCCAAAATTCAACATTAGGTAATAAAGCTTTTTGCTAAAAACCGGTACCTTCATACTTCGTTACAATACCGTTGATTACTTGTATAAATACTTGAGGCGGTATCCAACACTGTATTTACTTTCATGAAACTCATGAAATTGCGTACATCGTTTCCATTTAGTCGACGACAGTGACAGCCTTAACCTAATAATCCTTCAGTGCGTAATTACGAAAACAACTGTTGTGTATTAATGATTCAAGGGTCGAATAAGTTTTATAAATCCTTTATTCGTGTAAGACACTAAAATCTTTAATAAATGGAGGTTGGTATGAAGGAGTGAGATACTCTTCAGATGGTAGATGTTACTCGTGTAATGAGTGTTTTGGGA
This sequence comes from Diachasmimorpha longicaudata, assembly GCF_034640455.1. Classification (NCBI taxonomy): domain Eukaryota; kingdom Metazoa; phylum Arthropoda; class Insecta; order Hymenoptera; family Braconidae; genus Diachasmimorpha; species Diachasmimorpha longicaudata. The sequence continues at coordinate 3,459,734 of NC_087236.1, forward strand.
CTGAACTGGATGTGTCAAGGAGAGGTTTTTTGGAAAAGTGAGGAGTGCGAGGATTGGAGGGATTGAGACCCAAAGGCTCAGGAGACGTTTGGCGCCAGTATTGGGGAGTTTACGTAGAATAAATATTTGTGATGTTTTTAGGGATTACAAATGTTTTCTAAGAATTAGACTTACGTACTACGGTAAATGTATTTATCTCTGTCTTTATTTGGTTAGGTGTGAAAATCAGAGAATATAACACTCGCCATCAGCACGTCCTATAGACCTACCACGAGATCATAAACAATTTTCCGGAGTCATCCTCTATAAAAAGCGACAAGGGTCACTTATCGAGCATTGCCGATATCACGGAAATAATCGATTACGTCATAGTTCTAAAAAAAAGACGTGCCTCCTAAACATCATTAATATTGTTATATCCAGCGAAGAATAAAGACGACACAGGTTGGTAAATGTTCGGGGCGGTTTATTAATTACAAGAAGTATTACGATGTGTCATGTAAGAGCTCCGAAGAGAGACACCAAGACTAATGTTATCCAAAAGACAGTCGTTCTTCTTACCAAGTTCAGATCATAGACAAATGAATGAGTATTCGAAGGGGGACACGTAACAATATGATACCTTAGACAATGCTGTACCTCGCAATTGCATATCAGCATTTGTTTTGTCTCATTCATCGGCTTCCTCTTTTTTGCTGCATTTTCTCCACATAGATACTTTTAGTTTGGCTGTGGTCCTTATTTATCCTCGCATCCTCATATGAGAGCACAGGTGGACCAATTTTTTTAGTGGGCTCCGAACCACTGGATAATTTTTTCTTTAGCTATTTGTAGGTATCAACGTCATAGTTATTAAAAAAAAAAAAGAGTTGCCTCCTGAGCATCACTAGGTGAAGCTTTCGACTATGCTGTACCTCACAATTGCATACCAGCATTTGTTTTGTCTCATTCATCGGCTTGCTCTTTTGCTGTTTTAGGTTTCTCCGCATAGATACTATCAATAGTTTGGCTGTGGTGTTTATTTATTCTCGTATACTCATATGAGAACACGCGTGGACCTACATTTTTAAGTGAGTTCCGAACCACTACGTCATAGTCATAGTCGATCATTTGACAATCGATAATCGATTAGTGAAGAAGCAAAGGCAGAACCGGCATCAATACGGCAGCAGTGGTGGCGCTGGTACCGTAAAAAATCGGAATCGGAATTAAGGAAACGATAAATAAAAACGAGCTAATAAAGCGATGAATAAAACAAATATTTTTAAATTGTCATCTGCAATTCCATGGTTTTAACAGGATTGCACAACAATTAAAAAATGTTGAGAACCATCAGTTACGACTGACCAGTTCCCTAGGAAGTTGCTAATTGAATTAGCTCTGAAATCGAAAGAGAGAAAGGGTCGATAAAATCGACAATGGTTATGAAATTTCACTGGAACCAATTCCCTCGGAATTCTTTACACATCTGCATCAGCATCAAACCATTAATTTCGCAGCAATCGAAGCGAAACTCAAACATTTATTCAACCGTTTCTTCCGCATTCTCCTGTGTCCCAGGCGATTCATTATGAGCGGTTTATGCTGCAGATGAAATATCAGAATTCGGTGACAAAAAAACAATTCTAGAGTTTTGAAAAAAATTATTAAATAATTTCGCGAAATGAATTTACTCAGTAGTGCGAAAAACTGATATATAAATGGTATTTCATCATGATATACTTGAACTTGAACAAATTTATAATTTACTTAAATATTAAATTAATTCGCTCCATAAATTGTTGTATATTAAAGACTCAAGTGTCGAATAAGTTTAAATAATGTTTATTGGTAAAGGGACTCAAATTGTTACAACTGGAGGTGGTAACAAAGGGCTTGTGGTTTTTGGGAAGTTGTAAGGCGTGGGAGGGGTGCACATTTGAGAATGCACATCTCTAATGTTTAGGGATTAAAGATTAAACTTACGTAGGACGTTAAAAGTAGTTGTCTGTTAAGTGAGGTGTTTAAATAATAAGAGCATAAGAAGATATTTTGAAAATTATTAATAATGAGGAGGAGGCTGGGGAGGATGTGAAACAAAGAAGAAAATTTTTGTAACATCAAGGAAATAAGTAATAATAATAATAATAATATTAATAGTGAGGAGTTTGTGAGTTTTCTAATCTGTGGAAAAAATAATTAATAAATTTTGAAGTATAGTGGGTATACCACAAAATTTAACAATTATAGGGAAGACTCGGGCAACATGGGACGCAAGGCACAATGGAATGAAATGGAGGTCTGATGGGGGAAAGAATCGATTGGACGGAGCCATTATTCAATTGTTCAGATTTTCGAAAGTTGATGAAACTTTTTTTAAATTTTTTTATAATGATGGAATCTATAATGTAGGTTATTTCCACTATCATTTTATTACATTGCTCTGCTGTATTCATTGATTTCTTCTACGGTACGTAATTTGTCAAAATTGTAATTTGCATTTTTTTTTTAATTGGCAAACTCACTCTATGAATTTATGGTCATATGCGTCTGAATCCCGCCAGGGACGCTACGCCCCCTGGAACCCCGTAAAAAAGGAAGGAGGGGATTGCTGGCCGGAAGGGAGAAGGGCAACAGGGATGATATCCGTGACGAGAGGGATATCTTTTCCGGAGTTATTTTTTCCCGGAATATTTTTTGCGCCCCCCGTTACCACTTCTTCAGATAAATTTTAACTTTCCCAGATATTCAAACTGGAGAAACGCGATGAGTGAGCTTGGTGAACTTATCTGGGACCACTTTTTGTCCTGCAAATGAGGGCTATCAACGAGAGCATCAGGAAAATTTCACTCAATATCAAATTAATAAACGGTAAAATGGAAGTTTATCTCAAATTTTTTACCGTCAATTTTGTAAATTATTTCCAAGGTCAAAGAGGCCAGGTATATTATTTCTTGCGCAAATTAGTTATTGTTTCAAGTTTTTAGTGGAGAACATGATATGCGCACGGCGAGAAATAATAGTAAACAAAATTACTGTAGTATCGGAAAAAAATATGGGGAAATCCCCAGTGTAAAAATGATAATCTGTCGAATATGATGGACAGATCCTCCGTATTTTATTAAGATAGTACTAGCGCTATAAGATTATATCGTAGTCGTAGCGTAGGTGCGATTTGTGGAGAAACCTCGCAAATAGACATGGATTGGGACAGGAATGCAGGCCTGTACTGTAGAAGCACTTAGAGGGTCATATTTTGTGGGTTTATGAGGCGCACAGATGTGATAGGCGGAAGTCATTGCAGCCAGCGAGGTCCAGGGATGCTAGGACCATGTGATGGCATTAGCACTGAGTCCAGGATTGAGAAGAGAGACAAGGTCAGAGTTGATTTTAAGCAGCGATAGACGATAGACGTGTGGTTAGACGATTAGGACTTAGACGTTTTGTTTTTGTGTGCTTAAGAGTGTCTGAAGAGTGTGTTAAGTGTATTAAAAATAGTGAAGACATAATGTTAACATCAGTCGTACCCATTTCCATAGAACATCAACTGTCTTTATCTTTTTCAAATGTAACCCTACATTACAATTATTTTCCGTAATTTCATGGAATTGAGGAAAATATACGAAATATATTTTCGGACTGGGAACGTGAAAATAGAACTTTTCTCGGTAGTTTAGAGGTAAGAAAACGAGGTTCGGCTGCTCCCGTCATGAAAAATAAGTCCTCGTCTAGAAAAGACTGTCTTCATGGTCCGTGATGACTATTTCCCGACTCAAACTAATGTTTTCAATGTTCGTCGTAATTTGAAAATACGTCTTGAAATAAAAAATGATATTCTGACGATGACTCCGCCATCTTGATGAAGTCTACTTGTCCACAAATTGAACTGTGTAATACGCCGTATCCTCCTAATCTCTTCGAAATTATTATCGTAAATTATGTGATGTGTAATTAACTGCCAATTGGAGATTAATGAACGACGATAAAATTGAGTGACGAATATGTTAGCTAATTTATGACGAGTGATGACAGTGATGTACCTCGTGAAATTCTGGAAGAAGGACAAATTTAGTTTAATGACACTCCACCTGATAAATCGCAAGTGACATATATTAAACGTTATGATAATTTCATGAGATAGCGAGAACATAAAGAATGTGATTCTTTGATGAGCCAGCTCTAACGGTCTATTTCGGTCCCTTCATTACAATTCAGTTGATACAATAAATCGAATTGGGAAAACGCACTTTTTCCTTTTGCAACTTGACAACAAAATTTTTTGATGTCTTTATGATCATACGATAAATATTTTAATCAGAAAAAATAGCGCCCCACGTCCGGAAAAATAGTATGTGATCCGCGCCAAGAACAGTGCGGTCCAAAGGACGACGTGAAATTAGCAGGACGAGCCAAAGGTCACACGATAAGAGTAGAACTGATTTGGAGGAGAGTTTTTCAATAATATTTTTCAACGTCAAATTCAGAACATCTTCAGAAACAAAAATGATCTTCCAAAAATCTCCCAAAGAATCTTTTAGCGTCACTAGAGAGATCTTCTGAAGATCTTTCGATGATTCTTCTGAAGATTTCTGGAGGATCTTTAGCAGACAATTTTTCTACGCAGGCAGCCATGTCATTTTTCCAGAACCTTCTGCGATTTTCATCTGAATATCCTCCGAAAAATTACGATACGGTCAGTTGAATTTTTCCGATTCGATTCCGTAATCACTGAGTGAACTGTGAGTTATTCCGTAATTTTTACGGACCATTTCTCTCCGGGCAGAGAATATTGGTTCCCTCACCTCAGCAGGTTTTTTCCAAATTAAGTAATCGTTGCTCTTGAACTCTAAACTTGATGGACTTGAATTGGATATGAAATCCGATTGTTCGATGAAGTCTAATTGAAAGCGCAACATCAGGATGAATGAATTTCTCAGGTTAGAGTCCTGCGTAGAAAAATTTCTGTGTCGATGATCTTCAAGAAATCTTCAAAAGAATCATCCAAAGATATTCCGAAGATAGCCCTGGTGACCTGATCAGAATCCGTTGAAGTCGTCATGATCTCAGTTTGAGGTAAAAAAAATACTGGACTATCGTATCGTCTTTTGAGTATTTGAATCCTGTCGAGTGGTTCAGAACTGTAGGGTTACTTTTTAAAAAGATAATGACAGTTTATTTTCTATGAAAAAGCGTACCATTTATGTTAACACTATGTCTTCACTATTTTTAATACACTTAACACACTCTTCAGACATTCTTAAGCACACAAAAACAAAACGTCTAAGTCGTAATCGTCTAACCACACGTCTATCGTCTATCGTTACTCAAAACCAACTCTGACTCTGTCTCTCTTGTCAACCCTGGACTGGCCCCTAGCGGCGTCACGTGGTCCTAGCATCCCTGGACCTCGCTGGCTGCAATGATTCCCGCATATCACATCTGTCCTCTCATAAACCCACAAAATATGCCCCTTTAGGTATTTCTATCGTACAGACTCCACTTCCTGTACCAATCCATGTCTATTTGCGGGACTACATAAATTACATTAATTTTAGATTCTTATCGAATATTGATCGGCCAGATTTATCGGTTATTTCGATTGATAGGGATAGGACTCACTGAACCGACTATTTAAAAAAATTGAAGTCTTTGAGATAGTTTTTGAGATATCAAAGAATAACGAAATTTACAAAAGTTGCTATATCTCAAAAACTATTGAATCGATCGAGCTGAAACGACGCATCGAAATAAAACTTAATGACAGCTATCATAAGTTAAAACCGCAGATTTTTAGCTCTAAATTATACCCTATTTCTTTTTTAAAAAGCCCGTATTTTCCCAAAATTCAAAAAATTAATCCTCAAAAACAAATTTCAAATTCAAAATTCTTAAAAAACAAACTCTTTCTGTCACAATTAATCTTGAAAATTCAAAAAATGAATCTTCAAAATAAAATTCTAAATTAAACATTCCTCAACAATAATTTCCTTTTCTTAAAATTAATCTTCAAAATCGCAAATTTTCCAACACACACCCACACACATGATTTAAAAACCTCATTTTTCCGCCTTTCATAACGTTCTCGATAATTAGCAATTGAAATGAGAGAATGAAAAAATTAGTGAAATCCAAAACTTCCAGTCGTAGCCAAAAACAAAAAAAAACTAGACTTGCAAAAACCTATGCTCATGTTTTTTCTCTAAATATATTACTCCATATCACTCCATATATGACACATTTCCGGTGCATAAGACCCCACTCCGTAAAAATCCCGAAACTCTTATTTTTTTTTCCACAAATTCCCATGTGGTTAGAAATAACTGTACTCACGTAGGCGCGAATCACTGAAGACGTTCCCGTGGAATCCCGTTACCGTAGCTCGCAGTATCTCGAGAGCCGCTGAACACTCGAGGGGCCCGACGAGAGGCCCCGAAGAAGATTCGTCGTATGCGTCAGTTGAGTTCTCCCCGGGACTTACCTCCTCCACTTGGGGCCTTCCACACTTGGCCGCCAACGCTCTAGTCCCCAGTGACGTCCTCACGATACAAACGTATCGTCGATTCCGCTCGATACAGTCGAAAATAATCCCCTCGAAGTGAAGCAAACAGATCGATTGTTCCCTCGACCTTGGGAGATTAAATCGTCCCTCAAGGACTAATCGGCAATTTTTTAAAAATCATGTTCAAGTGCAATTGATTAATTAATAAACTCTCAAGAGTTAACGACGCATCATTGTCGCTCCAGTTACGATGCTCTGGTTTTGTTCAAAACTTTAACATAATTAGTCGAAGTGCCGGATTTGTTACTGTGATTATTTAAAATGTGTCTCATGTGGCTGTTGTGATTTCAAAAATATTTTGAGTGACCATGAGTGCAAGGACTAATGGTAATTTTTTTTTTGTATTATTCCTGTCTTTTCAGGACTGCAAATAATTATTTTCTAAATTATTTCTATTCTTCGAGGACTACAAATAATTTTTTTTAGTTAGTCATGTCCTTTGAGAACTGAAAATAATTATTTTTTAAACTATTTCTATTCTTCGAGGACTACAAATAATTTTTTTTCGTTAGTCATGTCCTTTGAGGACTTAAAATAATTATTTCTATTCTTCAAGGACTACAAATAATTTTTTAAAATTAGTCCTATCCTTTGAGGACTTGAAATAATTTTATTTTAATTAGTCCTGCCTTTTTAGCACTAAAAATAATAATTTTTTTATTAATCCTGTCCTTTGAGCACTGAAAGTAATTATTTTCAACTCGAAAAAAGGAAAAAAAAATGACAATTGCAGGATTTGGTGGATGGCGGGGGGAGGGCTTTCATTAATTATTGGTTCAATTAAATAAGAAAATTGATTGAATGTCTGAGGAGAGATGCGCTCGTTGAAACAAATTTTGGAATAATCTCGCTAGTGGCGTCGACTGACCTTCGAAATGAGGATTTAAATGATATGGAAGTGGGACATTTCGACTTTCTTTCATTAATGAATTTCATTTACAATATTTGCATAATTTTTTTGCTGCAGCAGTTCCGCTGAAGTATTTTGGGGTAATCGTATGAACATGTTTTTTATATCAATCGACTTATCATCGAATAGCTCTTATCGATATCGATTAATCGTTGGAACTGATGTACAGTAAATTTCGAACGTTTTGTGATTTTTGAAGAGCGAAAAATTGCGCGAATTATCTGTTGGAGCACAATGTGAAACGTCATTTCCATAAATGCAAAGGTCGGGGGAAGAATCCGAGGATTGGGAGTCGGTAAAAATCGAGAAAGCTTAAAAAATTAATCGAGTTTATTTTACAGTTGAAAAATGCAGTTGTAACAGCGCGAATGCGTGAGCGGTAAAGCCGAAAAGAGAAATAGAGAAATTTGCGCTAATTTTCATGGTTCGTCTGCTCACTCATCGGTCGCAGATTCCATGATAAATGCACTAATGAAAATGATAATAGGCTCTTACATCCCGTCATCAATGATTTTTTTATTTATTTTAACCCAAAATTTATTGATTGTCTTCGGCAAAATGTCTGATTGATGAAGAGAAAATTTGTAGAATTCTATTAGTAAAGAAATAGTTTAATAAAAATTGCGCGACAGTTCGGTAATTTTAGAGTTGAAATAAAGGGCCGAGGAAAATTAGGACGCGTTTAATGAGAAATGGAAAACAGTGCGAGTTACGTAATTTTTAGGGAGCAGTCGGTACTTTTTATTGGATGAAATAGATCGCGCGGGGCAACGCCCTTTAATTATGGAAATGTAGGGTTACTTTTTAAAAAGATAATGACAGTTTATTTTCTATGGAAAAGGGTGCAATTGATGTTAACACTACATCTTCACTATTTTTAATACACTTAACACACTCTTCAGACACTCTTAAGCACACAAAAACAAAACGTTTAAGTCGTAATCGTCTAACCACACGTCTATCGTCTATCGTTACTCAAAACCAACTCTGACTCTGTCTCTCTTCTCAACCCTGGACTGGCCCCTAGCGGCGTCACGTGGTCCTAGCGTCCCTGCACCTCGCTGGCTGCAACGATTTCCGCATATCACATCTGTCCTCTCATAAACCCACAAAATATGACCCTTTAGGTACTTCTATCGTACAGACTCCACTCCCTGTACCAATCCATGTCTATTTGCGGGGTTTCTCCATAAATAGCACCTACGCTACGACTACAATATAATCTTATAGTCGTAGTACTATCTCAATAAAATATCGTGGACATCTGTCGATCATATTCGACAGATTATCATTTGTACACTGGAGTTTTCCCCTTTATTTTTCCCGATACTACAGAAATGAGGGGTGAAAATTTCAAAATTTAATGAATTCTGAATTCAAATTAACCGCCTCAGGTGAGTAAACCAATGGGGGATGGGTGTGATAGTTTATCGAAATATCGATAGTATCGATATTTGTTATTTTTCGAGTAGGACGAGATGAAAGACGCGGAAATAATAAAAATAGTAACTGAAAATTTGAAAATTGACTGGTCAGACTTTCGAGATATCGATATTATCGATATTTGGTCTGTTTAGAGTAAGAGGAGTTCGAACGTTCGCTTCAAGGCGATGAGTTTTCTTTTACGAAATTATTAGTGTTCATTTCCACTGTTGCTACGTATTATTTCTAAATTTTTAAATCTGCGCCCAATAGCAAAAAGGGTCCCAATAAGGTCGAAATACTCTAAAAAAAAATAGAAAGTTTCTGAATTTTAAACACTAACAGAAACCGTCCAATCGTTCTCGAAAAAATCTTCAAGTTCAACGTCTCAGAAAATTAATTCTGATGTTTGTATTTTATGACGTTCATTATAAATTATTGGATTATGGTATTAAATAAGCAAACACATTTGTAAACGTTCAGAAATGATTTCAATTTTGATTAGCTCTAAGACTTGACAGACAGAAGGCACTTGACACACTGAATATCTACAAGAGACTGAAGAGGTATTACAAGTTAGACTCAGTTGCCTCGGAGAGGGTAATATAATTTCCACCCCCTGAAATATTTCCTTTTTTTCTTTGTATGACTCCTTCTGGTCAGCAGATGTATTTTGGAAATATCCAAATGTTATAAAAACTAAGGACGAACTGTAAACATTTTCCTTGATTTTACAACAAGGGAAATCCCGATGATGTGGCTATAAATCATTCTTACTTACCCCTTTTGAGTACAGCTGGAGCCGATATATCGGCTCCCGGCACTAAAAGAGGTAAATGAGAAAATAAAACTTAGAAAGAGTGAATTTTGGACTCGGAGAAATCCCCGAAAATCAACATAAATTAAATCTAGGCCATCAATGATTTTATGACAGAAACAAAAATCTTTATCCTCAGTTATGATTTGACGCGGTGTTTAATTACGACAATTAGAAGATTCAAATCCATTTTGTTAAATATTGAACGGTTTTATAGCAAAAAATCAAAAAACCAAAAATGCAGTGAAAGCCAAAAACTCAAAATGTATTGAGAGGAACTAAATAGTTTCCCAATTAAAGTACTATTTATTTCCACAAAAATTGTATCGCACGATATAAGAACGACTTTTTCCCCCTAAAAGCTGTAATTTATTAAGGAACTGAGTGGAAGATCTTCTGAATGGTGAAACGCTCGTTTCATCTTTCCCCAGATGATCTCTCGCTCCAACTCATGAACAATTTTCCGCAGAAATGCCAGACTAATTTGTGCAGAGAAATCCAGAAGAAAATCGATAACATCCTGTGATAAATCAGTTTTTCAATCGAAACATTACTACGACTTTTCAATTGCGATGAACCGAAGGTACTATTCAAGTAAAGAAGAACTAATTGAATCGGGTATGCTCATTATTCAATTAAATTCTAATTATCGGAAGACATTTCGGAGACGTGAAAGAAAGTTTCAATTACACGGAATCATCGATAAGATCTCCCATAACCCTCGGATCTTTCCGGAAAATTCATTCGAAGCAAATGAGTGCGTCAAATTTTCTAAGACATAAGTGTGTTTAGGAGCGTATGGGCATACGACACGAGACCTTCACACATTCGTTGAAATCGCGTATAAGCTGCGCACGCGAAATTAGACGGATTTGCCTTGAAATAATAAAGGGAATGTTGCACTTGTGAGATATAAAGTTTATTGTACCAAGTTCATATTGTGGACAATAGATTAGAAGAGACTACTCCTTCCTTCGAATGTTCGAATGTAACTAACTCAAAACTAATTTTACAAACCCATTCAGGGTCTCGCCTACTTCTTCTGGCACGAGGGATCCACATTAAGTTTAAATTTTCTTATTATTTGGTTGTATAAACTAATCCAAACTAAAGTAGTTAATGGTCAGGTTATGGTATTACCTGATCCTTGGTAACGTCAAACGGGACTTTATGGCATGGCCTAAGTGAAGAACGCATGCAGCCAACATTTATTTTACAACATGTCCTAGGAGATGAGCTTTGGAATTTTATACAATTTAATAACTATTGCTTCAAATGCCCCGATACTGAATTATATAAAATAATCGCGTTTAAACAGATAGGGATATCCCAACAAAGTGATTTTTCCGGTGAATTTCCCCGGCTGGAATCAGTAGATCAGATGTCAGGTCATGTGGTACCTGACGCGATCATTTTAAGGGAAATTAGAAGGGGAATGACCAGGTGCAGCTGGGCCTTACAACCCCGAAGAAGAGTCACCAACTATTTTAAAAGACTCCCGTGTGGTGAAGAAGAAACGGATACTCCCGTTCTGAACGACTGCGACAGGTACGATCTTCCGAGAGAGAAGTACATGAAGCGGTTGGGCATGAGCGTGATGAACGTACAAGAGCTTGCTCAAGATGAAAAATCATTTCGGATCTTTCAGGACTTTGCAAACGATTTGCTTACAGAGAAAATAGCCATGGAAGCTCAGGAACTCGAGTTACAAAAGTCCCCAGGGGAGGGCGCGTAGTGGGGGCAAGCTAAACCCTCAAAAATCCCTTAGTAATAAAGAAAATACAGAGACACGCGCAAATAGGCGGAGAACAACAAACATTCAGTGGTTCGGAACCCACTTAAAAAATGTAGGCCCACTCGTGTTCTCATATGAGGATGCGAGGATAAATAAACACCACAGCCAAATTGACAGTATGAATGTGGAAAAACTTAAAAACAGCAAAAAGAGGAAGCCGATGAATGAGACAAAACAAATGCTGGTATGCAATTGTGAGGTACAGCATAGTCGAAAGCTTCACCTAGTGATGCTTAGGAGGCAACTCTTTTCTTTTTTTTTTTATTTTTTTATTTCCAACCCAAATATGGAAAATAAATAATAATAATATGGAATATGGTTTTTTCTCTTTTTTTTCATTTTTTTACTATCACGCTAATTACCCGGTACATTTAAATAATATGATGATTATAAAATAATTTCTAAAATAACGGTCCATTCAATTCTGCAGTGCAACGGCATTGAGTTCTGTCGTACATTCAATTTTGTAGTGCTGTATACCTACATATCTACATATGAAGAATTAATAGCGGACCTCAAATAAACTCCTATAATCCTCCGGGTCTTTCACCAATAAAACATCTGGAGTCTGTTTCGAAAATCCTCTGGGTCCTTCCCCAATAAAACTTCTGGGCCTTTCCAAGATAATCCTCCGAACTTTTCCCCAATTAACTATATTCTCCCATTGGTCACGCATCCCTCCAGAGACAGAGTTCCTATTGCCTCACTAGAAAATATTCCCTCCAACGAACCAGAAGGACAAACTCTTTAATAGAAGACCTCCACATTTTTCTTCAGTAGTAGATATCCATTCGGCATAGACCAACTAACTATTTGTCAGCAAGATATCCACAGAAGTGGTATTTTAGGCCGAAAATAAAGATTTCGTAGAATAGAACGTTCTTACCTTCTCGTTTACAAGTAAACGAAAAGGCACTTTTCGATACGGGCTGAACATGTCATCAGTGACAAAAAAGTACATTATGTCATAAGGGCGACAAGCGGCGGTTCGTGAGGGGTGTGAAATTTTCTGCACGCAGTATGATAACCCTGCGACTACGGCGATCCACATCTTTGACTTACTATGCCTCGTCCAGCAAACGTCCCACGACTTACGAACCAACGCTATCGCCCGGATAGCATATACTATTTTTCGTCTTGAAGGTCCCAGGAAGTGTCGGAGGGGGTCCAGGAGGACGGAGCCTCCCCGCCCCTATAGAAATAAAGAAAAGCAGAAGTTACTTTTTTTAATATATCCTAAACATTTCTTTCAAACTCTCGCGAAGTACAACTTCCTGGATTAATAGGGCTCGTGCTAATCACCATAGCCTCGCTGAGTCTTTAGCAAATGTGGCCACACTGTAGAAGGTTTGAACCACATCTTCTGGCAATCTCTCTTATATAGCCAAGAAAGAGACACGATGATTTTATCCCTATGCAACTATAATGGTTTCCCACCATATCATATAAGATATTTCCTACGCTCAACGAATCTCTTACTTGTGAAAATTATTAATGGATTTGTTCATAAATGCCAAATCTGTATTTAAAATAGATTATAAAATAACTCATTGTAACTCACTATACCATCATTTTCATATACTCCGTATATGTGTGTATTTATTGTAGCATAATAAACCCATCGGTTTCAGAATGCTTAAATAAAATTTTTAAAAATATTTCTTCCATTTTAGACCTATTTTGCACAACTTTTTTCAACCTTAAATGTGAGAAAAAATAACTCTTTGGCCACTCTTCCACGCACGACAACAAATATGGCTACTGCCAGGGGAATAGGTTGTAGAGGTCGCTTCGGGCGCTGTAACTCATACCGGACTATTTTCCCGAACATTTTCCCGAACACGGAGCGCATACCCACGCAATTACAGTGTCTTAGGGCTCATTGTGACTTGCACTTATCGCTCGTTGAATGAGTGAGATATACCGTGTGTAGAGCACCGATTGTAGAAGTACAAGGTTAAATGCCATTTATTCCCTCCCAGTAGAGGTCCAGTAAGCGCCCAGGTGATGATAAATCCGCGTCGTTCCTTAAATTTAAAGCACTTATGGGTATTTTATACCCGGACGTAATATGGTTATCTCACAACTTCCATTCTCATAGTAAACTGGCCACAAGTGAAAATTATGCCATGAAAATAATGATTTTGTGATACACATTTGTGCTAAAAGTTATACAAAATTAGTTTTTGTATTTCGTCAGAAACAACGATGACGATGAGTGAATGAATGAATGAGACCAACCAGCTCTCGTTGTCGGGGACGAGACTCGTGGCGCAGGAACCCAGTAATCTTCTCCGAGTAACCCTTGCCCGGTTGGAGATATGAATGAGAATTAGCGTCTTCTTCTTCTCCTCTATTTCTTTTAATCCCAAATACCCTTATCCACCTTTCACATGATGGGTGTCAGCTGACACCATGGACCACCGCCCCGATGTTCCCCGCGGGAGCTCTACCTGTGTCACTCACTTGTGGCTCGTCGCCGTCATGGTTGCTAAGTGTCCTTCGGCGATCTGAACTAGCCGACAGTATGGATTTTTCCCAACCCCCCATGGCAGTGGGTAATGGCCTAAGTGTTTGATATCATGTAAGCAGAGTAGATTAATAGGCCATGCGAGCTTTCCGAAAACCATAACCTGGCAATGTTGTTTGCATAATAACGCATTGAGTGCAGCAATACTGAGCCCCAATGAATCACTCGAAGAATCAAAAAGCTGCCAATAAGCGTAAAAAATCGAAGATAATCCGTAAAACTGATAACCGTTAGTGTCCGCGATGCTGACGCATTTGAATAATGTTAACAGGATTAATTTAACGGTCCATTGAATTCCGGAGGCTGTCTATCCACATAAATGTGGTTTGAAAGCCACTGGAGCCACTCGAACACCCCTGCAGCCCACGCACATCCTCAGTCATTTTTCACCACTTTATTAATCCTTTTTCCTTGAGGCAGGTGCATCAACATCCTGGGGTGTGGCGGAAGTCTTCCAGATTGGATGATTGGAGTGAAATAGCGGCTTCACAATATCACAAGAACCACAAGCAACGAGGAATAAATAAAATATGAAAATGTCTTGCTCCGAGGAGAGCTTCCGTTTGAATGATGCGGTATCAGTCTGTTCAATGAGGAGTAAAGCGATGATCGATGCCCTCTTCGAGGACACCCGATCCATTTGCAGTTCTACGTATTCAGGGTGGTATGCGAGTGCTCGGGGGTGCTCGATCAACCATGAGGACACAAGTACCGAGGGCATCAAAAGAGCCAACTGTGCTGTCCAGGCCAGGATCGAGGCGATGTTTGCGTCAGTTGAAGCCGAGACTGGAAAAGCTGGTGAATGTGCTGCGGCGATACTTCCGGTGAGTTTTTTTTAATTGATTTTTTGGTTTTGTAAATCGCGATACATTGGTTCGAAGCGCGGCATTGCCGACAGTCGGCCGGGGGTAGGCCAAGATCGGCGAAGAGTGGGTCGTGTCTAAAGATACCTCGGGTGTAAAGCGCGGCAGGGCCGACAGTCGGCCGACGGTAGGCCAACATTGGCGAAAAGTAGACCGAATCTCGAGATATCGAGGGGCGAAGGGAGACATCGCCGACATTCAGCCGACATTAGGCCAACAGTGGACCAAAACTCGAGATATCGACATGCGAACTGAGGCATTGCCGACATTCGGCCGACACTAGGCCAACAGTGGGCCGAGACTCGAGCTATCGAGGTCCGAAGCGAGACATCACCGACAGTCGGCCGACGGTTGGTCATTCCTCGTCTCTATTGGCAGGGTACGCTACCACCTACCCTGCTAAGAGTATGCAGGGGTGGAGCAACCCTGATTGTTGGCAGAGTAGGTGAGGGTAGCGTCCAGAGTGAAAATTCAGGTTAGGTACCCCGAGTTAGGATCAGTAACTGATCCGACGGTAGCCAGCTTTCATATCATCAAATCAGTCCTCATCAGGAATTGATCAGGTCAGTCATCCAGTAGATTTTGCCAAAAGTAATGGCAGCAGCTCTAGAGAGAGCCTGATCAGAATCTGATGAAGTGGACATGATCTCAGTACGAGTCGAAAGAACGTTAGACGCAGTAACATCCGGATATTTACTGACATCATCGGGTGATTAGCTGTAATATCATACTGATGTATCTTAAAACGCGACGAAGTTGCAAAATATACTTTTTTCGTCTGGCTCTAATTTAATTGCAATCTCATATGGGATCGATTCACCGATCAGTCGTTCACATCACAAGTGGATATATAAATTCTGAATAGATTCAGTCCTCCCAAGCATCATTCGAACTGGATCAAATGATTTCATCAGATTCAGATCAATTTCATCTGATTAAATTCCGACGGGAAATCCTGTTACACAATTGGTCAGAACTTGATCCAATTATTCCATCACTTTGTGCACTGCTTCAATAACTTGTATAAATCTCGGCAACTTTTATATTCAACACCAGAAGCTCCTAACGAAAAAATCTGCCAGGAACATTGAATTAATGGGACTCCCGACGTTCACCGAAATGCCTGTTTGCCATTTTGTGAAAATAAATTTGTCGGAAGTCATTGAATACTTTATAATCTCCAGGAAGACGCTATTATGACTAATTAATTCTATTAACTTTCGAGTCGAGTATTTAAATGAATGAGGGAAGAGGGAACGGTTGAATGAGCCCTCAATTATCAAGAGATTTGCACATTTCCGGTGATAAATAAATTCTTAATTAACCGCTAATACACCGTAAATAAATTATCTCATTTGTTTTCCCTCATTTACCGATGGTTTCTGTCCATCCCTAACATTCTCGAGACTAAACATATACATATATAATATATATAATAAAATATATATATATATATATATTATTACTATTATTATATTAATATTATTAAATACATTTTAATTTCAGTTAAATAATATATATATATACAATGAAAATCAATAACAAGATATTACTTGATAATAATTGTGAAAATAATTATTATTTATAATACATAGGGAATACTATTCAACCCCAATTACAATATACATATAATATTAGGAGTGTGAATAAGTCTTTCCCGTTTGTTTCAAATTTTGAGCCTTTATTGTGAAAAAATGGTTACAAATGAATTATTGAAAGTATTGGCCATCGTCTTCTTGCGTTTGACACGAATCTTCATCAAGCAAAGTCGCCAATTCTTGATCTTCAAAGATTTGCGGCCGCCCGGAACGCTCCTTGTCTTCCACGTCGAAATCACCACTTTTGAAGCGTCGAAACCATCCGCGAACACTTGAATCATTGACACAACCTTCTCCATAAGCTTCCTGAAGCAATCGATGCGCCTCGGCAGCAGATTTCTTCAAATTGAACCAATAAAGTGAAACTTCCCGCAAATGACGTCGACTCAGCTCAAATTTCGACATTTTCACGATATCAAAAATTTATGATGCGAAAAAATTTCAACTAATGTGTTAGTGTGGAATTGTTGACAGATGAATAAGCTTTGATTATGACATATGTAACCATTGAATACTCGCACAGTATTGGTGGCGGCATCTCTTACAAAAAACGGGAAAGACTTATTCACACACCTAATAATATTAATATAATAATAATTATTATTATACTGTTGCCTACCGATCACTGAACTAGCGAGTGAAATTTCCTTGGTAAAGACAACCAGTTATTATTTCCATATCGAGACACCAAATCTTCATCGACACGCAATGCGAATCTACGCACGAGATGAGGCGCCTTGTTTTAATAGAAGATCGACATACGATAAATATCGAGATACTCTTTCTTACATTTCGAGATACGAGAGACTTCCTCCGGCGCTCTCACCAGTCGTAAAAAGGTAGACGAGACGGAATTTAAAACTGATTCTAGTCTCATTGTTGTCTCCTTTCTCCTTGCAAAATTAAAACTTCACTTTCATTATCTTCGTCCGTTAATCATTGCAGTCAACTCGTCAATATCGATTGCTGGAAAGTGACGATTACGGGAGAACGAGCGATGGGGAGATTTTTTTCGTGGATGGAGATGGAAATGCGATGAAAATTTAGTAGCGAAGGGGGAAAAGGAGATCAGTCGATAAAATTTGGTTGAATATTTAGTTAGTGCTTATGAAATAAGTCCGCCAACATCATTTATATCTTATAAACAAATAAAACTTATTTTCCAAGCGGTGGATTTTTTAAAAATCGAAGAGAATTGGAATTAATTAGAAAACATTTTTTCTTTAAGTGGCAACATGAGACTCAATTTTATAATCCCATCAGACTCGGTGCTCACTATTCAAGGTCATTTAGTTATTATTTATAAAATAAGTTCCCCACCACCTGTTGGAATATCCCCACCCAGCCTTAAGAACCCTTAGCCCTCTCAACTTTTTTTTCCATTTCAAAAATCCCTTTAAATCGTCTCATTACAAAGCAATTCCTATAAAATCGAAATCCATCGAAAACTACTGAAAATCGATTAATTAATCAACAAAATAATTGAGCAGTTGCGCAAATTTAAATTTCAACAACAACAAAACATAAAAATGTTACGTTTCTCCGAGTCAATCCGCTCGATAATTTTCTCCAAAATAGAAAAAAACTGGAATTTTGGCTAAAAGAGTCCGGAAAATCCTTCCACTAAAAGAAAAATATAATTTTGCAAAATAATATTCATTTTAAACAAACACAGGCCCGAAATTTCCGTTAGGAAATCCGCTTCAAATTATTGTCAGAAGACTATTTAATTAGCAAAATTATATTTTTCTCTCACTGTAACTAACGTATCATAAAAAAAATTTCACAACAGTTTTCATTTCCAAATGAACTTCCTGAACTCTTCACACGACGACGACATTTCATTTCGAGCGGCTCCACGACTAGAGTTCATTTCTTCACACATGTAATCAGCAATTAACGTCAGTTGATTTATTACTCAAGGTTGAAACTCGTTCCTTTTTATTCAGCAGTCATGAATAGTCTAGCTAATGAAACCTCAATACAAACTTTAATTCTAGGTCAGTTGCAGACTAGCTTCAGCGAAAAGTAAATTTTATATTGAAATAAACTCTCGTTCGTTGATAGAAAATGATTTTAGCGATAAAACAAACGTTTTCTGATGGGCTTTTATGGATTTTCACCCATTTTGGGGCATTTGGAGAGTTCTCCTTTGCAGTGAAAAATGAAGATTTGATTCTTTTAAGGAGAACAGCAAATACGAAAGCTCACCAGATGCGCAAAGAACCGAAGAAAGTTTGTACTTTCTTAGTTTGAATTCATCAGCACACGTGAATCCTTATTTATTTATGCTCACGTCCTCTCGTCACTTTCATTGCGTGATCAGCAAGCCATAACGACTGTGGATGTGAATATATATGTGTACACATGAGTATATATATGAGAATTCGTGGAGTGATAGAAAGAGTTAATTTTACGAAGAGAATTTTTGTAGTGGAGTGGTAAAAATAGAAAAGTCACTTATGACTATGGACCAGTTTTTGGTGAATATCTCAAAATCTAGGAGAGTGTTGGAGCCCTGTATGTGTGCACATGATTATTTTATATATTCAGTATCGAGGCATTTGAAGCAATAGTTATTAAATTGTATAAAATTCCAAAGCTCACCTCCTAGGACATGTTGTAAAAGAAATGTTGGCTGCATGCGTTCTTCACTTAGGCCACGCCATAAAGTCCCGTTTGACGGTACCAAGAGTCAGGTAATACCATAACCTGACCATTAACTACTTTAGTTTGGATTAGTTTATACAACCAAATAATAAGAAAGTTTAAACTTAATGTGGGCCCCTCTTGCCAGAAGAAGTAGGCGAGACCCTGAATGGGTTTGTAAAATTAGTTTTGAGTTAGTTACATTCGAACATTCGAAGGAAGGAGTAGTCTCTTCTAATCTATTGTCCACAATACGAACTTGGTACAATAAACTTTATATCTCACAAGTGCCACGTTCCCTTTATTATTTCAAGGCGAATCCGTCTAATTTTGCGTGCGCAGGATATACACGATTTCAACGAATGTTTGAAGGTTTCATGTCATATGCCTATACACTTCATTTGAGCTTCCGAGGTTAGTTCGTTGATCTACTGACCCGAGGTGTCGCTCCGGAATTTTGGGCATTGGTCGTCTATCATCGTTTACCGACTGCCGTTATTATTTCACGTTTCCAACAATACTTTTTTGTGAAGCGAATTAAGAGGTGCGAGATATATTATAATAAAAACGAAGGTATCGTTCTTAGATTCGGAGATATTCGTCAAAAACTGGACGTAGAGATGAGCCAATTTATCTCCTGCTAGCAATTCACTACTCATTTCATTTGGACGACGGATCATTACGTTGAAAATTTCCAGACTGAAGTGGTTCTATCGTGAGGAGGAGTTATCACTTCTGTCAGATACATTTGATTGAAAGAGTTGAGTGGAAGAGTTTCCTAAAAACTTTTCTACAGTTTCTGTTGGATTATGGAATATCTCTAAGACTTGACAGACAGAACTTCACACAATGAATATCTTCAAGAGGCTGAAGAGGTATTACAAGTTAGACTCAGTTGCCCCGGAGGGGATAATATAATGTCCTCCCCCTGAAATATTTCCTTTTTCCTTTTATGACCCCTTCTGGTCAGCAGATATATTTCGGAAATATCCAAATGTTACAAAAACTAAGGAAGAACTGTGGACAATTCTCTTGATTTTACAACCAGGGGAAATTCCGAATAATGTGGCTATAGACAATCATTACGTAAATGGGAAAATAAAACTTAGAAAGTAAATTTTGTACCCGAGAAAGTAAACTTTGAATACCCAAAAAGCCTGACCTTCATTAAAAAACTCCTCACCCACTCACAAAAAATTTCCCCCATAAACATACCACAATTACCCACAAACTCATCTCCAAACTTCATGTCCTCAGGTCAAGTATTTGGGAGCAGCACCAGTGGGCGGTCGAGTCGCCAGTATCCGGGGTCTCCAGGAGCCCCTGCGTCAGCTGCTAGAGCGCCTCGACACTGCCATATCGGCGGAGCTCGAGATCTCCCGCCGAGGCCTGACCTTCCGCACCTCGGAGACGTTCGAGAAAACCAATCCCTTCCGTCGGATCGCGGTCTGGAGTGCCCTGAAGCTGCGCTCCCGCTCAAAAGCTCCCCAGACCCCCTGCGATATTCATCACGCCTTCCTCCCCCTGGTCTCCGACGATCCCTCTCCGCAGTCCGACGAAAAGTACTCCGACCTCTACCGGAGTATGCGAGGTCTCGAATCCAACGTCGAGAAGTATCCCCCCGTCTTCGCTGTCATCATGAGGCGTCCAGGTGCAGTTCGTGTCCTCGAGTGTCACGCGTTCGCGTGTAAAACTGAGGAGGACGCCATCGCGGTAGCCGCCACACTCTACCGCGCCCTTCTGGCTGATCTGGACTCAAATCGCCGTCGACCCAGACAGTCGAACGGTCTGGGCTGCGCTAGTCTGGCTTCAGTGGCCTCAAGCTACCTGGACCCCACCTCAGTCTTCAGTAAGATTGACTACACGAAGACGATCGCATCACGACCGCTGCCCTCCCACCCGATTCGTCCCCCCAGAACCAAAAAAACATCGACGTCCGGATCGACAACCGACGGAAGTTCGTCCGTCATCAAAAATAAGATTCCCCGGCGGAAGAAACTGTCCGAAATCAAACCTGAAGACGTTCTCGAGGCTCGAAAGCGCCGGACTTTGTCCGAAGACTCGAGAAGTGTCTTGCAGGAACTGAAAGACGACAAATCAGTTGCTTCCGCGACAGGAACGAACAGAAGCTCGAAGGGACGAACTTCCAGGAGCCGAAACGAGGATATCAACAACATGCGGAATAAATTGTACTCCGGCGATGCTGCGGTGATGAAGAGCAATGATGAGAACGTCATCTACGTGGGAAAGATGAACAGCTACGAGAGGAGCCCGAGGAAACCGAAGACTTTCGTGTCAGAACGGAATTATTCGTTTGTGGAGAAGAATGGGAGCATCGTCGGGGAGGTGGTGGTCACCACAGAGGCTCAGCTGTATGATAAGAATCAGGGGAAGTCCTTTGAAGTTGGAAAGTGTTCGTCCATTTATTCAGGTGGATTTGGACCGCAGGGAGAGGATGATCAGTCCAAGAGCTGTGAGAACTCGATTTATGAGCGGCCGATTGAGAGGAAGCTCAGCAGCCGGGAGAAGTTGTATGAGGAGCACTTCAGGGACGCCGATAAGATATTCAGTGTCGAGCAGGAGGAGATGACATCGCCGAGGAATAAGCATCAAAGGAGGGCCCAGGCACCGCAGGACAACGTTAATGGGAACAAAAGTTGTGGGAAATATGACCGCGGAAACGACCGCGTCGGGGAGGAAAGGGCGGGCGCGGGGGGTGGGGACGAGAACCAGAGGCGGAACGACAGGAACTCGAGGATTGATGGACTCTCGAGGGGATCCGGGGAGGATAGGAGGAAGGGCGGTTGCGGTCATGGGAGGGAACGGAAGAAGAGGAATCGGGCGGGGAGCGAGCCGCCTTTGAGCAGAACTGAGGACGCGGGGAAGAAATTGGAGGTGAAGCTGAAGAGGTCCCAGAGCGATCTGGAGGAGAGGGGGGACCTGATGACGAGGGTGGAGTTACCCAGGAGGGGGAGCTTCCTGAAACCGGGGGCGCCGAGGTTGCCGAATAATGTCAATGGGGGAACGCCACTTGGGTTCACGGAGTTGTTTGATGAGTTCAGGAATCAGGAGGGACTGACTAGTGTTGATGATATTTTGGCTACGATTATTGGTGAGATTTTGATTTTTTTTTATTATTGGATTTTATAGTTTTGAACAGATAATAGGATAATAGGATAATCGGATCGAGAGGTCCGGTAAGGCCGCCATGGGCCAAGACAAAATTTTGAGTCTTTTGAGTCCCCGGTTGGAATCAGGAGATCAGATTTCAGGTCATGTGGTACCTGACGCGATCATTTTAAGTGAAATTAAAAGGGGAATGGCCGGGAAAAGGTTTTGACCTTGAATGTCCATCCCGAACTTAACCGACTCAGGCCGAGCGCTACCGAGTGTCTATACACGACGCAGCTATCCCCTCCACTAGCTCTAAATGATTTTTAATAATTATCTCGAGCGGGGGACAATGAATTAGAATGCTGCCCCTAGTTGCATTATATAAATTGTCTGATCTTTTCGATGGTATATCTTTCATATTTGTCGGATCGATAGTAGGGAAAATACGGTGCCATATTCACATTCTCACGATTTAACAGCAAAAAATTGTCAGAATGAATTCGTGGCGTTGGCAGGACTGACCCACCCGAAGGGAAACCTCCAATGTCTGTACGAGATTGACGTATTACCAACAATCGATATGAATGTTGCGAACCAAAGAGGATTGACTGAAGTAGAGGGTCAGTTTTGGGGGTGTGAGTGACCCCAGTGGCATCGTAGTACCTCACCCCAGAAGAGGCAGGGCGCCACACGCAATGTTGGGGTGTCTGCCCGTCAGCCGACTCAACAATTCCTCAATAACAGTCCCGCTGTCAGAGGGACTAGTTAAAAATGGAGATGTAGTCCTCTGCGTCCACGAAATATTTTTTTTCCATTGGAATTAGATAACATTAAGATGTGTAGAAAGGAGGATATGAGGATGCTTCATGTAAAATTAAGGAGATTGGGGAGGTGTCATACCAAACCCTACTATCGGGTTCAGTTCTACCAATTTTTTTTTTCAAATTTTTGACAGAAAAATCGAATAGTTTCTTTGCGGTTTGCGGTTTCAAAGAATATCAATCACAATAATAGTCAATTGCTTGATAATAATTCTGCGAAAAATCAGTATTTGTAATAAATGGGAAATACTATTTATCAACTCAATTTTTAAAATTTTATTTTCCCCTGGAGGGTGCGCAAAATCCTACTTTACCCAGGGTATCCAAAAAATCCTTTGCATCGACAAAACTCCGACAATAATCCGCCATAATGATCTCCTATTTTTCAAGACGACCATCAACTATTAAAAATTTATCAGTTATTTTTTTTTGTAATTTTGCGTTTTAGATCCTGAAGGAATGTCCTTCAACGAACTGAAGCCCCTCTACAAGGAATTTCTCTTGAAGCTAGCGTCAACATTAACTCAAGACGAACTTTACCAACGGTCAGCCAACATAATGAAGCGCCGGAGAAGACCCTCCCGACGACGATCGATGAGGAAACCGTGCCTCCTGGGTCGGGCGATCAAACGATCAGTATCAAAAATCAAGACCGGACCAACCGAGTTCACGTCTGTTATTTTCCCAGCGAGAAAGTTCAACGAGAATTTTGACAGCAGCTCCTCCTGCGATGCCAGGAACAGCAGGAGAGTATTGGCCAGTAGACTGAGCAGGAGGAGGTCCTCCTGGAAGAGGACGAAGGGTTTGACTACCTCCGAGGACAGTGACACAGGTAGAAAAACTGAATTAACAAATTTTACATAGAAATCCTTTTGAAATTTTGAAATGTTTGGGGCAGGATCAAGAGGAGTTTCACACAAAAGTCAAAAAATCGATATTTTTTGGTAAGAAATTTCTTTGAAATACTTCAAAACGAGGTATTAAATACGAAATAGCCCAGGAAAATTTAATAGTAAAGGGGTAAAACGTTTTAAGTAGAAAAAAACAAATTTTGGGGGAAGAAAAAATTCATTACGGCTACCCTGTTCTAAATTTATTCAAAATCAATGACAAGTTCGACGAAATTGTGAATGATTTTACTCCATGAGTTTCACGTTTTGTATTACATAATATATTATATATTATATATTATATATTATATATCATATCTTATTATATATTATATGAGAAAAATGACTTCAATGTAAAAAATTGAGTCTCTAAAATCACAACAATGATATATTATTTGATAATAGTTATAAAGCAAACTTTGGGAGGGGGTGTTCCGCCAATCACATGTTTTTAATTGATCACCTGATCACTTCAAAAACTGGGAGAGCAGTTTTCCAAATGGAGTTTGATAATAACTATTCGCAACTTCCTCCCTCCCCCTCTTTGCAATGATGTGAGTGTAGCTATTGTGCGGCCGATATTGAGCCGTTTGACGGCCAACATTGAGCCATTGGATGGCCGACATTGAGCCATTGGATGGTCGACATTAAACCATTGGACGGCCGACATGAAGCCGTTGGGCGGCCACCATTGAGCCATTGAACGGCCGACATTGAGCCATTGGGCGGCCGACATTGAGCCATTGGGCGGCCGACATTGAGCCGTTGGACGGCCGGCATTGAGCCGTTGGATGGCCAACATTGAGCCGTTGGACGGCCGGCATTGAGCCGTTGGATGGCCAACATTGAGCCGTTGGATGGCCGACATTGAACCGTTGGACGGCCGCCATTGAGCCGTTGGACAGCCGCCATTGAGCTATTGGGCGGCCGACATTGAGGCATTGGATGACCGACATTGAGGCATTGGATGACCGACATTGAGCCATTGGATGACCGACATTGAGCCATTGGACGGCCGACATTGAGCCATTGGACCGTTTTTCACCATCCCCGTAATTTTAGCATGGCCTGATTTTCCCCCCTTATTTTTTTCATTATATACAGAAAGATATAGGAAAGAATAGGTAACCTTGATAATCACTTTCGGTAAAAATTCTCATCCCAATTTTGTCTAATCCCCCCCAGGTCGCAGAATGGGTCGTAATACCGGAGCAGGAGCTAATAGAAGTAGCAGCGGTTACGTAAGCTGCAGTGAATGCAGCTATGACTCTGAATCATGCACCTGCATATCAGCGGACAAATGCTACTGTTCATTACCCCGAAGATCACCACCACAGAGTTCAAGCAACAATGCAATTGTCTGCGGTTGCGACACTGACAGCTGCTCCGAGAGCAACAAGTGTTACTGCCCTCGACGTACCATTCAACCCAGTATTATGGAGCAATTGAGACAACGTGGGATTGTTCCATCAGAGGGTACATTGTCGAGAGGTGGAAGTCCCGAGAGATACAGAGTATCAAGATCCTCCAAGGGTCAAACATCGTCGAGGAGCCTCGAGTACACAAACGTAAGGGGAAATGCATTAGCTCATTTGGCTGCAAAGGGTAAATTATCGAGGGATGTTCTACCCCTTTCCTCCATAAATTCATTTTTTTAACGCGAAAAGCTGATGTTTTTCAATAATTTTGAAGGTCTTGGGGTATTACTACTGAATATAAAACAAAATCTCATGTCGTTATCCCAAATTTCCAGGACCTTCTCATCTTTCAAATTAAAAATGAAAATAATTTTCCTCCAACTCTGGTGTTCTCCAAGATATTCATCACGAGTATTTTAATTTTCTAACACGTGCAGACATGTACCTGGCGATGTAACGAAACATTACTAGATAAAAATGTTTATTCAGATGTCGTGTGCAATCCGTTGAACTGATAGTGTCAATTTCGGAATTATCTTGATCGAAATATCAGGTACATCACCGAGTTTGTAACTGGTATTTTGGTCGAGTGAACTGAACGATAAGATTTTTCAATATTTAATCCAAAGAATAATTTTTAATTATCGAAGTTCTATTTAAATTAAGACCGATTCGAGTTTATATCTAAATAATGAGAATTTAATTATTTGAATGGTACCAGATGATCTTATTGTTGTTGCTGCAGATATTAGTTAAAAAATATCCAAAAGTTCATTTTAAAGGAAAAATAGAAAAATGAAAATAAGGGGCTAGTGATACAGGCCAACTAAACACGCTCAAAGATTTTTATACTCGATCCGAAGGACCGAGATTCACTCAGCAATATTGTTATTAGTTCTTATTTATAATTTAATTGAAGAATATTGAAACCCGAGTGGACTACACATGGCAATCTATAAAATAAAAAAATTGAAAAATGAAAATATCTCTGAACTTTTCAATGACGGATATTTATGTTTAATTGGATCTATAAACAATATCAAGACGAGCATTAAAAAACAATCGGATCAATAATTTTTGAGATAATGAAGAACAAAGTTTTATTTATAAAGTGGAATATCTTAGAAACTATTGATCTGATTTCGTTGATATTTCCTACCAAACTTTGTTATCGTGCTAAATTTCAATTTTTTATCTTGATTATTTTTCGAGTCATGACGCACACAAACAATTTTTTTTTTAATGAAAAAACTAGCATTAAACTGAATGACGTCAGGTGCAATGAAAAAAATTATGGGATAGATCAAAAGGTTAAGAAGATAGCAGCGAAAAATGATTTTTGAAAAATCCATTCATCTGCGGAATCGCTCGAAGAATGAAGCTGACTTTAATCTCGAAATTTCAGTAATGAAAGCACTAATTGACAGCCAAAAATTCAGAGTCATTGCGCCGACAGTTCTCGAATAATACGAACAGTCCTGGACAAGTTGCCATAATTATACACACACATACAGACAATCTTTAAAATCATAATTTGATGAAAATAGTTCACGTGTCTAAGCATTTCCAATGAAAATTAATAAATCAGAAAAAATCATAATGAGAACATTTCCATTCGAAAGAGAAAATTTCCAGTCTTCAAGACTTCATTTATGAGACGAGCATTTTCAACCGAACAATAACAACCACAAAATAAAATTTAAATAATACCCATGTCTATGAACTTCTATTGTTTATAACAGAATTTAATTTATTGACGAATCCAGGAATTAAAAATCCACAAATTTTCTTTCAAATTTGCAATAAATTCAAATTTATAAAACTTATCTACAGATTTTTCCCTCACAATTTTCTCTTCCACTAATATATTCCATTTATTATTCATTAATACACATAATATATTATATATTTATTATCTGTTAATTAGCTATGGGTTATATATCGATTGTATATTAATATTGTCCATTGTTTCCTCCAGATAAGACCATCGCCAGGCAGAAGCAGTTCGGACAATTTAGCCCTAGATTATGAGCTCTTCAGTCCTGGAAAAAAATCCCAGTGTTCAGCTGGCAGTGAGAAAGTCCTTGTGGTGAGCGCTCGTGATCCTCAGGGACGATTGGTCTACGTGGGTGGAGCAGAGAGGAAGAAAAAATCATCGTCCAGTGGAGCTCACAGGACTGGAGCTCATCATGAAGCTTTATCAATAAAAAAAAGTGCTGAAATTGCTGCTGTCTTTGGTGACTCGACTGTCAGGGGCTGCAGAAGGACCGATAGTTTCTCCAGCATGAGAAGCTCCATCAGTCTAGAAGCTGGACTTGGATATTTACCTTAATCACTTTATTTATTATTACAATTTTTAGTTGAGAGTGAAGATGTCAGGGAGAAAAAATCATTGAATTTGGGAGGAATTTATTTACTGTTTATTCTGAGAATGTCTCGAACGAGAGGTCTCGGTAGAAAAATTAGCGAAAGATATTTTAAGAGAAAAATTTTATGAAGTTCAACAAATCTTTTGAGGGAAAATTATGTTGAAAACTGAAAGTATCTGGATTTTTTCGCAACAAAATACGGAATGCAGTAGTAAAATTGTAAGAGGAGATAAATAACTTTGAGCGTTGGGGACAACAGTGTTTAATAAATGCTAAGTATTCAAATACCTTCGGCCTTGATATTTTCCACGTCCTGAGTAACGAAGCATTGGAATATTTTGGATTTTGTATATGCAAAGTAATTAGGTATTTAAGTATTTTGTATTTATGATCAATCAGAATGCTGAATATTTTGGTATTTATTACTTGACAGATGTCTAAATATCAAGTAAAAACGTATTTGGTATTCATGATGGATCATGTCCTCCTCTTTTCGCAGTGAGAGATAATGTTTTGAGTATATGTATTAGGTTTCACTGTTTCATTAAATGTAGAAGTACCTTTTAATTGATTATGGGAATTCAATTCTAATTAATATGAGGACATTCGTTTTTTTCCTATATTAAAGAAGAATTTTTTCCAGAATCATTTACTTTCTTGGGGGCTTCGTTTTAATTACGAAGGAATGAAAATCTTCACATAAATCTATCTCTACCTAAATTAGAATTAAATTCCAATAAGCAATTAAAAGCTACTCCTAATTTAATCGAAAAAGTGGAAAGCGATTTATACAAGAAGAACAACAGCTCGCATTTCAAAAAGATGAGGCCTTTATTCAAGTCAGCATTAAATTCTAATAATGGATTTGAAAGGATGAGAAGGTGGGGTGATAAACAATCCTTTAAAGTAGCCTCTTAATCATTCAAAGAGAAAAGTTTGACTGCTCTTACATTTAGTATCTCCAGGTAATTCAACTTGATCTACTGATGTGAATTTAAAGTCTTCATTTGATACAAAACCACCGAGTGAGTTAAGTTGACTCAAAATTAGTGGTGCCCCATCAGGTGCAACTCAAGTGCATTCTTCTTCCCCACATTACAAATTACGATCACATAACAATAATAATATCATAACTCAGTTTTTCTATGATATTTTTATTCCATAACAAGATTGATTTTCACCTCTGCAGCGTTAATTGTTCGTGAAAGCGAGTGTTATTATCGGTCTTTTAATGTTTAAGGGAAAATCGTCGAAATGAAAATCGAAAAAAATGCCAAACCCCTTGCTCTTCTAATAAAAATGAATCCGGTACTTAGCATTTTCATTTTTAATATTATAAATAAATATTTCAATGGGCTCTGTAAAAATGACAATTTTAATTTTCTTTTTTTACACAAATCGGTGTAGAAAGTCGAGCTGGAACTTTCAAAAGAAATTTCAAAATTTCTTAAAGAATATTCTCAAAAAAATTAAACCCTATTTTCCATGTCCGTCAATTCTATTCTCAAATTCCTTGAGTATTAAATAAAATAAATATATTATTTTTAACTGTCAAACGCAATTACGATCGCCCCCCTATCAGTTACCGAATTAAATATTTCGACATTTTTTAACATTTGGACGTTTTCAATCTCCTGCGCTCTTTAAAATTCGATGGAATATAACTTTTTCCTTGTGTTCAGGCTTTGAAAGGAATATCATGGTAGCAAAATTCAAGAACTTTCAAGTTTCAACGTCTTAATCTTCCCTCAAAACCCCCTCCAATAAATCTACTGGTGTTAAACCCATTTACAGAATAATCTGCACAAGATCTAAAATATCCAGTTTTACCAATTTACTGCATTTTTTTATTTTTCACTGAATTGCGTGATATCTTCAGGAAAATTCAATGGACAAGTACCTGCAAACGTAATGTTAAGGGAATCTCTGTAGTTGAATAATCTCTTTTTCTCCTTTTTTTATTTGATTTTTAACTGAAGCGAAGAATAATGCTTTCACCACGAGGGTGAGATTTTCAGAGGCATTTGCGAGTATTTTGAGTGATTTATAAAATTATAATTTTACTGTTTATAAATTTTTTATGGCTACGATAAACCTGATATGTCGAAGAGATTATTCTCTAGTTAAGGGACAGTGCAATATTGACTGTGCAATAACCATTATTTGTTGACCTTTGAGTTCATTGTATTTAAAGTTATAAAATATAGAGTATAAAATGTGAAGTGAGTTGTACATGTAATTTTTATTATTTCTTCTAATTTGTTTATCAATCGTCCTTGAGGAAGTCTTCATCCATTTTTTTGAATTTCTCAGTGTAATCTTCAGGTACATCCACGAGCTTCAAATTTTCCAGTCCTATTTCGTCTTCAGTTCTGTGAAATAAAACAAAATCAATTAGTTCAATACTTTATTTCCTTGATGTTGCAAAAATAAAACAAATTCATTTATTAATATTAATCATTTAATATGAACATAAAAAATTTGTTCGATTGAATATTGAACATTTGTGAGAAGTTTGAAGAAAATTTCCTTTAAAAGCTCATGATTTAAATTCTGGAATGAAAACTTTTGCTGGATTTTGGTTTTTCCTGTAGGATTAATTGTTGATATGTCTTTAAACCCTGTTATTAATTTATTCGCGTTTATAAATGTTGTTTTCCGAATTTTCCGGACTTTCCTCGGTAGTTTTAAGGGATGAAAACGATATTCTGCTGCTCCCATCATAAAAAATAACTCCTCATCTAGAAAAAACTCTCTTCACAATCCGTGATAACTATTCCCCGCCTCAAACTAACGTTTTCAATGTTCGTCGTAATTTGAAAATACGTCTTGAAGTGAAAAATGATATTCTGACGATGACTCCGTCATCTTAATATAGTCTACTTGTCCACAAATTGAACTGTGTAATACATCGTATCCTCCTAATCTCTTCGAAATTATTATCGTTAAATATGTGATGTGTAATTAACTACCAATTGGAGATTAATGAACGACGATAAAATTGAGTGACGAATATGTTAGCCAATTTATAACGAGTAATGACAGTGATGTACCTCGCGAAATTCTGGAAGAGGGACAAATTTATTCTAATGATACTCCACCTGATAAATCACAAGTGACATATATTAAACGTTAAAATGATTTCATGAGATTACGAGAACAAAAAGAATGTGATCCTGTTGATGAGCCAACTCTAATGGTCTATTTTGACCCCTTCATTACAATTCAGTTGATACAATAAATCGAATTGGGGAAAATTCACTTTTCTCCTTTTGCAACTTGACTACAAAATTTTTTAATCTTTA